>NC_091089.1:27575909-28226818 GCF_032405125.1 Capricornis sumatraensis
ACAGTCAGCTCTTTTGTATCTAATGTTCTGCAGATTCAAGCAACTGTGGATGCCACTATAAGTACTTATTGAGAAAAAACAATTTGTGTAATAGTAGGCACATGTAGTTCAGACTTGTGTTGTTCAAGGGTCCCCTGTGCAAATCTGATCACCTTACTCCCATGATAAACAAATTCAAGTGGCTTCTGGTAGTACTTAAAGTGAATGTTAAAATTTCCCTTCTATAGGAAAATAATTCAGTACATGTCAGTTCTCGTGTAATCTACTTGGTTTTACGTATTTGAGCACAGAGTAAAAGACTACATCAGTCCTTGAGGGTGTAAGGTTGGAGGCAGGGCCCATTTGTGGCCTTAGCATGGTGACTAAGAGCCTAACTCTAGGACTAGACTACTTGGATCCATGTCCAGCACGTACTTAGTAGCTCCACAGCCTTGGGCAGCAAGAATACTGGAGTGGGTAGCAGTTCCTTCTCCAGGGGATCTTCCCAACCCAGGGATTGAACCTGTGTCTTCTGCATTGCAGGTGGATTCTCTACCATCTGAGCCACCAGGGAAGCCTCACTTAAACTTCTTTGTATTATCAGGTTAATAGTAGCATGAAAGCATTTGGAAGGTGCCTAGCATCTAGTAAATACTACACATTAGTAGTTAATTTCCTATTAATTAACAGTTAATTTTCCTCTCTACTGTTGAGTTGCTATAATAAATATGCTTTACTTTCACAACACGTAAGTTTAGAAAAAAGTTTTAAAGAAAAGTGGAAAAAGAGATCCAAAGATATCAGAGGGCAGTTCTTATTACTGCCTGCCAGGTACTGTGTGCCAGGCCCTCGCCTATTAGAAACTTCATCTTACGCTACTTTCCTTTCCTTTGCTCTTCTGGACTCCCAGCACCCCAGTCTTCTCATTTCCTGCAGCCTGACCTCTGCTTATCTTTCAGGTCTCAGGTCAGAGTGATTTCTCATGAAGCCCTTTCATTGGCCCCTTAGACAAGGCCAGATACTCTTGACCTTATAGAAGTTTTTTGCTTAAAACAGCATTTATCCAAATTGTAATTACATATTTCCTTGAGTGATTGCTTAGTGCCTGACACTCTGTCCCTTGACGAGAACCTCTCAGAGGCTAAGACTGTTCGTGTCACTCCCCATTCCATCGCCAGTACCTAGCACAGCAGTTGACAAACTGAGATGGAGACGTGTGTTCCACAGAACCACCAGGTCTGTGTGGGGAGCCCCTAGGCTCTGTGAGGACCTGGCCTCAGGAACCCTGGGGAGGAGGCGGGACTGCTGTGTTTGGAAGGATACTGTCATTTCTGGCAAGGTTTTGAGTTGTATCCAGATCTTGGGGAAGCTGGGGAAGGATGTCAGCCAGGGCCATGATTATAGGATTAGGTTGCATTTTCAAGCGGTCACTCCAACACCAGGGAGGTGGATGGGTGGGTGGAATACAGAGCCAGACTGTAATTCAATTCAGAGATAAAAGTTGTTGATGCTCAGAACTTAGACAGCAGGGATGGAGCAGAGGAAGCAACTTTGAGAAATATTTGGATGGAAGGACTGATATTATGTGATGGGGAGGATGGGGGGGCTGTGTTGGGGTGATGAAGACAACTTCTAGGTTCCTGGCTTGTATTTCTTTGTGGATTATGACTTTCTTTTGAGAAGTTAAGAAACAGCAGGGTAAAGATCAGATTTAGAGAGAAGTACTCTGAAATGAGACTTAGGTATGTTAAATGCATGTGAGGCACCCTTGAGGAATTGTTTAGTGGAGGCTTAAAGTAGAATGGGCTCCAGAGACACAGAGAGATTTAGGAGATGTGGGTATGGATGCTGAAGGTGTGGGTGCGTGGTCCACGCAGCAGCCATTCCCGGAGGCCCAGCCCAAGCCCATTGTCTTCTCTAAAGAAATTTCAGTCTGCAGGGATCCCAGTCCTTCTGCCTGTTTTGTCCAAATTATACAATTGCTTAGAACATGCCAACTTGGGCTATAGATACAAACTTTATGTGCCCCTAAAGATAGCCACTCAAGCATCTTTTTATTTCAGTAGTCTTTCTTAGGGGCCTGCAGAGGAACTCTTATGAACAGAAATGTGAGTCCTGCTCAGAAATGTGAGCTCTCCTTGCAGCACTGGGACAGTGTTTTCACATAGTAGGTACGCAGGACTCATAGTAGGTGTGCTTCTTCAGCCATTCATCATGGACTACAGCACTAGCAGGCACATCAGCAGCTGGTATGGAAGCAAAGGACATAATAAGTTTAGATGATTTAGTGGTAAATAAAATTAAGGGTGAAACCCGGTATGGTAGTCAGGCTTCTCCAGAGAAACAGAACCAATAGGATTGAGGTGGGGGGTGTGTATGAAATGGAAAGAGATTGGTTGTTGGCAAGTCACAATCTGCAGGCAAGAGACCTAGGGAAGAGTTGCAGTTTAATTCTAAAGGCAGTTGGCAAAAGCCCCCCTCCGTCAGGGAACCTGAGTCTAATTTCTCAAGGCCTTCAACTGATTGGATGAGCCCCAACCACATTATAGAGGGCAGTCTGCTTTGCTCAGCCTTTTCATTTAAATGTCAGTCCAATCCCCCAAAAACACCTTCACAGAAATTTCTAGAACAGTTTTTGACCAAACATCTGGGAGCCATGGCTGAGCCAAGTTGACACACACAATTAACCATCACACTCAGTAGGCTGCCCTTATCTGTGCCATTAGCCTGCCCCAGAGAAGCTCTGAAGGGCTGCAGATCTATAAAAGACACTTTGATCATCTACAGCTTGTATGTAAAGTAGCCAAAACATCCACAGTTTTGAGGGCTTTAAAGAACCAGAGGTCTTTATTACTTACATAAAGTTCAGGAGCTTTGCTGTCACGTTAGGGGTATTTAAGCATCATGGCTTCCTTGTTTGGTTTTGTAGTTTGCATTGCCTTTCAAAAGGGAAGTGCATGCCCTCACACTCAGAAATCAACAGTTCATGGTTTATTTCCCATTTTACAGATGAGGAAACTGAGGCACCAGTATTAGATTTCATACCAGATTTCTGACCATTAAATGGCTGGGTTGAACCTAGGTCTTCTCATTTTAAATCAAGCCTTTCTTCTCTCTTCCTAACCCCTTGTTCCATAACATTTTATTTCTAAAAGAAGAGGGAGGGAGTGTGAGAGAGAGTATGAATGAACAGGAGAATGAATATTTACAGAACTCCTACCTGAATTCAGGATGGGAGAAATAAAAAATTTCACCAGATTATGGGCTTGCCTTGATTCCTCTGGGCTATTTCACGTCAGAGGAATTCAGGTTTGCCGTCCATTCCTTTCTAGTTCGGCATTATGGATGACTATATTTATGGACAAATAAATATGGAAACGCTAAAGAAACCACCTCCTTCACTCTCTGGGTCACCCTCCCTCCTGCCCCATAGCATTTAAGAGTGTTTTCACAGTCATCGCGTCTGCCAGGTTTGGATCCCATGTTATGCCTCCTTCCACTTTGTTTGGTTAGTTAGCTAATGTGTTTTGCATTCAACCAAGGAAATTCAAAATACTGTCTCCAAGAGAGCCAGCTAAGGGAGAAGTGCTGTCCAACTTGAGAGAGTTCTTTGAGTGATGATTGAGCAAACCACCCACTAATTTTAGGCTGGGAAAGGATGGGGCACAAACCAAGTTTTCAATAGAAAATAACGTCCTGCTAAGACATCTTATGACCCTTGGAAGTATCTTCCGGCTCTCCAGCTCTTGGCCATTCGGAAGGTTCATATCCCTACTCATTATCGGATTAAGCGTGGTGAAGGCTTCAGTTTTGAAAAGGTAACTTTCTACATTAGATCATCTGGATCTCAAAGGTCATGAAAGTGAAGCTTGTCCTTCTTTCCGATGACTAATCTAGGTGGGAAGCAGTTGTCCTCAGGCACGCGTAAATGGATGAGCTGAGCCGTAGCACACAGGGCTACAGAATTTTTGTGTTACCACTTTCAAGCTTATATAGCAGATACTAAATTGTAGTGCACAATGTGGGTTCATTGGCTGTACTTACGTACATACTGTAAGTTTTCACAAAACTTCACTGTGAACATCATCTGCCTTGGTTTCATTTGGTCCTGCACAAGAAAATTGTGTGTGGCTTTGTTAGTCCCAATTCTGGCATCTTTTGGAGCTAAGAACAAGCCAGTAAAAATAGAACATATGTTTTCCAGGGATGGATTTCCCAGAGACAATACAAAAGCATAATGTATCTTTGCATGGAGTAGAGAGATGACATTTAATAGTTTATAGTTTTAAACTTCTTAGATTATGGATTTTCGTGACAAAGCTGTACAGTACTTGTCTTATAAAATAGGTGGAAACAAAGGTAACATTCATCTAAAGACCCCTGGACTGCATATTTTTAGCAATTACCATTTTCAGTCACTTGCTGTCAGTCAGGTGACTGATTCTAGCCCGCTGTGTTACCTTCATCTGCTAATATTATTTAATCCTCTTAATCTGTGAAGTCACTGGTAGGATTCTCACTTTATAGATGAAGTTTCAGGGAAGTTAAAGAGTCTCTCCAAGGTCTTGCTGCTGGTCAAGTAAAGTTCTGCTCTGAAGCCCAGGCTTTTTCTAGCCTTCAGCTTCGCCTCATACAGTGTTCAGATTGATGTTGTTAAGTTCTATGACTGTTTATGACACATATTTGATTTTTAGTTCAGCAGAGCATTTGACTGGGGGGTAAGTCAGAGCCAATGGAAATTTGGCTTGTTGAATCCTATGGTTGCTATATGCTAACTTAAATAATGAAATACTAAAAATCTCCATGTTTGCATTGTTGATGGCAATCAATATGTTTCAATTTTTTAAAAAAAGTATTTTGTCAGGGGATTAAGATATTTAATTCAAGAAGCATTTGTAGAGCACCAGTATTTGGTAGGTGCTGTGTGATTGATTTTTTTCATGCATTGTATCTAATATGATTTATACAACATTCCAGCAGTTCTTAATTATTGCTTGTTTACAGATAAGGAAGTAGTAGTAGTTCAGTCACTCAGTCACGTCCGACTCTTTGTGACCCCGTGGACTGCAGCACTCCAGGCTTCCCTGTCCATCACCAACTCCTGAAGCTTGCTCAAACTCATGCCCATTGAGTCACTGATGCCATCCAACCATCTCATCCTCTGTCGTCCCCTTCTCCTCCTGCCTTCAGTCTTTCCCAGCATCAGAGTCTTTTCCAATGAATCAGTTCTTCACATCAGGTGGCCAAAGTATTAGAGCTTCAGCTTCAGCATCAGTCCTTCCAATGAATATTCAGGACTGATTTCCTTGAGGATTGACTGGTTTGATATCTTTGCAGTCCAAGGAACCCTCAAAAGTCTTTCCCAACCTAGCTTCGAAAAGAATAATACTTGAGGAAGGATGCTGTGCTTAGTCACTCAGTCATGTCCAACTCTTTGGGACCCCATAGAGTGTAGCCCGCCAGGCACCTCTGTCCACGGGGATTCTCCAGGCAGTAATACTGGAGTGAGTCGCCATGCCCTCCTCCAAGGGATCTTCCCAACCCAGGGGTCAATCCTAGGTCTCCCGCGTTGCAGGCAGATTCTTTACCATCTGAGCCACCAGGGAAGCCCAAGGATACTGGAGTGGGTAGCCCATCCCTTCTCCAGGGGATCTTCCCGACCCAGGAATCAAACCAGGGTCTCCTGCATTGCAGGAGGATTCTTTACCAGCTGAGCTAGCAGGGAAGCATACACGACTAGTAAGTAGAGCTGAGGGCTGCACTGGGGTCTTCTGACCTCATGTCCATCACTCTTGGTCCAGTGTTAATATGAACAGTTTACAGCGTGCTCTGTTGCGGCTGTGGTCACCCTGCCATCTCTCAACCCACCATCAGCCCAACCCATCCCTGTCCTTTGCATCCCTCCCTTGTGAATTTCAGATAATTTAGGCATCAACCCAAGAAGCATTTCCTGAGTTGTAACTAGAATTGTCGATGGGAAATCATGCATCTAAAGAAAGTACTGTATTATGCAGCCATTAGCGGTTTGTGGAGGGACCTCCGCTCTTCAGAATTCATTTCACAGAAAGCAGTGGAGTTAGCTCTCAAGCATTTCTGAGAAATAAAGACAAGCGGTGGATACAGTGTAGTTCAAATCAGGACAACTCATTACATCTGCTGTGGGTGTCTAAGGAGGCCTGAGGTAATTGAACATGGTAACTGTGCCGCTCTGTCAGAAGGGTTTCACTGACACTTGTTTTGTTTTGTTTTCCCCGAGCCCATAATTGCAGAAATATTCTCCCATGGTGATTAGTTCCCAATTTAAAATGGACTGTTTCATTAAAGGTAACTCCATAATGAGACCAGTGAGGACCCAAGCTGTGTGCTTTAATGATAGTAATTCCCTCCTCACTTGCTGCTTGACCAAGTGCACAGAGAAGATGGAAAGCAGAGCCTTCCCCTCAAGTCCTGCTTGAATCACAAGAAAACAGGAGGTCGAATTACATTGCGTTTAAGGTCCCTTCCAGTGTTAGCATTCAGTGATTCTTTGGAATACTCACCAAATGGAAGTTCAGAAATTGATTCTGCTTTCACACCCGTGAGGGAAGAATGCCCACAATTGAATACCAGATTAGAAGCTGCGGAGAGGAAATAGTTGTCTTGAGTGAGTTCTTTTTATTGGAAATCAGCCTTGTACTACTGGACAGGAAATTAAGTTCTTGTCTGGGTCGTTAATCATTGTGCCGATTTGAAAATTGGCAGTGGCGGAAGGAGGTGGCTCTGTCTGAAGAGGAAGGAAGGGGTGGGCAGAAAGAGCGATCCTAAAAGCTCCCCTGTCCGAGGGCGCACTAGCTGGCAAAGACAGGGTGATACCAGCCACCCCCGTCAGGTACAGATGTCTCCAGTATTTCTGCTGAGTCTCCTGTTTGTTCCCACACATCTCCTGCCCCATACTGTTTCCCATTTCTACCAAGAGGAGAGAAAGAGAAATAATCCTAGGATTTTCACTGAAGAAAGGCAGAGAAGTGATCATGTAATGGGGGTCACGTGAAAAATAAAGTATTAGTTGCTCAGTCGTGTCTGACTCTGCAGCCCCACAGAGCCCGCCAGGCTCCTCTGTCCGTGGAATTCTACAGGCAAGAACACTGGAGTGGGGAGCCATTCCCTTCTCCAGGGGATCTTCCCACCCCAGGGATCGAACCTGGGTCTCCTACATTGCAGGCAGATTCTTTACTGTCTGAGCCACCAGGGAAGCCCAGTGGGGATCATATTTCCCTCTTTAGCTCAAGAGGGATGTTTTAAGGGAGGAAGTCAAGATTGGGTTATCTTTAGTTCTTTTCATAGTTATATTGATAAGAGACAAAAAGAAAAAACAAAACCCACCGCAAAAATATGAGTAATAGGTTATGCCACGTCAGGACAGCTTGTGTCCTTCAAAACAACGCCCATCTTTTACTGTCTCTCTTTTCCCAAGTGGAACTCCACTCAGAAAACTTGGAAAGCCACATAAAGTTGGGGCTTTCCTCTTGGGCTTGAAAAGTATGGAGACCATCCTTGCTTTCCTTTTCCACCCCCACCCCCAGTATGTAACTGTTTGAGTGTTTGCACTTTTCTATTTATTTTTCCTTTAAGGTGAGAGGTTTTGGTAAATAAAACTTGGCAGCAGGTTTTATTTCCACAAAAATTACAATTGTGACATCTCAGGGTGTCATCTGTCTCCAAGCTGTTCCCAGTGGAGTCTAAATATACCACTGGGCTTTCTCATCGTTCCTCGGAACTGCCTCGGAAATCTGCACCCCTCAGGGTCTGACTGACTAAGCCTTCGACAAAGCTCTCTCTTCTCTTACGGATTTTTCTGATGGGAAAGTAGCTAAATTGGGTTGGGAGTTGAAGCATTTGGCTCGGTTACAGCTTGTGTGGGGCGTCACTCTTTCTCTGTCTCCAGACACCTGCTCCTTTCTGGCTGTAATTTCACAATGTTCTTAACTGCTGAGTGTACAATATGGTCCTTAGCATCCTTGATGAATCCTGCCCTGAACTATCCTCCCGAGCACTGCAGGGGCGGGCCTGCATGGTGACGGTGAAGGTTTGGTGGAACAGAAATAGACTTTTGCCTTCTACCTGCAGATCACACTCCAGCCTGCATGCAGATGGGCAACTTTCCTCTAAACTTGTCACAGCTGCTCCCCGACCCCACCTCCCTTGGTGAGTGCCTAGATATAATTTCCAAAATTAAAAAAAAAAAAAATGAAATCACCAGATGATACATCCTGTCAGTGCAGGAGGAGTACTTTGAGCACCTAATGATGAAAAAAAATGAGATCTGTTGGCATGAAGCAGCCGCCTCTTCACAGGAAGTCACATAGACTTGCAGTATTTGGGGCTCTTTTGAATGAAAAAGAGTAGGCTAGGTTTGTGGCTTCCCAGGTAAAGAATCTGCTTTCCAATCCAGGAAACTCCCTGCATTGGTAGGTTCGATCCTTGGGTTGGGAAGATCCCCTGGAGGAGGACATGGCCACCCACTCCAGTATTCTTGCCTGGCGAATCCCATGGACAGTGGAGGGTGGCGGGCTACAGTCCAAGGGGTTTCGAAGATTGAAACATGACTGAGTGTGCACGCATAGGCTAGGTTTCCAACTTGTTGAAGTTTATCTGCCTAGCTCTAGAAGTAATATAAGTGACTCAGGAACTCTTGATGTTCTGACTCGGAGAACCGGATCCCAGCAGTGCCTGGAGGGGTCTTGGTTTTCTCAGCCTGCACCCCCACCTCCTGAAACCTGACTCTTGAAGTCATGATGACTTGTCCTGGTCACAGCCCTGGTCTTCTCCGATTCTGCTCCTTGACTCTGTAACGTCAGACACTAGCAGGGGCCATCCTTGAAACTCGCTTCCCTGTCTCCGTGACAGTCCTCTGCCCTGGCTCCCTTCACTTCATCTTCTCCCTTCCTTCGGTTGCCTTTGGTTCATCCCTGCCATGTGGGTCTCAAGATTCAGTGCTTGTCTCTCACTTTCCCCTGCTCCCTCTTTCATTCTTTCTCACTCCCCTCTTTACGTCTTCCTTTCTCCACAGAAAACCTAACTCTCCGGGCTTCCACTGCCACCTCCTGGAGGGGACCCTTTACTCTTGACCTCTCCCATTCCAAAGCTGTGCTGCGGCTGAATACAATTCCACTTTCTTATTGTCTCAGCTTCAGCTTAACTAAGGAAAAGAACTCATTTTTTACCCCCTAAATCTCGCAGGGTCTGGTTTTGTGATTGCCATTTCAGTCCATGGCCTAGACCACCATGTTGGTCCCGCACACTCCTACCCCTCTGTGCGGCTGTTCCCAGGGAGGGGCTCAGGCAGGCGTCCAGGGACACGAATGTATGAAGCACTGAGTGCCAAGCCCCGCGCAGCCCACTCTTCTGGGCTCGTTCCCCATAGTGCTCCCCGCTTCCTGTCAGGTGGTCAGTGGGAGGGACCCCGCACTGTCTCCCCGGAGATGGGAACAGGCATATCGCCCTTTCCTGCTCTCCAGACATCCCAGGACTGACTCCGTGCCCTTCGGAATAGGAAGAGGGGCTGGATTGTCTGTCCAGGCTGCCTGTGAGGGCCGCTCCCTTGGGGATTTCAGGACCGCGTCTTCTGCCTTCCCTCCTCCTTTGCGCCCCCTTTTTTGGAGTTGCAGGACTTGGGTGTGGGGTGCTTTCTCTGTGCCAGGCACCTGTGGCCTGCCTGGGGGAGGAGAGTACGCATGGCTGGCATCGGGTTTGGCGCTGAGTCCAAAAGAGGGAGAGAAAGGGAGCCCGGAGGAGTTCAGTGTGCCTGACCCGCGGCACCTTGGCTCAGACACGGGCTGCTGGCGCTGGTTCGTTCAGCGGGTCTGTCCTGCACATCGCAGAGGCGGGCAGAGCAACACGCGGGACTCAGCGCCAGCGCTCACCTGTGAGGGGAAGACATCACTGTGTACAGCTCACTCTCTAAGTTCTTACTTAGCTGGAACTGGGATAAGTGCTTCGAGCGTGTGGCAGGCACTCGTGGGTCGGGGCTGCTTCGCCGTGCTGTATGCCGGCGAGGGGTTGGTGCCGGGTGGCCGCCAAGCAGGGTGCACGCCCCGTGCACCGGAGGGGACATCCCTGGCAGCAGTGTGTCCAGGTCTGCTTCGGCTCACCACCCGGGAGCAGCTGGAGCCCCCCCCACCTGGCTTCCCACCTGTCACCAAGCCCATCGGGCTGGCCCTGCACTTGTCATTCCCGCCTGCGGCGCCTCCTGCGCTCGGGTCAGGGTTAGCACCGTGCTCTCTTCTCTGATAGGTTCTGCCCGTTCTGTGAGGAGTTGTGTCTCCTTGAACTCCATACCTGGCACTGGAAGTAGCGGAGGCTGTCTTCCGCCCCTGCCCCTAGACAATAAGAGTTGACAGTGGGCTCGGCAGGCTGGGTTGTCACAGCCCTCTGGTGATTTCAATGTACACTGCTTTGGGAACCACAGTGTTCTTGCCTGGAGAATCCCAGGGACGGCGGAGCCTGGTGGGCTACTGTCTGTGGGGTCCCACAGGGTTGGGCACGACTGAAGCGACTTAGCAGCAGCAGCAGCAGTGGTGTGTCTCCCTTAGAATTTAATGATGTGTTGGACTTCGATGGTGGTCCAGTGGCTAAGACTCCATGCTCCCAATGCAGGGGGCGTAAGTTCCATCCCTGGTTAGAGAATATCCTGCATGCCACATGGTTGCACCCAAAAGAAAACATTTTTTAATTAAAAAATGATGTTATCTTATTTCTTATGAAATTTTCTTATTTTCTTATAAAATATATCTTACTTTCTTATAAAGTGTGTTAATAGTTTGTTTTCACGATGAAATTATTAAGTCCATTATTTTGCCAACATTCATCTTTTTTATGCAGTGTTATTAACAGGTTAATATACATTGGGATGGGCTTGCCTGGTGGATCAGACAGTCTTTACTGTCTGCCATGCTCAAGACCTGGGTTTGGTTCCTGGGTTGGGAAGATCCCCTGGAGAAGGGCATCACAACGCACTCCAGTATACTTGCCTGGAGAATCCCCATGGACAGAGGAGCCTGGTGGGCTGCAGTCCTGCCAGAGTCATACATAACCGAGAAACTAAGCACAGCACAGACATTGGGATACAGCCCTGGAATTTTCACCCATTTCCATATGACTAGTAATTTCGTCTAGTAGAGCAATGGTAAATTCTTCACAGTCTCTGAAACCAGTTGAGAAGTTCTTACTGGTATAGAGTACATAACACAGGAAAGGCTGTAACCCCAAAACCATTCTTTATGTGGGAGGGAAATGTTTTAAAGATGATTAGATTTTTGCTACTCACAAAAGGAATGGTAATAGAATTGAAGGAAGGTACTTAGTTTGATGGAAATGATGAAATAGAAGGAGGAACAGATTTTTTGTGAGTTAAAATACTTGGTGAGGTTGGAAGGTATTTCCCATTCACTTCAACAGCTAGGGTCTGGTTATGTTGGCATATATCTCAGTGGGGGCCTGTGTGAATTTTGAAGAGTACTGGATGGCAGCGGTTGTTTCCAGAAAAAAATATTTTAATGTGTTGATCAAAGTCAGTGCTTGACCTGTCAGACATTCAGAGGTTCCCCTTTTCTTCTTTTTTCCTTCCCTTCTTTTATTCTTTCTTTCCTGATTTATTAAATAAGCATTAAGAAGTGATTGAGTTCTCTGTCTAGAAATAAAAATGTGGGGGGAAGAGTGAATTTTATTCTATTCCAGGCTAATGGTTGTTTACCTTCCCACCTTTGTATATGCAACCATTTAAGTGTGTTTCTTATGCCTTTTTTCTTTGGATGTGTTTTTACCAAAGTGCGATGATTTGTGTGCAAATATTTTAGATTTACATAAATTACACTTTTTAAGTCTCATATTTCTTTTTTTTCCCATTTGGCACTGTTCTAAGGATGCTCTGTGTTTTTAAAATTCATTTTTATTTTAGGGCTTTCCAGGTGGCTCAGCAGTAAAGAATCCGCCTGCTATGCGGGAGATACGGGTTCGATCCCTAGGTCGGGAAGATCCCCTGGGGAAAGAAATGGCAACCCACTCTAGTATCCTTGCCTGGGAAATCCCTTGGACAGAGGAGCCTGGCGGGCTACAGTCCACGGGGTCACAAAAAGTCGGACATGACTTAGTGACAACATTTTTATTTGACTATCTGTTCGTGTGCTTTCCTGAGGATGGGCAGCAAAAGTCATGCATTCTCTTTATGCTGCTATTTGAACATTTCTTTGGGATATGAACCCTGGAATGAAATTGCTGACCATAGAAATATGTAGAATTCATTTAACTACCTGGGGCCAGATTGCTTTCCAGAATGGCTACCCCAACTGTTCCTGCCACAGTCTAACAAGATTCCTTACCCACATCAGCAACAAATATGATGTGAAGTAATAGCTCTTCATTTCCATTTATTTGACCATTCAGTTTCTTGTCACCTGCTTGCTGCTGCTGCTGCTGCTAAGTCACTTCAGTCATGTCCGACTCTGTGCGACCCCATAGACAGCAGCCCACTAAGCTCCTCTGTCCCTGGGATTCTCCAGGCAAGAATACTGGAGTGGGTCTTTAGCAAAGCCTGCTTATTAGTCAGTTGTCTATTCATTTTCTGGCCCACCATTGTGTTTATGGTGGTGTCTTTTTTGGTGATATGCAGCATTTCGTTGACTGTACTGTAGCCCACCAGAGTCCTCTGTTCATGGTATTTCCCAGGCAAGAACACTGGAGTGAGTTGCCATTTTCTCCTCCAAGGACTCTTCCTGATCCAGGGATCAACGTGCGTCTCCTGCTTGACAGACAGAAACTTTACCACTACCAGGGAAGCCCGGTGTCTCTTACTATTAAAAAGTGCATAGTGCTCTTTGCTGAGTATTCTTATACTTGTGTGGTCTAATTTAATCTTCACAACCATCACATTAAGTAGATGTCAACCTCAAGTATTGCAATTTTTGTTTGTTTTCATTGATACCTGTTTTCTTCATTATAAACTAGTATTATCTAAGTATAGTGAATTTTCTATGTATACTCTTGTACATGGCTAAATATTGGGCTTTCATCCCTCTTCCTAGGGGCTGAATATTAATGAAAATAGTGATAAGCCTTTGTATCAACATGGACATAATCTACTAATTTTCTGATGATTCTTATTTGATAGCCATCAAATTGATCCTTTCTGATTAGCCATTATTTCCATTCAGCATCTATATAGGATCTTAAGTGTTCTAAATTCATATGGTAGCCTTCTGACATCCCTGACATGTTAAATGTTTTTGCTTTTTATTATATAGTTTTAATAATACTGCTTTATATCCTCATTCATTCTAATTTTTAATTTTCCTTTGTTTTTTAAAATGTAATTTAATTTTACCTAATTTTTTTTTTTAAATTGGAGGATAATTGCTTTACAGTGTTGTACTGGTGGTTTTTACTTTTAAGGAAATAAAACTCTAAAACCAGAAAAGGAAAAAGTCAAAGACGCTTAGTATAGTTTCAGAAATCACAGTCTCTGACTCAGCCCTAATTGTTCTTTTTAAATCTCCCCCAGTGATTTGGGTTTATTCAAAGCCTGATTTTACATTAGAAGCAAGAGTATTTTTATTTGGAACATGTTTCTATGTCCTGACAAAGTCACTCTCCTCTGTGAGAGTCCTTCTTTCTAGCCTTGTTTATCCCATCAGACATTCCTGCCAGGAACAGCCCTGTTTACATAACTGCCCTCATTGGACGGAGTATTTTACTTAGCGCAGCCCTGCACTCACACCACAGCCTGTTTAACGTGGAACAAGCACAGATCTGAAGCGCACTAGAGAATGCTCAAGACGCTTGATGTGTGGCAAAGAGAAGTGGAGGCGTTTGGATGAAAATGAAGAAGTGCAAGAGGGAGCAAGAACAGGGCAGAGACCAAAGCAAACAAAAGGAGAGAGGGGTGTTTTTTTGGTGGGCGGGGCTGGAGGGGAAAACATGCTGGTTCAAGAGTGTGGGACAGTGGTGTCTACTGTTTGAAAGCATGTCATTCAAGCAACAGGCTTCCCAGGTGGCACTAGTAATAAAGAACCCACCTGCCAATGCAGGTAGACATAAGAGACCTGGGTTCAATCCCTGGCTTGGGAAGATTCCCCTGGAGAAGGGAATGGCTTCCCACTCCAGTATCCTTGCCTGCAGAATCCATGGACAGAGGAGCCTGGTGGGGTACAGTCCATGGGGTCGCAAAGAGTCGGACACAACTGAGCGTGACATGACACACATTCATGAAACACTTGGACAGAAATGGAGACCCAGGTCTCAGGGCCCTAGCATGGCTATTGCATCTCCATTTGTTAATTAAAAGAAAAAGGTTTAACAAGGACAAGGGGCTCTTTGTCATGTAGGGCCTTTTCCTTTGACTAGAGTTTCCATCTTTTACTGTAGTCTTGGCTGATTTCTAGTAATGTAGGACTCTGATCCACAACACTGCTCACAAATGTATTAGAATAATCGTATTTTTTCAAGTGTTTATTATTTCGGTTGTGCTAGGTCTTCGTTGCTTTGCCCGAACTTTCTGCAGCGAGCTTAGTTGCAGCGAGCGGGGGCTACTCTCTAGTTGCGGTGCATGGGCTTCTCATTGGGGTGGCTTCTCTTGTTGCAGAGCACAGGCTCTAGGCCCGTGGGCTTCAGTAGTTGTTACTCACAGGCTCAGTTGCTCCATAGCGTGTGGAATCTTCCCAAATCAGGGATCGAACCTGTGCCTGATGCATTGGCAGGTGGATTCTTAGCCACTGCACCACCAGAGATGTCCTGTATTTTTTCCCTTTGGCTGCACCGAGTCTTTGTTGTGGCACACAGGCTTCTCTTGTTGCGGCTCACTGCCTTAGTTGCCCTACAGCATATGGGATCTGAGGTTCCCCAACCAGGGACAGAACTCGAGTCCCCTGCATTGGAAGGCGGATTTGCCAGGGAAGTCCCAGCGTGAGACATCTTACTCGGAATTGCTCTTCACTGAGCAGAGGGTGCAGGAGCAGCTTGTCATAGAAAAGGTGACCTTGGCCATCTCCCGTTCTCTCTCTTTCCCAGAACCAGTCTTTTCTCATCAAGCGGCTGTGCTCCACTCTGCACCCTGTCTTCCGCCTTGCTCTCTCCTGCCTTCCTCCCAGCTACCTGGCTTCCAACTGTGCCCCTTCCTTAAATTGAGAATGCTTGGCAATGGCTCCTGCTCTTCTGGAGTTTTGCCCAGACTAATATAAGAAGGAGCCAACACTTTTCTCCTAGCCCGTCCTGCATTCTGAAGAGTCTCATGATCACACTCCTTTTCTTTCAGGACAAGTTCCTCTTGGTCACATTTGACTGCTCTCTGATGGTCGTTGAGCCCTCACCGGGTGCTGCTCATCAGCTGGAATCCTTTAGCTATGTTCAGTCTTCCCAATAGCTGATGTGGGTGTTGTTGCCCTTGTATTCTGGAGCTAGGAGACAAATGGGAGGAGTGGAAGGCTATGACCTAATCCGGGTTGCACAGTGGGAGGGAGAGCCAGCTCCAGAAGTTCATACTCTTAATTGCCGTGTGAAGATGTGGAGGCAAAATGATAAGTCGTGAGTATGTGCTGAGCCGTGAGAACAGAGCACGCCTGGCACCCAGAGTGTCGTCGCAGCTCAGAGCTCTGCTCTTACTTACCCGCAAAGCCTTTCAGGGGTTGCCCTGCTGGCATGTGCATATGTATGTGTGAAAGTGAAGTCACTCAGTCATGTTCGACTCTTTGTGACCCCATGGACTGTACCCTACCAGGCTCCTCTGTCCATGGTATTTTCCAGGCAATAGTACTGGAGTGGATTGCCATTTCCTTCTCCAGGGGATCTTCCCAAACCAGGGATTGAACCCTGGCCTCCCACATTGTACACAGACACTTTACCGTCTGAGCCACCAGGGAAGTCCCTATATGTATGTGTGCATACATATAAATAGATGATGTGTTTATGTTTACACACACATTTACTTCATTTTGGGCTTCCCTGGTGGCTCAGATGGTAGAGAATCTGCCTGCAGTGCAGGAGACCTGGGTCCGATCCCTGGTTTGGGAAGATCCCCTGGAGGAGGGCATGGCTGCCCACTCCAGTGTTCTTGCCTGGAGAATCCCTGGAGCCCCTGGCAGGCTTCAGTCCATGGGGTCACAAAGAGTCAAACACGACTGAGTGACTAACACTCGCTTTCGTACTCTATTTCAGTTTTAGCTCCATAAAGTTCCAAACTAATTAATTTTAGTTCCAAAATTAAAAAGAAGGATACATCTACATCCTGTCCCCACATATACATAGCCTCACCCATCATCAACAGCCCCCACCACAGTGGTACCTGTGTTAAAATTTATGAACCTACATTGACACATCATTATCACCCAGAGTCCACGGTTTACGTAACAGTTCCCTCTTGGTGTTGCCCAGTCTGTGTGTTTGGACAAAAGGATAATGGCATGTATCCACCATTATGGGATCATACACAGTACTTTCACTGCCCTAAAAATCACCCGTGCTCTGTCCATTCATCTCTCCTTCTCCACTAATCCCTGAAAACCACTGGTCTTTTTGCTGTCTCCATAGTTTTGCCTTTTCCAGAGTGCCGTATAGTTGGAATCAGAGAGAGGCCTAGAGCCTTTTCAGACTGGCTTCCTCACTTAGTAATAGGCATTCAGGTTTCCTCTGCATCTTTTTATGGCCTGTCTCATATTTTGTAGCTAAAGGATTTAATGAAAATGTACCCCTGACCTTTAGAAGTGCAACTTAGGACCTGTAGACTGTGTTTTTATTTCATTCATTTGCTAGCTTTTCCATCTTAAGTCCATGCCCTAAGCCAAGGTGGGTATTAAAAAATAGGCATGGTTCTCCCAGCCGCCTCTGATTATGCTGAGTATGCTCTACATCAGACTTTTAAGAAACTATTCATGTTTCTCTGCATGGAGTTTTAATCACTTCAGCTTTGGCCTGAAGGTTCAAAACTAAATCCCTTATAATCAAGGCACTTTTTTTCCTAATGAAAACCACAGCTTGAGCAGCTGCTCATGTTATTGTCTCTCCTTTGTGGTCCCACTGGTGTGTGGGAGTTGACTGTCGGGCTGTGGAAAAGGGAGCAAATGAGAATCCAAGAAAGGGGTCATGTTTCAACAGAGGAAGGATGGTGGAATGTTAAAATCCTTGAGTGTGCTCCTCGCCCTCCCCACACTTTGGACATGCAGTTTGGCTCTCTTTTTCCTTTTTAAATACTTCCATAAGGCGTGGAAGAGAAGCACATATCGTATGAACCAGAGTACTGAGAATTCCTAGCCCTCAACTCTGAGTCCACACAGAGTGCCTTCATTTTTGCCTGGAGTTGTAAAATGACAACATAGCTTGAAAGTCTGTCTGGATGTCATGTACGTCCATATTTTTTTTGTCCATCTGTATCAGTGGGGTCTTCCTTTTCCTTTGTCTGCTTGAAATTGCTTATCATCTGTGGGTAATTTTTTTTTTCTTGCGTCAATTTCTGTATCTCATTTTCTTTTTCAGATTTGTTGCCATGTCTCCTTTACACCTAATTTTCTCTTCCCTGCTTCCCATTTTCTCTTAACCTTTGTTTTCCCATTCAGTTTTTGGTACTATATGATTTTCAGTTCTACAAATGAAGCTCGAAGTTTTACTTTTGCTGTTCTTAAGTTTTTCATCTAGATAATAGATCATTTTCTCTTTCTCTAAAAAGATCCTACCTCGAATCAAACTGTTTTTTTACTTATCAGAACCTTGTGTTTTGTTTTTTTTGTTGTTTTTGTTTTGTTAATGTGGGCTTTTGATCCCTAATAGCAGCAGCTGCTTCATCCTAGCAGCTAGTTCCAGTGTAAGATATTTTTTTAACGGCTTTATTGAAGTGTCATATATATGTGTATATACATATATATGTATATATATTTCATAAAACTCATCCATTATAAATGTACAGGTCATTGATTTTTTTTAATTTTTCTGCAGCAGCTTTATGGAGGTATAATTCATATACCAGTGCCAGAGATTAAAAAGAGTAGCTAGGTTCTGTTCCAACCGAATGGGTGAATTATCGGTAACACCATGTACTTTTCATGCTCCAGTCACCCTAAGTTACCCTGATATGAAGATAGGTTTTATCTTGTAACCAATTGCCAGGGTCATATGGGAATTAAAGGAAACCAACTGAGTAGCCCTCCACACTAGCACAGCAGTGTAAATAGTGAATGACCCTTCTTCCTACTAACTTGGGGGAATTTTTTCCAGTAACTTACAAGGCACAGTCACTTCTTCTCCCTTGTTGACCTCATCCTGAGGAGGGTGGTATCGGTGGTTTGGGGCAGCAGCATAATCAAGGTGGGCTTGGGGTGAGAATGCATGAGTGACGATCTTGGACTTGCTGTTGACTTGCTGTGACCAAAGGTGATTCTCCGATAATCCCCGCCCACCGCCGCGGACTGTTGAGTGAGGTGATATGTGCGCGTGAACACCTTTCGAGTCAACGCAGGCTGGCTGTGGAGTCACCCCGACCGGGCTCCCGTCCAGAGGTTCAGGCTCCTTTTTCTTTCCTATTTTGTGTTCCCACATTCTGTGGTGTCTCTATCTTAAGAAGCTGTTCGTTGAGCACTGGAACGTGCTTCTCTCTTCTCATGCTTTGTCAGTGCTGGCGTTTAACAAGTTCAGGCCTTCGGAGTCAGGCAGGTCTTATCATCATTCATTACCATCTTTCCATTGAAATGTGTGGGACTGAGGCCAAAAGTAGTGGGAGCTCCCGGTATGTCCAGGCTGAAGACTGTCAGTGGTATAGGTCTTAACTGAGCTTGCCCATAACGCTTAGGGTAAAAGCTGCAAACGGAGACCTCCCACTTAGAGTCATCCTTTCAGTTTTAGGGAGAGGGAAGAACCTCAAGAGCCTAGACTTCCCACCTAATTTTCCCTAGTATTTCCTGACTGATATCTGCCCACTCACGTACAGCATCACATCCACCAGTATCGTGTTAAGCCGTTGTTCAAACCACAGTCACTCCCTCCTCTCTCTTAGAAACCCAGAGTAGTCTTGGGGTTAGAGGAGATTTTTTTTTATTTGAGTGAGCCATTAAATTAATAATTAGATGTGTTTACATTTTTTAAAAATCCGGATTTCTTACATCTGGAAATCATCAGGTGCTCAGGCTATGAGGTTGCCATCTCCACCTTTTTATTAATTTTAGCAATTTGCAACTTCTCTGGCTATGTAAATCCTGGATTTTGAGAGTCTGAAAAATATGTGTGTGTGTGTATGCATATTAAGTCACTTCAGTTGTATCTGACTCTTTGTGACCCCGTGGACTGTAGCCCATCAGGCTCCTGTGTCCGTGGGATTCTCCAGGCAAGACTACTGTCGTGGCTTGCCACTCTCTCCTCCAGGGAATCTTCCCGACCCAGGAATCGAACCCACATCTCCTGTGTCTCCTACATTGGCAGGTGGATTCTTTACCACTAGTGCCACCTGGGAAGCCCATATATACACACACATATATATATGTATAATATATATATAATATATACATATATATAATATATAATTATATATAATCACACATATATATTATATTATGTATATGTATACATTATATATAATGTGTGTGGTGTGTGTGTGTGTGTGTGTATATATATATATATATATATATATATTTTTTTTTTTTTTTTCCCCTGTTCTGAACATCCACTCTTCAAAGCAAGAATTTGCTAAATTTCTAGTATGGACTCAAACTGAGCTGTCAAAGAAGACAACATGAATCCTGCTATCAGAGTACTTATGGTCTAATTAAGAGAACAATACACAAATAAGTGAAATAAGTAGAGAATAGTTAAACATTAACCTCTGGTGATAACTATGAACAAAGATCAGCATGAGCTCAGGTTATGAGGGAGAGCTTCATGGATGACATTGGACTTTTTAAATTCATTCCCTCTCTCAGCTGTTATTAAGTACCTACTGTGTGAATTGTGCAATATTGGACCCCAAGAATAACAAGGTAATTGACACATCCTATGCTTTCTTTAGAGCGTTTTTACTGTTTCGTTTACAAAGACATGTAAAAAAATAATGCTAAAGTGTACATGTTTGGGTGTATTGGATAAAAATCTATAGATAGATGCTTGAATATAATAGGTGCTTGGATAAAAATCTATAAATAGATAATGGGAGCACAAGAGTGTGGTCAGTTATCTACTTGAGATAAGATGTTTTATAGAGGAGGCGATAAGTGAATTGGTTTTAGATGAGTTGTTGTTCTTGTTGTTCAGTCTCTCAGTCATGTCTGATTCTTTGTGACCCCATGGACTGTAGCACACCAGGCTTCCCTGTCCTTCACTATCTCCCAGAGCTTGCTCAAACTCATGTCCATTGAGCTGGTGATGCCGTCCAACCATCTCATCTCCTGGCACCCCCCTTCTCCTCCTGCCCTCAGTCTTTGGATGAGTAGCATGGCCAAACCTGGAAACAGAAGAAAGGCATTCCTGACCTGGAGTTCAGTTAAAGAGGTGTCATTCACTGTACATGGATCTACATGGTCTTTTAGCATGATGAGAGGAAAGTGAAGGCCAGATCTTAGAGGGCCTGTATGTTCTCTGTAAAGTTAAATTGTACAGGAGGCGGAGGGTCACCAGAGTCTTTAAATCAGAGGGTAGGAGGGCACTCCCTACCCCCCGACCCCGGCAATCCTTTCTTCTCTGCCTCCACCCTCCTGCACCCCAGAGGCTGGCCGGCAGGGCTAAATCTGTAGACTCTCGTGCCCTTTGATTTCCAGCTAAGTTTAGCCATTGGATAGACAGCCCCAGCAGAAGATGGGGTGAGGGTGTGGTCAAGGGAGGAGGCTGGTCAAGGTCTTTATGTTCTCCAACTTCATGCCTCCCTTGAAGGATGGCCTGGGAAGAGCTGCATCTCCCCTTCTCAGGGCAACCTGTTGACATAACCTTCTCCTTCCTGTTAGCTCGTCCCTCCCTCGGCCCCACAGGTCTGTGGTGGTGACTCTTCTCTGATGCTATCCCTAGCTTATCACTGTGCTTCTGCTGCAGCCCACCCACACCATCATTAGTGGTCCTGCCGTAAATAATTCCTCTGCAAATTATCCTCATTTAAAATATGATTCGATTTTAATTTTAAGCAGTCATGGAAAGAATTGTTTCCTGGAATGGAAGTCAAGGGGCAAAGCAATCAATGGGTAAAACTGGCCGAAGCCAGATGATGTGGTTGGAATATGCAGCGGTAGTAGGGATGGAGAGGAAGTGATGCCTGCAGGAAAGGGGATGGAGTTGAATTGACACCAGTTGAATGAGAGAGTTCAGGGAAATGAAGGGGTCAAGGATGACCACCCAGGGTTCTGACTTGGGTGGCTGCTTAATTCAAAAAATAAAAAGATGAGTTGCCTGTATCAATTTTGAGAGAGATCTTTATGGGAGAACTACTGGGAGATAGGAACTAGGTGTTGGGTAGCTCAGTGTGGAATTCAGGAGAGATCTGACTGGCGGGAAGGTTGGTGTACTGTCAGCTTATGCATGGTCCTTGAAGCCAAAGTGATGGGTGAGCTTCCCCCAGGAGAGCCAAGAGACTGGGAGAAGGAAGGCAGTCATGCACAGAACTTACAAAGACACAAAAAGGACCCAGATTTCTGCACAGACTGAGAAGAGAACAAGGGCACAAGCCAAGGGGAGAGGAGGAATATTGGTTGCCCAAGTGGTGGAGGAAATATTTGCAGAAGCTGAATGGAGCCAGGTCAGGGAGGGACGAGAAAGCTAAGACAGAGCAGCCTGGGCTGGGTGGTTAGAAATTAAAGAGCTATTACAGGTTTGTATATTTATTCTACAAATGTGTATTGAACACTTAGGTTCTTGAGTGAAATGAAATCCATTAAGGTTGTGTTTCAAGACGAGTAAAGTGAAAAGGCAGAGATGGAAACAGCCTTAAAATCTGAAGCAGTAATACCATTATGAAGCAATAAGAATCAAAACCAGAGTAGTCACAGTGCATGCTGAGGACAAATAGATTTCAAGGAAAGAAAGGGCAAGACACAGGCGAGAATGAATGTAGAAGCAGCAAGGTGAAGATGAACTGGTGATTCTCACCAGTACATGTTAGGAAGCATGTCATTTTTATGATAAATTGAGCCCTGGAAGACTTCTGATCATTCTGAAGAAGCAAATGACCAACTAGATGCAATGAAAAGTATAATTTTTCCCATTTTCAACAAATAAAAAAATAATTTGCGTAGTGTGAAATAGTTTGGCTGGCTAGAACATGTGTCCCAGAATGAATCAGAGTTTTGAATCCAGTTAAGTTCAGGGATGGACTTTCAGAATTGAAAGCAATGGTCTGACCACTTGTTTCATGGAGACTGAGAAACAAATGGAAATACCCACAGATGGTTGATGATGAAATTCATAATTTTTTGGTTGATGATTTCTTTCTGTTCATTGACTTTAATTCCTATTGTTTGTTGGTTACAAGTTTGGAACTTTTGTGCTGAGATTTGTTCTTTACCTTTCTTTTTATCCCAATTCCACTTCCAACCCCCAACCCTGGCCCCGAAAAAAAATTGTAATTTAAGAACTAACTAGAAGTAATATTAGGAATCAGAGTGTAGAATAAGATATGTAATTTGTATGAAATACTACATTATGTATTGTATAGTATTTCACATTTGTATTTTCCTTTTTTTTTTTTTTAAGATTTGTTTATTTATTTATGGCTTTGTTGGGTCTTCGTTGCTGTGAGAGGGCTTTCTCTGGTTATGGCGAGCAGGGCTACTCTATTTGTGGTGTGTGGGTTTCTTAGTGATAATTTCTCCTGTTTTAGAGCGTGGATTCTAGGCATTTGGGCTTCAGTAGTTGTGGCGCATGGACTTAGCTGTCCCGGACCGGGGATTAAACCCACATCCTCTGCATTGGCAGGCAGACTCTTTACCGCTGAGCCACCAGGGAAGTCCTTGGGTTTTTAGTTTTTTAATTATGCTTAAGCATATTAGAAATTTCAAAACTTGATAGTGGGAAGCTGAACAGAATATGAAATATGAATTACCTTATTATCAAATACTTATATCTACCTTATAATAAGGAAAAGAATTCAAATCTCAAGGTACTATTTTGCACCTATCAGATTGGCACTGATAATAGGAAGTGAGGAAACCATTGGTGGGAGTATAAGTGGGCACATGCTCTGTGAAGGTTAGTTTGGCAATATCTATCAAAAATAAAAATGCACTTACCCTCTGGCCCAGCAGTTTCCATATGCAGGCATTTTCCTGCCAATGTACTTGCATTCAGTACACAAAGCTTTTGGTACAAAGTTGGAAAGTTTGAATGCCTGTCAACAGGGGACTTGTTTAATTAGTTATGGCATTTGCACAGAGTAGAATATTGTGTACCTCTTAAAAAGAAGAAGACAGATTTTTATGGAATGATAGAAGAACTATATGAAATCCTACCATTTGTTTAGGTAAGAGAGGTCTTATGTGCACGAGTGGACTGTATCAGATACCATCTCTGGACGAATGTACGGGATGCAAAGAGATCTGAGGATCAGATTGGGAAGGAGACATTTTGCCCTAAACCCTTACATACAATTTGAACTTTTTGGCAATTATATATATTAAGTAAATCATAAAAACTCTTCACATTACTCAAGAAAAGGGACTCTAGGTCGTTCACCAACACCAACAGTACTAGTGAAAGGTTTAGGTAAATGAGTTTTCATACGTTGTTGGTAGAAGTGAACGTTTATAGATGCTTTTTAGAAGGCAATCTGTTGGTTGCTGCAGTTCAGAATAACTGATAAGATATATCTCTTTTTACCTGGCAGTCCTTTTCCATTTCGGTCCTATAGAAAATCCAACCTGTTTGCATGCATGGAGTTAAAAATACAAAAGCACTTTTAAGTTAAATCTTGAGTGTAAGTGTAGACTCCTGCCCATGTTTATTTGTTGTTTAGGCGCTAAGTTGTCTCTGACTCTGCAACCCCATGAACTGCAGCATGCCTGTCCTTCACCATCTCCCAGAGTTTGTTCAAACTTAGGTCCATTGAGTCAGTGATGCCATCCAGCCATCTCATTCTTTGTCATCACCTTCTCCTCCTGCCCTCAATCTTTCCCAGCATCAGGGTCTTTTCAGATAAGTCAGCTCTTTGCATCAGGTGGCCAAAGTATTGGAGTTTCAGCTTCAACATCAGTCCTTCCAATGAACACTCAGGACTGATCTCCTCTAGGGTGGACTGGTTGGATCTCCTTGCAGTCCAAGGGACTCTCAAGAGCCTTCTGCAACACCACAATTCAAAAGCATCAATTCTTTGGCGCTCACCCTTCTTTATGGTCCAACTCTCATATCCATACATGACTACTGGGAAAAGGATAGTTTTGACTATGTGTTTATTTATTTCTTGAAAAATGGCAGCTGGTTTGTTGCTTCTGTCACTTGAGAATCTTCATTTCTTCACATCTGGAAATGACCCAGTGGTTTTAGAGATCCAGTTATTTGAACCGTTTAGAGTGTATTTCACTCACACAACTGACTTGAAACCACCTAACTTCATGTTGGTGGGCTGTCTCTGAAAGAGGTAAGAGAAGAAAAGAAGAATTCCTTCCTTCCTTCATTCGTAAGCCCTACTTGATGCCCCATGTGGTATAATACCAGGTAGCACGGCAAATCACATATCCCTTGTAATTGCGTTTTCAACTTTCTGGAACTTTTTTTTTTTTTGGCCGTGCCAGTCAGCTTGTGGGTTCTTAGTTCCCTGAGCAGGAATCAAACCTGCGCCTCCTGCATTGGGAGCTCAGAGTCTTAACCGCTGGACCACCAGGGAAGTCTCTGGGACCCTTAACCACTTTTGTTCGTCTGAGCCATTCTTAGCTCATTGTTGCTTTGGTGTTCTGGTGCCGTTTTTGTTGCTTTCTTTTCTGTTTAATCATTTGTGCTGATTTCTGTGACCTTTCCAAGCTGGGAGGGGGCGGGTGGCAGGGGGGAACTGGGTGGCTGTCGCCATTGACTTGAGTTATGGCCCCACAGATGGATAATAACGGCCCTGGCTCTCGCTTGGTTTGCTTTTCTTTACACGCATGAAGCTGGCCACTGTGCTGATGAGCAGGTGAGAAGTAAACCAGAGTGGTGACAGGTTGCCTACAGGCAGTGCTCCTCGCCAGCTGTGATGGGAGCGGGGAGGCTCGAGTCGCGGCGAGCCCCATCTTCGGGGCACAGAACTCACTTCTCATTGCCCACTGCCCACAACTTTCCAGCCAGTAGCAAACAGGACAGAACTGAATCTGACCGCCTCTTCCTCTCCTGGTTCTCTCTACACATCCCAGTGTTGTTGCTCTCTCGTTAATTTAGCAAAATTTGTTTCCATTTTTCATCTCTGACAAGTGACCTTTTCCTTCTAAGTAACAGAGTCCTATAGTTTGTTCAGCATCATATAGGAGCTCGAAACATAGACGCCTCAGGTAGGAGTTCGGGCCTCTTGGCTGTGCTTTTCTTTTTTTTAAAGCTGTATCAGGTCTTAAATTAGTTGCAGCACGCAGAATCATTTTAGCTGTAGCATGTGGGATCTAGTTACCCAATCAGGGATCAAACCCTGACTGCCTGCATTGAGAACTTGGAATCTTAGCCCCTGGACCACCAGAGAAGTCCTTTAGCTGTGTGGTTAATGCATCATCTCTGTTGAAGTAAATCACAGTGATTATCTTGAGGGACATACCAAAAGACAGATATTTTCTGAATGACAGTTATCGTCAGCATATTAATTAATGTAGTTTTAGAAGCAACTCATGAAAGCAGATCAATAATTCTATCAGCCTTTGCTTTCTACATTATTATCTTCAGTTTCTGTAAATTGTAACCTATGAGCGTGCCGTTGGATTCATTCCTGGGAGTTTCGGGGTCCTGCAGACAGAACAGCTCTCTCAGTGGAGACTTTTTTTTTTTTATGAAATTAACAAAACTACTGAAAGACAATGCAGTTTCCTGCCTCTCCGGGAACAGGGTTTTGACAGTAACATCTCAGAACAGATGTTTCGGCAATCTCCAAATGTTTTTATTTGGTGGCACAAAGACTCTGTTATTCATGAAATGGTCTGTTAAAAAATTAGTTCCTCCGTGTGGGGGTTGTGGGAATATGTGTTACATAAATTGATTTCACATTTTGGCAGGGCACTGGTTCTTAACTCTTTAGACTGGCTCCAAGATTTGACTCTGACAAGTTCTGCCTTCCAGGCTGCAGCAGTGGGAGGAGCTAGAGCAGCTCAGCGTCTTTTTCAGAGCACTTCAAGTTGACTCATCCGAGAGTGTCAGATTCTTTTATAGGAGAACAGAAGCTAAGTCAGTAAAGTGCTTAGAAATTTGGTCTCTTAAAATACAGTGAGAGGATGTGGGCATGTTTGCTTTTCATTTGCGTTATTCCCTAATATAATCTACAGCTGCGGATTACAATCTGCATCTTACAATTCTGGGTTCTGGAATCATATTTAAAGGGAAAACTTCTATTCTTATGTTGCACATGGGTCTGGTTCAAGTGGTAAAAAATCCTCCTGCAATGCAGGAGGTGCAGGAGACCCTGGGTTCCACCCCAGGGTCGGGAAGATCCCCTGGAAGAGGAAATGGCAACCCACTCTAGAATTCTTGCCTGGAAAAATCCCATGGACAGAGGAGCCTGGCAGGCTACAGTCTATGGGGTCGCAAAGAGTCAGAGAACACATAAGATCTTTACCTTACTAGAGACCTCAGTGTAACTACTTAGAGAAGTATTGGAATGTAAAGGCTGGTCATTTCTAAATATCTTGTTTTCTGGCCACACTTTCTGGGTCTTTGCTGTCCTCCCAGCAGGACAGAGGTCAGCAAACCTTGTGGCCTCAGGGTCAGATCTGACCTACTGCCTGTTTTTGTAAAGTTTGATTAGAACACAGCTGCTGTAATTCATTTACAAATTGTCTGAGGCTGCTTTTGAGATACTTTGCCAGAGTTGAAATAGTTGAAGCAGACGCCATTTAGCCCACAAAAACTAAATTATTTACAGAACGAGTTTGCCAGCCCCTGCAATAGGAAGCTGCATATATACCGTGACCTGGTATTTAAAACATTACATCAAAACATTTGATATATTTAGATCTTAAAGGTATTTGTGGCGTGTAAGAAGTATAAAATAATTATTTGGTTTTAGACCATTAATCATCTGACAGGAAAATGTTTAAAATAAAAATACATGTACACACAGAAACATATAAACTAAAATCTTGCAGGACAATATAAATAAACTATATGGAAAAGAGGAGACAGAGGTTAACGGGTGGTATTAGATATTCAGTAAACAGTTAAAAGAAATGAATGAAAGGAACTGATTTTTCTGATGTGCAGTGTGTTCAGATGTGAAAACATTTGGTCACATTTAGCTGCCACTTTGTTCTTATTCTTTCATCTGTGTGTGTACATCACTCTCAGCATAGTTTCTTGTCAGTGCTCCCATGCGGTTGAAATCTTCCTATCCGTCTAACTGAGACGACAAACACAGGTGAGACTAGAAGGTTAGAATGTATGCAGCTTTACTGTTGACCCCACAGCCATGCCAGACATAATTATTCATTTGATCCATATACCAAAACTGATTTGAGCCTGCTGATAGTAAAAGATCTCAATTCAGTTCAGTCGCTCAGTCGTGTCGGACTCTTTGCGACCACATGAATCGCAGCACGCCAGGCTTCCCTGTCTATCACCAACTCCCGGAGTTTACTCAGACTCACGTCCACCGAGTCAGTGATGCCATCCAGCCATCTCATCCTCTGTCATCCCCTTCTCCTCCTGCCCCCAATCCCTCCCAGCATCAGGGTCTTTTCTAATGAGTCAGTTCTCCGCATGAGGTGGCCAAAGTATTGGAGTTTCAGCTTCAACATCAGTCCCTCCAATGAACACCCAGGACTGATCTCCTTTAGGATGGATTGGTTGGATCTCCTTGCAGTCCAGGTGACTCTCAAGTCTTCCCCAACATTACAGTTCAAAAGCATCAATTCTTCGGCACTCAGCTTTCTTTATAGTCCAGCTCTCACATCCATACATGACTACTGGAAAAACCATAGCTTTGACTAGACAGACCTTTGTTGGCGAAGTAATGTCTCTGCTTTTGAATATGCTGTCTAGGGAGGCCTGGCGTGCTGCAGTTCATGGGGTTGCAAATAGTCGGACACAACTGAGTGACTGAACTGAACTGAGGTTGGTCATAACTTTTCTTCCAAGAAGCAAATGTCTTTTAATTTCATGACTGCAGTCATCATCTGCAGTGAGTTTGGAGCCCCCCCAAAATAAAGTCTATCACTGTTTCCATTGTTTCCCCATCTATTTCCCATGAAGTGATGAGACCAGATGCCATGATCTTCGTTTTCTGAATGTTGAGCTTTAAGCCAACTTTTTTGCTCTCCTGTTTCACTTTCATCAAGAGGCTTTTTAGTTCCTCTTCACTTTCTGCCATAAGGGTGGTGTCATCCGCATATCTGAGGTTATTGATATCTCTCCCAGCAATCTTGATTCCAGCTTGTGCTTCTTCCAGTCCAGCATTTCTCATGATGTACTCTGCATATAAGTTAAATAAGCAGGGTGACAATATACAGCCTTGACATACTCCTTTTCCTATTTGGACCAGTCTGTTGTTCCATGTCCAGTTCTAATTGTTGCTTCCTGACCTGCATATAGGTTTCTCAAGAGGCAGGTCAGGTGGTCTGGTATTCCCATCTCTTTCAGAATTTTCCACAGTTTATTGTGATCCACACAGTCAAAGACTTTGGCATAGTTAATAAAGCAGAAATAGATGTTTTTCTGGAACTCTCCTGCTTTTTGATGATCCAGCGGATGTTGGCAATTTGATCTCTGGTTCCTCTGCCTTTTCTAAAACCAGCTTGAACATCTGAAAGTTCATGGTTCACATACTGTTGAAGCCTGGCTTGGAAAATTTTGAGCATTACTTTGCTAGCATGTGAGATGAGTGCAATTGTGTGGTAGTTTGAGCATTTTTTGGCATTGCCTTTCTTTGGGTATGGAATGAAGACTGACCTTTTCCAGTCCTGTGGCCACTGCTGAGTTTTCCAAATTTGCTGGCATATTGAGTGCAGCACTTTCACAGCATCATCTTGGACTTGAAATAGCTCAGCTGGGATTCTATCACCTCTACTAGCTTTGTTCATAGTGATGCTTCCTAAGGCCCACTTGACTTCACATTCCAGGATGTCTGGCTCTAGGTGAGTGATCACACCATCGTGATGATCTGGGTTGTGAAGATCTTTTTTGTATAGTTCTGTGTATTCTTGCCACCTGTTCTTAATATCTTCTGCTTCTGTAAGGTCCATACCATTTGTGTCCTTTATTGTGCCCATCTTTGCATGAAATGTTCCCTTGGTATCTCTAATTTTCTTGAAAAGATCTCTAGTCTTTCCCATTCTTTTGTTTTCCTCTATTTCTTTGCATTGATCACTGAGGAAGGCTTTCTTATCTCTCCTTGCTATTCTTTGAAATTCTGCATTTAAATGGGTATATCTTTCCTTTTCTCCTTTGCCTTTCTCTTCTCTTCTTTTCACAGCTATTTGACAACCATTTTGCCTTTTCACATTTCTTTTTCTTGGTGATGGTCTTGATCACTGCCTCCTGTACAGTGTCACAAACCTCCATCCGTAGTTCTTCAGGCACTCTGTCTATCAGATCTAATCCCTTGAATCTGTTTGTCACTTCCACTGTATAATCATAAGGGATTTGATTTAGGTCACACCTAAAAGATCTCAGACATGAAAAAAATAACTAAAGAATGCCTGAAGAACAAGCACCAGATTGAAAGAGAAGAGAAATGTGTGCAGCTTTACTGTTGACACCGCAGCCATACCAGACAGAATTATTCATTTGGTCCATATACCAAAGCATATTTGAGCCTGCTGATAGTAGAAGATCTCAAACACAAGAAAAAAATCGAGTGCCTGAAGAACAAGTGCCCAAATTGAAAGAGAAGAGAAATGTGTGCAGCTTTGTTCTTGACACCACAGCCATACCAGACAGAATTATTCATTTGGTCCATATACCAAAGCATATTTGAGCCTGCTGATAGTAAAAGATCTCAGACATAAGAAAAAATAGTTAAAGAATACCTGAAGAACAAGCGCCCAAATTGAAAGAGAAGAGAAATGGTGATAGAGATAGGCTATCTGTCTCAGGGGTTAGAGATGGTTTGTATCAAGAAACCCAGGCTCTCTTATCCGAACCAAATTATCAGTGATCATGACAAACAGGACAAGAAAAAGAAAATATAAGAATTCTGAAGCTCTTATGTCACGAGAGGGAACATCCTGTTTTGTCAGAAGGTACTCCCCACGGCAGGATCTTTTTTTAAGGATGTGAACAGTGTCTGCAGCCACTTTTATAAGCAAACACAGACTTTCCATGGACACAGCAACCACTGGTCACACAGGCTCTTGAGCACTTGTAATGAGGCTAGTGTGAACAGAGGTGTGCCACAAGGGTAAACCAAACACAGGATTTAAAAGACAATGTGAAAAAATTGTATTTGTGAAAATTCTAACTCACCGATGACTACTTTTGTCCCCTTATTTAACACATCTGGATGCTGAAAGATTGCTTCATCCTGAAAGATAATTTCAGTAGCTTGTCTGATCTGTTCTTTGGTAGGATTGATTCCTGAAAAATATCCTTTGAGGCTCTGTACATTATTCAGATTTGAATGATTTTTAAGTACACCGTTGCTTGCTTTCTTTGTTGAGTGACAACATTCATCTGTGGTTTAGAAGCAAACCTTGTATACGGTAATGTAGTTCACCTTTTATTTACAGCTTGGAAAATCTGCAGTTACTTCTGCATTGCTCTATTGTCTGCCAGTTCCAGGACTACAGTAATTTTCTTTTATTTAGCAAACATTTATTAAGTACCTATTGCATGCAAGGCATTATGCTTCCCTGAATTTAGACATGTTGGATTTGGTGCTAATGGGACTTCAAGTATAACCATCCAGGGGCCTTAGATGCCTCTAGAAGTGAAAGGAAATGTAGGCTGAATCTGCATAGCCGTTTGCTCAAGAAGAATTGAGATGTTTAACTTCACTGATCTTTAAAGAGATGCAGATTAATAAAAGGAAGAGATGCTTTCTAATATGCATGGAAGTGTCTAATTGAAAAAATACTCAGAACAAGATTGTGCTCCAACTAGGAGGCACATAGCCTGTTGGTAGAAATATAAATTGGTTTAGGTTTTTTTGGGGAAAAAAAAAATTTAGCCATGAATGGTAAACAAGAAATTGTGTTACCCTTTAATAATCTCACTCCAGAAGATTTATCCCCAAAACATGAACCAAAAGACAAAATCCCTGTGCGTCTTGAGAAGAGAGAAGGGAACCTAGAGTCGCTAAATGGCTACTTACACTGAACACTTTGCATCATCTCCGTTAATCCCCACAGCTGCCCTGTGAAGTGTCCCCACTTTACAGGCGAGGAAGCAAGGCTCAGACGGATTTAGTGATTTGCCAGTATCATAAAACATGTACGTGGCAGAGCGCCCACTTACATTAGGCACCTGCCTAACTCAGACTAACCATAGGAGAACAGAAAAGCAGATAAACCCATTATTAAACGCTGTGCAAACATTGTGTCATCATGTGGGGAAAAGGAGAAAAAATTACAAAGGAACAAGAGTATAAAACTGTAGATAAACCCTGGATACTAAAAGTTTGTACACAGACTAGAGTAGTGAGAAAGGAAAAGTTTAGTTGGTTATAGTGGCAGAATTTAAGAAAGTAGTATTAAAATTGCCGTGGTCATTCTGAATTTTTAAAGATTGCTTTTATGAAAAAGATATGCTCATTTTGTATTTTTGAATGTGTTATTCATCGCTCTACATCCTTCTAGAAGGTACTCGAGCTGTTGTGTCTGGGTGCATCCTCTATTTTGTCATCACCGCCTACCCTTTAACTCTTGAAAACGCTTCTATCAAGGTCCATCACCAGCAAAATCCCTACATCCATAAACCCTTCTCTGACATTACTTGCATCTTGTTAAAACCGAAACCTGCATATACCCTGAAAACACTCCTTTCATGAAGCCCTCTGAGGTGGTAGCTCTGTTTTGTTTTTGTGTTTTTGATTCAAGTGCCTCCAGGAGAAGAAGGGGAGTGAGTCAAGTGTTGCATGCAAAACTGTGAAATGAGACTGAGAACTGTTGGATTTAGCAGCTTGTATTTAATTGGGGGCTTTGATATGATCAGTGGAATTGTTGGGGCAAAGCACCTGAATCGCCTGGCTTCTAGGATTTACGGCTTCTGGATTTTCCTTATTCCCCTGACCATTCCTCAGTCTGCACTTAAGCCCATGTTCGTCATGATTAAATGTCATGACTGAAAATATCATCCATGTGCTGATGGCGCCCAGCATTATCATCTCCAACCAGACCTTTCTCTTGACTGCCACTCTTATGTTGTCCATCTAAAGAGCTTTCAGGGTATCTCCATTTCTATGTCTAATAAGGGCTTCCCTGGTGGCTCAGTGGTAAAGAGTCTGCCTGCCAATGCCGGAGACACCGATTTGATCCCTGGGTTGGGAAGATCCCCTGGAAAAGGAAATGGCAACTCACTCCAGTATTCTTGCCTGGGAAATCCCATGGACAGAGGAGCCTGGCGGGCTGCACTCCATGGGGTCGCAAAGAGTCAGACACGACTAAAGAAAGAAAGTGAAGTCACTCAGTCGTGTCTGACTCTTTGTGACCCCGTGGACTGTAGCCCACCAGGCTCCTCCCTCCATGGGATTCTCCAGGCAAGAATACTGGAGTGGGTTGCCATTTCCTTCTCCAGGGGATCCTCCCGACCCAGGGATCGAACCCGGATCTCCTGCATTGCAGGCAGATGCTTTAACCTCTGAGCCACCAGGGAAGCCCCAAGACAGGACTAAGCCTGAGTCCAAACTTAACTCCTGGCCTTACTTCCTCATCCTACCCCTCCAGACCTGCCCATCTCAGTCAATGGCATCTCCATTCCTTTTCCACTCAGGCCAGATTCCTGACATTCTCTTACCTCTTCCAGACACCTGCCGTCTCACACCTGCATGATGGCGGGGCCTCTAACTGGTGTCTCTGCCTCGACCCCTGGCTCCTTCGCAGTGTGTCCTGAACAAGCGACCGGAACGATTCTTCTATAATCATCATTGCTTTTCCATGCACACCCCCAGGTGGCTCCCCATCCTAATCAGATGAAGAACCACAGTCCTGCAAAGCTGTGGACCCTCAAAACCACCTGTTATTTCTCTGACTTTCTTTCTCTTCCTTCTTGGCTTTTACTCACCCCAGTCCAGCCTCACTGGTAGCATACCACACACACACCAGCCCATCTGCCTGACGGTCTCTGTGGAGACTGTTGCCTGTGTTGAGAATTCTAAGAACTCTCCACCCAGCTCCATCAAAGTCGCTTTCTCACACATGCCTGCTCTGGACAGCGGGTACTCTCCAACCCCCTCACCCTATTTTTAATGGCACTTCTCACCTTCTGATGGGCTTGGCTGATGGCTCAGCTGGTAAAGAATCCACCTGCAGTCCAGGACACACGGGTTTAGTCCCTAGGTTGGGAAGATCCCCTGGAGAAGGAAATGGCAACCCACTCCTGTGTTCTTGCCTGCAGAATCCCATGGACAAAGGAGCCTGGTGGGCTACCATCCATGGGGTTGCAGAGTCAGAAACAAGTGAGCACATAAACTCATTACTCACCTTCTAACATATTTTTTACTCCATTGATTTATTGTATATATCTTCTGTCTCCCACTACAGTGTAAAGCTTCAAGAGGACATTTTTATCTGGTCTCTTAATTGATTTTATCTCCAGCATCTAAAATAATACCTCCACCTTATAGATGCTATGTTAAAAAATATGTTGAGAATATGAATGGTCAGTATGAAAGTGTCCCTGTTTCTACCTGATGACCCATGGATGCATGCAGAGAACTCTGCCTCATAAGAGTTTTTAATTCCTTTTCCAGTTTCTCAAGTGGTATAAACAGCCTTCAGAAAAGGACCACTGAGAAACACGGTGTCACAGGCTTGACTGTATATGGTCTTTTATTCTAAGCTGACAGCAGCTCCTCTAGAATGTAGCAGTGAGTGTCACAAATGCTAAAAATGTACAAGCAGCAGAGTAGATCCTTGACATTTTTAGGAATGTGTTCAAAGTTCTTCAAAAATCACCCAAACTACGACTACCGTGATAGTATGTCTGCACTCATGAATCTCACAGATGCTGGTAAAAAGGAAGCCACCTGCTGCTGCAGATGCCAAGTGCCCTACTCACTGGAAGGGTCTCCCCCAACACCAGCCCCTTCGGGCTCAGGCCGTGTACCGCAGCCACATCACAAATTATAGGAGCTTCTGAGCCCCCAGTATCGCCCATGTATTCTTGAAACCAAGGACCTTGGTGAAAGCTAAGGGGCCACAGATTATTTTATTCCACCTGCACATTTTAAAAACACTAATTTAAAAAAATCAGTTCCCCCAGGCCACTCAACCTTGGTTTTAGAATATAATGTGGGGGGGGAGGGGCATCATTACAACTAAATAACAGCAGGACCACTATCACAAGCCACATGTGCAACCATTTATAACACACTGAGTTTTCACATCATGTTTATACTCTAAGCAAGCATTCATCCAATTTGATATTGATCTTCTGGGAGTAAACCCTGAATGTAAGCAAAAAAATAAACTACACATTTGCTTTCATTTTTAAGCTAATTTTTAAATATATATCCTAGTTCAGAGAAAACCTTCTGCCACAGTGGCTTTCTGTAATGTAACGCTCAGAAGCCTCTGACAGAGAAGAGTGGGAGTAAGGGGAGGGGATGCTGTTGCCACGGTGACAGCTGTCCAGCGTAAGCATCTCACAGCTCTTCCGTTTATCATGTATTTTAGGGCAATTCAAGTTGTTGGAACAAGATCGAGATATAAAGGAGCCAGTGCAATATTTCAACAGCGTGGAGGAGGTGGCCAAAGCATTTCCTGAACGCGTGTACGTCATGGAGGAAATAACATTCAACGTGAAGGTAGCGCTAAAGAACCAAATATTTGTCACTACTAACCTCCTTTGGCTTTTAGGTCTTCGTGTGCACAGTTAAGTGCTCATCTGTGCCTCTTCCTATGGAGGTTCCATCTTCCTCGTGGGTTGGTGTCAATGGCTAAAACTGGTCTTACAAGAACTGTGCTGTAGCTGAGCTGACCACCCAACCTGCTCCCCCCGCCTCCATTATTACACTTAGTTAGCATTATCTTTGGCTAGAATAACTGTTAAGGCAGATCAAAAGTGGTTTGGGGTTTTTTTTCTCTCTCTCTTCTTTAAAACTCTGGACTTTATTCCCTAATATGTAACCATTTTTTTGGCCAGATTCTTTTTTTTTTTTTTCCCATCTCCCTTATTTTTTATTTATTTTTTTACCTTACAATATTGTATCGGTTTTGCCATACATCTTGTGTGAGGCTAGATGCTCTGCTTGTGAGAGCAAGTAAAAGGCACTGGGTAAATCTAATACCACAGACTCACTTAAGAGAGAAACTTCAGAGCGTGCCTTGACATGAGCGTATAGTCTTCGTGGACTGTCCAGGTCAGTCTGCAGAGGAAAAGTTGAGGTCTCGAATGCTGCCCAGTAGGTGCTTGCTTTTCTTTCATTTTCTCTTGGCCACGCTGGGTCTTCACTGCTTGCCGTGGGCTTTCTCTGGTTGCGGTGCGCGGGCTCCTCGCTGGGGGGCTTTCTCTTGGTGTGGAGCGCAAGCTCTAGGGCTCGAGGGCGTCAGTAGTTGCGGCTATGGACTCAGTAGCCGTGATGCACGGGCTTCCTTGCTCTTCGGCATATGGAATCTTCCCAGACCAGGGATCAAACCTGTATCCCCTGCACTGGCAGGCAGACTCCTAACCAGCTGGACCACCAGGGAAGTTCCCCAATAGGTACTATTAATCCTTGTTTATCAGAGAGCAGCTGAATAGTGTTTACTGTGCTGCATTGGATTTACACTCTATTTATTTATTTGGCCATGTAGCATGTGGGATCTTAGTTCCCCGACCAGGGATCAAACCTGTGACTCCTGCATTGGAAGTGTGGAGTCTTCACCACTCTACTGCCAGGGAAGTCCCCAGTTTCACATTCTTAAAGGGACGGTTCCATCCTCTCCTACACAGCAAGCTAGCTCCTTGAGAAAACCTGCTATTGAAGAAAGACTAACCAGAGAAGCAATGCCACCAACTGGGTGCAACTTGATTGCCCACCAACCCTTTGCATTTTGTTCAGCAACATCCACAGTTACACTGACATGTTTTCGATAGTGTTCACATTGAAAGGATTTTCTCTTTAACCTCATTTCAGCAGGAAGTCCAACTCAGTCAGGGTTTTCTCTGAAAATTTCAAAGTCTTAGGAGCTGATTCTGGTTTCTTGGAAATCCACTCTATTTGAAAAACAGCCCACGTGGTGTCTTGGTCCAAGAATGCAAGTGTCTTTGCGGATGGGTCACCCCACCTACACTCCCAGAAAAGGTGGCAGATACCCAAAACAGCTTTCTTAGTGCAAAAGTCAGCCCATTTAATCAGCTAGGCTCAATCATTCTTTGTCCCAGTGCTAAAACACAGCGCCATAATCTACTTCCTTTAGCTTTATTATTAAAATGGGTGAGATTTTGTGTTTTGTAAAGTCTTTTACTAACCAAAGTATGCTTATGTTCAGAGATTTATAATTTTTAACTCCTTCAGTGGCTCAGGCTTGTATTCATTTACAGTTGAAGATTGTGAGAACGTGTTCATTTTTAAATTCTCTGAGATTCATTGGCTGTAAGTTAATCAAATCCTGTTTCATTAGTATCTTGATTTAAATCTCTCCTTAAAATTTATTTAGAATTAACTAAAAGAAAGGAAATTTTGTTTAGGAAGGAAAGTTAATGCTGTAAAACTCTTCTGAAACATTTCATTTTGCTGGTAAATGATGAGAAATCAGACATAATTTTTTTTTTTTTACAATTTTCAAGTATTAAAATCTAATTCAGTCTTTGGTGGCATATTGTTTACATGAAAGATTTTTTTAAAATACCTCTAAATGCTGTTTGTTTGTGAATTTCTATTGGACCAGTAATGAATGAAAAAGTAATACTGAAACCAGTACATTTTGATAGGGTTTTTTCCCCCCACAGAATACCATGATCGGCTATATTGATTAAAATGTATGTAATAGAGATATCATTTAAAAGTTTAGCGCAGTGGTGTGAATGTACTTAACACTGCTAACTCGTATACTTAAAAATGGTTAAGATGGTAAATTTCATGGTATGTATATTTTACCACAGTTTTTAAAAAGCAAGAAGGCAGTGGAATTCCTGCTGAAATGAGGCTAAACAGAAAATCCTTTCAATCTGAGTACTTTCTAAAATGTGTCAGGATAATTGTGGATGTTACAAATAAGTGTACGGAGTAGTAGTTTATAGCATCTGTAGAGCTGGTTGAATTGAGGTTGAGTTCTATGCTATGCATGGCTAAATATTTTAATACCTCTGGTCCATCACTGATAAAGTTTTAAGATGCCTTCACATCCAGCCTGCACTAATCATTAAGACAGCTTTCAATTCTATTCAAGGAAGAGCCAATGAAGGAACCTCAAGAAATTTACGTAAAAAAATACAAGTCTGTGTGCTCAGTGAGTAAAGATGCACATAAATAAACAAACCAAGGAGATTTGTGGGAAAGATTTCTGGAAACTCCCTGCATTTTAAAAGAAAATGTTGGATGCCATGGTCTTCTTTAAAACTTGATTATAATGTGCATGTATCAATATGCAGAGCTTAATGTCGATAGCTCACTGGGGACAAGGAAGTGCTATGCTTTGTTGTTACATCCCCTGGAGGAGGAGAGAATAAAGGAAAAACAGTACAACCTATTCATAAATATAACTGTTACAAATATTGTTGAATATTATATAACATGAAATATTATATAGATATTATCTAGGAAGCAGTTTTTTGAAGGATAGGAGGTTTCACAATTCCTTGAAAAATTTATCTTCTTCTTTATGCTTCAGATCAGTGTAAATTAGACCAAGAGAAATGACTTACAGTTAAGAACTGGCAGCTAACTGGCATCATCATAGTCAAAAGGCACAGTTATTTCTTGAAATAAAGAAATATATATGTATGCACATTTATTCATATATATTTACAAGTACAAATTGAAGCATGAAAAGAATACAGAGTAAAACAGAAGTCTTGAAAGAACAAGAACTAGTTTTGTTATTTTCAAGACTATAGCAAAAATTTACCTAAAATTCAATGGATCATATTAGCACTATTTGAATGGGCATGGCAACCCACTCCAGTATTCTTCCCTGGAGAGTCCCCATGGACAGAGGAGCCTGGCGGGCTACAGTCCATGAGGTTGCAAAGAGTTGGATGTGACTGAGCAACGAAGCATACACATTAGTACTGTTTACACATTTATTTCAGAATAAGATATTCCTTTTATCTTGAGCTAAAGAAAATACGTCTTTAAAAGATGACTTGATATTTAAAAATTATCTACCTGATTGCCCCATCGTTGGATGAACTGCATGAAATGAGTTAATATATATTAAATATTTAATTATTTAAGCAGCAGATATATTTTGAGCACTAACTACATGACCAGCCTCATTATAGGCCCTGGGAGTAAATATCAAATATATAAATCCCTGCCTGCTTGGAAATTACATTCTGCTGGGGATATAGAATGTAAATAAGCAAATACAGATAACTATTATGTTGGCCCAAAAGTTCGTTTGGGTTTTTCTGTAAGATGATACAGAAAACCCACATCAACTTTTGGGCCAACCCAACACCTCCAAATAAAGAGAGAAAGAGAGTAGATATACAGGTCTGGAGCTTGGGGTATAATATATATTGAGGGCTTACCAGCTCCTTGGTGGCATTTGAAGCCATGGGGCTGAGTTCACCTACATCTCAACTGAAGGTGACCCACCCCACCCCCTCCCAGGGACAGTTGACAGTGTTTGGGTACAATTTTGATTGTCACAGCTTGGGGAAGGGAGAGGGACTACTGGTATCTAGTAATGGAGGACAAGGATACTGATAAATACCCTCCAGTGTCACAGGACAGGCCCCAAAACAAAGCATTATCAAGCAAAACCATCTAGAGCGCCAAGGTTGAGAACCCCTAACCTAGAAACTAGATGAAGAGTAGAGATCTGAGGAACAAGCCCTGGAGTTCTCCAGCCCTGGGGTGTAGAGGAGACAGAAAGGAGTAATAGATAGTAGACAGTGGAGCATGTGAGACCCCGGCAGCCAAAGGACGGTAGTGTTTCAGAGAAGAATGGGCACTTGTGTCCAAAGCCTAGCGATTGAATTAGATCAGGACTGGGAACTAACCATTAAATTTAGCAAAATGGGAGCCTTTGGAGGCTTTGAGAGGAAGGAAATAATAAGCAGCTCAGAGACCCAGAAAGCAATTAACCAGGGAAGCGTAGTAGGATGGTCCCAGGGTTCTATCAAAATAAATTTCAAGTGAAATTACTTAGCACCAGCTTCTTTTCCTTCCAGCCATCTTCAGTGGATAAATTGGGTTTAGTCTGAGTCGGGCTTTACCAAGTAGAATAACTGAGATCAGCGAAGAAGGCACAGATGAAGTGCCCAGGAGTGGCAGGTAGCAATGAGCCATGAGATGTTCACTGGGTAAGGAAGTATGAATACGATAAATGAGATCTTGGAGATCCAGGTGAAGTGAAGAGACTTCCAGTGTGGGTTAAGAAAGCGAGGTGCAGACTAGGAGCAGCAATAGAATGTAGACTTCTTGGGATTAAATTTGAGGCAGTAACATAGGAAATGACAGGAGTAGCTGTCTCTTCAAATCTAAATATGCCTGTTTTGAGTGGGCAGCCAAGGTGGGGGGAACAGAAAATGGCAGATGAGTAGGTCAAGAAAATGAAAGAATATGTTGGCAGGTACCATTCTAAAGGAGATCAGTCCTGGGTGTTCTTTGGAAGGAATGATGCTAAAGCTGAAACTCCAATATTTTGGCCACCTCATGCAAAGAGTTGACTCACTGGGAAAGACTCTGATGCTGGGAGGGATTGGGGGCAGGAGGAGAAGGGGACGACGGAGGAGGAGATGGCTGGATGGCATCACCGACTCAATGGACATGAGTTTGAGTGAACTCCGGGAGTTGGTGATGGACAGGGAGGCCTGGCATGCTGCAATTCACGGGGTCACAACTGAGCGACTGAACTGAACTGAACCTCTTGCTGATCATTTTGTCTGTTTCCTCCAGTCCCTCCTAAGCTAATGGCATTCAGTGTTTTTAGAACAGCAGTCGTCTGCCTCATTCGCCACTTTTTCTCTCTATTAATAACATCCAGCTTTTGGTTTCCATGGTGAGAATCTTGTTTTTGTTTACCCATTTCCCTGCCTACTTGTTTTTAACTGTGATAGGCATTTTTTAAATTACCTCTTTCAGTTTTTTCATCAACTGTCTCTATTCTCATGTTTACTTTCAAAGTCAGAAGATGTCTTATCTCTGAATTGGTCATTCCAAACTGAAGCCTCATTCCTCTATGCTTTAATAAGAAACACAGCTGCACCAACAGTTTTCAGTCCTACTTCTCTCTTTAAACAAGGTGTCATGATCTAAAGGGCACATCAGACCAGGTAGTGTAGCTCAGGCTCTGGATTCAGAATTGAGGTCCAGACACTGACTGTGACCACAGGCAGGTCATAGGACCCCAGTGCCATCACCTGCAAAATGGGCAAAATACGGGAGATACCAAGGGAACATTTCATGCAAAGATGGACACAATAAAGGAGAGACAGTGTGGACCTAACAGAAACAGAAGACGTTAAGAAGTGGCAAGAATACATAGAAGAACTACACAAAAAAGATCTTCATGACCCAGATAACCGCGATGGTGTGATCACTAACCTAGAGCCAGACATCCTGGAGTGCGAAGTCAAGTGGACCTTAGGAAGCGTCACTGCAAACAAGGTTAGTGGAGGTGATGGAATTCCAGTTGAGCTATTTCAAATCCTAAAAGATGATGCTATCTAAGTGCTGCACTCAATATGCCAGCAAATTTGGAAAACTCAACAGTGGCCACAGATTGGAAATATGTCAGTTTTCATTCCAGTCCCAAAGAAAGGCAATGTTCACACTACCGCACAATTGCACTTATTTCACATGCTAGCAAGGTCATGCTCAAAATCCTCCAAGCTAGGCTTCAACAGTATGTGAACTGAGAACTTACAGATGTACAAGTTGAATTTAGAAAAGGCAGAGGGATCAGAGATCAAATTGCCAACATCCAATGGATCCTGGAGAAAGCAAGAGAGTTTCAGAAAAACATCTGCTTCTGCTTCATTGACTATGCTAAAGCTTTTGACTGTGCAGATCACAACAAACTGTGGAAAATTCTTAAAGAGATGGGAATATCAGACCACCTTACCTGAGAAACCCGTATGCAGGTCAAGAAGCAACAGTTAGAACCAGACATAGAACAATAGACTGATTCAAAATTGGGAAAGGAGTGCGTCAAGGCTGTATATTGTCACTATGCTTATTTAAATTCTGTGCAGAATACATCAGGAGAAATGCTGAGCTGGTTGAAGCACAAGCTAGAATCAAGATTGCTGGGAGAAATATCAATAACTTCAGATATGCAGATGACACCACCCTTATGGCAGAAAGCGAAGAGGAGGAACTAAAGAACCTTTTGATGAAAGTGAAAGAAGAGAGTGAAAAAGCTGGCTTAAAACTCAACATTCAAAAAACTAAGATCATGGCATTCAGTCCCATCACTTCATCGCAAATAGTGGGGAAACAATGGAAACAGTGACAGAATTTATTTTGAGGGGCTCCAAAATCACAGCAGATGGTGACTGCAGCCATAAATTAAAAGATGCTTGCTCCTTGGAAGAAAAGCTACAACAAACCTAGACAGTGTACTTTTCTCTGTTTTATAAAGCAGAGACATTACTTTGCCAACAAAGGTCCATGTAGTCAAAGCTGTGGTTTTTCCAGTAGTCATATATGGATGTGAGAGTTGGACCATAAAGAAGGCTTTCTAACTGTGGTGTTGGAGAAGACTCTTGAGAGTCCCTTGGACAGTAAGGAGATCCAACCAGTCCATCCTAAAGGAAATCAGTCCTAAATATTCATTGGAAGGACTGAAACTGAAGCTTCAATACTTTGGCCACCTGATGCAAGACCCAACTCACTAGAAGACCCTGATGCTGTGAAAGATAGAAGGCAGGGGGAAAGAGGGACGACAAGGGACAGATGGTTGAATGGCATCACCAACCCAATGGACATGAGTTTGAGCAAGCTGTGGCAGACAGTGAACGACAGAGAATCCTGGGGTGCTGCAGTCCATGGGGTAGCAAAGCGATGTACATGACTGAGTGACTGAAGAACCGCAACAGCTCCCCACCTCATAGATTTGTCATGAGAATTAAATGAAGCAATGCATTAAAGCACGCATGCTTTGCAAGTGTCTTGTGTAGGGGCTGGCTACCTACAGTCTCAGGGCAAGACACCTGTTTTGTAAATAAAGTTTTATTAGAACACAGCCATCCCCCTGCACTTCCTGTTGTCTGTGGCTGCTTCAACAATGTAACAGTTGAGTCCAGTAGTTGCAACAGAGACCATATGGCCCACAAGCCTGAAATGATTACTCACTGGCCCTGTAAGAAAAAGTTTGCCAACCCCTGATTCAAAACATAAAATCCAACTAAGTGAAGTTTCACATCTAAAAAAAAAATTTCCTAACACAGATGATCTCACTTACCCTTTATTTAGTACTTTATACCCTGTGACTGAATATTGAGAACACAGTACATATGTTGTTGTTGTTTCTGAATACCCTTTCACCTCAAATACTTTTTTGGAGCCTTCTTATGCCAGAACATACATGCCAGTACCTAGTGAATTATTTAAAATGTCTCCTAGCCTCGCAAACCCAGCCCAGTAATAGTAAGAAATTTCCCCACACATGTATTTTCTCCCATCAAAATAAGACTAAAGCTAAGTTTTGTAAGTTGTCTTTTCTGTGACATTTGCAGAGAGAGCGAGAACAAAGCACAGCCTTGGACTTAGCAGTGGGTAGCTTGCAGCTCTCCTTAACTAGGGAAGAGGCATCTTGACTTCAGTACTGTCGCCCAGAAGCTTTCCAGATTCAAACGACTCCTCTCCACTCTGAGGGTGCCCGAACGCGCTAACCTGGATGCTGTAACGTTGCTCTTTTCATTCCAGTTAGTGAAGTCCAAGATCTCAGCCATTCCAGCATAGATTTCCCTGGAGGCAGAATAATAAGTTTGCATTGTCTCCACTGGGCAACATGCCCCAGCTCAGGAACTGTGTGACATTTCGATCCCGTATGGAGCATCAGTTCAGTTCAGCTCAGTTCAGTCGCTCAGTTGTGTCCGACTCTTTGTGACCCCATGAATCGCAGCACACCAGGCCTCCCTGTCCATCACCAACTCCCGGAGTTCACTCAGATTCGCATCCATCGAGTCAGTGATGCCATCCAGCCATCTCATCCTCCGTCGTCCCCTTCTCCTCCTGCCCCCAATCCCTCCCAGCATCAGAGTCTTTTCCAAAGAGTCAACTCTTTGCATGAGGTGGCCAAAGTATTGGAGTTTCAGCTTTAGCATCATTCCTTCCAAAGAAATCCCAGGGCTGATCTCCCTCAGAATGGACTGGTTGGATCTCCTTGCAGTCCAAGGGACTCTCAAGAGTCTTCTCCAACAACACAGTTCAAAAGCATCAATTCTTCAGTGCTCAGCTTTCTTCACAGTCCAACTCTCACATCCATACATGACCACTGGGAAAACCATAGCCTTGACTAGACGGACCTTAATCAGCAAAGTAATATCTCTGCTTTTGAATATGCTGTCTAGGTTGGTCATAACTTTTCTTCCAAGGAGTAAGCGTCTTTTAATTTCATGGCTGCAATCACCATCTGCAGTGATTTTGAAGCCCCCAAAAATAAAGTCTGACACTGTTTCCACATCTATTTCCCATGAAGTGATGGGATCGGATGCCATGATCTTGGTTTTCTGAATGTTGAGCTTTAAGCCAACTTTTTTGCTCTCCTCTTTCACTTTCATCAGGAGGCTTTTTAGCTCCTCTTCACTTTCTGCCATAAAGGTGGTGTCATCTGCATATCTGAGGTTATTGATATTTCTCCCGGCAATCTTGATTCCAGCTTCTGTTTCTTCCAGTCCAGCATTTCTCATGATGTACTCTGCATATAAGTTTAATAAGCAGGGTGACAATATACAGCCTTGACGTACTCCTTTTCCTATTTGGAACCAGTCTGTTGTTCCATGTCCAGTTCTAACTGTTGCTTCCTGACCTGCATACGGATTTCTCAAAAGGCAGGTCAGGTGGTCTAGTCACCACTTAAGCCTGCACAGACCTCGTAAAAACCATTTCCTGTGGGCTGGGTCAGAGCTCCGCTGACAGTCCTGTCACCTGGGTATCGGCTCCTGAGAACTGGGTTTGGCATCTGTTTCTGGCACAGGTTTCAGTGTCTTTTTTATTATTCAGTTATTTTTGGCTGTGCCGGGTCCTCCTTGCTGTGTGGGCTTTTCTCTAGTTGTGGCAAGCGAGGGCCGCTCTGTAGTTGGAGCTTGTCATTGCGACAGGCTCCAGGGCGCGGCTGCAGTAGCTGTGGCAGCGCGCTCAGTAGTTGCAGCTCCCAGGTTTTAGAGCACAGGCTCAGTAGTTGCGGCACACAGGCTTAATTTTTCTGTAGCACGTGGGATCTTCGCGGACCAGGAATCAAATGGGTGTCTCCTGCACTGGCAGGTGGATTCTCCACCACTGAGCCACCAGGGAAGCCCCAGGATCATCTTTTTTTTTAATAGGGAAAATAAAATCATTTAAAGTTCGGAGAACTTGAGTGACAGCGAAGTTTCTCAGTGCTGAGAAACATGACCAAGAATAAAGTGAAACACCATTATAAATAATCCAGCAGGACTAGGGAATTTATAGACTCAGTGTTTTGATGATCATCAAATGTTAGATCTGGAAAGGCCCTTACACATCGCCCCGTCCCACTCCTCCTTTTAATAAACAGGAAAACTGAGAAACAGATGTCAGCTGACTTCATTGATTCATACAAAACCACAAAATGACTTAGCTGCAAAGCCTGGTCCCCTAATCCAATCCAGTCATCTTTTTTACTCCCTCGCATTCTGTCTATAGATCTGAGATAAGGCCCATGACAATGATCAGAAGATCCTTTCACATAGACACAATAGCTTACATGATAAATTCATTTTCTTAAAAAAATGTAAATAGGTGTATTCAATAATTACTGCCTAGTCAAATCCTTCTGCCTTTTGTATCTGAAATGTTGATGGTCTGACACACAGGATTTGGCAACTTTTGTGAATGTTACATCTGGCAATTTTTAAGACCTTACTTCATTCCTGAGCATATTGCCAGTATTTCAGAAATGAAACTCTGCTAGTACACTTGATGTTTTCTGTCAGCACTGGATGCAGTTTCTAATTAGATAGCACGTGTCAAAATGAACCCCTTCAAAAATGCTAGTGTAACACATTAACCAGCATTTTTTTTTTTAAGTATCAGCCAGTATTCACAGAGAAATAAGGTGGGTTCTTGCCTTGTTGCTTGAAGCAGTGCTGAAGATACAAGGAAGTGGCCAGAATGCGTCACTGAATCAATAAGCAAGAGTTATAAAGTTTAATATGATTCCTGCAACTTGATGCTGAACCTTGGATGTTTTCCAAGGCTTTTAACTTCCTGAGAATCAGCCAGTTTTCCCCCCAAGCCATTGACTTGAGGCAGTCTGTGTGCCTTTTATCTTAATATATTCGTTCCCCTTTTTAAAGTTTCCATCTGAAAAAGTGCTGAAGAAATATCTTCCTGCTCTGCCAGCAGGTTAGACCGTATTTTGTTTCCATATGTAAAATAGCTAACAAATTAAACATATGTCATATTACTTCCTCAACTCATCTTAGAACACACTACAGACAAGGCTTTGAAAATACATTCAGGGAGAGGGTTTGGGCTGCTCTTGATTCTAACCCTTGTCATAATTATTTTACTCCCTGCCATCTCTCCGATCATGTTTACTTTTTAAAACATTTATTTACTTACTTTTGGCTGCACTGGGTCTTTGTTGTGGCACACGGGCTTGGTTGCTCCTCGGCGTGTGAGATCTTCCCAGACCAGGGATCAAACCCCTGCCCTCCTGCCTTGGCAGGCGGATTCTTAACCACTGGACCACCAGGGAAGTCCTGTGTTTGCCTTTTAAAAGGCAAAACAGCTTATGGCTAGACTTTACTCTGGGTACATGGACCATCCTATGGTCATCCTGTAAAGTAATACAAAATAGTGGAACTGAATTCTGAGTTTTTTGGTTGTTTTGTTTTATTAAGAGTATAGATCAGTCCATCTAGTCAAGGCTATGGTTTTTCCTGTGGTCATGTATGGATGTGAGAGTTGGACTGTGAAGAAGGCTGAGCACCGAAGAATTGATGCTTTTGAACTGTGGTGTTGGAGAAGACTCTTGAGAGTCCCCTGGACTGCAAGGAGATCCAACCAGTCCATTCTGAGGGAGATCAGTCCTGGGATTTCTTTGGAAGGAATGATGCTAAAGCTGAAGCTCCAGTACTTTGGACACCTCATGCAAAGAGTTGACTCATTGGGAAAGACTCTGATGCTGGGAGAGATTGGGGGCAGGAGGAGAAGGGGACGACAGAGGATGAGATGGCTGGATGGCATCACGGACTCGATGGACATGAGTCTGAGTAAACTCCGGGAGATGGTGATGGACAGGGAGGCCTGGCGTGCTGCGATTCATGGGGTCACAAAGAGTCAGACACGACTGAGCGACTGAACTGAACTGAACTGATAGATCAGTCATGGTGGTCACATCATTCCTAGTTTATGATCCCAGTCCTAGTTTCTGTCTTGACCATTCAGTAAAGGAATCCTTCTCGGGTTGTATGTTTTTAATGATGTCAGACAAGTGTCTTCCCCCTGTGTTTTTTTTTTTTTTTTTTAATGGATAAGGCTTATTTGCTCTGGCATTTCCTACCTCTTCTAGAACCTTTGGAACATGATTAATTTTAGGGTAGCCAGCTCTGGGGGTAACTGAATTATAACAAAAATCCTGTGTAAAATGACTGTAATTTTCTCTTGAGTTTCTTAAAATGGATTGCACTTTCTATCATCCGAAAGAGAAGTACTTGAACAAAATATAAACTCATTCTCATCTCCGGGTCGATATAGTTTTACCTTTAAATGGAAAGACCCCATACCCTAAGAATTAGGTGTTTTATGGTCTCATTTAAATTGTTTGTTGCCTCTTATGTTTGTTAGGTTCCTCTTTAAGAGTCCATATTTCGTTTCAGTTACCACTTCTGTTCTGCAGTGGGTTGAAAACTGGTAACCAAGTTGGGTAGAGTTTAGTTAGATAGGAAGAAGTACTCTATATTAAGGTCCTTAAAGGCTTTTCCATAAGCCCTCATGTCACATCTCTTTTGGTTGCTCAGCGGCCTTTATTTCACTGCCTTTTTTGGGGGCTACATTTCAGAGAGATCAGAAATTATCAATTACTCTGCAGCCTGAATTTTGTCAGATGTAAGAATGAATTTTAAAATGGAAGAGTGAATGAATTTAGAAGTGGCCAATTTTTATTTGTAATTTCCAGTTTTTAAAAATCGCATCTTTTCCTTACCACGATTCAGATGTCATTTATTTTCAAGAGTCACTCAGAACGATAAAATTGGATACAATGGTGAGGCTAATTATTTCAATGTTTGAAGACAGCCCAGTGCTTTTTTTGTCATCTGTGGTTTCGAGACCTCCTCTGAAAAACTACCGGTTGGCAAGCCCTCCTTTGCGCCGTCACAAATTAAATCATGGCCATTGTATTTGTCATCCTTGCCCTATTTCCTGTTTAAAAAAATAAAACGCTCAGGATTGACATTTGTCTTAACTCTTGATGCCCTTTGCTTCCCGTTTTCTGCCGTTTTCCCGTAGAAAAGAGTTATAAAAACTGAAGTTTGGGGAGGAAGAGATCTAATATTGATCAAATACTGTCTAACCAAATATCGGTCAGATCAATCCTGATTTTTTTTTTCATGTCAGTCTCTAAAAGAACTGTTCTTAGGAGAAAAGTTGCCTGTTAACAGAGCCAGGGAGAGGGAGAGAGAGTGTGTGTGTAAAATTTTACGTCAGTGTTTTTAAATGTTGCTTGACCCTGGGGTATTAACTCTGAATGGTGTTATGAACAGTAAAACCCTGATAGTTTCCTGGATTAGACCTGTTAGAGTTGTTTAGATAACACACTTTGAATGACTTCCTCTCAGGAAACATTGAAACTGGAAATGTTAGCCAGGCACGCATACCCAAGCACTTAGGACAGAACACGCTGTTTCTTTTGCTATTAAAAAAAAAAAAAAATCTTAAAGAAATTATGCAAATAAATCACATGTGTAGAAACCAGAGGAGATTGTTTGGCTCAGCTGCCAAAGGAAAAACACTTATTTATGAGCTCCTTCCTCTGTCACTGACAGTGACCACAAGATCGGTCAGTACACTAGTCTCCTAATACTTGCAGAGCTAATTGCCAGTGTGAACGGTGACATCAGAGTTGGAAGCTTGGAATCACAGATTGTGTGCACATATGTTACGCACTTTTTTATGTATGGCAGTAGGAGTAACTTCCTTTAGAAGTACAGACGTACAGGAATCTGTAGACAAAACTGTTGCGTGCGCCTGGAGCATGACATTTATTGAAGATGGTTTTGGTCTGTTTAATCTGTGTGAATTCTGCCTCACAAAGCATGTGGACATTCTCTTTCAGTTTCATTTGGTGTGCGGTACCCACCAGATCTATGATTTTTTTCATCCTGGAAGGTGTATGTTTATAAAGGTAAATAAGGAAAAATAGTCAGTACCAAAGTTACTGACTCTGGAAGCTAGAAAGAGATGTTTCTTCTTCTTATTCCCTCATGTTTGAGAAGCACTGTTGGCTCCCTGTTCCCTGGAAGCAGTTTGTTGTATGAGTGAACGTGTGTGTGTGTGTGTGTGTGTGTGTGTGTGTGTGTGTGTCTCAAATCTCATGAGAATGCTTTCTCTTAACATTCCTGTCTCCAACCTGATCTAAATGGATGGACTGCCAAGTTTTTATTTTGCCAAGTTCCAATAAAAAGGAAGTACAGCACTGCCTCTGAGCTTGTTGGAGACCAGTTTATCCTAAAACAGTGTATTATGAATCATTTCAATATGTTCACTTCCTTTGGGATGTAACTGTAATGATATTTCAGGCCCTATTCTGACATTAAGTTTTATTCCGGGATAACACATTCAAAAAAAATTTTGAGCAGTTCTTTGGTACAAAAGGAAAGATAATGCTTAGAGACAGTGGTTTGGGCTTGAAAGCAGTAGTGCATGAAAACAGAAAACAACCTGAAAATACAGAGACGTGAAAGGCAACGTGAAACAATTATAAAAATTAAAACTTTTAAGAATTATTGTTAATAAAAGTAATAACAGTTGTTACGGAGAGCGTACCACTGTGGGAAGTTGTTTACCTACAGTAATTAAGCTTGAGAAGTCGCTGATGGTGTTCTCATTTTCCAGATGAGGAAGCTGAGACTCAGAAAGGTAAAACACAGGACTTCCCTGGTGCTCCAATGTGTCCAATGTTAAGAATTCGCCTTCCAGTGCAAGGGATCTGGGTTCAATCCCTGATTGGAAAGCTGAGGTCCCACATGCCACATGCCACCTAAGCCCAAGTGCCACAGCAAAGATCCAGCACAGCCAAAAATAATAAATAAATAGAACAAAATGGCAAAACTTTTTCTAAGGTTACTTAACAGTAAACAGGATTCCAACTCATGTTGTAGCTTAGTTGTTAGTATTGTACCATTGATAGTATGGTACCAATTAATTTCCTAAGGCTGAGTGAAGTTGCTCAGTCGTGTCCAACTCTTTGTGACCCCATGGACTGTAGCCTACCAGGCTCCTCCATCCATGGAGTTTTCCAGGCAAGAGTACTGGAGTGGGTTGCCATTGCCTTCCTAAGGCTGTGGTTCATTTATTCATCACCAGGGATCAGCAGACTTTTTCTGTAAAGGGACAAAGAGTGAATAGTTTGGAGTTTGCAGGCCGTACAGTCTCTGTTGCAGCTACTCAACATTGCCAGTGGAGCATGAAGGCAGCCACAGACCATGCAGAAACAAATGGGCGTAGCAGTGTCCTAATAAAACTTTATTTGTAAAATCAGGTGGAAACTGTCAAGATCATAAAGAAACAAGGCAAGTTCAAGAAATTCACAGAACAGAGAACTGGGTGCAATATGGTATCCTGGTTTGATCTGGAAACAGAAAAAGGACCTTTGTTGAAAAATTCAGTGAAATCCAAATAAAGCTTATAATGTAGTTAATAGACTATACCAATGTTCATTTCTTAGTTTGATAATGTGCCATGGTTTTATAAGATGTTAATAGAAGACGCTAGGTGAAGTGTATACAGCTACTCTCTGTACTATCTTTGCAACTATCCTACAAATCTGAAAGTATTCCAAATAAAAGTTAAATTTTATTTATTTGTTATTGATTTAAATTCCTAAACTAACTCCAATATAGAGAAGTCCATGTGAATGCTGAGACCAAAAATAAACACAGTTAAGTTGAGGTCTTGTCAAAAAATAATTATAAAACTTATCTGAGTCCCCTAAAATGGATCTTAAACCTTTGGAGCCTGAACTCCTGTTAAAAGCAATATTCTTCTGCCATTTATGTGCTGATAAATGCCTCCTCCAGAATAATTCCTGGCCAGAGACAACAGAACTGTCTGGTTTTTATAGCACTGCTGTTAATTGGCTTTTGCCCAAGGTTAAAATTATGTAAAGATGCCCTGGAATGAGTAAGAAATTATTTACAAGGATTCTTACTACTTAGTTCTCCAAGAACATAATGATTACTACCCATTAAGCAATATGCTTAAGTCACTTTACCCAAGATGCTTTGGTAACATACAAGAAAAAAATCCATCTCAGGCTTAATGTAAGCCTGATACTAAACATGATAAAGATAAAATAGAACCAGAGGCTAATCTCACCTGTGACTGATATTGGGTCGGCCAAAAAGTTCGTTGGTGTTTTCCATAAGATGCAATGGAAATCCCAACAAAGTTTTTGGCCGGCCCAGTACCTCACACATAGACCACATGCTGTTTAGGAGAATCTTGCAGTATACTTTTAAGTGCACCATGATCACGCAGAGATTATTTCAGGCACGTAGGGTTGCTTTGGGACTTCCCTGGTGGCTCAGCTGGTAAAGAATCCACCTGCAATGGAGACCTGGGTTCGATCCCTGGGTTGGGAAGATCCCCTGGAGGAGGGCATGGCAACCCACCCTAGTATTCTTGTCTGGAGAATCCCCATGGACAGAGGAGCCTGGCGGGCTACAGTCCATGGGGTCGCAAAGAGTCGGACGCAACTAAACGACTAAGCACAGCACAGGGTTGTTTTAATATCTGGAAATATACTGTTATAATATAAAATCCATACATCAAAATTTAAAATAAACACATGACTATCTTATTGGATACAGAAACAGCGTTTGGTAAAAAAATAAAATTTAATTTCATTGTAGAAACTTAGAAAGCTAGAATTGGAAAGACAAATCAGTAATAATGATTTTTTTAAATATCCATTTCAAACTGACAGATTTTTTCATAGTTGATGTTAAAACACAAGTGATATTCACATTTAAATCTGAAATGACACTCTTACCACCACCACTCTATTATGAGGAGAAAGGATGAAAACTTTAAAAATGAAACAAAAAATTTTTGTTTGCATAAAAAACAATCACCTAGGAATCCCAAGAAAATGAACTGGGAAAACTATTACAATAAGATTACTGGACACAGAATATCAACAAAGCATACTTAACAACACAAATGAACAGTAATATTCAGGGACTGATAACAAAGGCAGACTTAAATACCAATGAGGGAAATAAAAGATCTGAGTACATGATGAGAGTTTTCATGTGACTTTGGAAATATGACTATCATGATGTTACTTCTTACCAAAAAAGCACCATGTAGATGTGCTTCCAATAAAATTACCAATGCAAACCATGGACAGGATGATACTAAGGTTTGTGGCGGGTGGGAGGCTCCCCTGGTGGCTCTAATGCAGGGGACAGATTCAGTCTTTGGTCCTGGAGGACCCTACCTGCTGCAGAACAGCTGAGCCCAAGTGCCACAACTACTGAGCCTGTGCTCTAGAGCCATGTGCCCTACAGGCCATGCTCTGCAGCAAGAAAAGCCACAGCAATGAGAAGCCTGTGCACCAGAACTAGAGTTTAGCCCCTGCTTGCTGATACTAGGGGGGAAAAGCCCGTGCACAGTGAAAACTCAGCACAGCCAAAGATAAAGTTCATCTGGAGAAATAGATTAATATCTTAAAAAAATCTAAAATTTCCTACTGTCATATTTTCTTTGAAGTTTTTATTTTGAAATAACTTCTGTCTTAAAGAATTGTTGCAGGAGTAATATAAGATCTCCCTAACCACTTTCGATTCACCAGCTCTTAGCATTTTGCACACTTGTTTTATCATTCTGTATGCCCACATATATACATATATATGTATAACTGACACTTTTCTGAACCATTCAAGAATGAATTGTATATGTTATGCCCTTTGCCCCTTAGTAGTCAGTGTATATTTCTGAAGAATAAGGGTATTTTTTTATGTAAGCACAGTGCATTGATAACAGTACTTTTATTTACAGTCTATATTCTGACTTTGCCAAGTGTCCCAATATAGGACTTTATAGCATTCTTTCTTTCAGTACAGAATTCACTCCAGAATCATGTGTTACATTTACTTTTCATTTCGTTCTTTCACTTTAATCTGGAACAGTTCTTCAACTTTTCTTTGTTTTTCGTCACATGGATGTTTTTTAAGAATACACACTAGATATTTTACAGAATATTTCTCATTTGGGGTTTGTCTGATATTTGCTCATGATTAGATTCCACTAATGAATGCCCTTGTAGTTGGAATGTTACGTGAGTGAGGTTCTGACTCTCTCAGGGAATCATACCCACAGGTACGTGATGGAAATACACTTCTTTTGGGTGAGTTTAGATTTTATCACTTGTTTCTACCCTCTACAATTACTTTTCCTCCTCTGGCAATTAATAAGCTTCTGGACGAAGACATTTTAAGATCTTGCCCATTACCATTTCTTTAATCAAACTTCCATAAATTCAGTAACTATTAATGATTCTAGCATATAATCTTTACTGTAATAAGTACAAAATTATAATTTTTCCAGTCCCACCACTTCTCTACATTTGTCAGGTTTTCCCCCACTCATTTTTTTCATTCATTCATCTTTTTGTTAACAATATGGACCAGTGGGGGCTAATTCAGGCCTGTATCCTTCTGACAGGATCCCATCATCTTAAGAGCATTTCTTTACTTCCCAGCACTACAGAACATTCCCAGCTCATCTTTTCTCTTTCTTACGCTAGCCTTGGAATCAGTCACTTATTCCAGGAGCCCTGGTTCCTTTTAATGAGGAATGGTGATAGTGGGAGTCTTTGCTTGTTTTCTGTTTGAAAGGACAAAGCTGACTAATGTGTGTTTGTGTGTGTGTGTTCTTAAAATTATGAGTTCATACTAATGCCTTCAATTCCAGTCCAACTCCATGAAATTCTTTCTTGCTTTTCTCAATTCCATACTTCTGTCTCCCCTGCCACAGTGAAAACTCCCAAACTATGGACACATTTATTCATTTGTTGAATCCTACAACACATGTAAAGTTGTTTCAGATTCGCTGTCCCTATAGCTCTATGCAAAATAAATCTACTAAAAAGAACACAATCTTGGTCGGTCTTTTGTTTTCCCGACACCCTCTTCCAACAAGAAGACTCTACACATGGACACCAGATGGTCAACACCGAAATCAAATAGATTATGTTCTCTGCAAGCCAAAGATGGAGAAGCTCTATACTGTCAGAAAAAACAAGACCAGGAGCTGACTGTGGCTCAGATCATGAACTCCTTATTGCCAAATTCAGACTGAAATTGAAGAAAGTAGGGAAAACCACTAGACCATTCAGATATGACCTAAATCAAATCCCTTATGATTATACAGTGGAAGTGAGAAATAGATTTAAGGGACTAGATCTGATAGAGTGCCTGATGAACTATGGACGGAGGTTCGTGACATTGTATAGGAGACAGGGATCAAGACCATCCCCAAGAAACAGAAATGCAAAAAGGCAAAAAGGCTGTCTGAGGAGGCCTTACAAATAGCTGTGAAAAGAAGAGAAGTGAGAAGAAGAGAAGCGAAAAGCAAAGGAGAAAAGGAAAGATATAAGCATCTGAATGCAGAGTTCCAAAGAATAGCAAGGAGAGATAAGAAAGCCTTCCTCAGCGATCAATGCAAAGAAATGGAGGAAAACAACAGAATAGGAAAGACTAGAGATCTCTTCAAGAAAATGAGAGATACCAAGGGAACATTTCATGCACAGATGGGCTCGATAAAGGACAGAAATGGTATGGACCTAACAGAAGCAGAAGATATTAAGAAGAGGTGGCAAGAATACAGAGAAGAACTGTACAAAAAAGATCTTCACGACCCAGATAATCACGATGGTGTGCTCACTCACCTAGAGCCAGACATCCTGGAATGTGAGGTCAGGTGGGCCTTAGAAAGCATCACTACAAACAAAGCTAGTGGATGTGATGGAATCCCAGTTGAGCTATTTCAAATCCTAAAAGATGATGCTGTGAAAGTGCTGCACTCAATATGCCAGCAAATTTGGAAAACTCAGCAGTGGCCACAGGACTGGAAAAGGTCAGTTTTCATTCCAATCCCATAGAAAGGCAATGCCAAAGAATGCTCAAACTGCCGCACAATTGCACTCATCTCACATGCTAGTGAAGTAATGCTCAAAATTCTCCAAGCCAGGCTTCAGCAATACGTGAACCATGAACTTCCAGATGTTCAAGATGGTTTTAGAAAAGGCAGAGGAACCAGAGATCAAATTGCCAACATCCACTGGATCATGGAAAAAGCAAGAGAGTTCCAGAAAAACATCTATTTCTGCTTTATTGACTGTGCCAAAGCCTTTGACTGTGTGGATCACAATAAACTGTGGAAAATTCTGAAAGAGATGGGGATACCAGACCACCTGACCTGCCTCTTGAGAAATCTGTATGCAGGTCGGGAAGCAACAGTTAGAACTGGACATGGAACAGACTGGTTCCAAATAGGAAAAGGAGTATGTCAAGGCTGTATATTATCACCCTGCTTATTTAACTTCTATGCACAGTACATCATGAGAAACACTGGGCTGGAAGAAGCACAGGCTGGAATCAAGATTGCTGGGACGATGCATGATACTGGATGCTAGGGGCTGGTGCACAGAGACGACCCAGAGGGATGGTACGGGGAGGGGGATTCAGGATGGGGAACACGTGTATACCTGTGGCGGATTCATGTTGATGTATGACAAAACCAATACAATATTGTAATTAACCTCCAATTAAAATAAATAAATTTTTATTTTTTATTAATAAAAAAAAAGATTGCCAGGAGAAATATCAATAACCTCAGATATGCAGATGACACCACTCTTATGGCAAAAAGTGAAGAGGAACTAAAAAGCTTCTTGATGACGGTGAGAGAGGAGAGTGAAAAAGTTGGCTTAAAACTCAACATTCAGAAAATGAAGATCATGGCATCTGGTCCCATCACTTCATGGGAAATAGATGGGGAAACAGTGGCTGACTTTATTTTGGGGGGCTCCAAAATCACTGCAGATAGTGATTGCAGCCATGAAATTAAAAGACACTCCTTAGAAGGAAAGTTGTGACCAACCTAGATAGCATATTGAAAAGCAGAGACGTTACTTTGCCAACAAAGGTCTGTCTAGTCAAGGCTATGGTTTTTCCAGTAGTCATGTATGGTTGTGAGAGTTGGACTGTGAAGAAAGCTGAGCACTGAAGAATTGATGCTTTTGAACTGTGGTGTTGGAGAAGACTCTTGAGAGTCCCTTGGACTGCAAGATGATCCAACCATTCCATTCTAAAGGAGATCAGTCCTGGGTGTTCATTGGAAGGACTGATGCTAAAGCTGAAACTCCAATACTTTGGCCACCTCATGCAAAGAGTTGACTCATTGGAAAAGACCCTGGTGCTGGGAGGGATTGGGGGCAGGAGGGGAAGGGGACAACAGCGGATGAGATGGCTGGATGGCATCACTGACTCGATGGATGTGAGTCTGAGTGAACTCCGGGAGTTAGTGATGGACAGGGAGGCCTGGCGTGCTGTGATTCATGGGGTCGTGAAGAGTCGGACACGACTGAGAGACTGAACTGAACTATACAGTCAGTGTTCCACAGGCACTTTGATTATTTCTCTGTCTCCAGTACTACTAGTTTATTCATTTGAAATGCAGTTGAGTTCATCTGTTTCCATTTGCATTCAGTTTTTGTTTAATTTCTTGTTAATTTTATTATTTTTATTTTTACTATGTAGACCATTAGCCCACTTTCTAACAGTCGAAACTCTCTAGCATGGTTTCCTCCCCGAGGTGTCACTTGCCCTCATGTCCCTTCCCCCAGGTTCCTCACTCCCCTCCCTCCTGGAAGTAACCAGTTTCGTTGTTTTCTGGTTTATTTTTCTTATGTTGCTTTATAAGAAAAGGCAGAAATATATGTATACTAACTTTTCCTTCTTTCTTAAACAAGATGGTGGTATACCTTATACATTAAACTTAGTCTATTCTGGAAGTCATTCCATACAACAGTCCTCTTTCTTTCTCACATAATATCAGTTCATGTGTGTACCATAGTTTATTCAATCAGTTGTTGATGTTTGGGCATTTAAATCGATTCCAATATTTTACAAATACAAATAATGCTATAATCAATAACCTTGAACATGTGTACTTTCATACTGTTGGAGAAGTATCTTTGGGGTAAATTCCTAAAAGTAGCATTGCTGAGTGGAAGGATAAATGCATGAATAGTTTGGTTAAATATTGCTGAAGTCCCTGCCCCTGGGCTTGTACTATGTTGCATTTCCACCAGCTATGAACTAGAGTGCCTATTTCCCCATAGCTTTACCAACTGAGTGCAGTGTCAAGCTTCTGAATATTTATCAGTATTCTAGGTAAGAAATGGTATCTCAGTGTAATTGTAGTTGACATTTCTCTGGTTGTGAGAGAAGTTGAACAGCTTTTCATAGATGTATGCATCTTTTTAGTGGGCTGATTTTTCATGACATTTCTGTTTTTCTGGAGGGTTTGGGGTCATTTTTAAAGAGCTGCTTATGTATTAGGGATATTAGTTCCTTTTCTGTGATATACACTGGAAATATTTTCTCTCAGTCTGTTACTTGACTTTTGACTTTGATTCTCTTTTCCCTTTCTATCCAAAAACTTTGAGTTTTTGGAATAACCACAAGTGAGGGCTATTGTTTATCAGATCTCAAAATGTATGATAAGGATATAGAAATTAAAACAACATTGTTATGATGTGAAAATAGGCAGAAAGGTCATTAGGAAAAAGTATCTATGCATTTGGATGTATGTGTTTTATAAATTTAATATATGGTAAATGTGGCACTTCAAATTTGAGATGAAAGGGATGGTTATTTGGAAATGTACTGGACACTAAGTTAGCTATTTAAAAAGTTAAAGCCCTATCTTAAATAATCCAAAGAAATTTTATGTAAATAAGATAAATATTTAATAAATGAAACCATCAAAATAGCAGAAGAAAATATTGGTTAATGATATCAGCATTTCTCAACCTCAGCAATCGTGAAAATTGGACTGGATGAATCTTTGCTGTGGGGGCTGTCCTGTGCCTTGTAAGCCTTTTTAGCACCATTCTTCGTCTCTGCCCACTAGATGTAAACAGCACCGTCACAGTCACAGCAATCTGGAACGTCAGGTCACCCAGGGAGGTGGGGAGGGGACAGAAGCGCAGCTCAATGGCAACCGCTGATCTGCATCTACTCAGCAAGAAGGAGCGTAACACCAAGAATGAACTCTCAAAGGAAATCTTTTAAAATGTTTGCTACATTAAAAAACAAAACAACTAATACTTAAGCCATAGAATTGAAATTCAGGCAACATATTAGGAAATATATAGCATAAAAGACATTCACCTTGCATAAAAAGCTGTCAGTAAGATGACCATCACAGGGCTTCCATGGTGGTCCAGGGGTTAAGAGTCCGTCTGCTGAAGTAGGGGACACAGGTTCATCCCTGGTCTGGGAAGAGACGTGTGCCTTGGAACAGCTAAGCCTGGTGCACAACTGCTAAGCCCAAATGTCTCAATTACTGGAGCCCATGCTCCAGCAACAAAAGAAGCCACCAAAACGAGGAGCCCAAGCACCACAACAAAGAGTAGCCCCTGCTCACTGCAACTAGAGAAAGCCCGGGCACAGCAGCCAAGACCCAGTGCAACCATGAATAGATATATAAATCTTAAAAAGAAAAGACAACCATCACAATAGAAAAAATGGGTCAGGGACACAAAAAGACAGTTCACAAAAGAAAAGCTCTAAATAGCCTGATAAATATCAAAAAAATTTTACAAGCATAAATAAATGCAGGTTGCATGCATTACGTTTAATACTGGTAAGCATTAGTCAGCATGCGTATGGGGAAACAACCTCATAAAGAAGAAATATGAATATGTGTAACACTCCTGATTTAGCACACACACACACATAATACACCTGAAGTATTGGGCTGGCCAAAAAGTTAATTTGGGTTTTTCATTACATCTTACAGAAAAACCTGAACAAACTTTTTGGCCAACCCAATACAGTGGGCAACACATATTAGACCTTTCAAATATATATACACAGCTTTGTTCATGCATTCTGTTTCTGAGACTTTATCCTAAGGAAATAAAGTATAAAATGTTTGCAGTACTATTTATAATTGTTAAAAATTGGGAAATCCCATCTGCCTAACAGTAGGGAATTGGTCAAATAAATTAAGGCATAACCATATATAATGGAATATGTTCAGTATTAATATTAATGGAGTATATGCACAGGAAAATAGACAAATTACAGTGAGAAGCAGAGCAGTAAAATTGTATATGTATTAATATATATCCCTGAGATAGACTAATATACTTGTTTCTTTTTGTAGAAAAGGAATTTAAATTTTTGAGTTTGAGTGGTGCAATAAGCATAGTAATATTAGTTTTGCTTAAAACATCACTCAAGAATTTTTAACTTTTATATTAAAATAGAGTTGATTAACAATTTTGTGTTACTTTTAAGTGTACAGCAAAGTGATTAAGTTGTACATATACATGCTATCTCTTTTTTAAGTTCTTTTCCCACTTAGGTTATTGCAGAACATTGAGCTGAGTTCCCTGTGGTAGTAGGTCCTTGTTGGTTACCCATGTTCAATACAGCAGTGTACACATGTCAGTCTGAACCTCCCGACTGACCGACCCCTCACCCCAGCCCTTCCCTGCTGGTAACCATAAGTTCTTTCTTTAAGTCTGTTTCTGTGTTATAAATAAGTTCATTTGTGTCAGCTTTTTTTTAGATTCCACATATAAGCAATATCATATGATAATTTGTCTTTGCTTAATTCACTTAGAATGATAACTTCCAAGTCTATCCATGTTGCTATAAATGGCATTATTTCATTCCTTTTAATGGCTAAGTAGTATTCCAATGTATATATGAACCAGTGTTTGGATTTTTTTAGCCTATGGTTGTTCAGCAGTTAGGTATGACTTTGGTGTTTCATAAGAAGTTGTACTCACATCCTTCTACTCTGCCATCTTTTCTTTCTGTTTTTATAAAATTGTTAACAAGTTATTTTTAGTGACTGGTCAGGTTATAGAATTTGCTCATTTTTATATCTGTATTTTCTAATAATTCTTCCAGTTAATGTGAGTAGTTTGTATAATAAAAGAATAGGAGAAATGAAACATTTCTCAAATCCTTTGTCCCAACTTTAGAAAATTTAATAAAATTAGCAAAACTTTAAAGGTAAAAAAGTAGTAGAATTTTAATACTTTAAAAGGTATTTTCTACTTTTTCTACCTATTAGTATTCATGGAATTCATGGAAGTATTTGTATAATTGAAAAAGATACAGTAATAAAATTAAGGTCTCAAAATAATTATCTACATGGTAGAATACATAGGAAAAGAAACTAGAAAGATGTTTATCAGACCATTAACCATAGTCATCAGGCTCGTGGCTATTTTCTTTATATGTTTTTCTTCTGTATTTCTCGAAATTTTACTAAGGAATACAAAGTACCTTGTTCTTCAGGAAAAAAAGTTTTTAAAAAGTTTTTAAAAGTCTAAAAACTAACATCATCCTGTTATTGTTAACCACAATAGAGAAATGGAGTGTCTAAATTTAGTATTAAAAACAGCATTTTCCTTTGTGCCCACACATCTGTGTCTTAATATCAAGTTTTCTACTTCTCCGTGTGAATAAACTAAGGAAAACCCTGAAATTTTATTTATCCTATTGTAGGTGGCTTCGGGTGAATGCCATGAAGACACCGAAGTTTACAACATCACCCTGTGTACAGGGGATGAACTCACTCTAATGGGCCAGGCAGAAATCCTTTATGCAAAGACTTTCAAGGAGAAGTCACGACTCAACACCATCTTCAAAAAGATTGGGAAACTCAATTCCATCAGCAAGCTGGGAAAAGGCAAAATGCCCTGCCTCATTTGCATGAATCACCGGACCAACGAGAGCATCAGCCTCCCGTTCCAGTGCAAGGGCAGGTTTAGCACCCGAAGCCCCCTGGAGCTTCAAATGCAGGAGGGCGAGCACACCATCCGCAACATCGTGGAGAAAACCAGGCTCCCTGTGAACGTGACTGTGCCCAGCCCACCACCCAGAAACCCGTACGACCTCCACTTCATCCGCGAGGGGCACCGCTACAAGTTTGTGAACATCCAGACCAAGACAGTGGTGGTCTGTTGTGCGCTGCGGAACAACAAGATCCTCCCCATGCACTTCCCTTTGCACTTGGCCGTGCCCAAGTTTAGCCTCCCCGAACACCTGGTAAAGGGAGAGGGATGGCCCGAAACCCTGGTCCATCACTGGCTGGGTATCTGCCAAGAACAGTTCGACATCGATGAGTATTCACGGGCAGTCCGCGACGTGAAAACCGACTGGAACGAGGACTGTAAGAGCCCCAAGAAGGGCCGGTGCGCCGGCCACAACCACGTGCCCAATTCCCTTAGCTACGCTCGCGATGAGCTCACCCAGTCCTTCCACCGGCTCTCGGTCTGTGTGTATGGCAACAATCTCCATGGCAACAGCGAGGTGAACCTCCACGGCTGCAGGGACCTGGGGGGAGAGTGGGCCCCCTTTCCTCACGACATCCTACCCTATCAGGACTCGGGGGACAGCGGGAGCGACTACCTTTTTCCAGAAGCTGGTGAAGAATCTGCGGGCATGGCAGGGAAGTCAGAACTTCCTTATGAAGAGCTGTGGCTGGAGGAAGGCAAGCCCAGCCATCAGCCTCTCACTCGCTCCCTGAGCGAGAAGAGCAGATGCGACCAGTTTCGAGGTTCTGTCCGGTCCAAGTGTGCAACCTCTCCCCTTCCTGTGCCCGGAGCGCTGGGTGCAGCAGTGAAATCTGCAGAGATCGCCCTACCTCCGCCTCCAGTGCCTCCCAAATCCGAAGCTGTAAGTCCTTTCTGTTTTGGGGGTGATGGGCCAGTTCTGTCTCTCTGCTCAGTTCTCTGCTAATTTACTTTCTTTCTTAAAGAAAGGAAAACTCCCCAATGCAAGGTGATCAGAATGAGCAATTTGCTGAATTTGGAGTGAAATAGAAATACTTGGTAGATTTTTTTTTTTACCAGTTGGGAGTTAGAATTTTACTTTATGTTTGATGAGAAATGTGTGTATGTGTGTGTTGCTCAGTCATGTCTGATTCTTTGCGACCCCATGGAGTGTATAGCCCACCAGGCTCCTCTGTCCATGGGATTTCCCAGGCAAAAATACTGGAGTGGGTTGCCACTTCCTCTTCCAGGGGAATCTTCCCAAGAAACTCAAGAGAATTTTATTAGGAGAGGTTTAAACATGCTGCCTGGAGTACAGATAATAGGGAGGAGAGGGCAGAAGGCTGAGCAGAGAAAAGATATGAACTTGGTAACAGGTATGGAATGATGACGCCCTGAGCTCCAGCCGTCGGTAGCAGCAGATGGCAGGGAGAAGTGAGCTGCTTGGGAACATTTCAGAGATGCAACTGGCAGTATTACTGATAAATTGGGCAGGAGTAGTGAAGGAGAGAAATCAGGAGACGCTCTGAGATGTGTAGCCTGAGCAGCAGAGTGGATATTAGCACCAGTTAGACTGAAGGAATAGATTTATTTGGTGGGGGAGAAGGATCAAGAGTCGTCTGTCAGCATCATTTGTAACTCTCTCTTCAAAGTTACATTGAGATCAGAGTGTCATGGATGTGCTCACACACACACATTGAGATCCGAGCATCATGGGTATGCTCATGCATACACATTGAGATCAAAGCATCATGGGTGTGCTCACTCACACACATTGAGATCAAAGCATCATGGGTGTGCTCACTCACACACATTGAGATCAAATCATCATGGGTGTGCTCACACACACGCATTGAGATGCAAGCATCTGGGTGTGCTCACATACATGCATTGAGATCAGAGCATCATGGATGTGCACACACACTGACATCAGAGCATCATGGGTGTGCTCATGCACATCAGAGCGTCTTGAGTGTCCTCACCCACACTCATTGAGCTCAGAGCAGAACCAGGCCCAACATGGTTTTGTTCACCACCTCAAACACAGCTCACTCAGAACTTGAGAAGGCATCTGTCAAATTGTGATGGAAAAAGATATATAGGAGAGGAGAAAGGGCCTCTGTTTTGACCATGTTTTTGATTGACAGGCACTCTGAACCTTGCCTCACTTTTTTTTATCATGAATTTCATTATATCTGAAGGGAAAAAGTGCTCAAGGCATTAGATATAATTCTGTTCATTTATTTGATAGTATCTATGGCAGTGGTTTCCTTTTTTTCTTTCTCTAGCAAAATCTTTCTTTTATAAAGGAAAACTTATATGAATCACAATAAATAGAAGAATTACAGTCAAAACCCATATGACTGAAGGACAGATTGGAGGGCTCGGGTTCTCCCCATAGTCCTGTCCACTCTGCTCCCACCAGGTGGCCTCAGGGCACCTCTCTGGAAGCACTGGGCTGTGCAAAGCTTTGCTTCAAACCATGGAGTTACTGGGCCACATACTACACATGCTAGAAGCATCACCATCAGTAACCCCAGAAATAATGATTTTGGACTCCAGTAGCTTTCCCTTTTGGAGAAGGCAATGGCAGCCCACTCCAGTACTCTCGCCTGGAAAATCCCATGGACGGAGGAGCCTGGTAGGCTGCAGTCCATGGGGTCGCTGAGAGTCGGGCACGACTGAACAACTTCACTTTCACTTTTCACTTTCATGCATTGGAGAAGGAAATGGCAACCCACTCCAGTGTTCTTGCCTGGAGAATCTCAAGGACGGGGAGCCTGATGAGCTGCCGTCTATGGAGTCACACAGAGTCGGACACGACTGAAGCGACTTAGCAGCAGCAGCAGCAGCTTTCCCTTTTGTAGGGAAGGTAACAGGTGAAAAGAGAGGACAACTGTGGAGGTTAAAATGTGGGAGGTCATGTAGAGGAGAGTTCAGAGAACAGTTTCTGGTTGGGCAGGAGAAGCCTTCATGGAGATCATGGCATTTCAGATGAGCTGAGGGTGTACATGTGAATGGGAAGAGCAGAGAGATGAGAAGGAAGGGTGTTCCAGACAGAAGGACCTGAGCAGAGGCAGGGGCAGATGAGAAAAACGCAGTTCTGCTGAGCAGGCGAAGTAGGGCTGAAGAGGGGGCGGTGAAGGGCAATGGCAGCCGCAAGGCTGGGCCAGGTCACAGACGGCCCTGGACACCAGGTAGCACTTTGTGCCAGAGCTGTCCAGGCAGAGCCCTCACCGCTGCAAAGCTTTCACCTCCAGCTGTTTGCTCAGGACATCAAAACGCTCCAGAAATTGCAGGTCTGCACGTTCCCCCCCTCTTTACAATCTTCCAGGGTCACTCAGCAATAATCAATCTGCCTGCCAATGCAGAAGACACAGTAGACTCGAGTTCGATCCCTGGGTCAAGAAGCTCCCCTGGAGGAGAAAATAGCAACCCATTCCAGTATTCTTGCCTGGAAAATTCCATGGACAGAGGACCCTGGCAGGCTACAGCCGATAGGGTCTCAAAGAGTCAGACATGACTAGCACGCACGTACTAAGGCACAAGCCCAGAGATCCCTGTACCCAGAAGTGGGTGTGGAATATTTGGGGGACTTCTTGGTGGAGTCAGAGTCCTTGGTTCTTTTACTCATGTCAGATGGTGTTCCTCAAAAAAACAGATCAGAGGTAAGGGGAGATAAGTAAGAGGTGAAGTGCTCTTAGCAAGTACTTTAGGCAGTTACAGGACTGGCTCAGCCCAGCTATATATTTGATGTTGCTTGAAGCTAGAGTCTTTCTCTTCAACGGGACCGTGAGCACGTGAACTTTTCCTGTAGAACTCTGCTCCCACCTGGCACATAATGGGGAGTCCTGTTTGTTGACTGACTGGTTGACTCATCCAGTATGGTCACACCCAGTTATTTATGTAACCAAATCTTGAGGTAGGAAACTGGCGATGCTTGTTTTCACTGTGGCTAATGGAAGATGAGTAAGAGCATAAATATTAAGAGGCCCTATCTTGACCTTGGTGCTAAAAGAAAAATGTTAAGAGTTAAATTTGAAACTGAAAGCAAATCTCACAGCAGAATGAAACATGTGGTACTCCAGTCTAAGCTGTAATTTCTTATGGCACAAGAGAACCTTCTTAGAACATATTCAGTGTTTATAGAATGCTCCAGTCATAAAGACTTTTTATAAACACCTGAAATTACTTTGTTTTCCTTTTTTTAAGAATCAGGCATTTTGAATGAAGTCATATATTTTATTGGTTCTGTGGCCATGAAACAAGTTTTCCAGTTTCAGGACATGCGTGGGATCCAGAGAATGTCACGACTGTTAGATGTGGCTTCAACTTGTCGTTTTCAAAAGAGATCTTTAATGGGGCATAAATTCAAGTGCTCCCACAGAATTAAATAAAACTCCTTTGGATAGTGACAGTGGGGTGGATCCAGGAAGAGAGATGGGCCATGTGTCTCACAGCTATCCTTCCAATAATTAAAGATGGTAATAAGCTTTGCTGTGAGGCCATTTTCAAGTAAGGCGTTATCTGGGAAAGTGACAAATCCCATCAGGTCTTCAGCAACAGAAGATACTGGAGTAACAGAGTCAAAGAAGGCATATCTTTCTTATAAAAAGAAACAAAGCTGGTAATTGGTGAATGAATTCTTCTTGGCAACAGTCCATGGCCTGGTCTTACTAGGATCTACAGGGACAATGGCTCACTGCAGGGTGTGTGAGCCTGTGCCTTTTCTTCTGTTCTTCACCACCTGCTTCAGGGTCCTTTGTTGTTTAGTCACCATGTCCAACTCTTGCGACCCCATGGACTATAGCCCACCAGGCTTCTCTGTCCATGGAATTCTCTAGGCAAAAATACCGGAGTATGTTGCCAGGGTCCTTTGTTGTTTAGCTATGTCCAACTCTTGCGACCCCGTGGACTGTAGCCCACCAGGCTTCTCTGTCCATGGAATTCTCCAGGAAAAAATACTGGAGTGTGTTGCCATTTCCTTTTCCGGGGGATTTTCCCAACCCAAGTCTCTTGCGTTGATGGTAGACTTTTTACCAACTGAGCCACCAGGGAAGCCCCCTGAGTTATAGCAAATATCTGGGCTATTTCTCCACATTTTGATGGTCTTTGTTTCTGTAAAAAATTCTGAAAAAGATTTTCTCCTTCAACAGTAACACTTGCTGTGTTTCCAACAGTGAGCTGCAGTTCCATCATCATCCAAGTTAATGCTTGACCATTTTCCTGCCCATATTCTGCAATGGAAAACTAGGCTGTGGGGCCAAAGAGAAAATCCTCAATGTGTGTGTGGGGGGGCGGGGGGGAGAGGGGGGGAATCAGTTTAGCCCCGTTAATATACTTTGTACTTGATGTGGCTACTTAGAATTATGCTCTAGTCCAGCAGTTCCCAACCTTTTTGATACCAGGGACTGGATTTCATGGAGAACAATTTTCCCACAGACCGGGGCTGGTTTCTGTTTCACCCACCACTCCCCTGCTGTACAGCCAGATTCTTGCTCTAGCCTGTATCTTTGTAATGATCGTCAAATACAGAGGTTTTTCTCTTTAAGTGATCCATGGCCTGTGGGTTAGAGACCCTTGTAATCTTTATAATGATTGTTGAATACAAAGGTTTTCTTCTTTAAGCACAAAATCCTGTGGCTTATCTTTCCCAAGAATAAGAGTCTTTTCCCTTCCCTAACTGGAACATCCGAGGAGCCAACTGGAGCCGATGTTCCTAACTGGAACATCCTGGAGCTTCTGGTTCCAGGCACAGAAGAGATGCGGCCACTTCTGTCCTTTCAAATTGCTACAGACAAGCCCAAGCTGGGGGCCTGCCCAGCTCACTGAGGGGTGGCATTTTCATTTTTTAAAATTGTGCCAAGTGCCCTCAAATCAGAATGACCTGCCAGTTCCACTTAAGTGGGTTATCCTTAATTGGTTCCTATGTTCTAAACATATCCTCTTATTTCATAACATTGTGGCCCTTATTCCATTATTTTAATTTTCTGACTGTTGGCTGATAATGTCTAAAGTATTTACCCAGATACACTCTATAAGTGACAGTCTTCAAGAGCTGTCTTTTTTTAAACTTCTTTGGAAGATGCCATTTTGGAGAGCAATGATGAGAAAGCTTGACACTGCTTGAAATTCTAGAAATAGAATGTTTGACTCTCAGACTATTCTGGTTTATCTGATGAATCACAAATCAGTATCAAAACTACAGAATTACAACTTGTCTCTAGCTACCTGTGCAATAGTATCAAACCTGAGGACCCCAGAACCCAGGGGTTAATTAACATCCTCTTCCTGTCTTTAGTAGTAGGAGAAAAAAAAAAAAGTGCATTCACTCTTGGTTGGATGTTAACATTACAGTGATTCCTAAGATTCATGAAAGGAAAATCCAAAAAGGAGCTCTAGGTTATAAACCACTTGTTTAAAACAAGTTTTACTGCAGTATGGATGGAGAATTCGTTAACCATTGGGATGGCCCCCTTGACATACGAGAGGCAGGATATGAGGATTGAGTCATAAGATGGATTGGTAGCATACATCCACTGTTACAAGATTTAAGTTCATTGTAAATAAAGTTCCTGTAATAGAGCACACTGTTACTGATGCTTGAGGAAAATAAGACAGAAAGGATGAATTTAATCCAGATTCCACACTGGACTGAGTTCAGTAGGTGCTTGAAAAGACTGACTGGCTGCACAGAGGTGATTTGGAGCACCTGAATCTGCTTCAAACAGGCTGAGCACCTGGATGAGAAGGTGGAAGGAGACACCAAGGGCCCTGAGTTTTCATTTCCCCTCCCAGTGGGATTTCTCCAGAAGCAGCGTGATCTGCCATGCTGTGTGGTAGATGTTAGAGGCACAACGCGTCACATCTAAGAGCACACGTAGCTTTTCATCCTCCCCCTGCCCCTTAGTGTCTCATACCTTGGGCACAATGTTTCACTTCCTGAGTAAGGCCCTGCAAGACTTAATAATGACATCTTCATTGCATTACTGTATTGTGCAAAGTACTTGGCAGTATTCCCTGGCACGTGGTAAGTATTCAGTAAATAGTAGCAATACCTCGACAGGAGATGAATTCTTTTTTTAGGGTCAGATAGAAAATAAGTTTTTGGAGGTTATTTTCCCCTGTCCTTCCTTACCTAAGGTATAAAGGCGCCCCAGAGAGTCATGGAAACTGATGGGGACAAGGACATCTACCTCCACAGCCAGGGCAGCAGAGAGTCCTGGCACCCAGACAGGGTACAGCCATCCCTGCCTTCCCCAAGTGCCTGTGAGTTTCATTTTCCTAGTTTTTAAAGATATCCCAGGAACTTAACTGGGTTTAAAAGTAACAAAACCTTTTCATCTGAGTTTTAAAATTCTGCTTGATAAGCTATATGTTACAGTTCTCTAGCTGTGGAGCCAAAATTGTAATTGTCATAAACCAAGAACTACAGAAATGCTCGGCAACCTATGGACCCCAATAATATGTAATCCTTTCATGGGGGATCTGGGGACTTTGTAGAACTAGAGAGTATCTATAAAAATGCCACATGTGGTTCCAAGGCTCCAAATGCACATCAAGAAACTCAAATTCCTAGTAAAACCTCTGTAGAAATATTAAAGCTGAGAAGTTGCCTTGGCTGATTTCATTAGGCATGGGTAGGGCTGGGTCATGGTGTTACCAGATGTCACAGCAGGATGTGGCCACCCTACAGAATGAGGGCCCTCACACAACTACCTAAATTAAGGGGGAAACCCTAAAATATATTGTTTAAAAGCTGAGAGAAGTGATTTTCAAGAGTTGAGCTGTAAGAATCAATTCTACTCTACAGCCAACAAATACTGAGCAAAGAGGAAACAGGCATGCATACTAAAAACAGCCCCTGCACCAAAAATATTAACCCTACACAGATTACACGAGGATGTTCCCACATAAAAATAGCCCGCCAGGCCCGTGGTAGATAATTATTTCTCCTAAATTCACAGAGTAAGAGAAATATAAATAAAAATGAAGAAACAGAGGAAACACTCCCAATTAAAAGATCAGTAGAATCCCCCTGAAAGAATCAAAATGAAACAAACTCTTCAGTCTAATAGACACCAAGTTAAAAGGAGATAGTGAAAATACTGAAGAAATTAAGAAGAGTTATCAATTGGAATTCAGATTACGGTAAAAATGAACTAGAAGCTATAAAGAGGAGCCAAGAAAAAGTAGAAAACTCATTTAGCTAAAGGCAATGAATAGCAGATTGCATAATGAAGAATGAATAAATATTCTGGAAGATAGAATAATAGAAATCACCCACTCAGAAGAAGCCAAATGAAAAAAACGAAAGCAAAGTAAGACACCTATGGGAAAATATAAAGTGTGCCAATCTACATATAATAGGGATCCCAAAAGGAGAAAAAAGAGAAAGGGGGATTGAAATTTTATTCAGAGAAATTAAGGCTGAAAACTTCTCAAACCTAAAGAAGGAACAGAGATTCAGGTATAGGAGGCATCAGTTCAGTCGTGTCCGACTCTTTGCAGCCCCATGAATTGCAGCACACCAGGCCTCCCTGTCCATCACCAACTCCCGGAGTTCACTCAGACTCACATCCATTGAGTCAGTGATGCCATCCAGCCATCTCATCCTCTGTCGTCCCCTTCTCCTCCTGCCCCCAATCCCTCCCAGCATCAAAGTCAATGAGTCAATTCTTCGCGTAAGATGGCCAAAGTACTGGAGTTTCAGCTTTAGCATTATTCCTTCCAAAGAAATCCCAGGGCTGATCTCCTTCAGAATGGACCAGTTGGATCTCCTTGCAGTCCAAGGGACTCTCAAGAGTCTTCTCCAACACCACAGTTCGAAAGCATCAGTTCTTCGGCACTCAGCTTTCTTCACAGTCCAACTCTCACATCCATACATGACCACAGGAAAAACCATAGCCTTGACTAGATGGACCTTTGTTAGCAAAGTAATGTCTCTGCTTTTGAATATGCTATCTAGGTTGGTCATAACTTTCTTTCCAAGGAGTAAGTGTCTTTTAATTTCATGGCTGCAGTCACCATCTGCAGTGATTTTGGAGCCCAAAAAATAATGTCTGACACTGTTTCCACTGTTTCCCCATCTATATCCCATGAAGTGATGGGACCGGATGCCATGATCTTCGTTTTCTGAATGTTGAGCTTTAAGCCAACTTTTTCACTCTCCTCTTTCACTTTCATCAAGAGGCTTTTTAGCTCCTCTTCACTTTCTGCCATAAGGGTGGTGTCATCTGCATATCTGAGGTTATTGATATTTCTCCCAGCAATCTTGATTCCAGCTTGTGCTTCATCCAGCCCAGCATTACTCATAGGAGGCACAAAGAGTCCCAAATAAAATGAACCCAAACAGATCTACACCAAGATATAATAGAAATGGCAAAAGTTAAAAAGAGGATTCTAAATAGGCAGTAACAGAAAAACAAAAAGTTAATTACAAGGGAACCTCCATTAGTTTATGAGCTGATTTCTCTACAGAAACATTTGCAGGCCAGAGGAAATAGCCACATGGGGGAAATCTGCAACCTAGGATACTCTACCTTGTAAAATTATCATTTAGAATAGAAGACAAAGAATTTCTCAGAGGAATGAAAACTAAAAGAATGTAGCAATATTAAATCTATCCTAAAAGATAGAATGAATGGTCTTCTCTAAATAGAAAAGAAGCAAGAATATATAGGAAAGAGAAAATCACAATTAGAAAAGTAAGTCACTTAAATAAGCCAGTAGACAGATTCTTTTAAAGATCAGGAAGTTTTTGTGAAAGCAGTGACAGCCACAATGAATAGCAAAAGGATATACATGAGTATGTTAAAGAGGACATCAAAATCATAAAATGCGGGGATGAGGAGAGAAATAAAATGTGAATATTTTTAGAATGTGTTTGAGTATATGACTACCAGTCTAAAGCAAGTAGATGTAGGAAGGGGTTAAATTACTTGAAAAACAAGGTAACCACAAATGAGAGCATTCAGTAGATTTACCAAAACCAAAAAGAAGAGAACACAAGCATAATGTAAAAGGAAATCATAAACTACAAAAAGAAAAACAAAAATAAAATACAAAAATCAACTGGAAAATAAGGTTTTACGTGGTAATACATCCATATCTATCAATAACTACTTTAAATGTCACTGGATTAAATGCTTCAATTAGAAGACAAGGGAGGGCTTCTCTGGTGGTCCAGTGGTTGGGAATCCACCTTTCAATGCAAGGGACGTTGGTTTGATGCCTGGTCTAGGAGGATCGCACATGCCACAGAGCAGCTAAGCCCATGAGCCACAGCTACTGAGCCCATGCACTGCAGCTACAGAAACCAATGTGCCTAGGGCCTGTGCTCTGCAACAAGAGAAACCACCGCAGTGAGTAGCCCACATACCACAACTAGAGAAAGCCTGTGTGCAGCAACCGAGACCCATCACAGCCCAACAAAAAGATGGCTGTGGACGGCAACAAGGCAGTGATAGACTGGAATAAAAAATATGAAACTAGAGCCTACAATATGTTCCTTACAAGAGACCCACTCTAAGGCAAAAGACACACATATATTGAAAATGAGGAGGTGGAACAAGATATCTTATGCAAATAGAAATGAAAATGGGGATCACACTATTCATATCAGGCCAAATAGATTTTAAAACAAAGTCCATAAAGAAAGTTAAAGAAGGACACTATATAATGATAAAGCAATCAATACAAGAAGAGTATATTACACTTATCAAACTGTTTGCACCCAGTGTAGGAGTATCCAAATACATAGACAAATACCGAAAGACATAAATTGAGAATTGATGGGAATACAGTAACAGGAGACTTTAACACCCACTCAATCAATAGATAGATCTTCTAGACAGAAAATTAGTAAGGCAGCATAGATCCCAAAGGATACAACAGTTAGATGTAATTGATATTTTCAGGACAGTATTTCCAAAAAAACAATACACATTCTTTTCTAGTATAGTATACAGGGAACATTTTCTAGGATTGACCACATCCTAGGCCACAAAACAAGCCTCAATAAACTTAAAGAGTATAGAAATTATTTCTGATCGTAATATCTAAGCCTTTTCTCAGACCATACCAGATGAAACTAGAAATCGACTACAGAAAAATAAGAAAATTTATTACATGGAGCATGTAATCAACATGCTACTAAAAATCAATGAGTCAACAACAAAATCAAACGGGAAATTTTAAAAATACCTTGAGATAAATGACAATAAAAGCAAAACCAAACAAAATCTGTGGGATACAGCAAAAGCAGTTCTTAGAATAAAATTCATAGTGGTACGTGCCTTTCTTAAAACATAAGAAAATTTTCAAACAACCTAATCTACCACCTAGAAGAATTAGAAAAGGAGCAAAAAAAAACCTAAAGTGAGCAGAAGGAAATAATAAAGATCAGAGAGGAAATAAAAGATTTTTTTAGAAATAGAAAAAAGATCAACAAAACAAAGAGCTGCTTCATTGAAAAATAAACTTGACAAACCTCTGGCCAGGCTCGCCAAGAAGAAAAGAGCAAGGACCCAAATATACAAAATAAGAAATGAAAAAGGAGAAATAACCAATACCAAACAAATTCTAAGAAACCATAAGAGAATACTGTGAAAAATTATATGCCAATAAATTCAGCAACCTAGAAGAAATGGACAAGTTTCTAGAAACATGCAGCCCACCAACACTGAATCAAAAAGAAATACATAATTGGAACAGACCAGTCACTAGAAGTGAAATGACATCTGTAATTTAAAATCTCCCTATAAACAAAAGTCCAGGACCATATGATTTCACATGTGACTTCTACCAAACATACAGAGAAGAACCTATGCTGATCCTTCTCAAACTCTCCCAGAAAACTGAAGTGGAAAGCACACTCCTAAAGACATTCTATGAAGCCACCATCACCCTGATACCAAAGCCAGACAAAGACAGTACCAGAAAAGAAAATTACATGCCATTATCTTTGATGAATATATATGCGAAAATTCTCAACAAAATATTAGCAAACCCCAAATCCAACAACACAAGAAAAGATCATACATCACAAGCCCTTGCAGCACAGCTCAGGAAACCCCCCTGCACTGCAACGAAGCCCTAGCATGCCCAAGCAAAACAAAAAAGATCATAACGCCACAACCAAGTTGGATTCATCCCGGGGTCACAAGGATGGTTCAATGTATGCAAATTAATCAGTGTTGTATACCACATAACAAAATACAAAAACCACGTGGTGACTCAATAGATGCACAAAAGCATTTAATAAAATTTAGCATCCATTCATGATAAAAACTCTTAAACCAAAGTGAGTATAGAAGGAAGATACTTTTCAATATGATAAAAGTTATTTATCCCAATCCCACACCCCATATAATACTCAACTGTGAAAAGCTGAAAGCCTTCCCACTCAATTCTGGAATAAGACAAGGATGCAAACTGTATTCAAGATAGTATTGGAAGTCCTAGCAATAGCAATCGAACAGGAAAAAGAAAGAAAAGATACCCAAATTGGAAAAGAAGAGGTAAAATTGTCATTATATGCAGATGACCTGATACTATATATAGAAAACCCTAAAGACTCCACACAAAAACTACTAGATTGATACATGAATTCAGCAAGGTAGCAGGGTACAAGATGAATATTAAGAAATCTGTTGCATTTCTTTACACTTAACGATGAACTATCAGAAAGGGAATGTAAAAAAAAAAAATCCCTTTTACTTGCATCAAAAAAATAAAATACTTAGCAGTAAACCTGACCAAGGAAGTGAAAGACCTATATGCTGAGAACTATAAAACATTAATAAAGAACAGTGAAGATGATTCAAAGAAACAAAAGGATACTCCCATACTCTTGGATCGGAAGAATTAATATTGTTAAAATGGCCATACTGCCCAAAGCAATCTACCCATGTAATGAGTATCCCTATGAAATAATCATGACATTTTCCACAGAACTAGAGCAAATAATCCTATTGGAATCACAGCAGGCCCAGAATTGCCAAAGCACACCTGAGGATAAAGAACATAGCTGAAGGCATAACCCTCCCAGACTTCAGGCAATACAGCAAAGCTTATTGTTGTTTAGTTGTGGAGTTGTGTCCAACTCTTTTGCAATTCTGTGGACTGTAGCCCATCAGGCCCCTCTGTCCATGGAATTTTCCAGGAAAAGAATCCTGAAGTGGGTTGCCATTTTCTTCTACAGGCAATCTTCCTGATCCAGGGATCAAACCCACGTTTCTTGCATTGGCAGGTGAATTCTTTCCCTGAGCCACCTGGGAAGCCCAGTACAAAGCTACAGTAATTAAAACAGTATGGTCCTGGCACAAAAACTGACATATGGATCAATGGAACAGAAGAGAGCCCAGAGATTAAATCCACAAAACCTATAGTCAGTCTTCAACAGAAGAGGCAAAAACATACAATGGAAAAAAGACACTCTTCAACAAATTGTGCTGAGAAAGTTAACAGCCACATGTAAATCAATGAAGTTAGAACACATCCTTACACCTTACACAAAAATAAACTCGATGACTTCAAGACTTAAATATAAAACATGGCCCAATAAAACTAAAAGAAAATAACATAGACAAAACATTCTCTGACATAAATCGTACCAATGTTTTCTTAGGTCAGTCTCCCAAGACAATAGAAATAAAAGCAAAAATAAACAAGTGGCACCTAATCAAACTTACAGGCTTTTGTACAATAAGAGAAACCATAAGATGAAAAGATAACCTACAGACTTGGAGAAAATACTGCAAATGATGCGACTAAGAGGGGCTTAATTTTCTAAATATACAAAGAGCTCATACAGCTCATCAACAGAAAGCAAATAACCCAGTTTAAAAATGGGCTGAAAAACTAAGCAGACATTCCTCCAAAGAAGACATAGATGGCCAACAGGCATATGAAAATATGCTCAATATCAATTATTAGATGAGGTGTCACTTCATACCAGTCAAAATGACCATCATTTAAAAATCGACCAATTGCAAATGCTGGAGAGGGTGTGGTAAAAAGGGGACCCTCCTACATTGTAGGTGGAAACGCAAATTGGTGCAGCCCCTATGGAGAACAGTATGGAAGTTCCTTCAAAAATTAAAAATAGTTATTGTATGATCTAGCAGTCCCACTCCTGGGCATATATCCAGACAAGCTATAATTGAAAAAGATACATTCTCCCCAGTGTTCATAGCAGCAATATCTACAATGACCAACTCACAGAAACAACGTAAATGTCAATCGTCAGATGAATGGGTAAAGATGTGGTACACATTATAATGGAGTTCTACTCAGTCATTAAAAAAAAAGAAAGAATGCCATTTGTAGCAACATACGTGTACCTAGATATGATCATACTAAGTCACTCAGAGAAAAACAAATACCACATGTACCATTATATGTGGAAGTAAACGATGACACAGATGAATTTAGCTACAAAATAGGAGCAGACTCACAGCAACAGACTTGTGGTTGCCAAGGGGGAGGGAGGGGAGGAGAGGGATGGATTAGAAGTTTGGGATTAGCAGATGCCAACTATTATATATAGAATAAACAACAAGGTCTGCTGTATAGCACCGGGGGACTATATTCAATATCCTGTGATAAACCATAATGGAAAAGAGTATGTACACGTATGTATAACTGAATCACTTTTCGGCACAGCAGAAATTGACACAACATTGGAAATCAACTATACTTCAACAAAATAAATTTTAAGAAAATAATTGATTTTACTCTGAATTTTGCCTTTGGGCTCTCTCCTGTTGAATATTAATATTAGAGAAGGCAAGTGGGGAGGGATAAAGTAGGAACTTGGAAATAACGTACACTACTGTATATAAAAGACACATATATCTGTAATCCAATAAAAAAGTTAGGTGATATAAATTAAGCTAAAAAAATTTAGGAAGGCACTAAAGGGAAGTTTTTCTTAAGTAAACCTGACATATTCATAGTCAAATTTAGATATTAAACAGGTTCATCTGGAAATGACTATTTACTTTTCAAAATAATTGCTGTACAAAAGGATTCACTCAGGATTCGACTAATTAACAAGGTCTCCTAAGGCATCTGACATTTAATTCATTTTAATTACAACCTTTGAGGAGTACTCAGTAAGCAAGGCATACCTGCATTTCCCATTTGTTAATTGAAATAACAACTGAATTATTACTGTGTTCTAGTAATTTTTGAAACTAATTGCCTTCGGTTTTATGTAGCTTACTTGTTTTTAAATGAAACTTTCTTGGCCAAGAAATTGTTTTCTCCTGTGTCTACTGAAAGTCTCAATGATTAGAATGTTAATAAAGTCACTGTAATATTCTCTGGGCTAGCCCTTGTTTCAGATCTGCACTCTTGGGTTTACCATTTGCACAGAATCACATTAATAGGAAGGTTATATCCTATTTCAGTGCATCTATCATGCATTATACTCCTTGCTCAGAAAAGGGCTTTATTCTCTGCCCCAGTGGCATCATCTTTCTTCAGAGTCCAGGGAAGCACCCTGGAATTTAAACAAGTATTCTTTTCAGAGCTGCGGGCCCTCTTGTTTCCCAGCAGCGGCCTCCTGTGCCCTCGGCCTTGACTCCTTTGCCCCAAGCCTGGAGGTTGGAAGCCATGGCAGACCCGGGCCTGCCTTCGGTCCTTATCATCCACATACACAATGGCGAAAAAGAAATGCACACATCTGAGAATCAGGATTTCGACTGTAAATCACATCTACCCTTGCGTAATCCATCAAAGAGACGTTCATTGATGGCCACATTGTCATTCTAAAACTTGAATTTCTGTTTGGCTGAGAATACCCCTGATGGGTATGTGACAGGGTTGTGAACTCTTTGTATAAAAGCCTCTTTATAAATCAGATTTCTTAAGGCTGTAATGATTGTGTTATCTGGGAGAGGGAGTGTGGGAAGAAATGTAAAATACAGGGCAGAGGGCACGCGGTCAAGGCAAAGTTACGAAGTTCAGGGAAGCTTGGTTACAAAACTCTTTTCTTCGGAACACTGACAGAATCCCCAAGTCAGCTTTTTAAGAGAAGAAAACTCACAGTGAAGGTGAGTCCAGTTTTAGATCAAGCTCACCTATCGTGTCTGTTTTCTGAATTATTGTCAGCATAAAAGCAGTGATCCTCGGTCTGCCTAAGGACGGCTGCAGCCCGTTAGTGACCAAGCAGTGTGATCTTTGAGCACCAAGGTTTTCATCCGTAGGCATGGGATGCCGGATACCGGACTTTAGACCATAGACAAGGACTCACGGAGTCTTAATGACAGTTACTTTCAGATCCACTGCTTGTATTTAAAAGTTGAGTAATTACTGCTGTGGGCTTCCCAGGTGGCTCAGTTGTAAAGAATCCACCTGCCAATGCAGGAGACACGGGATTGATCCCTGGGTTGGGAAGACCCCTGGAGAAGGAAGTGGCAACCCACTCCAGTGTTCTTGCCTGGAGAATCCCATGGACAGAGGAGCCTTTTGGGCTACAGTCCATGGGTTGCAAAAGACTTGGACATAACTTAGCGACTAAACAACAGGTGCTGCTATGAAATTTTTTCCCCCCAGAAAAAGTTCAGCAAGGAACATGTCGTTGTAAGTATTCCATTTTCCTAAGCTGTCTCATTGGTCCAGTTGGTGAATGAATGGGGTGTGAAAGTGTCATTTCTTTCCTAAGACAAGTAGAGAGTTCTGAGAAGCTAAGACTTTCCAAGAAGCATCATCAGACTAAAAAGCCCCCATTCCTATGCTGAGTAGCTTCATTGGCATACTGTGTGTCTTTTGTTGTGTTGTTTTAATCCATAGGAAGTGTCAGAGAAAGAGAATGTCACAGAAAAAAGTAGTTCATGTGTATAAGATACTGCAGTTGTATGTAATGTTTGAATTGTCTGCTAAACATTTCCATTTACCCCTGTTTCCAACCATGCTCTAAGGAGCTTTGTATTTGTAACGTAACACATTCTCATGCATTGTCTTTAACATGTGACTATTTAGGGAGAAGACCTTGTTTTCCATTTTTCATGAATTATTGGTTCTTCAGATGGGGCTCAGTTCCCCCCACCAGCTAAACAGACTTTCAGCTGTGAGGAGTGAGGAGGAGAAAGGATCTTTAAATGCCTATTCCAGGAGTCAGGGAACCAAGTTACACTTTCTGGAGAGTATTCTGAAAATAAATAGTCCCACTCTGTGATGCATGAGATTCTGACCACAGGTTGGAATTGGGTTTTGATCTTGTCAACCACCTTCACATAGCTACACAAAGCTTTCCGAAGTCACTTATTCTTCTGGGTGTGTCCATCTTTGCTCTGCATGTGTGCTAAGTTGCTTTGGCCGTGTCCAGCTCTTTGCGACCCTGTGTACCACAGCCCGCCAGGCTCCTCTGTCCATGGGATTCTCCAGGCAAGAAGATTGGAGTGCATTGCTGTACCCTCTTCCAGGGCATCTTGCTGACCCAGCAATCAAACCTGCATCTCACACCTGCATTGGCAGGCAGGTTCTTTACCACTAGCGCCACCTGGGAAGCTCTGAGATAATCAGCTGCCATTATTTTTCTGGTTTTACGTGGCCGGTACTGGCCTGGGGAAAGCAGAGAACTGTGGGGAAGTATGTTCTGTCTGTCCCTGGAGTCAGTGTACACTTGACCTCCAGGTCACGTGCGTGCAAGTACCTACTCAGGCACAATTTCAAGTTTCTTCCAAGAAAAAAGCCACGCCTCCTTCAGTCCAGTATCCCTTTCTAATAGCTCCTCTCTGTTCCTTCTTGTAAGGAATGGCCTGTCCTCACTCACTCACTTCTCCCTGGCCTCCTGTTCCAGCTCCTGACTCCCCTGGAATCTGCTTCTGGTCTCCTCACTCAACTGAAGCTTCATGTGCTAAGATCCACAGTGACCTGCTAATTGTCACACATCTTCCCGACCTGCCTGGACTTCTTGCCGTCACTGTCTTCACCCCATCCCTCTCCTGAGCTGTGCTTCCCGCCGTCCGCTTCTGTGACACCATCAGGGCCTGTTCCTGCTGTGAGCAGTGAGGTGGTGCGGGCTGTTGTGTTTCTCTGCCTTGGTCTCCTCCTCTGCTGCCTCTTAGGGGTTCAGCCCTCTTCACGTGCTCAGATTCTGTCAATAGAACACTGAGCTCAAACTCTCTTCAACCCTGAACTCCTCAGTTTCTCCCAACACCTGTTCTAAGTGTCTGTCTGAATCAGTAGCACCGAGATTCGCCTCGCCTTCTAAACCCCCAGACCAAATCATCATCCTGGGGGTGTTTTCATGCCTCTCTCGCACGCTCACAACTCCTTCCGCCTCCAGACTTCCTCAGCATAATTGCCTGAGTTTGTCCTCCCTCTGCCTCTTGAATCATCCATGATCCTCCCACTGATCTGCATTCCACCTTCTGCTATTACGGAGCCTGTTTCTATCTGTCACATGCTGGCCTCCATCACCCCCCTGCCAGCTAATCCCAAGGGCTCCTCGTTCTCGGCAGCCCTACTCCACACCAGCTCAGTGAGCCTGTGTGGGCACCCAGCACGGAACTGAACAAGTCAGTTGTAAATGGAATCCATGTTTGTAGGAAAAGGGGAACTGATGCATGTTCTTCAGACTTTTAGGGGTGGTGGGAGTAGATGGTCCCTGTGGTCTGGCTGTTAGTCCCAGGACGGGCACCTTCCACAGCCTCCTTCAAACCCCACTAGGGAACTCTCTGTGTTAGAGACAGTCACTTTGCCTGTGCCTCGCTGAACATATGCTTCATAGACTAGAGAGAAGTGACGGTTCTAGAAAGGGTGCTCGCTGTCCTCACAATAAATCTGCTCTCTGATTAGCCCTGGGTTGGCAGTCTGCACCTTGAACCCTGGGGAGAAGTGTCTTACTCCAGGGCAGCGTATCTTATCTCTGATAAGATGGGATCGTTGAACATCGCTGTAGAAAAGGAGCAAGACTTGTAAAGGGGCGAGGATGAGAAGATTGTGCTGGGGGCGGGGCGGGGGGGGAGGGTGAGAAGATTGTGCTGGGGGCGGGGTGGGGGGGGAGGGTGAGAAGATTGTGCTGGGGGCGGGGCGGGGGGGTGGATGAGAAGATTGTGCTGGGGGCGGGGCGGGGGGGTGGATGAGAAGATTGTGCTGGGGGCGGGGGGCGGGGGGGTGGATGAGAAGATTGTGCTGGGGGCGGGTGGAAACTGCTGGAAAGAAAGGCTTTAGACCAGAGAACTGCTGGTAAAGCCAGGTTCTGGGTATGGGTGGGAGTTTGCTCGCGCTGAATTCGTGCTGTGGATTGACCCCCATCATAACCAGGTGCCAGGAGCTTGGCTGTAAACACTCAAGCTGCTCATCACCAGAGATCACCAACCAGTAGGCAAAAGTCACCCATAATCTGTGATAGGTAATAACACCTGCCTCAGACACAATGCCAGCTCCTCACTTAGCACCAGCGTTAGAGGGCTTATTCTTGATCATCCAAATACCTACCCCCCCCCCCACCCGACACTTCCCTAATGAAGCCACAGCATTTCCCAGTTCAGAAATAACTGTCATCTTCACCAATGCCACGGCCAGGTTAGTGGTGGCGCAGTTGATGGTGGTCACTGAGACCAGGTCTGCTAGACACCTTTTTTCCCCTAAATTGATACCAATATGAAGACGCACACACACACAAATTAACACGTAGCCCAGATGACTTATCAATAACAGTTTCCACATAAAAATATAAAAGACATTCTTATGGTATCCGTTTAAAAACAAAAGTACCTTGGGTTTGTCTAGTGACATCCAGTAACCTCTGCCTGCCATTCTAGGTGACATATTTGGGCCAGGGGTGTCAAGTCCCCAAACTCTGCCATCCACAGAGCAGTAAGAACAATGACCCCAGCATGTCCACTTTCAGGCTCCTTGAATATACATGGAGAGTGAGTAAATACAGACGGCATCTGTGCAGAGTTCAGAAGCAGTGACGAGTGCTGATCGCTGTGTGTGATGGTCCCAAACCGCATCTGTAGTGGTTAGGGCTGGGCCTTAGGCGGTGACGGGGGGCAGTTGGAACTAAAGCACAGACAGGCAGGAAAGTACAAGGAATGAGTTTAGGTGACACTGAGCCTGCCCCACTGGAGGGACCTGTGTGTTCATACAGGGGAGAGCAGGGGAAAACTAGAAAGATGGCATCAAATGGGAAGAAATCACTAGAAAGACTGCTACAGGCCTCGATGGGAGGCAGGAGAAGCTGGACTTTGTCCAGTAGTCAGAGGGGCCCCTGGAGATGGGAAGTAACATGATGAAAGCCACATGCTGAGACTTTTAGAAGGAATGTGCTGAAAATGTAACACTTCAGCATGAAACGGAATATGAGGGAAAACTGGAAATAGGGTGATTGGCCATCCGGTCTTGTAAATTACCTTTTATTGTCAGATGAAATACATTTCAAGCCACAGCTACTTTTCTCTTGGATACAAATGTCCCATGATGAATTAAATCCAAAGGAAAGTAGGATGATTTCTGTTGAAAGGATGTAAGATTTAGGAAGTAAGATGGCACCATAAACCCTGTGATATGTAACCTCGGAACCCCAAAGCATATATAATTTTTACCATAAAATACACTGCTGTACAGCTTCCTTCGAGCACCCACATCTGCAGCCACAAGTTGAGAGTAACCCGTGGAGATGCGTTTGTCTGCAGAGCTGTGAGCAGGGCTCACCCACCATGGGCTGCCCTCCTACACCTGCTGGGTGAAGCATTAATTTGTGCCTCCACCACATGACAGCTCAGTTCTTATCCAGGACGGGGTCCCTTTGAAGTCAGGTTTTGTTTTATTTTTAACTACCTTTGTCTCTGAAATGGGTTTCAGATAAGCCTAGTTCTTGAAGTCACATGAATACACCCAAACTGCCTGCTCAACCCACTCCAATATTCTTGCCCGGAGAATCCCATGGACAGAGGAGCCTAGCAAGCTGTAGTCCATAGGGTCACAAAGAGAGAAGACTGAAGTGACTTAACAACACTGCCTTCTCATCACAAGGGAAGAACTCTTTTTATTCTGGCCTCATGTTAGTATCTCCTCACTGATCAGATCCCAAGGGTAAGAAGCTCTCTCATTCTCACACACACACACACACCTTTGTGCGTGAATTCCTTTCAGGAGTCATGTGGCCATCTCAGGAGCTTTCCATATTTCAGGTGCTATTTGGAGTTTAGCTGGAAAGGCTCTCGGTCAGCCAAGCTCACCTCACCAGGCCCTGTCACCTACAAATACCTATTTTTATTAATAGTACTCTCTCTACCCCCAACCTGTGGGGAAGCTCTAAGGACTGACTGCCCAGTTAGGGAAGGAAGAGGCAGAAGCAGCTGTAGGGAACCTTATGAGAAGAGAAGAGAGGGCTTCCCAGAGGTCAAATTCAACTACATGTAGCTGCTTTTCTGTGTTCCTAGGAGAAGGCAATGGCAGCCCACTCCAGTACTCTTACCTGGAAAATCCCATGGGTGGAGGAGCCTGGTAGGCTGCAGTCCTTGGGGTCGCTAAGAGTCAGATATGACTGAGTGACTTCCCTTTCACTTTTCACTTTCATGCGTTGGAGAAGGAAATGGCAACCCACTCCAGTGTTCTTGCCTGGAGAATCCCAGGGACGGGGGAGCCTGGTAGGCTGCCGTCTATGGGGTTGTTACCGAGTCGAACACGACTGAAGCGACTTAGCAGCAGCAGACCCTGATCAGCCAATGATCCTATGGCAGAAACCAACACAATATTGTAAAGTCATATCCTTACATTAAAAATAAGTACATTTTAAAAATGCGATTGTAATTGACATCTTAGCATATCATCATTGACATCTAAGTCAGCAATCCCTAATTAAGTGTAGGGGAAGGAGGAGAAGGGGACGACCGAGGATGAGATGGCTGGATGGCATCACTGACTCGATGGACGCGAGTCTGAGTGAACTCCGGGAGTTGGTGATGGACAGGGAGGCCTGGCGTGCTGCGTTTCATGGTGTCGCATAGAGTCGGACATGACTGAGCGACTGAACTGAACTGATATGAACAACTAATGCCAAAATTTAGAAATTTCTAAATCAGATTCAGCCTTAACCCTTACACTTCTCTCTAATCCCATATTGAAACGTGACTATTTTTAAAATCAAAAAAAATTGACAGACTCTTTATCCTCTCACGTTTTCCATGATTCTTGTCACTCTGGCATAAACAGAACCAAGCACATCTATAGATGTTACACCCATCCACCCTAGACTCTAAAGACATTCCTTAAGAAAGAAAAGAAACACAGTTGGCTACTTTACAGCAAGATGGAAACACTATTTTACTTCATTTGTAATCAGTCCATGCTTCCAAAAGTCAGGGAGGGGAGCACCCCAACCAGAGGTTTTTACTGTCCTGGTTGGTTCTCAGCTTCTGCAGAAGACCCCAAAGTGGGGCAAGAGCCCCCCTGGGCCAGCTTACAAGCCTCTCTCTTCCTTATGCAAACCTCATTTCCTCCACCACCACCTTCTTAAGAAAAGCTCAAAAGGGGAAAGCCTGCAGCTGTTGAAGAAAATCCACTGCTCTGAATATTTTGTTTCAGCCTAAGAGCTGCTGAGATGAAAACTTGTATCTGGTGGGTCCTCTGGGTGGGAGCAGGCCCAGGGAGAAATGCCAATGGATGAGACTTTTAATGGCTTCCATTTCTCTTGGACTTGAGATTTGCTGGGTCACCCGGGGTCACATAACTGTTCTTAATGGCTGGATTTCTACTGCAAGTGAATCAGGCCTTGGAAGCTGGTTTGAGGCCGGGTGCAGCATAGGTGGTAGCCAGTGTGATGCAACAGGAGCCCATCTCATTTGGTCTTAAGCAAACTACAAACCAAAAGCTAGTGGGAGCTGTTATTTCATTGCCTTCGTTACCCCAGAGCCCCTGAGATGGAGGAATCAAGGAAAAGGTGAAAAAAAAAAAAAGTTGGAAACACAGCCTAAATGCAGGCGAAGCCTTTTTCTTTCTTTTTGAGTCAGAATTGGCTCAGTTTTTATCTATGAAGTTAAGGGTAGAGTAGCTGAACCAGGTATAAACTGCCCCCTGCTGTCTGACACAGAGAAGTACATAAAATATCTTCATTATAAAGAACCATGCTCTGAATGCCGGCTGTGAATCGCTAACAAGCCGGGGTGAAGGCAGGCTGCTGCTGGCACGGGTCACCTGCCTCCTCTCTGGTGGGAAGATGAAGGGAGGGTGAGAGAGGCAGAGGCAGCTCGTATACACAGTACTATTTTGGGGATTTGGAGAGCTGCCTCATTCCACCATCTGCCGCCTTGTTTCTCAGAGTATGTACGGTCTGTGGTCCAGCCCGGTACACATCACCCGGGAGCTTGTTAGAAAAATGCAGAGTCTCAGGCCCCGCCCTTGGTTACTGAGTCAGAATCTGCAAGAAACAAGATCCCCAGGGGATTGAGGTGCACATTTACCCGTGAGAATCCCTGGAGGAGCTTTTCCGCTAGACAGGGTTCGCTCAGCCCCTAAGGTTTGGATCAAGTCGAATTCAGCTTGAACAGTGAAGAAACACCACTCCTCGGGAGAATGGCATCCTCTAGTAAGATCGTGATCTCTTAACACCCGTACTTTCTTCCTGCTCCTCTTTTCTGCGTCCCCACGGATCACTGGCGCCCTCCCTGGGCTGTGCTTCCCCGCTACTTGCTACGTTTCAGCAGCATTTGCCAAACTGGTTTCTTGCAAAATCGCTCCACGTCTGGCAGCCCCCTGTCGGCTCAGGTCACCCCTCCCCTCCGTCCATCGCAGCTGGTGTCACGTCAGAGCAGCCTTGGGCCCCTCCGGGTCGCGTGTCGCTAACCCCGCGTGTTCTCTTCTGCGCCAGGTCCGGGAAGAGTGCCGGCTCCTGAACGCGCCGCCGGTCCCGCCCCGCAGCGCAAAGCCTCAGTCCACCAGCCCCTCGGTCCCTCTTCGCACAGCCAAGCCGGTGCGGCCGCAGACTCGCTCGCCCAGCCCCACCTTGTCCTACTATTCTTCAGGGCTGCACGACATGTAAGTCCTATGCCAGCGCCCGCTTCCCCCACAGTCCCCTCAGCAGCCAAGGCCCCCGGTCCTTGTAGACAGTGTCAGGGAGCTGGCCCCTCTCCTTGGTGTAGGAAAAGCAGTTTTTTCTCTTTTTATTTCTACTGGACGAGCATATACCCTGTTGGTTCTGAGCTAGGATGGAGGAGCCGGTGGCATGAGCAGACTGCAGAGTCTGTGCGGGGTTCCGTGATAAAGCCTGGCCAATGCTGCTCTCCACTCTGAATTCAGCCTAGCAGACAGCAACTTCCAGGGAGACGGGGAATCACAGGGGTGCTGCCTCTACTCTGAGTTTCCACCCAGAGCCGGGGTCCCTTCCTGACCATCACTGGCGGACCATCTTCCATTTCCATCCTCCAGGTGCCCTGAGCGAATGCTTCTGCAGTGTGGCTCATTCCATGGTTGGCACAGGCTGATAACTTTTTTTTTTTTTAAGAAATCTTTCATTATATTACACTATATCTGTCTCTATGTAACTCTCAACTGTTTCTTGTGTCTAGAGAAACAAATTTAGGTCTACCCACTTCTCTTGGTCAGGCTGTGAAACGGTGAGGTCAGCCGTGAATGGCCTCTTCTCTTCTCCCAAAGAGGCAGACTTGGTTCCACCCACTGTCCACCCCACCCCACCTCGGTCACCTACTCTGAGCGCACTTGGGTTTCATGGTTGTTCTGAAGAGAGGGCCCCAGAGCTGCAGGGGGTCACACATGCTCCTGACAGGTTACAGTAGCTCTCCTTGGCAGGTGTTTTTTGTTCCCTGAACATTTAAATCCTCATGCTGGTGTTAACTGTGCAGAAACCAAGGCAAGCGTAAGCACTGTATTTGAAACGTTTCTTCGAGCCTCACCCTCTTGGATGGATAGGTCATCGGTGGTCGTGATGGTAGTCCTGTCCCTGTAGCACAAGAGGCCCACTAACTGTTCCCTCACGCCCCCCTTGCCCACTGCAGACGTCACTAATCAATCAGACCCTATTGGTGATAAGCCCGAACAAGGCTAGAGATGTTTCTGATCACGAAGATCCAGGCACTCACTAACAAATTATTTTCTTGTAGTTAAAAATCTATTTGCCATCTCTGCTGTGGCTTCTTAAGTCAGTATCTTCATATCCATAGTTACTGATGTATTTTAGTAATTTAAAGATTCTTTAAAATTTTTTTAAGTGAGGTTAAGTAGATACTTTATTGAATTCATGATAAGAAATATTTGCTTCCTAACAACATTTGTCTACTCAGAAGTGACATCGATGGGCTAAAGCTAGGCTGGATGTTTCACTATCACTTTCTCACTCACCCCTCTCTCTATGTGTTTGGCTTTTAAGCAGCGTCACTAAAAGTGAGACGAGTCCCTCTGAGAGCGCTCCCGTGTCCTGCTACCCATGTAACCGAGTGAAGGCAGATTCCGTGGACCCCAAGTCCCCGTGCGGCAGCCCCACTTCTGAAGCTCTGTCCTCCAGGCTCTCGTGGCCAAACCATTACTCCGGAGCGTCGGAGACCCACACCAGGAGCGACTTCCTGCTGGATCCGAGCCGCAGCTACAGTTACCCCCGACAGAAGACACCGGGCACGCCCAAGAGAAACTGCCCAGCCACCTTCGAGCTGGACGGCCGCGAGCTGGCCGCCAGCCCGCCCGGGCCGGGCCCCGCGGAGCCCGCGGGCTGTCCCAAGTCGGCCAGCTACTGCCTGGAGCGCTCGGGCGACAGGAGCCTGGCGGGGGGGCCGGCCAAGCAGAGCAGCTCCTGCCCCGCCTTGCCCCCCCGGGCCCCGAGGCCGCTGGAAGAGAAAGCGGCCCCGGACACCCCGCCTCTGCCCCTTCAAATCGATGGTGCTGAGGAAGCCCCCAAGTCCGGGTCTCCGGACCTGTCCGAGGACGCGTACTTCGTCCAGAAGGGCGCGCCGGACCTCCTCTCCGCGCCCTACCCCTTCTCGTCGCCAATCCACCTGCAGCTGGCCCCCCGCTCCTGCGGCGACGGGTCCCCGTGGCAGCCGCCCGCCGACCTGTCGGGACTCTCGGTCGAAGAGGTGTCCAAGTCCCTGCGGTTCATCGGGCTGTCGGAGGACGTCATCGTGTTCTTCGTGACCGAGAAGATCGACGGCAATCTGCTCGTTCAGCTCACGGAAGAAATCCTCTCGGAGGATTTCAAACTGAGCAAACTGCAGGTGAAGAAAATCCTGCAATTCATTAACGGCTGGAGACCCAAAATATAGCCAAATAAGCCCAGCTGGCATGGAGCAAAACTGGTAACTGTGTTGTCCTAGGCGGGACTGGCTGGGACCCGGTTTCATGGATTTTTTTTTTTTTTTTTTTTTTTTGCACTAAAAACCTTCGCTGTAAATAGGGATAAGAGAAAACTCTTACTATGCAGATTACAATTTTTGAATGGTGAACAGGCTATTTTGTACATCAATAAAAATGCTGTACAGAACACTTAGAGGTGTGCCTTGTACGTCACTCAACACTCAACAGCTGCTAAAAGACAAAAGGCATGTTCAGAGAAATACTTCTTACCCAAGTAGGTTTATGCAAGAAGGTCTGATATTTATTTACAAAATAGCCAAAGCTGAGAAACACAAGAAATCTTAAACACACATAAACACACACACACACACGCTTTTGAACAGTTCCCTCCTCTGGGAGAATCAACTTCAGACAATTAACTCTCGTCTGTGCTCTGTTGTTTGGCCTGCTCAGTGCTAGTTGTTTTCCTCTTGTGCCTGAAAATGTTAGTGATATGAAATGACACTGCAGTGTTACGTGCTTGATGGGGATCTTTTTATCAAAAGGCATTTTGTCAAGTCTTGTGCTGGTAGAAGGTATAAGACGTCCTTAGAAATAATAAATCATGACCACAACAATTTATCTGTAGCTGCTAATTTTATTGAGCAGAGAAAAAATACCCAGAATATATATGTGTATGTGTATTTATCTAGACATGATACAAATGTATGTTTTCAACATCCCTATGAGTCTGATCTTTTAGGTAACATCTGTTCACTTTCAAATATCCACTGAAAGTTTGGGGCCGTTAATTAAGTCGACTCTTCTTAGGAAGAGTGGACAGAATGATGTCAAAGATTCTCAGAATCCTGTCCCTCGAAACTCAGTCTTACCGTTCCAGCATGGAAAACTTGGAACAAACCAGTAGAGAGTCTGTATTGAAGAATTAAGTTGAATTTTAAACCTGTTACAGGTTGGGTTTTGCATAGAATACTCCTGTGCCCATTCATGTCTGGGGAACTGATCATTTCTGTTGAGTGGTAATTCTCGGGTTTGAGGGTCTTCTTCCGGTATCTGGTGATGAGGGGTCTGGAGAGCAGTTTTCAGAGCCATGTCTCATGTTCAACGTGCTTTGTGCTTTAGGAGAGCTCGGAAGTCAGACACACCACCCTCTGCTTTGATCTGTGCTGCGTCTGTGGCATCATTTTTTAGAGCATCAATAAGAGTACTTGTCTAGTTCAGAAACCTCTTCTTTCCTCTCATCCAAAGAAAATACATGATTTACCATACTTTCATTCCAACTGTTCCAAAACCCTGAAACTGACAGTTTTTGCCCAACATGATTAACTATTCCAAAATACAATGGCATCAATATCATTCTTGACTTTTCGAAGGAATATAAATCTTGGAAACATTTTCCTTCTCCGAACAGGTTATCATCCTCAGCTCTGCCTTCCTGAGGTCTGTCCCCACATTCCAGATGGACAGACAGCCACCCAGGTGTCAGAATTGGCTTGTATGTTATTATCCACTCTTCCTGCTCATCAAAATGAGTCCACGAGTGGAAAGACAAAACCTACCAGTTCTAGTTTTGCAGACCTGTTCAATATGGCTTCATTTCCTGACATGAAAGATATTTTTAATACATCTCATTGTTTAGAACTGAGGTGAATTAGAACTGAGGTGGACTGATACACTGTCTCATTTTCCATCTTAAATCTTGTTTTTAAATAAAGCCTCTTTCCCTTCACATGTCTCTCAAAATGCAAATACTCTAGGTTAAAAGTACCCCATAAAAAGAATACCCTGTAAAATTTATCAGATTGGGTCACCTCTTCATAAGTAACTGACACGTCTGTGTAGAAGCTTCCAGTATGGCACTTAGATGGCATACGGCCGCTCTGACTTTTCCTGTTGGGAAACCATCCTTCAGTGCCAGGGGCAACCCCTTAGGTTGAGTTAACCTCTCAGAACCTTTCTTTAAAATAAAAACAGGAGGCTGTTGAATAGTTGCAAGTTTTCTCTGACAAAATCTTGCTGAACCCATTCACAAATCCTTAGGCCCAGACACCGTTCTCAATTCAGGAGGGAGGAATAGATAGGTTTGAGTTTACTATGAAGGTTGCCCCACATGAACAACTGATTCTTTTTATCTTTTTCTTCCTTTGAAAATAAAAGTTCCTTCTGTTTGTTTTTTTTTTTGTCTTGGCTTATGTACATTGAGTTTATATTGATGGCAACATAGAGAGTCCTTGAGGGCAAGGACGATATGGCCTTTTAGTCACACTCAAATTCACTGAGCATCATTTGTGCACTGGGCACCATGCTAGGACGACTTGACAGGTTGATATCAAGGACAGTTCCTGCCCTCTTGGAATTCATAATGTTTATATTTAAAACCACAGTTGTTGAGACTGAGTCTGTGTAAGAGAAACATGAAATCTTCTAAGCAGTTGGATATAGAGACAGTTAAGTGTGCTCTGTCTTTCAAAAAGCCACAGATGGAAAAAATGGCAGCTTCTATGAAAGGAGTATCAAAGAAACACTGCAAGACCATCAAAACTTGGAAAGCGTTGGAGACACAAAACATCTCAGAGTCCCACTGGCTAGTATTCTTTTTTACTGACTGGAATTTTGTTTTAATTGGTAATAAGTATCCTCTGGATTGTCTGAAGCCACATGGCACCCTGACTAGACAAGGCTTGCATAGCCACAGAGAATCATGACAAGAAATGCAGGACAAGGGTAGGAAGGAGACAGCCCTTCCTTTCTTGAGCTGCGATTTTGCATTGAAAAGTGACCCCCACACCCAGAATCGTTTCTAGCCAACCAAGTCAGGACAGGACATCTCTGGCAGGTGCCTCACAGTCTGTGCACTGACCCCAAGGCCTGGGAGAAAGTGTCCAAACGGGACTCTTATTTGGGGTCCTTAAATCCATGGCCAAAATCATCACGACCCCCATCAGAAAGGAAACTCGGCAATAAATCAAACCAAGCAGCGAAAATGTAAAATGTGGGGCTGACTCACATAGGGAGGGCGAACTCAAGCACTCACAAGTTAGATCCCTCTCAGCATCTCGTAAACGCCTGCATATTCTCTCTCTTTTAAGTTGAGCCGCTCAACTTTATGAACTGTGAAATTTACATTGAGACCCTTTCAACCCACATATGCCGTTCAAGTTTATGAAGTTGCAGTGAGCTGCCCATTCAACTAAATTGCAGTGTTTATTCTTGTCTCGTGTAGAAATAAAACAATCTTACGGGGAAATATTATGACTGTCCATTCCAACTGTTTTCAGACACATGGGCAAACACCCTCTGGCAACATTCCAGAACCAACTGCACGTTGTCCACATGACTCCTCTAGCAGTTCAGGGAGTGGGTGTGGATGAATAAAGGGTCCATCATTTAACCAACACTCCGTGTCACACACAAGTCACTACTCATCATGCCTAAAGAGTGTGAGGTTAACGTTTTGAATAACAAACTGGAAAATCAGACAGTTCTCCAAAGACCCTAGTGAACTGTTCAAAGAAATTTCAACTTCAGTCCACCACAAAAGTGAAATCTGTGGTTGGACACACAAGACTTTCAGAAACTTACCACCATTATACCAATTCCCACTATTTTTCTCATAATGGCACCAAACTGCTGGGGCAAGAAAAATAAAACAGCCAGAGGGCAAATAATGGAAAGTAGGACTTGTACAGGGTGGGGCTGTGATCGTGTGGAATGCTGATGGCTACTTCTTAGCCAGTCACGTCGTTTAGTCTTCAGAACTTGGTGTCTGAAAATTTGTCTCCTTGTGAAAGCCAGAAACAAAGGGTAAATGTGATTTGTGTTAAAACTGTACAAATATCTTCTGTAATTTTGCTGCTCTTAATTTTTAGGCCATGAGTTTTGTAATGAACTTATCGGATTATGAATTTCTTGTTTCCAACCTCATGTAAGGCTCAGATCATTTCTCACCTATAAACATCTTCTCCCATTCTCATATGAAGCTCCCTTTAAACTATTGTTTAAGCTAAGCCTAAAAATTGAACTCCATCAAAAATGTGCGCATTTTCCTTGACTTAAATGGAAATGGTTTATTCTTTTCGAAGAATTCTGTAACCATCTTTACCGTTTCTTAGCTTGGAACCTGGGGTTAACTACCAGTTAACAGTTGCATTGTTTCCAGAGCATTATCTATGGGCCCAATGTGTACCTCAAGATAAACATGGTTATGTTGTGTCTAAAAAACATTCGTCGTTGATTTCAGTGGTTCTGAAATGTCTATAAATAAAGAAATTTTAAAAGTTGTTCTTCTGGCATTGGTTCCTTAGTGAGTTGGACCTAGTGTATGGCTTTCTGAAGACTCTCTTTCCCATCCTCATGAAGCAGAAGGGAACTTGTCTGAAGAGATTCTGAAGATTGCAAGTCCACTCATATTGACAAGAGATTGAAGACTGGCTATCATATCATAAATGGAAGAAGCTGGGAACCAGGTAACCCAATGGCGTGCAAAGAGAATGTGGTACCTGTGCGATCGGGAAATACGAGAAAAGACAAATACCGATGAACTGGTGAGCCTTAAAAGATAGTAGGGAACTTCCCTGGCAGTCCAGAGGTTAAGACACTGTTCTTCTACTGCAGGGGGCTTGGCTTCAACCCCTAGGTCAGGGAACTAAGGAATCCCACATATATAACTGAATCATTTTGCTGTATAGCAGAAATTAACACAACATTGTAAATTGACTTGAATAAAATAAATTTAAAAAATTTTTTAAAGAAATATATTGGGTTAAAATCAGATATCCTCCAAATCCTACCTATCTGAGGTTAGAAGAAGCCAAATCACTGAAAACAGTGAGTAGGCACTGGGAAATTCTTATTTCACTGAAACGAGTTTTCCCAGAAGCAGTCCCCTCCGCCTCCTCAGCCCTTCCATGCACGTGTCCTTCAGGATTTACCAAGTAACATCCCCCAAGCTGACTTGGTCTCAGGTCTCTGTGCTGACATAGCCTTCTGCCTACCCTTTTGAGCTATAAGTCTTTGGTATGAAGGCTTATGTCTTCGTTGTCATATCTTCAAAAGTAATGCTACTTGAGGTTCTACCGAATGATGGCATGATGCCATTGTGTTCCTGATGGCAGCCAGTCTTCATACCATCAAGATCGAGACCCTGCAGCTACATAATACCAATGAAGTAAAGCCAAAAGGATGACAAATGAAATCTGTGGTCATCAGAAAATCTCCAAGACTAAAAGAGGGTAAGGTAAGGACCTATTTAGAGATTCCAGATCGAGTTTGTATCACTTGCCAAAGAAAAATTTTTTCTTCTAACAGTTTGATGAACGCAGTGCATTCAGTTCTTTAATGGATGTCAAGTGAACTAGGAAAGGTCAGCGTGTTTCCGTGGGTTGATTTGAATGTTGGATCTGAAAGACACAGGCCATTGAAGACTTGGATGAATGACCTAAGCTCCTAAGTGACCTCAGGACTTGAAGCATGATGGGTAAAGATAAAAACCAGTTTGTGTTCCCGGAAGCACAGCTGGTGAGGAGCAGCCATGAGCAGACCACAGAGATTTAGAGCCAGAGAGAACCTTGGAAATGAGCTGGTCCAATCTCCTAGCTTTGTTGGAATGAAAGCCATGGAGGGTAAATGACCTCCCTGAGATCACATATGGTTTGTGACAGAACCAGAGCTGGAAATACAACCCATTTTGTAACCATTCCCGGGGCTTCCCAGGTGGCACTAGTGGTTAAAAACAAAAAACCGCCTGCCAATGCAGGAGACATAAGAGATGCGGGTTCGATCCTGGGTCAGGAAGATCCCTTGGAGGAGGGCATGGCAACCCACTCCACTATTCTTGCCTGGAAATTTCCATGAACAGAGGAGCCTGGTGGGCTATAGTCCGTGGGGTCGCAAAGAGTCAGACATGACTGAGTGACTTAGCACGCACACTCTCATTCCACTACAACCTTGTCTCTCAATTTCCTTCATTTTTAACATAAAAATAACATTTCATGGGTTTCTTGAGAGCACATGGAATGCCCTACCCTAGTCCTCCAACTTCTCTTTCTTCTAAGGCTAAAAATAGGAAATGATACTGAGTTGATGTTCCCTCCAGTTTTGTTTGGTAACAGAAGAAACATCTCCTGCTTGCTCCTGCTTTCTGATCAAAAACTCTTGACTCAGTGGAGATCCTGAGACAGGTATAAGATGAAAAAATGTTTTAAAAACCCAGACTTAAATGTCCACCAAGAGGTGAATGGATAAAGAAGATGTGGAATATATGTACAATTGAATATCACTCAGCCTTAACGAAGAATGAAATAATGCCGCTGGCAGCCACCCGGATGGACCTAGATCATCATACTAAGTGGAGTCAGTCAGAGGAAGACAATTATCATATGGTATCACTTATACGTGGAATCTAACACAGACTCAAAGACATAGAAAACAAATTCAGTGGTTACCAAAGGAGAAAGGGAGTGGAGGAATAAGTGGGGATTAACAGATGCACACTACTCTATATAAGATAAATAACAACCATCTACTGTGTAGCATAGAGAATTGTATTCAATATCTTGTGATAATGTTTAATGGAAAAGAATCTGAGAAAGAACATACATATATATAATGTATATACGTAACAGTGAGTCACTTTTCTGTACACCCGAAACACTGAAATTCCACTATACTTCAATTTTAAAATGTCCTCCCCCCCAAAATCTACACATAGCATACACACCTTTTATGCCACTGTACCCGAGGAAGCGCCTAGAAAGAGTACAAACTGGGGAACCTTGTGAAAGAGGCAGCTGTAGTACTAACCGTGGCCACAAGGTGTCAGGCTTTTCCAACCAGCCAATAACTGCCCAAGGATAACTCCAGTCAGCCTTGCTGCTAAGTCGCTTCAGTCGCGTCCGACTCTATGCGACCCCATAGACAGCAGCCCACCAGGCTTCCCCGTCCCTGGGATTTTCCAGGCAAGAGTACTGGAGTGGGTTGCCATTTCCTTCTCCAATGCATGAAAGTGAAAAGTGAAAAGTGAAGTCGCTCAGTCGTGTCCGACCCTCAGCGATGCCATGGACTTGCAGCTTTCCAGGCTCCTCCATCCATGGGATTCTCCAGGCAAGAGGACTGGAGTGGGATGCCTTAGTACAGAGTAAAATTTTAAAACTCACCTCACTGATGGTGGTCTCTATATTCCCATCTCTTTTCCACTTTCCTTAGTTAGCCAAAGGCATTCGAATCCTGAAGTTATATAAATAAAAAGAAATGGCTCATAAAAGATGAGGGATTTGAAAATGGGGGCGCTGTGCAGTTTCAAATTTAAGCCACATTTCCACAGAGGAATTTGCAAAGTGCAAAACTGACCTGTCAGCTTTTTTTTTTTTTCCTGCTCCTTCTTGCAGTCTTTGGAATTTTGAAAGTGAATGGGGCAAATCAGAGGCTTTTGCATAAAGGAAATTTTAGTTCTTTTTTTCCCCCATTGATTGGTTTTGAGCAACAAAAACCCTCAACCAAAAACAAAAGCTATCAAGTCGATTTTCAAGTGAAGATTGAGAAAGTATATCTCCTCCAGTCCTCTTTCACATTAACAACCAAACCATGAACCAACCTAACTGATCCTGAAGAACAGAGGAAAGATGAATTCTAACAAAGAGAATATCAGACCTCAGTTAGGGCATAAACATGTTTATGCTTCATTCTTTGCTTTTTACTACTATAAGTTTAGCACAGTTATTAATACAATAAAGGAAGTCTCTTTTTCAACTTTTAAGGAGTTGACTGATTTTACAAATTCAGTAAGCTACCAATAATTTCAGATGTAGTTTAAGTTGCCATCTTGAAAAAAGTATAATTGCCAATTAAAGGTTTCCTATAATCATGCTTACCTGTTTCTATCACATTTCAATGCTTTTTGAATCCCATGGGAAAATGGGACTTTCCTTCACTTTGTAAAATGATTGGCTACCCTGGTCCCATGTTTCTGTCCCGGTCACCCTGTTCTTCACACAAGGACCCTTACTTTTGGTTCCTGGTCTATGCAAAAGCTGTACCTATGCTGGTTCTGCATTCGTATCCTACTCCCCTCCCCCACCCCACAGTTTAAAAAGTCAGCAATGAAAATTACCACTGAAGCAAAACCTGAAACCAGGATAGCCAACCATTTCACACAGTGAGGAGCAATGTTTGCGTGGCCTAGCTTCCGCTCTCGGTACAATCCCATTCTTTCCCAAGAAACTCTCTCTCCGCTGAAATCTGATTAAAGACACAGGTGAGCATGGTGCACGTTGTGTACGCCAGTTATCTGGGGCACATTTTGAAGAAGTCAGATTTCCCTTTATTAATCAGCCTGGATGATAGAAAGATATGGGAGTTATTTGTGTCAGCAGAAGGAAGAGGCAGCCCACCCAGACACCAGTAACCCATAAAGTACTGGGATCCGCAGATCAGTTAATAATTGATAGCTTATTTGGAAGGCTGAGATAACTTATCTTTCACAGATACTAATTGCAACAGAACATTTTGAAATCTGGGCTGGGAAAATGAAGCCACACATTTCCTTATTCAGTTAGCTGTTAGGTGTGCTATTAGTTAACCCTTTGAGAGAGGTCTTGTTTATTTATTTGCCTTACCGTGTTGCCAATGTTGGCCATATTTAGAGCATCCGTTCATAGGCTTTGTCCCCTCCTGACTGTCATCCAGGGTCAGGGTGTCATTTGGGAGCAGGAAGTTTCATAGAGAAATCAATAGTTGTTGCTAGAATTGAGGATTTTATACGCATGTATTTTCAGCCATCCCAACACTCAAGTTCTAGGTTGTGGATTATGCCATTTCCAGACCCTGACCTAAATCAGCTCCTCTTCTCACCAAGCACTGTAGCTCTCCGTATTCACAGTAGTGGCCCTGCCTCCTGCCTCTCCACCCCCGCAACCTGGGTTCCCTCTCGCACCTCCTTCCCTGAGACTTCTTAGATCTTAACTCAGACTTAGTCTGAATTTCACATATCCCTGAACCTCCTTTTTGGTCTATCACCAGTTAGTTCACCACAATGCCATTCTCTAACCTGACTTTCACAAACGTGTCCTTCCTCACAGCCAAAGCGATCCACCAGGCAAACAACACTGGTGAGACTGACTGAACTCACAGACAGATGGAAGAAGGCAGGGCGGCTGGTGTCTGGTTGTCTGGGTTTATTAACTGAAGTAATTTGGGGGCCCGGCCTCCCGTCGCTCCCAGACAGTAACAATTTGCTTTTTCTATCCTGGCTGCATGAGTGCTAAAGGCAAGTTTGAAATTACTTTCAGTATCAATAAAATATTTACCAGCCAGCCCCTCACCCTCTAGCACATCCCTAAGGTACATTCCCTTAGAGGAAAGTACATCTCATTTGCAGCCTGAGTGTTTGGATGACTGAGGGCACAGGGGTACCAAATCCTCAGTTCTAGCAACAACTACTGATTTCTTTCTCAACTTCCTCCTTCCAAATCACAGCCTGACCCTGGGCAACAGTCAGCAGGGGACAAAGCCTACGAACGGAAGGTGGAGGTTGACCAACACCCAGGTTTCCTTTGATTCTCAGCCCTGGCACCAAACCCAGCTGGTTGAGGTCACGGAGTCACTTCCTGCTTCTCATCCCAACGTGGAGCTCTCTGGCTGTCTGATTAGACAGCCAGTCTGGCAAAGAGGCTCCCCTTGAGTTGTGTATTCAGGCCTTCCCAGGCCTTCTGTAAAGTTTCTGTGTGCAGCTGGTCCCTCAACGTGAGCTACATGTGTGCTTGCTTACAGCCCAGCTATCCAGCTGGTGTATACACATACAGCCACACCCATGCTGTGAACAAACATCCTCTCAAAGACTCACTGTCTAAACCCATGTGGAAGTGGGCCCAATAATGAACCAGAGACCTCTTCACAACTGTGCCCTCAGCTGCACAGACACCCAGCAGAGAAGCTCTGAAACGCTACCCATACAGGTTTGATGGGTCTCCCACACATGCACCCACCCTTTTCTTCAGGATGGAAACTGAGGGAGAGTGTATTTTCTAGTGACAAATATTTGACACCTTTGGAGTCAATTCAAGTCAGAGTCGCGCTCTTTATTATTGATGTGGCTATGACATCATTTTCTTACCTATAAAATAAGACTGACAGCTACCCCTTAGAGTGGTGATGAAAATTAAATGAGTTGATATATGTGAAGCTCCTGACAGGCCACTTAGTTCAAAGAAAGACTCAGTTCTGTTTTGAAATAGAATTAAACTTTTCCCTTTTAAAATGAAGCAAAAGATGGTGTGGGAATATTCCTTCTGATCATCCATTTATTCAGCAAGTGCTTCTTGAGGGTATATTATGTTTTCTGACAGACTAGGTACAAAAGCTGTTCTGAGTGCATAAGACACAAGCTAATGGTTTACAGACAGTTACATGATAGTAAAAATCATTTATTGAATAAGTACTGTGTTCCATTCACTAAAACTTGGGAAATCACATACACAATCTCATTTAACTTACACAGAAGCAGTAAGAGGTAATTCCCTGGTGGCTCAGCTGCTAAAGAATCCACCAGCAATGAGGGAGACCTGGGTTCAGTCCCTGGGTTGGGAAGATGCCCTGGAGAAGGGAAAGGCTACCCACTCCAGTATTCTGGCCTGGAGAATTCCATGGGCTGTATAGTCCATGGGGGTCGCAGAGAGTCGGACACCAGTGAGCGACTTTCACTTTCACTTTTCACTTTCACTACTGTTACTCCTGTTTTTGTTTTTATTTGTTTATTTACTGGCCTTACCACACAGCTAATGGGATCTCAGTTCTCTAACCAGGGATCAAATTGGGCCCCTTGGCAGTGAAAACAGAGAGTCCAAACCACTAGACCAACAGGGAATTCCTTATTCCTGTTTTTATAGATGAGGAAACAGCCTAAAAGGGTAAGTCATCCAAGATGACACAGCAAGTAGCCAGTTGACCCTGGATTCAAACCTGGGGCTCTCTGACTCGAGTCGGGGCTCTCTGACTTGAGTCCGGGCTCTGATGTGGGAATTCGTGCTCTTGGAGCTCATCGGACAGATGGTCACTGTGACTTGGAGATCAGAGATGATCTCCTGCAGAAGCGGCATCTAAACGAGAATCTGGAGCGTGGATAGGAGTTATGGAATAAGGGGGAGCTGGGAGAAGGTGAAGGATATGAGGGGAGAGGGCGGTATTGGCAAGGTCCTGGAGATACAACAATGGAGCACAGAGTCACTGACGTAAACTGTTCGGTGGGGCTGCAGCGTGGCAAATAGGGAGCATCAGTGAGAAATGGAGCAGCAGGGGGAGGCCTCTCCAGGAAGGCCACGGCACCGCAGGCCGGGGAGGTTGGCCTTCATCCCGAAAGCAGTGGGGAAACTGTCATTGGAAGCAGGAGCCACAGGATGGCTGGGAATGTGGGCGGCAGGGGGTGTGGGTTATAAGGAAGTAAACTTGATTGTGGGGAAAGCCATTAGAAGCAATTAGGGGAAGGCCTAAACAGACATTTCTCCAAAAAAGCATGTAACTGGCAACAAATACATGAAAGGAGGCTCAAATCACTCATTATTAGAGAAATGGAAATCAAAACTACACTGTGGTATCACCTCACTCAGGTCATCATCAAAAGCCTACAAACAACACATTCTGGAGGGGGTGTGAAGAAAAGGGAACCCCCCTACACTCATGGTGTGACTGCAAATTGGTACAGCCACGATGAAGAATAGTATGGCAGGTCCTTAAAAAACTAAAAATTGAGTCACCATATGACCCAACAATCCCACTCTTAGGCATATATCCAGAGAAAACCATAGTTTGAAAGGATATATGCACCCCAGTGTTCACTGCAGCACTGTTTACAATAGCCAGGACATGGAAGCAACTTAGATGTCCATACACAGAGGAATGGGTAAAGAAGACACGGTACCTATATACGATGGAATACTACTCTGCCATAAAAAGAAATGAATTAGTGCCATTTGCAGAGATGTGGATGGACCTGGAGGTTGTCATACAGAGTGAAGGAAGTCAGAAAGAGAAAAAACAAATACATCACCTATATGTGGAATCCAGAAAAACGGTAAAGATTAACTTATTTGCAAAGCAGAAATAGGATCACAGATGTAGAAAACAAACTCATGGTCACCAAGAGGGGATTAACTGGGAGATTGGGACTGATCTACAAAATATACTACTATGTATAAAATAGATAACTAACGAGAATCTACTGTATAGCACAGGAAACTCTACTCAATGCTCTGTGGTGACCTAAATGGGAAGGAAATCTAAAAAAAGAGGGGATATGTGTTTGGGAAAAAGAAAGGCAGCAGTTAGGAAGCACATAGATAACTTCTGCAAGGGGTGAGCTGTTCTTGGCGGGGCAGCACCAGTGGGGACACAGATGAACAGACTGACGAGAGCAGAGTTTAGGAGGTAAAACAAAAGGACTCGGTGGCTGAGCCAGCACAGCAGGTGCTACTTCAAAGGCAGGCACCTACAGCCGCAGGGGCCTATGACTCTCAAACTTCTACCACTTCCCCTCCTAATACAACACGAGACTGGGGAATACAAGTGTGATACTATGATAGTGTTTCAGAGCTATGAACAGAAACAACAGAATATGAATTTAATGATAAATGCTGGTGCCTAATCCAGAATCTCCACTGGACCTGTCCTGGTTGGAAGGATGAAACAGGAGTTCAGTCACAAAGCATCACTCGGTGGAGCCGGGCAGGAATCTGCCAAGGGAGTATCCCTACCTAGGGGTATCCTCCTGTCCTCTGAAACCACGGGGAGCCTGTGTGCGTATGTGCTAAGTCACTTCAGTTGTGTCCGACTCTTTGTGATCCCATGGACTATGGCCCGCCAGGCTCCTCTATCCATGGGATTTTCCAGGCAAGAATACTGGAGTGGGTTGCCATGCCCGTCTCCAGGGGATCTTCCCAACCTAGGAGTGAACCAGGGTCTCTTATGTCTCCTGCATCAGTAGGAGGCTTCTTTACCACTAATGCCACCTGGGAAGCCCCATGGGGAGCCTGGGATGTCCCCAAAGTCAGAGGCTGCACGACTGGTTCCCCAGGGGCGCTAGTGACTGCACTTTCACTGGGCGGGGCCGTGGAGCAGAAGGCTGTCCTCAGAGTGGCTGCAGCAGCACCAGGGGAACAGGGCTCACAGGTCCTGGGAGCGAAGGCAAGGAGGGACTGAGGACCGCCTCCAAGGTGTCCACTTGGGCAACTGGAGAGAACAGAAACTGAGGAGCAGGTGGGAAGGGCATGCTGTTTCAGCTTTGGGTATGCTGTATTTCAGGCCATCCACCCTTTTGGCTACACAGAACAAAACCAACTACAGCCGTTTAGTTGAGAAGGGGGGTGGGGGCGTTTTCCTCAGTAACAAGAAGCCCAAAGACAGCACTCAGGGCTTGTGCATCATCTGCTCAAGGCCACCATCCAGAAACCAGGATGGCTCAGGTCTCCTGCAGCACCAGCCTTGCCCATGGCTTTTGTCCTCATGATTATAACTTGGATCCTGTACCTACAAACATTTCTTTCCTGACTTTTAAGTAGAAAGCAAGCTAGGACGTATGAAGACCAAAAGACACATGCCATTGACTTGGTCCTTTTTTAAGTCTCATAGATTTCCACTTGGCCCAAACTAGGTCACACGGCCACCCTGGTGGCAAATGTCACATAGGTGAGTATTTTCAACCCTGAAGAAATCGGGACTCTAAGAGCAAAGATGAGATCAGATACTGGATAAGCAACCAGCAGTGTCTGCATGGGCTCTTATGCAACAGTCATTGCCCCAGTGTTGACCGTTGGAATGCAGGCCTTCCTGCTGGAGATATTTCTGATACATGGGTCAGCAGTTGAGGACAGAATTGAGCTCTAGAACAAGTTAGGCCATTAACTCTCTGGGATCACATACTTATTCTCGCCTGTATTTTCAGTTGTCTCAAACCCAACAAAAATTTGAGACAAGCTGTATATTACACCTACTGGAAATGCATAATGCTATTAGTATATTAAAGACTCTGAGAAATTCTCAATGAGAAACTACTGGCTATGCTGGCTGTTAGTCGCTCAGTCGTGTCCAACTCTTTGCAACCCCATGCACTGTAGCCCGCCTGGCTCTTCTGTCCATGGGATCTCCCAGGCAAGAATACTGGAATGAATTGCCATTTCCTTCTCCAGGGGATCTTCCTGACCTAGGGATGGAACCCACATCCCCTGCCTCGGCAGGTGGATTCTTTACCACTGAGCCACCATTATTTCTCCAACATTCCCTAGACTGTGCTTTGGAAAGCTGGTGAAGGCTAGTACCTAGAGATCATCTAGTTTAGCTCAAGATGTGGCTAACTAAGAATTAAACTGTGGGAAGGATATAAGAAATATGAGATCTCCACTCCATATAATAGTAAGTACAAAGCCAGTTTCCTGGACAGGCAATTTATGCAGTCATACAACCCCAAGCACTTAATCTCATTCCACTTCCCAGGGGTGGCTGGGGTTCTATCTGCCCCTTAGGTCGTGACCATGGGTTCTTGTTGACCAGCCAGAGGTCCAGGTTGCCAGAACCATTACTGTCCTAAGTCCTGAATGGGCCAATCAGAAGGCTAAGTAATTGTGACTGATTGACATTGGGTCCTGAGTAGACCAATTGGGAGCCTAAGAAACAATGACTCTTTGATATCCTGGAGTCTTAATAAACCAGTCAGAACGCTAAGTGACAATAACCCTTTCATGGCCTCTGTCTTGAGTAGACCAATCATCAGGACACCAGGTAACAGTGACCCATTGGTCTCTTAGATTATGGATAGAACAGTCCAGAAGTCTGAGAGACAATACTACTACTACTACTACTAAGTCACTTCAGTCGTGTCCGACTCTGTGCGACCCCATAGACGGCAGCCCACCAGGCTCCCCCGTCCCTGGGATTCTCCAGGCAAGAACACTGAGAGACAATAGCCTCTTCATAATCTGGGTCTGACTGGGCCAGCCAAGGGTTCGGATTTCTGTCAAGAATAAAGGTCCAAACACCAAAAACACTGTTCCTCCACAAAGATTGCAATCCAGTGGGCCACACTCAGTGGCTGTGGGGGGCTGCCATAGCCAAGAGCCCCACCCTTCACTGATCATAGTACCCACCGGTCCAGGGTTAATGATGGACATAGCTTGGAGGGGGCATTGTGGCCCTCCTGTACTCTCAGTGTTTGCTGCACCGCTCTCCTCCATGCCCACCTGCAGCTTTTTTTTTAATTTAGTATCACCTGGTGGTTATGGTGGAGGATGGGCCTTCCCCACAACCTCCACCCCCACTGCAACCAGTCCTCCCTACTTAAGAAACTACCAGAATTAGACAAAAATGTACCCCGCATCTGGGTTAATGCTCTCCTGTTGCCCTCGTGAAATTAATTTTAACTAGTGGCTCCAAATTTTCCAGGTGGTGCTAGTGTTAAAGAACGTGCCTGCCAAAGCAGGAGACCTAAGAGATGCTGGTTCGATCCCTAGGCCTGGAAAATCCCCTGGAGGAGGGCATGATAACCCACTCCAGTATTCTAGCCTGCAGAATCCCATGGACAGAGGAGCCTGGTGAGCTACAATCCATGGGGTCGGAGAGTCGGACACAACTGAAGCAACTTAGCATGCATGCTGAATTTTCATTTTGCACTGAGCCGGGCAAACTCTGGCCAGTCTCAAAGCAGCAGGATAAGTGACAAATGTACAGTGATTCCTATTTTTAGCTTTTGCCTATTTAAGAAGGAGTTGCCTGCTAGTTGAAGTACATTTACCTCTCTTGTTGATATATACCAACATATATGAACATTTTAAGACATAGAAGTGTGCTCTCATCCCTGTTAATTAACCCTCTTCCCTTACTCTTTTTTTTTGGTGGTTGATGTCAAGGTTGCATTATGTGTAGTGAAGAGAAATTAGCCTCACTTTATCATAAATGGATATGAAGGGGAATTTAAAGACAATTTTTTTTTTAAGAGTAAAAAAAAAATGAAAGGGTCTAATCTTCGCATTAAGGAAGGGAGTCATATTTTATTATGTTCAACATGAAGGAGAGTACATGGTCTCCGCATTGGCTGTGTGCTTAGTCACTTCAGTTGCGTCTGACTCTGTGCGATGCCTTGGACTGCATCCTGCCAGGCTCCTCTCTCCCTGGGATTCTCCAGGCAAGAATACTGGAGTGGGTTGCATGTCCTCCTCCAGGGGATCTTCCCGACCCAGGGATCGAACCTGCATCTCTTATGTCTCCTGCCTCGGCAGGTGGGTTCTTTACCACTATTGTCACCTGGGAAGCCCACACGGCCTCTAGTGGTGCCCAGTTGGCTGAAACAGATTGAAACAGTGGTTGATGCATGAATGGGTTTGACAAACCCCATCCAGACATTAGAGAACCTCTCTAAACAAGCCAGAGCCAAGATCTAGGCAACCCTCCCTGCAGACTCTGGTGAAGGGCAGACTCTATTTTTCTACCTCAAATCAATCTTTTTGTGAAGGTTATCTGGGGTTCTGGAACTTAAACTTATGCCAGAGCAGCAGCTGTCTCCTGATCACAAAACTCCCTCGATAAAAGCCCCAGAACATAAAAGCCACAACCATAAATCTAACTGGTCCTCCACACTGAAGGAAATACCTAAAAACAGGAATAAAACTGGCATAATTAAGAGCTGGGTTGGAGCTCCTTGCAATCAGGAATTTCTTTTGAAATCTCTGAATGTTGACAAGAATGATGCAATGATAGAAACAGACTTACCCACGTCAAGTTAAAAAACAAAAATTTTTAGAAGTTGATTTTTTTATCCTTCACTCCAGGCAAATAAGTATAGTTTCTAATTTTTCCTTTCCCCTGTTCTACCACTTCCAGCCTAAAATGTATTTACATGAACAGCCCCCATCACCACAACCCCCATGAGTCAAATGCAACAAGGCATTACAGGAAAAGCAAAGTGCTGTCTGCCACAGAGGACGGTTGATGAGTGAGTATACTGCTCTGTCTAGAATAACCCATGCCTTAACTTTCTTTACCTTTGCAAAGCTTAAACAGAGTCTTGGGAGAAGTATAGACAGAATGAAATTGCTTTTAGGAAGCAAGAGCCACATTTTCATTTCTTTGAAAGAGGAAAATTAAGCCCAACAGAAGAACAAAAAGATCCTAACAAAGCTGTTGTATTACCAAAATGAGGAAAGGAGAGTCTTTGTTATTATTTGTCATGGAAAATGGCAAGATAATGAGCCATTAGGGATTGACCTTTCCACTGGAAGGAAAGAGCTAGTATTTAGATTCCTTTTCTGAGTCAGGAACTATGTCTAATCCTTCTTATGTCTGCTACGTGGCAACCACCACAACCATTTCTTGGCAGTGGGTGTTTGGTAATATCTGTTGGTTATTCGATGGGTGAGTAGGTGGATTTAAATTCAGAAATCTCTTTCTTTTCTTCTCTAAGGCCTTTTTTCTCATTTTCCTGACCTCTGTCCTGCGGTGCCTGAGGCTGGCTGTCTTCTAAATACTGTTGGTTTTTTTTTAATAATTGCATTTATTCATTTTTAATTGATTGATGATTACAGTATTAGCTTGATTTCTGTCATACATCAACATGAATTAGCCATAGGTGTACATATGTCCCCTCCCTCTTGAACCTCCCTCCCACCTCTCTAGATTATCACAGAACCCTGGATTGAGTTTCTGGAGTCATACAGCAAATTTCCATTGGCTGTCTATTTTATATATGGTAGTGAATCTCAATACTGTTTGAACCAGCATGCATGTACCCATCGGTTCAGTTCAGTTGCTCAGTCATGTCTACTCTTTGTGACCCCATGGACTGCAGCACGCCAGGCTTCCCTGTCCATCACCAACTCCCAGAGCTTGCTCAAGCTCATGTCCATCAAGTCGGTGATGCCATCCAACCATCTCATCCTCTATCATCCCCTTCTCCTCCTGCCTTCAATCCTTCCCAGCAACAGGGTCTTTTCAAATGAGTCAGTGCTTTGCATCAGGTAGCCAAAGTATTGGAGTTTCAGCTTCAGCATAGTCCTTCCAATGAATATTCAGGATTTATTTCCTTTAGGACTGACTGGTTTCATCTCCTGCAGTCCAAAGGACTCTCAAGAGTCTTCTTCAACACCACAGTTCAAAAGCATCAATGTTTCTGCAGATCAAGATGGCAGAAAAGGACATGGTAAAAGGACATGCACTCATCTTCTCCTGCAAGAGCTCCAAAATTACAACTCTCTCTAAACAACCATCAACAGGAGAATGCTGGATTCCACCAAGAAAAGATACCCCACGTCCAAGGGCAAAGGAGAAGCCCCAGCAAGATGGTAAGAGGGGCAAAATCACATTTAGAATCAAACTCCATACCTGCCAGAGACGATCGGAGGGCTCAAACAAAACCTTGTGTGCACCAGGACCCAGAGACTCCCACAGAGACTGAGCCAGACCTCTGTTTGAGTCTCCTGTGGAGGTACAGGTCAGTGGCCTGCTGCAAGGACAGGGGCTGTGGGTGCAGCTAGAGAGCCTGTTGCACATAGCCTGTTGCATAAGCTCTCTTGGAGGAAGTTGCCATTAACCCCACCATAGAGCTGCCAAGCAGATGACCCATAAGCTGCAGAACAATTATACCAAAGAAATTCTCACACTATTGAAATTCTAGGACCCACAACAGATTTCCCAACCTGGGGATCTGGCAGAAGGACTGAGATCCCCCAGAGAATTAGACTTTGGAGGCCAGTGGGATTTGATTATAGAACTTACACAGGACTGGGAAAACAGACTCTTGGAGGTCACAGACAAACCTTTTGTGCACCAGGACCCAGGATAAAGGAGCAGTAACCCACAAGAGACTGACCCAGACTTGCCTATGTGTGTCCAGGAGTCTCTGATGGAGGAGTGGGTCGATGGTGGTCTGCAGGGTCGAGGGCACTGAGTGTGGCGATGTATGCACAGGACCTTTTGAAGGAGGTCGCCATTATCTTCATTACCTCCACCATAGTTTGGTCTCAGGTCAAAACAACAGGGAGGGAACACAGCCCTGCCCATCAGCAGAAAGTTGGATTAAAGATTTATTAGCAGGGCCCCACCCATCAGAATAAGACCCAGTTTCCCCCTCAATCTCTCCCATCAGGAAGCTTCCATAAGCCTCTTATCCTTACCCATCAGGGGGCAGACAGAATGAAAACCACAATCACAGAAAACTAATCAAACTGATCACATGGACCACAGACTTGTCTAATTCAATGAAACTATGAGCCATGGCATGTAGGGCCACCCAAGACGGATGGATCATGGTGGAGAGATCTGACAAAACGTGGTCCACTGGAAAAGGGAATGGCAAACTACTTCAGTATTCTTGCCTCGAGAATCCCATGAACAGTATGAAAAGGCAAAAAGATCTTACACTGAAAGATGAACTCTCCAGGTCGGTAGGTGCCCAACATGCTACTGGAGAAGAGTGGAGAAAAAACTCCAGAAAGAATGAAGAGACAGAGCCAAAGCGAAAAAAACACCCACTTGTGGATGGGACTGGTGATGGAAGTAAAGTCTGATGCTGTAAAGAGCAATACTGCATAGGAACCTGGAATATTAGGTCCATGAATCAAGGTAAATTAGAAGTGGTCAAACAGGAGATGGCAAGAGTGAACACTGACATTTTAGGAATCTGTAAACAAAAATGGACTGGAATGGGTGAATTTAATTCAGATGACCATTATATCTATGACTGTGGGCAAGAATCCCTTAGAAGAAATGGATTAAATATTTACTGTCATTTTTAACACGCGTCCCTCATAGTCAACCAAAGGGTCCGAAATGCAGTACTTGGATGCAATCTCAAAAATGACAGAATGATCTCTGTTTATTTCCAAGGCATGTCCCCATATGAGGACCATAATAAGAGCCATTCTCCAGAAGGTAAGCTAGGACCTAAACTTCTTGTTTTGTCCCTAGATTATAAAACATCAGGCTCTCATGTCTTACTTACCTTAGTCTTGGCCCCAAGACTGCCCTACCTGCCCCTTGGCCTGTCCCACCATGGTCAGGTCCAGTAAACACTTCTGTTGTCAGATGGGGGAATATAAACAAACTAAACCATTCCCATTTTGCTTTTGAAAACAAACTCTTCAAGTAGTGAATTTTTAGAAAAAATATTTGCCAAAAGCAGTAAATGTCTTGAGATGCCCATGTTTACCTAACTATTTAAATATTTTTTTCTTAGATTTACAATTAAAGCCTCTATTTAGTCTCACAATTGAAGTCAACAGTTTTCAATTCAATGAAATAATCTGTCATGGCTTAAAAAACCAGAGGACCCATTTTTCCTAGCTTTTTAGTTTTTCTTTTCTCATTGAAAAACCCTGCAACTTAACATGTAATTCTCACTAAATTATAATGTGATTTTCTTTCTATGGTTTAAAACCATTTGCTTCTATGAGATTTGCCTTCTCAGATTCGTCTCAAAGCAGAGAGCACATCAGTTGTCACTTGGAGCATCACCCATAGGGTATTTCAGAGATATCTTTATGAGTTCCTTCTTTCAATAGTTTTTAGAGAGCACAAGTTTTAAGAAACAAAAACAAAACCCACTGTGTAGTGTTCTGTCTGGGATTCAGAAAAGACAGGCAAAGGTTAACAAAAACAGATAGAAATTTAACTCATTCCATTTTATTGAAAGCAATTTCTGAGGAGCTTATCTGTTATGAAGATAACTTCATCCAAGCATTTATTTAATAGTTAATTAGCAGCATCTCTTAAAAGATTTCTGCAGCCTACAAAACACAAGGCCATGATGCCCGCAATAATATCAACTGATGAACAAGGACACAGCACCTAAGTTTTCAGCTGATGATGTGGTAAAGATCATGAAATCCTGCAAAACTCAATCTAAAGTGAGTTATAAATCGTGCAAATACCAGCTAATGGATAATGAGATTCTGTTCTAATGTTGATAATGTGCAATGTAAGTGTTTCCTGTTTCTTAAATAGGATATCTTTGACCATTTAGAGAAGTCTTTAGCACCAAGCATTCACAGGCATGAGTATATTAAAAAAGCCATTTTGTGTATGCTGCTTCGAGGTAATGAGAAAATGCTTCTCGATGGGACACGCATAAGAGGAGACATCAATGTCTTATTAATAGGTAAGAGCACGCTGAGTTAATAGTGCATTGATAACTTATTTTTATTGTCCCCTCCTCACCACGCTTGTGTGACTCAGTGATGTAATATTAACAAGAAAACAAAATGCTAAACTAGCACAATCACTGTGTCATCATTTTCTTGTATAAAAATGAACTTGCCTTTTATTGAAAACATTTTTTATCCTTGAGAACATCATTTGACCTTTTCACAAATGTCCTGTGTCCAATACATCAACCCCCAACCCCAAGTTCCCCACATATTTCCATATTACCCTTCCTTTGATCCAGCCCTAAATCCCAACTTTGATCTACCAAAAACCAAACACTCCAAAAAACTTGACTATTGTCTAAATCTGCCTCTAGCCTAGGCTATTTCTCCATCTTCCCATTTTACCCTTTGAGGAAAGGCTCAAAGTCCACTTGGAATTTAAGCAAATACTCAAGGAGCTTTCACCCATCACTTACTGCCCCTCTTGATGCCAGACACTTGGAGGATACAAAATGCGTGTGACACCGTATCTGCCTTTCTGTCTAGTTGTGGGAATGAGACAAGTAAGTTCACTGAACTTCAATTTATGAAATAGTTACTCCATGCCAAGAGTTGCCAGCCACAGACTGGAAAAAAAAAAGAGAGAGAGACAAAGATTGTCTTCAAGGTACTCACAAGAGAAAACAAGAGGATAGGCATGAAAAGAAATGGGTACCTCAAGGTGTTTTAGGCTCTATGACAGAAGTGCAAGCAGAATGTTAAGAAGGCAATGGTGGAGAAGTTTCCAAGAGTAGGATTCCAGTTTTCAACACTTCCTGTGAGTGGTCATTTTAAGAACTCATTAGAAAATATTCCTGAAGACTTTCTCAGTATCTTCCACGTTCGGTGCTGTAATTTACTCATATTTCCACTTAATTGTCACCTTCAAGAGACGTGACCAGACTTCCAGAATAGCATAACCACACAATCACTCTCTTGTCTTCAAGCTGATTTGCAATCCTTTGCCAAGACATGTTTTCTCATGGTTTTATTGATTGCCTGTAAACTGAGAGAGAGCCAGAACTTTGTTTTGTCACCTGCTCTCTTCCCACTGTCCAGAAGGGAGCCTGTCACAGGAAGGGGCTCGATAGTATTTACGAAGAGATGGATGGTAAATGCATCCAACGATCCAAATGGATCGTCTCAAACTGGCCTTGCAGTCAGGCCATTTTCCCTTTCTCAAACCTTCATATTTCACCCACTTTCCCTCCATCCATGTCAGCTCTGACTCCATATCCAGTGTCGTTCCAGAAAGAAAGCAGTTTCAGAGAAAACTCAGTGTGCCCTCACTGAGACCCTGTCAACAGGCCCCGAAGCTTTAGAACAGGTCACAGAACTGAGGCCTATGACACCTGTGAAGCTGTTTGTGCTAAGTCTGCACAAATACCCAACTGTGGCATAATTTTTTTAATTTTAGATAGCTTTTAAAGGTTACTTTTCCATTTACAGTTTACAAAATATTGGCTATCTTCCCCATGTTGTATAATACATTCTTGAGCCTATCTTACATCCCATAGTTCATACAATTTTTAAGCAACGTGTAGTAAACACTATGTAAAAAGTAAATTCTGGATATTAGAGGCGTTTTTTTACTATAAGTTTAGACTTTTTAGTTCAAATTTCACAAGGATTTGGAATTCAGGGTGAGGGGTTTGCTCATTGCCTTCCGTTTTATGTCAAATGGAAGGACTGCTGTTCTGAGACGAGGAACAATGACACAATCATATCTGCTAAATGAGTGAGAAATGTACCCTGAATATTATTCAGGCCTAACCAGCTATTAATAATGATCCAAACAAGATGGTTTGTTTTAAAGTTTCTTTCTAAAAATCAGTCCTTTGAAATGTGTTATTTACCAGGCCTTTGATTCTTCTAATCTATTCAATTCCACAAATGTTAACTGAGTACTTTAAAGCATGTGGAGCGGGGAGGAGTAGAGAGATGAGCAGCAGGCTAGGAGCATTACAAAGATGAATAGGAACCCCAAGAGCCCTATAATTTAGTATCTTACCATGTGTTCCAGAATATTTTATATAAATATACATTTACATTTTATAAAATATTTATATATGTTTATAATATTTTCAATTTCTCTTAAAACTTTCTGCTTTGAAAAAGCATGCCTCTCTTCATTTTGTGCTTTCAGTATTCAAGACAGGAAAGTGGTCAGAGAAAGCTCTGCCCCCCCATCCCAGAACCACCTCTACTGAGGCAGGCTCACTCAGGCCCCCAAACTCATCCAGCCCCTCAATCTGTCATGATTCTAGCTTTCCTGGTTGACTTTTCTATAAAAAAACAAGCAGGGCATCTGTTGCCCTTAGCTCACAAACGTCCTCTGCTACTTTATAGGAGGTAATATCCACAGAAGGCTGAAAATTAAAATAAACAGGACTACAGATTGTCCAAATTAGTCCACATTAAAGCCAGAGGAGCGGGTTGTCATTTAGCTGTTAAATTAGACTGCGGCGGCTGCTGATTTGAGCAGACAGATGACTGAATGACAAGTGTTAATAAACCCAGGAAAAGGTGCAAAGTAAGCCACAGGGAAGCAAGGAATGAAGAGCAGATGGACAATTGGATTTAAACAGAAGGAGAAAAACGGAATTTTTAGGTTGAGTTTTGTTGTTGGTTTTTTTTTTTTTTTAAGATAGCAATAACCTATATTTCTACAGATGGACTTATTCTTCTTTCTGAAAGATTTTTAAGTCCATCTCCTTCCATTTGCTGTCAAAAAAGAAGGGCTAGGGGCTGATAGTAATAAGATACAGCTAAGAATTCCATGAGTAAGACGACTAGATGTTTCCATAAATCTCAGAAAGCATTTGTCACTTCACACATTGAGTTATAATACATCAGCATTTTATGATTCTAAACACAAATACAGGTCAATGAAAATCAACTAACAGTCTACCTCCAGTATGCTGAAACACAAAACAACTATTCATTCACTGCCATTTGGCAATGAACTATAGTTGATAAACCTTGCCATTTTAAGAAAGAAAACTTTTCTGTTCGAAACTATTTGTTGAATGAATGTATACATGAATGAATGGGCAGACGAAATGAATCATCCAGTTGCATTCAGTGGCATTGAAAATAATTTCTGGGTTAAACTGTAAACAGAAATTACACTGCAGTACCGTCCTACAAGGACACCCTTGGGACCTGAAATGTGAGATGGGCCCGAAGTTTTACTAGGCAGTCCTCACCTGTAAGATTGAACAAAATGAAGCAGGTCTAGAGGACGGTGGGATTGGCCAACCAAGAGATTGTCATTAATGGTCACTGAGGCCCCTGCTCCAAGGGGACCCTGAAGGGTAAGTGTTAAGACCCCATGATTGGCTTTTAAAAAGGGGTACTATGTTTCTGGAAGGTGAGGTAGAATTGAGTACTGCACATCCTTACTGATCTTTTTCCTCTTGAAGCTCTCATGGACTCACATCAAAGTCCTAGGGAAATGCTAAAATCCAAAGGAAAAACCAAAACAATTATCCTCATGTAAGATCCTTATGCAGTACTGGTAACACTGCCACACACTCTCGCACAGTTCTAGAGAACACAGGACTGCTTCAGTCCATCAGCAGCAGTAGCAGCCCTCCACAGAACACCTTCAGGGCAGCCATGACCTGGCCTGGCATCACAGCTCAGCCACCACGACACAGCGGCACCACCAGAGTCCCCGGGCACTGGCAGTTAGTGATACTGAGCATCTTTCCACACACTTATTGGCAGTTTGTATGTCTCATTTGGGAAAATGTCTATTCAGGTCCTGCCCATTTTTAAATCTGATTAGTGTTTTGCTATTGGGTTGTATGAGTTCCTTAACCCCTTACCAGATGAAGTTTTCCCCCCTTTCTACAGGTTGCCTTTTCATTTTGTTAATGATTTCTTTTGCTATTTAGAATCTTTTTAATTTGATACTGTCCCACTCATTTCTTTTTGCACTTGTTGGTTGTGCTTTTGGTGGCATATCCAAAAATTCACTGCCAAGACCAAAGTCAATGAGCATTTTTCTTGTTTCCTACTAAGAGTTTTACAGTCTCAGCTCTTATGGATAAGTCTTTAATCCACCCATTGCAAGTTAATTTTTGTGAGTGGTGAAAGGCAGGAGTCCAGTTTCATTCTTTTGCATGTGAATAGATGGAGGAGCCTGGTAGGCTGCAGTCCATGAGGTCGCGAAGAGTCGGACCCAACTGAGCGACTTCACTTTCACTTTTCAATTTCATGCATTGGAGAAGGAAATGGCACCCCACTCCAGTACTCTTGCCTGGAAAATCCCGTGGATGGAGGAGCCTGATGGGCTGCCATCTATGAGGCTCCACAGAGTCAGACATGACTGAAGTGACTTAGCAGTAGCAGCCAGTTTTCCCAATATCATTTATTGAAGGGAATATTCTTTCCCCACTGAGTATTCTTGGCCCTATGTGAGGGTTTATTTCTGGGCTGTCTACTCTGTTCCATTGACTTATGTGTCTGTTTTGATGAAAGTACAATATTATATTGATTACTAGAGCTTTGTAGTATAGTTTGAAATCAGGTAATATGATATTTCCAGCTTTGTTCTTCTCAGGATTGCTTTTATTAGATTAAGTATGAAAGGAAGTGAAAGTGAAGTCGCTCAGTCATGTCTGACTCTGCAATCCCATGGACTGAAGCCTACCAGGCTTCTCCATCCATGGGATTCTCCAGGTAAGAATACTGGAGTGGGTTACCATTTTCTTCTCCAGGGCATCTTCCCGACCCAGGGATCGAACCCGGGTCTCCTGCATTGGAGGCAGACACTTTAACCTCTGAGCCACCAGGGAAGATTAAATATAAGAAATTCAAATGCTATATGTGTTAAAGTCCAAGCATGTACAGTTTGCCTCAGAAGAGGACAACAAATGGAAAGAAGAGTTGTTGGAGTAATGAATAGCAGCTTTATTCAGAGAGCTAACAGACCAAGAAAACAGTGGACTCATACCGCAAAGAACCATCTTGCCTGAGTTAGAATTCAGGTTTCTTTTATAGAAGAAAAGGAAGGGAGTGAAGTCAAACATTTCCTGGCTCCCATTGGCCTCCAGAGGGATGTGTTCATTTCTTCCTTCCTGCATCATGGCAGTGGGCCTGGTCAGGATGTTTCTTGTGAGTAAAACAAAGGTATTTTAGCTTACTGGTCATTAGATGGGAGGTATTAGCCCAGAGATACGCCATTATGTATAATTTAAGCTTATAGGCAACATTCCTTTAGTGATTAACTTGTAACAGAACACAAGAGTTCTTCCCTATAACTACAATTGCCCAGTGTCAACATCTGTTCCATAAAACTGTGGGGAAAGGAACGAAGACCACTCTGGCTACTTATAGAGGCAACAAATATGCCTTAGAATATTTATGTCAGTCCTTTATCTACAACTGTTTGAACCCAATGAAGCCCCTTAGCACTTTGTTGCCTAACACCAAAAAAAAAAAAAAAAAGATGTCTTTTTCATCATAAGGGATTTGAATACAAAAGTAGGAAGTCAAGAGATACTTTGTTCAACCTGGGGTTTGAGTTCCAATTCCACACACACACACACACACACATACACACACATATCTGCACCCCCACACCCCCCCACCCACACCCCCTGTGTTATTTATTTGGACAAAATTAAACTGATTAATGCTACAATGAAATTACCATCTATTTCAGTTAGATAGGCAGACCCGTAGGAGGCAAACACATGAACAGAGGTTGGTCTAGTGCCCAAAACTTTAACATAATTGGCAACTGCTAGGTCAGCTGGTAAAGAATCCGCCAGCAATGCAGGAGACCTGGGTTCAGTTGCTGGGTTGGGAAGGTCTCCTGAAGAAAGGAAAGGCTGCCCACTTCAGTATTCTGGCCTGAAGAGCTCCAGGGACTGTACTCCATGGGGTTGCAGCGTCGGACTTGACTGAGCAGCTTTCACTTTCAGGTCGTTCAGAGCATTTGTAGAGTCTCTCACCTGGGCAGACACCTGGAATAGCTTATGCAACAATATTTCAAAGGGGCTCAGTTTAAGCCTGCTTCTGGGAGCCACTGATCCACAGCAAGGCAAACAGCAAGGCTTTATCCCAAGTTGTTAGTGTTATGCACTGAGCCCGTATCTCCGAACCGACCGAGAGAGCAAGTCCACCACAGTAATGCAAAGGCAAGAAGGGAGTTTATTTCTAGCACGCTAGGGCCCAAGTCTCATCCAGCACAGCGGAATCCGACAAGAGCCCCGAACAAAGGAGTATGGCGGCTTATATACAGGCAGTTCTTTGTCTCAGTTACAGGAGTAGCTGGCGTTACATGATTGGCCAGGCAGGATGAGCGCATGTCCTGTCTCTTTCTGGTAAACATGACTCAGGTCCTAGAGCCCGTCGTTTGGTCCCTAACAGTTAGGGTTCATTTTCTCGGTTTTTCCTGTTGATTGTCCTCTCTAGGATGAATATGGTTCTAATGTCTTAATCAAAATCAAGGAATAGTTTCCTTAAGAAAGATTTTAACCAATTAAAAAGTACTAATTTTTAAAAATAACTAGAAGACATACAATACAAAAAGGCACATGGAAAAATTCTCAACAAGGCTAATCATTAGAGAAATATAAATCAATACTACAATGCAGTGTCACCTCACACTGCTCAGAATGGCCATCATAAAAAATTCCTCAAACAATAAATGCTGGAGTGGGTGTGGAGAAGGAGGAATCCTCCTACATTGTTGGTGAGAATATAAACTGGTACTGCAACTATGGAACACAGTATGGAAGTTCCTTAAAACACTGAAAACAGAGCTACCACATGATCCAGCAAGCCCACTCCTGAGCATTTATCTAGAGAAAACTAATTTTTATATATATGAAAATATACACATATCCCCAATGTCAATGCAGCACTATTTACAATAGATAAGGTATGGAAGCAACATAAATGTCTTATGACAGATGAAATGGATAAAGATGAGATACATATATATAATGGAATATTACTCAGCCATAAAGAATGACATAATGCCATTTGTGGCACCATGGATGTACCTAGAGATTATCATAGTAAGTGAAGTAAACCAGGCAGAGAACAACAAATATTGCTTATATGTGGAATCTAAAAAATTATACAAATGAACTTATTTCCAAAATAGAAAGAAACCCACAGACACTGAGAAAAACTTACGGTTAACAAAGGGGAAAGAGAGGGAGGGATAAATTAGGAGTTTAGGATTAACATATACACATTACTATATATAAAATAGATAAACAAAAACCTATTATATAGCATAGGTAACAGCACTCAATATTTTGTAATAAAATTATAAGAGAAAAGAATATATATAACTATATATATAATCTAATATATATATAACTGAGTCTCTTTGCATACACCTGAAACATTATAAATCAACTTCAATTTAAAAATTTTAATAAATAAAAAAATTACTTAAAACTGCCAAACACAGAACCAATGGCCCACAAAACATTATGACACATGGTTATCATTAATCAGTCTTTTACTATTAACTTTAAATGGCCAATGGAAACAAGCAGTTCTGAGACCTTCCACCACTGATCACGATGGCACGATTGCCAGAGTGGCTGGGGCACCTGGCTCAGAGGGAGGGCTAAGTTTTGAAGCAACATACCCTCCCCATTTCATTCCCTTCCTTTTCTGATTTTCCCTGGTGTAATAGCCCAAATGCTCGCAAATGTAAAGAATTTCATCATCCATCCCTGCTTTTTCACAAAACAGCTCAAGAGTCATTCAAAAGCCACTGTAAAACCATAAATAGCAGTTGACCATCTAATCATCAAAAGGATGCCTTTTTGCTTTGGCATCAAACAACAGAATTACAATGCAAAAATCGGCAGATGAATGGATAAGAAAGCTGTGGTACATTTACATGATGGAATATTACTCAGCTATTAAAAAGAATGCATTTGAATCAGTTCTAATGAGGTGGATGAAATTGGAGCCTATTATACAGAGCAAAGTAAGTCAGAAAGAAAAATACCAATACAGTATATTAATGCATATATATGGAGTTTAGAAAAATGGTAACGATGACCCTATATGTGAGACAGCAAGAGACACAGATGTAAACAACAGAGTTTAGGACTCTGTGGGAGAAGGTGAGGGTGGGATGATTTGAGAAAATAGCATTGAAACGTGTATATTATCATATGTGAAATAGACTGCCAGTCCAGGTTTGATGCATGAGACAGGGTGCTCAGGGCTGATGCACAGGGATGACCTTGAAGGATGGGATGGGGAACACATGTACACCCATGGCTGATTCATGTGAATATATGGCAAAAACTACCACAATATTGTAAAGTAATTAGCCTCCAATTAAAATAAATAAAAAAACAGAAAAAAAAAGAAACTTGGTTACTGCTAAGACATACAATTTAAGATAATTACTAAAATTATCACTGATTTTATCAAATGTACTTTAATTTTAGGAGTAGCATATGATTTCCAGAATGTGTACATTAATAATGTTTACATACTCAACAAAAGAAGTTTTATCAATCACTTATTTGATGATGCTTTTCACGTAACTTAACGTAGCAAATAAGCCTAATTAATCTTCCCCTCTCTGAGATGGAGAATAATTTGAGCTGTCCCAGGGACCCATTGGAAAACTTCCAAAGTTAGCCAGAGATCAAATGAACTCCGTTTAGAATTTGATCTTTGGAAAGTTTGTCAAAAATATAAAAAGGTTTTAACCAACAACAATAAGAGCTCAATAACAAGTACAGATCACTTAGAGAAACTCACAATTACCAAAAGTGGTTCAATATTTGAATAAAATTTTGTCCTTTCAGAGAACCAAATGCAGGTTTTGTGCCATTTTACCTTTACAATTCATTTTCTTAAGTTCAATCTTATCTTAGCAAATCCTGATCGTGCACCAAACTCTTTCAGTGTTCCTCCTCCACAAACCCTCCACAACTTTCCATATCCATATTATTATGTCCCTCCCTTTCTTTCTCATTCAGAAACATTCTAGGACACATCCCATCTTTGCATACCGAAATGTTTCCCGTATAATTCTTAACCTTAAAACCTTACTCTCTAGTAAAAACTAAGAAGCAAGTACTTGTAAAACTGTTGTACCAGCATTTCCCGATTGACAAGCTTATGTTTCATTCTTCCTCTCCGGAGAAGGGAAAAGGTAGGCAAACTTAGTCCTGCCAAGCAATTAATGTTCTAATGTTTCATCTTATTTGAAATGACCCAGATAGTCATTGAATTCTTTTCATTTAACTTAGTTCAGTTTCAACTTATGAAAATCTGGAGAGACTATTTTAGATAGACATTCCCAAAACAATTATTCGTATAAAGTTTACCCAAAATGCTTAACTCATTTGCCTCTATTTTATTTACTTCAAAGTTTCATCATATTGTTATTTTTCTTGCTAACAAGCTTTGTCACAGGAATAAATTCTTATTTAATTTCTAGGAAACCTAGGTACAATAAATTATATTTAATGTTGAAAAGTCTAAAGGCACATCTGTATTAATCAAACCAACAAGCTTAAGTTAACTCTAATACCAGATATTAATTCAATATTTCCTAGAATGAACATTTCCTAGATCACATGAACCTGAAATTCATTCCAGCCAGTTTTTTTTATATTTGAGTATTTTACATAAGCACTTAATTTCCTTTGAGACAATTAAATAGAACTTTTTACAAATTAATTTTGGCAGTGCCACAAACACAAGGACCTCAGTTTCCATTTCAAAATTTTAGCCATGAGTCATGTTCAGTTCATTCTCAGTCATGCCCAATTCTTTGCAACCCCATGGGCTGCAGCTCATCAGGCCTCCCTGTCCATCACCAACTCCCAGAGCTTACCCCAACTCATGTGCATCGAGTTGGTGAAGCCATCCAACCATCTCATCCTCTGTCATCCCCTTCTCCTCCCACCTTCAATCTTTCCCAGCAGCAGGGTTTTTTCAAATGAGTCAGTTCTTTGCATTAATTATTTGGTGGCCAAAGTATTGGAGTTTCAACTTTAGCATCAGTCCTACCAATGAATACTCAGGACTGATTTCCTTTAAGATGGACTAGTTGGATCTCCTTGCTATCCAAGGGACTCTCAAGAGTCTTCTCCAACACCACAGTTCAAAAGCATCAATTCTTCTTCTGCTCAGCTTTCTTTATATAGTCCAACTCTTACATCCATACATGACTACTGAAAAGAACCATAACTTCGACTAAATGGACCTTTGTTGGCAAAGTAATGTCTCTGCTTTTTAATATGTTGTCTAAGTTGGTCATAGGTTTCCTTCCCAGGAGCAAGTATCTTTTAATTTCATGGCTGCAGTCACCATCTGCAGTGATATTGGAGCCCCCCAAAATTAAGTCTCTCAGTGTTTCCCATGAAGTGATGGGACCAGATGCCATGATCTTAGTTTTCTGAATGTTGAGCTTTAAGCCAACTTTTTCACTTTCCTCTTTCACTTTCATCAAGAGGCTCGTTAGTTCTTCTTCACTTTCTGCCATGAGTGGTGTTATCTGCATATCTGAGGTTATTGATATTTCTCCTGGCAATCTTGATTCCAGCTTGTGCTTCATCCAGCCTGCATTTCTCATGATGTACTCTACATATAAGTTAAATAAGCAGGGTGACAATATACAGCCTTGACGTACTCCTTTCCCAATTTTGAACTAGTCTGTTGTTCCATGTCCAGTTCTAACTGTTGCTTCTTGATCTGCATACACAGATTTCTCAGAAGGCAGGTAAGGTGGTCTGGTATTCCCATATCTTTAAGAATTTTCCAGTTTGTTGTGATCTGAATCATGTACCACAAGATAAAACCCATCAGTTTCAGAAGTCAGATTCAAATTGGGTTTCCAGCAGATGGGACCAATCAACGTCACCTGTCTAGACTGCTAAACCTTTTTTACTAATATTCATGGAAAAGACACTTCTATTTCTATTTGCAGCTTTTTGGTGACTTTAAAAACCAAGCAGAACCTTTCTCTTCTCCCTGAGAATGTCCCTCTGTTGGATAAGGACAGGTTTTGTTTTTGGATTTTTTTTCATGTTCCTTTCCTCCATTTGATACCAGTAAAAGTTTTAAATATCACAAAACTAATTTGGCTGTAAATGGAGAAACAGTACAAACAAAGCAAAATAAAAAACTCAAAAGACAAACAGAAAATCTTAAACCCTCAAGTTTGGTCTTGGTGGTTTACATACACCTGTGACACAGGAGACCATAACTGATGTAATTAACGCAGCAAGGGTAGCAGTTCATGGTTCCCCGGGACCCCAAAATAACCCTGCCTAAACCCTTTATGGAGAGCCTCACAGGTACTGTGGCCACACGTTTTTCCAACAAAATGCCCTCCTCTCACCCATGAGTTCAGAGCTGTAATCACTTATCCAAAATATGTGTCCGAGAACTTTCCTTAGGGATATTTGAAACCTTCCCTCTTTTTAGAGACAAATTCAAAACAAAACACAAATGGCACATACAAATGCTAGCACCGAAAAAACAAACCAGTTCACAGGTCAGGTAAAATGCAATAACTCTTTCCTCTCTCCAGCAGGGCACCGCACTCAAATAGGAAACAAAATGGGCTTATTCTAGGAGGGGAAAACAAAGCCCGAAACAAGACGCAAATTCCCCCGGCTGTACACACACTGGAGTGACTTACCCTACTGTATGAAGCCCGTTAGCTCCTTGCTCCAACCGCTAAGCGCTGGGACAGCCAGGGCCACTTTGAAGAACTGTGAAGGGAGGATCCTCAGGATGGACCTCGGGAGTTGCTTGGGCCCAGTGGGTCAGCTAACCAAGACAGCAAAACTCCTGGCTGGGCCAAAACCCATTACTGAGTCCAAGCTCATACAACTTGCCACATGACAGGCCAATAAATGGAGAGATGGGTAGCAGATTGGAGAGGGGAGGAATGACGACTTTATTCACAAACCCAGCAGACCAAGAAGATGATAGGCTCGTATCCCAAAGAACCAGCTTGCCTGACTTAGAATTTAGGCTTCTTTTATACCAAAGGGGAGGAGTAAAACCGAACACTTCCTGGTTCCCATGAGCCTCCCTGCTCTCAGTCACAGGTGAGCCTGGTCAGGATGTTACTTGTGAAAGGAGCAAAGGTGTTTTAGCTTAATGCTCATTAGCTGGGAGGCAACGTTCTCAAAGATGGGCCGTCACTTATAACTTAATCTTATAGGCAACATCCCTTTGTAGTAGAATACAAAGTTCCCTATTACATTTGGGGTCTTTTGCAGTTTCATATGAATTTTAGGATTGTTTTTTCCTACTTCTATAAAAAATGGCATTGGAATTTTGATAAGGATTGCATTAGATTTACAGATGGCTTTGGGCAATATGGACATTTTAAACAGTACTGAATTTTCTGACCCATAAACACATATCTTTCCATTTATTTGTGTTTTCAATTTCTTTTGTCAGTGTTACAGCTTGCAGTGTACAAATCTTTCACCTCTTTGGTTAAATTCATTCCTAAATGTTTTATTGTTTTCGATGCTGTTGTAAGTGGGATTGTTTTCTTTGTTTCTCTTTCAGAGATTTCACTGTTAATGTACAGAACTCTTCTACATGATTTCTGTAGTTGACATTACATCCTGCAACTTTACTGAGTTTGTTTATCAGTTCCTTGGTGGTGTCTTCAGCCTGTTCTATCCTATCATACAAGATCATATCATCTGAAACACAGACCATTTTTCTTCTTCCTTTACAATGTGTATGCCCTTTATTTCCTTCCCTTTTCTGATTGCTCTGGCTAAGACTTCTGATACTATGTTGAATAGGAGTGGCTAGAGAGGGCATCCTTGCTCCTGATATTAAAGGAAAAGCTTTCAACCTTTCACCATTGAGTATGATGTTAGCTGTGAACTTGTTATGCACACGTGCTAAGTCGCTTCAGCCGTGCCCAACTCCCTGGGACCACATGGACCATAGCCCACCAGGCTCCTTGGTCCACAGGATTCTCCAGGCGAGAATACTGGAGTGGGTTGCCATGCTGTCCTCCAGGGGATCTTCCTGAGCTCAGGGATCGAACCCATGGCTCTTAAGTCTCCTGCATTAGTAGGCAGGTTCTTTACTACAAGCACCACCTGGGAAACTCGTGGACTTGTTATATATAGCCTGTATTATGTTGAGGTCACTGTTAATGAGACCTTAATTTTACTGCCCAGAACAGGGAAATGCTATTTCATATGATATTCTGTTTTCCTCGTTTTTCATATATTGTTTAATGTTTAAGCCTCTAAACAGTTTCAAAGTCATTGCAGTATATAGAATAAGTATAAATCTAAATTAATTTTCCCAGTCTTGCTATCCAGTTACCACAATAATATTAGTAATGACTTGAGAAGAATTTGTAGTGAGTTTATATTGTATTATAGTCAGAGAAGCAGGAATTCTCATATCCACCTCTGTCAACCATATCCATCCAAGCCTTCCCTTCAGTCTCCCGAAAAATTTGCCGTGAGAAACAAAGAAGAAAGTATCTGTTTGATAGAACTGGACCTCCCAACTAAAGCCTGCGGCAGGACTTCCCTGGTGGTCCAGTGGTTAAGAACCTGCCTGCCAAAGCAGGGGACATGGGTTCAGTCCCTGGTCCAGGAAGAGTCCACATGCCGCAGAGCAACTGGGCCCATACACTGAAGCCCCTGTGCCATAGAGCCTGTACTCCACAACAGGAGAAGCCACCACAATGAGAAGCCCCCACACAGCAACGAGAGAATAGCCCTTGCTCACCAAAACTAGAGATAGCTGGAGTATAGCAACAAAGACCCAGTGCAGACAAATAATAATAATAATGAAAGCCTGAGATAATACCAGATGCAGGGTACAGCAGCATAGTGATCACCACCTTTAGATGGGTACACAGAGAAGAGAGAGGCATGGCAGGCCCTCAGTCCACTTAGCCAAGCACATGGAAGATGCTTGACCCTGGAAACAGGGAGGCAGAGAGGCGAGCTGAGGGCAGAGTTGTCCACCGGCAGCTAAATGGCTCTTGTTCTGTCATACATTAATTTTATAGGAAATGAGCAAAGGAATAGAATCCCCTGGGCAATACTTCTCCTTTTAACTCAGTACTATAATGTTTTGGTTTTCATTACTTTCTAAAATATTTCAACTATGATCAATTTTATGTAAATATGTACACATTTACAAATTCATACTGAGTCCTTTAGTGCTCCAGGTGACTATCAAATTGTCAAGTTCTATTTTTTTATTCTGTTATAATTTCCCCTGATAAAATGCATCAATGATGCATAAACCCATGTATTATACTTAGGATGATCATCTTCTTTATTTAAAATACTCAACTGGGAATATTACATATCTGTCCATTTATTCTTGTCCTCTTATTTTTCATGTTAAGATTTATATTTTAAATGTTGTGTGTCCTGAGTTAATTCTCAGTAATTCAATATTTGCACAAACAACAACAACAAATAATATTTCATTATCATTGTGTATTTTAGCATTATGGCACACACATATAATAATAAATCTTTATTTATGTTATATATTTATATATATATATACACATTTAAGAAAACTTATTACCTCTGACAAATTTTTATAGATTCTTCTATATTCTTTCCCAACAAGTGACTCATAAAACCTAGAAAATTAAAATGTTTATTTCTTTATTTCCATAATTTATGATTATTTTTTCCTTCTTAACTATCATTAGAATTTTTAAATGTTAACTGAGGCTTTTCTGTGTCTAGTAAGACTATCCCTAGTGCTCTTGCCTGGAGAATCCCAGGGACAGCGGAGCCTGGTGGGCTGCAGTCTATGGGGTCACGCAGAGTTGGACACAACTGAAGCGACTCAGCAGCAGCAGCAGTGTTAAATTAAGCAATTCCTTTTATTTCTACACATCTTAACATAGGCAATTTTTAAAACTAAATGGAAAGAATATGTGATTAAATATAAAAAATTCAAATGGTAAGTGGCAGGCTTTGATTCCTTTTATTGAATTAGAAAATAGTTATCTACCTATCTCTAAAAAATAACCATTTGGGATGGATCTCATAATCACCAACTTTGGGGGGCCATTCACTACTTTTGTTTTCCCTGAAGTCTTTCAAAACAACGCAGCCTATGAATGGGGTTAGAGAGAAGGGGAGGAAGGCAGGACATGGTGAGAAGGGGCTCTGAGACCAGAGTGGATTATGTCCAGCAGAAGAGAAAGCAGCAGGAAGTCACCCTCCCAACTCCCCACAGTACCTATGTTTTTTGTCTTTTTCCTTTTTTTTAAAGTGTATAATTTGATAAATTTTTAAAAGTCTGTTTCTTTTAACTATATATATAACATTCTATTGTTGACTTTCCTGGTGGCCCAGTGATTAACACCTCGCCTTCCAATGCAGGGGGTGCGGGTTTGATCTCTGGTCAGGAGCTAATATCTAACATGCCTGAAGCCAAAAATCTAAAACATAAAACAGAAACAATATTGTAACAAATTCAATGAATACTTTTTTTTTAAAGTTATATTAGTGGCTTTTAAAATAGAAAAGAGGATAATTAATGAGACTAATTGCATGATCAACTGATTAAGGAATGAAATCTGGCCTGTAGCATAACTATAAAACACACCTTATCCTTTCAAAAAAAATTTTAAAAACATTTTTGGTCATTCCAACATCAGTTACCTACATAAGGCACAAAATAGAGCAGACATCCAATCCATGGTGATTTCCCCACAGTCATTCTCTCTGGCTCCTTTCGCAACAAGGATATGCACTAAACCAGACTGGACCAAAGAGGGCACCTTACCCCTGACCACAAGAAACCAGCACATAGCCTAAGCCATGGCAATCAAAACCCTTCTCCACGATATTTCAGAATGGAGCTGAAGTCCTGTCTGGGTCAGAGCTCTGAGGACCTGAGTCTGGCGCACCAACACCACATCCTCCAGAACAAAGCCAACACGTGCAAGAGGTGGAGTGGGGATGGCCGAGGTTGAGGCTTGGTGGCACACGCGTTCTAGATTCTGTTCACCCCTGGGACCAGCTCAAGCCCAGCCTCCCAAGGTCACAATATGCAAGCCAATGAAGTCCCGTTGGCTTAAGCAAACTTGTTACCTCTTCACTTATAAGCCAAGGAGTCCTGAATTCTACAACCAAAAGTCAAGTGTCAGCAAAGCTGTTTCTTGAATTTGTCTTTCTCGCTTCTCTGGAATCCCACAGGGATGTCTGTGGTTAAAGAACAGTGATGGTGCTTCCTTAGAGACAGCTACACTTTCTTTCTCCTTTCTCACTGACTTTGCCAGGAAGCACTGGTGAAATGCCTGGAGTCCTGAATTGGAAAGTCCTGGTCAAATTGTTACCTCCACATTGGGTTTGCTGCTTGGTATATGCCAAGCTAAACGATGTAACCGAGATGACGAGAAGGAAGAGTTAATAACTTGAAGCAAGTAGGGAGAATACCAGGGATATAGCCCAGAGCAGTGTCCCCCAAAGAGAAAAACAGGAAATTTCAAGCTAAATGTATGCACACATTTATGAAGGGTTTGGGCGGTGTATGCATATTCATAAAGGGGCTAGAGCAGAAGAGAATGCAGCATAGAATTGGGGGAAAGGTTACCAGAGTCCAAGCTGAAGTTGATTGAAGTCAGGAGGGTCAGAAAAGGTCAACATTATCATCCTTTCAGTTCCAACAAGCTTGGGTTCTCAGCATGTTGCTACCATCCTCCACCTGGGTGGGGGGACCTTAGCTCATGGAGAACTCAGATACATATCAGATTGATGTTATATCCCGTGAGGAGGAACAGGTACTTGTTTTATCATTTTATCACCAAAATATTGTTTCTTAGACCATAAGGTAGGCTGAGTGCCGAAGGATTGATGCTTTTGAACTATGGTGCTGGAGAAGACTCTTGAGAGTCCCTTGGATGGCAAGGAGATCAGACCAGTCAATCCTAAATAGGAAATCAGTCCTGAGTATTCACTGGAAGGACTGATGCTGAAGCTGAAGCTCTAATACTCTGGCCACCTGATGCGAAGAGCTGACTCATTGGAAAAGACCCTAATGCTGGGAAAGATAGAAGGCAAAAGGAGAAGGGGGTGGCAGAAGATGAGATGGTTAGATAGTATCACCAACTCAATGGACATGAGTTTGAGAAAACCTGGGGGATAGTGGAGAACAGAGGAGCCTGGCGTGTTGCAGTCCATGGGGTCGCAAAGAGTCAAACACAACTTAGAGACTGAACAACTGTTTCTTGATTGCTTTTCCTTTGTTTCTGCATTCCCTCGCTTCCCTTAAGATCATTCATTACTGAGACCTGTTCAAGGGCAGGCATGCAAGTGGCCCAGCTTAGATCACCAAATGCCTTAGGCCAGAAATGGTTTCTCTTCTGTCAAAAAAGCTATGACTGATTCTCTTTCTCCAGGGACCCCCTACCCTATCTGTTTATAAAATCTCAGCTCGAGGATTTACTAGCTGAGAGATCAAGGCGCAGGGGTGACTCCTGGAGGAAATGGTCTGTTTGAATGGGTTCTATAATGGGGAGTCTTTCTTTAACTATCCTTCCTCTTCCCTATTCCAGCTTATATTGTTGCTATAAATGATCCAACAAATTTTTTAACCAGAGGCAGCAGCAGCCAAAAGATGACACAAGTTTGAGGGAGATTAAGAATAGAAAACAAAGTTTCTTGGGACTGTTAGAGCTTCCAAGAAGAGAAATGTATTCTATTCTTTTTTAAGTTTTTCTCATTTTTTTCATCTGTGGACTAGGTCTTCATTGCTGCACTCAGGCTTTTTCTAATTCCAGTGAGCGAGGTCTACCTCCTCGTGGTGTGGGAGCTTCTCACTGCTGTGCCTTCTCTTGTTGCAGAGCATGGGCTCCAGGCTCATAGGTTCAACAGTTGTGGCTCACAGGCTTAATCGCCCTGCAGCACATAGTATCTCCCCGGACCAGGGATCTAACTCACATCCCCTGCATCAGCAGATAGATTCTAAGCACTGTTCACCAAGAAAGCCTTATGTATTCAGGTCTTTTCTGATATTAGCTGCCTTTTTTTTTTTTAAAAGCTAGCTTAATATTAGCCTAAGAGCTTTCCCTATGAAAATTAATCCATGAGATACTGCTGAACTGTGGAAGTGGAGGACACCCTTGTGAGTAGGATGCTCCTCTGGCTAAGGTTTACAGATAAGCAAGGGTCTGCTGCCTTATCAGTTAGTGCATTATCTCACCATCCTGACAACCCCACGTGTTCCTTACATGTGACAGTTTTCCAAGACTCTATCTAAAAGGAAATATTGCATAATCCCAGCTGCTTTGGAGGGTACCAAATCATTCTCATTATGATTTATGAAGATGGAGTCACTCCGAAAGGGCACCTTTGATCTAAAGCTACTCATCCAGAAAGGAAGTTCTTGAGGACCTGGGGATGATTTTGCTTTTGTTCCTTATATGATTATCAGAGAACAATGATAAAAACTTAAATCTTTTTATTGTGACCATTAGAATAAGCACACAAGTCAACCCAAAAGAACACATAATATTGGGAAATACTTAGAAAGGGTGGTGGGGAACCAGACAGTTAATTCAACACATTATCTGAACTATATACACTTGAGGTACTTACATGAAAAATATACAAATAAGATTCCTTAAAAAAAAATTCTTCTCACAGTGTAGATGTCCTAATGTAGTGATTGGGAACCTGTGGACAATTTAATCACTTCCAAAATTAAAAAGAAGAATATCTTACCTTTTTTCCTCTTTCTCCTGCTTCTGCCCACATATGCCTTTTCCAAGCCTCTGGGAGACCTATGTAGGGTCCACATGTGTGCCCAGAAAGGGAGCAGGAGAGGAGCTCTTGATATTCTTGGAATCTGTTATGGCCACCAGCTCAGGAACAGAAAGATTTCCTGAGTGGCAGTACCTGGAACACAGGCTTAAGGTCTTTGGAAGCCCAAGAGCAATTAAAGGCAGAGATGAGGGGGACTTCCCTATTGGTCCAATGGTTAAGATGCTGCGCTTCCACTGCAGGGAGCATGGGTTTGATCCCTGGTTGGGGAACTAAGATTCCTCATGCTTCATGGTGCGTCCCAAAATTATAAAAAGCAAAAGAGATGAGGAAAGACCTTAGGTCTGAGTCCTAGTCCTTGGACTGGCAGGTCAAATAGTAAAGCAAACTCTGCAGTTTGAGGAACTCCTTTGGAGTCTCAGTGAAACTGTGAATTGGATTTTCACCCCATGTCCCCATACTTAGGATTCTGCTCTTAATTCCAATGTTAGGAGTTGGGGAGGGGGCAGGAAGCACAGGTGTTCCCCAGGCCACCAAGCACTTCTGCACCAGCTGGGTGTCCTGCAACTCAACTCAGTTCTGACACTGTCTACTTGGAAATAGCATCAGACTCCACAGGTTAAAGACTTAGGCCTATTTCAGAAGTCAGTTGCAAACTGAGGTAATCACTCACGCTTCTGATCCAATGACCTCCGCCTTTTTGGGTTTGATTAATTTGCTAGAGGAGCTTACAGAATTCAGAGAAACATTTTGCTTACTAGATTACTGTCGTATTATAAAAGGATATAACTCAGGAATAGCAGATGGAAGAGATGTGTCCCGCAAGGTATGGGGAAATGGTACAGAGCTTCATGCTCTCTCAGCGGCTCCCTCTGCCCACATCACCATGTGTCCACCAACCCCATCACATTTTGGGGTTTAATGGAAGGTTCATTACATAGGCACAATTAATTAAATCACAATTGATTAAATCATCGGCCCTGATTTTTGGCCATTGGCCATTGATTCCACCTTCAATCCCACCTTTCTCTGGAAATCAGGAGGTGGGATGAAAATTCCAACACCTTCATCTTGGTTGGTTCCCCTGGCAACTTGCCCCCATCCTTAGATGAGTTTCAAAAGTCACCTCATTAACATAAGACTCCTTTACAGTTCTCATTGTTTAGGAAATTTCAATGTTTTTAGGAGCTCTGTGGCAGAAACAGGAAGACCAAATACATGTTTCTTACTAGAAATCACATTATCAGACACACTTAGCAGAATAATTTCTTTCTGTTTGTTCTGCAAGTAGAGGTTTCATTTAGTTGGACTTTGCTGGATCATAACCACATTAAACATTTAATGTAGGTTCTGCACAGGTTACACTTAAAGGGCAGATCAGATGAACCATCTCCCTCTCCTGAGGTATAGCCTTCTCCTCAGTGGAGTGAGGAGACAGAAAGTCCCAAATGGAGTCACTTGTGCTCAACTTGCATCACCAAGCCAAAACTTAATACCTGACTTAAGTGCAGTTTCAACCCTTCTGGGAAAGTAACCTTTAACCCAATCAACCTGGAAATCACCTGGTTAGCACTAGTGAGGTCATCTACCTCTTCCCATCCCCTTAGGAAGGTGGCCTGGCCTAAAATAATGCATTCTTTAGTAATAATTTCCTTATTCTATCTCTTCAAGCCTTTAAAACCCTTCCCTGGGACTAACCTGGTTGTCTAGTGGCTAAGACTGTTAGTGTAGGAGGCTCAGGTTCAATCCCTGATCAGGGAACTAGATCCCACATACTGCAACTAAAGATTCCACATGCCTCAACTAAGACCCAGTGTGGCTAAATAAATAACTTGTTTTTAAAGGTGCCTATGTTTAAAAAACAGGGGAAACAGAGGAAACAGTGTCAAACTTTATTTTTCGGGGCTCCAAAATCACTGCAGATGGTGACTGCAGCCATGAAATTAAAAGACGCTTACTCCTTGGAAGAAAAGTTATGACCAACCTAGATAGCATATTCAAAAGCAGAGACATTACTTTGCCGACTAAGGTCCGTCTAGTCAAGGCTATGATTTTTCCTGTGGTCATGTATGGATGTGAGAGTTGGACTGTGAAGAAGGCTGAGCGCTGAAGAATTGATGCTTTTGAACTGTGGTGCCGGAGAAGACTCTTGAGAGTCCCTTGGACTGCAAGGGGATCCAACCGGTCCATTCTGAAGGAGATCAGCTCTGGGATTTCTTTGGAGGGAATGATGCTAAAGCTGAAACTCCAATACTTTGGCCACCTCATGTGAAGAGTTGACTCATTGGAAAAGACTCTGATGCTGGGAGGGATTGGGGGCAGGAGGAGAAGGGGATGACGGAGGATGAGATGGCTGGATGGCATCACCAACTCGATGGACGTGAGTCTGAGTGAACTCCGGGAGATGGTGATGGACAGGGAGGCCTAGCATGCTGTGATTCATGGGGTCACAAAGAGTCGGACACAACTGAGCGACTGAACTGAACTGATGTTCAAAAAAATACCCTTCCCTTTCTACAACTTGGTGGAACTCCTTTCAAGTTGACAGATGGAAAGTGAAAGTGAAAGTTGCTCAGTCGTGTTGGACTCTTTGCAATTTCCTGAGCTAGGTAGTCCATGGAATTCTCCAGGCCCGAATACTGGAGTGGGTAGCCTCTCCCTTCTCCAGGGGATCTTCCCAACCCAGGGATCGAACCGAGGTCTCCCGCATTGCAGGCAGATTCTTTACTAGCTGAGCCAAAAGGGAAGCCCAATTTATGACTCATTTAATAAAGCCAGTCTGAGCTTTAAATTTACTCAGTTGAATTTTCTGTTGTCTTACAGGTGGACCACACTGCCTACGGCACCACATGGACATAACAAAGTTAGAATAACCACAAGTTGAAAGCCAAATTGACCTAACTCTAAACATAATATTTTTCACCTGTCAAATAAGGATAATATGCATCACAAAGGATTGTTGTGAAACTTAAATATATAAAACACCCCACAGAGTCTAGAACTGAGTACAGTTAAACGTACCCAGAAATTTTAGTTCTCTTCTCCTGACCAAGAAGGTTAGTTCTCCTTCTGATCATGCTGATTGCCAAAGTCCCAAAAGTTTATGGAGTGTCCATTTCCAGTGGCTTGTTTTTACCTCCTAGGTTGGTTTGAAATGGGTGTTTAACTGGTCAATAATTAATTGTTTCCATAACAGCATTTCCCAGTCATCTGAGAGTTCTGATGAAAATTTCCTATAATCGTTAACTCTTATGATGGCAAGCACTGTGTCTCTGATGTAAACTCTGAGGACTGGAGTCAGTGTTCTAGAAGGCTGCCAGGCGTTAAAGTCAGACTTGGCTTCAGTGGTGATATTTGGATTTATGGTAAAATTCTAGATGTCCAAGGATAATTATTTGTCCTCTCAGCAGTTCATGTTCTTATTTAAATATGATCTTAAATATTAAAATATTTAATATTTGCTTTAAATTAAAATATTAAATCAAATAATTTAAATATATATTTAATTTAATTATTATTTAAATTAATTAAAATTGAATTGCATTAAATTTAAATAAATAAATGTTTGATTAAATTAAAATTAAATATTTAATATTTTTTAATATTTTTAAATATTAAAGATAACCAATAGAGCTTTTTAAAGTAAACAGTAAAATAATTTTAATACTTTTTTTTAAAGAGAAATTTCCTAGAAGGAAGGAATGCCACAAGTTCATCACGTCAAAGAACATTTGATCTGAGTTTAAAATTTTCACAGAGATTCCTTGTCCTCAATATAATCTTTCAGGGCTCAAGGTCAGAGTCTCACTATTGAAGATCTCAGTTTCTAACTGGTCTGTGCCACAGAGGGCTCCAGACCCCTGACTGGAATCAAGTTTCTATGAGCACAAGCTTGTTGACACATGTGTTAGTGTCCGTTGCGTGGAAACATTTAATAGGAATATTCTAAGACAAACAATAGGACAGCAGAAAAAAACAAAATAAAAAATTATATACAGATACATGAACTTTAAGAACTAAAAAAAAATTAATTAATTAATAAAGATAATCTGAATGGAGCCACATTCTTTCCAGGCCCCAAGCAGTGGTCTCCATAGAAATACAGGGATTTAAGGTCATTTTGAACCCTAAGATTAAATGCAGTTCACTCTCTCCCTAGAATTTCAAAGAACACATTAACTCATCAATATAACCAGGTACCAAAATGTACAGAAGAGTAAATGAAAGAGCGAATGTGCTTCCATGGGTGTTTAATGACAAGGGCATGATTTTGCCTATGAAATAAGAGGTAACTAAATTCTACGCAAAGTATGAAATTCTTTATTTGAAATAAAGAATCATTTGAAATAGCACAGTATTAAATGTCTTAGTAGAAAATCTGTCTCTCTGTGCAAAATTAAAACAATGGGAAACATCTTAAATTTAAAATTATTTTAGAATCTCTTAATTTTAAAACTAGTGGCCCACAAGAATTGAAAACTGTGATTATGCCCTTACCATAGGGCAGTGCCACTTTAGCTGGTTTCCAAAAATACCCACTGTCCCTTGTCAGTCAAAACTGGTAGAAACAATTGATATCACAAAGTTGCAATCATAGGCCTCACAAGTCTGACTTCACAGCCATGCTGCATGGCAGGCTTGGAACCACAGAACAATGCTTCCACAGGAAAAGGTCTCTAGATGATCAAGTCCAACCTCATGTTACAGGGTGCAATATTCCTTTAAAGGGACCTACTATCTTCTTTGAACCAATGCTGAAAATTTTAGAACTGCCCCCACTGGAGAAGTAGTTAGCTACTTAATGCCTCAGTGATTACGCTTAGTCGCTCAGTCATGTACGACTCTTTGTGACCCTTTAGACTGTATCCTGCCAGGCTCCTCTGTCCATGGAATTTTCCAGGCAAGAATATTGGAGTGAATGTCCATTTCCTCCTCCAAGGGATCTTACCGACCCAGATCAAACCTGTGTCTCCTGCATTGTCGGTGGATTCTTTGCCCACTGAACCTTTGGGGAAGCCCTAACACCTCAGGCTACATGTCTTAAACAATCACAAGGAACAAGGACCATGGGAAAAATGACGAAATAAAAATGTCCTGCTGTGAGGATCATGGCAGGTACTGGATCACAGCAGACTGAGATGGCTCCATTTCCCCTCTCACTTTAAAGAAAACTGAGTGTGAAAGGGGAGTTTTTGTATAATTGAAAAAGAGGAGACATTTATGTAAACTGTTACATGCTCCAGTTAAACCTTTGGAAACCAGTGTAAAAACAAAAATCCATACACTATTAAAAAGGTTAAAGCCTGAGATTAACAGGTAATTCAAGTTTGAACCCAGTATGGCCACATGATATTAATAAATGGCATTTTACCAAAGTGTATATGTACCTGCAGCCTTCTCAGGTGGTGTTAGTGGTAAAGAACCTGCCTGCCAATGCAGGAGACCTAAGAGACTCGGGTTCGATCCCTGGGTCAGGAAGATCCCCCAGAGGAGGCCATGGCAACCCACTCCAGTATTCTTGCCTGGAGAATCCCATGGGCAGAGGAGCCTGGTGGGCTACAGTCTATAGGGTCACAGAGAGTCAGATATGACTGAAGTGACTTAGCATGCATGCACACCTACATACCTGTTCATTCCCTTGTCTTTACAAAATCTTCATATATATACATGAGTAATATGACTATACTCATATATAAGAAATTGGAGAGGTTTTCCTCTATTGCTCCCAGAGTTAAGAATATAAACTTCTCAAAAATGTATCTCAATCTCAATTTGGAAATTCCAGATTATGGAATAGTAACAGTTTGCCCAGGCTTCCCTAGTGGCTCAACTGTAAAAAATCCACCTGCCAATGTAGCCATTGCAGGAGATGCAGGTTCAATCCCAGGTTTGGGAAGATCCCTTGGAGGAGGAAATAGCAATCCATTCCAGTATTCTTGCCTGGGAAATCCTATGGACAGAGGAGCCTGGCAGGCTACAGTCCATGGGGTCACAGTGAGTTGAACACAACTTAGTAACTGAACTACATAACAAGACAGTTTGCCCATAATTTTGGTGCGTTAATCATCCAAGAACCAAACAGTAGGAGACTAATAACATTTGGAACACAGATAGTCATGACCTGCATAGAGAAAAACAATGATGAGATCTGCTTTTGAAGGGTTAAACTCTCTTAACCAGGGTTTTAATTGTAAACTGCCATGGACATGTGTTGGGAGCAGAGGCAAATACACAACTATAAAAACTACTTTTAGTTTGAAAAAATTGCTGAGAAAAAGCCATTATCATCCAAGATACTTGCTTCTGCTTTCTTACCCTGCCATTCATCCTCCTTTTGATTTCCTTTTCTAGCAACAGCAGCTCTTACTTACACGATGGTTATGATGTGCCAGGCACTCTTCTAGGCACTTTGCATGTATTATGTAGTTTATTGGTTTAACAACATTGTAAGCTAAGCATTATTACTACTCAGTGTAGAGATGAGGAAATGAAGGCACAGACAGATTATGTAACTCTCCCATGTCACACCACAAGTGTGCGGTAAGATTTGAACCAGGGCAGTCTGGCTTCAGAGTCTTAATCACCAGCATGTGGGCAACAATGTCTCTTTTGTGCTAAAACAACTCCCTACAACTCCCTCTGATTAGTGGTATATTCATCCAGTGAAATATTATTCAGCTGTGAAAAGGAATGCTGTACTGATATATGCTACAATATAAATGAACCTTGAAAATCTTATGCTAAATGAAAGAAGCCCAACATAAAAGGTCACGTATTATGTGATTCTAGTTACACAAAATGTCCAGAATAGGCATATCCATAAAGACAGAAAGCAAATTAGTGGTTGCCAAGGACTGCAGTGGGTTTGTGGGTGCTAGAGCAAGGAGGAAGAGAAATAAGTGTTTAATGGATATGCAATGTTCTTTGGGGTGATGAAAATGGTTTACCAGTGTATAATGATGGTCATGATCTAACATTAAGTGAAGTCGCTCAGTTGTGTCCGACTCTTTGTGACCCCATGGACTGTAGCCTACCACACTCCTCCATCCATGGGATTTTCCAGGCAACAGTACTGGAGTGGGTTGCCATTTCCTTCTCCAGAGCATCCTCCCAACCCAGGGATCAAACTCGGGTCTCCACTGTCTGAGCCACCAGGGAAGTCCTACTGATATAACATTGGGATGTTCTAAATGTCCCTTTAAAATGGTTAAAATGGTGGATTTTGTTGTTTTAAAATTTTTATCACAATAAAAAAGTCAGAAAAAAAAAGAAAGAAAGCAATGATGGATAGAATTGCTGGTGTCTTAGCACAAATCAAGGCAATGTATCAAGCTATACCAATAGTCATTGCAATCTTCACTGTGACACATTGTGTTAAATAAATCAATAAATGAGTAATTTTAAAGCCAATCTTACTCAAAAATATCCTTAATGAAGCAATAAATATGATTAACTTTACAAAATCTCAACCCTTGAGCATACGTATTTTTTCTATTCTGTCTGATAAAATGGAATGTATTAATAAAGGCACTTTTGTTTCATAATGAAGTATGGCTAAGTTAAGGAAAAGAACCTGTAAGATTTTTGAGTTGTGAGATGAATTAGCCACTTTTCTCATAGAACATCGCTTTTACTTTAAAAAAAAAAAAAACTTGAAGGACAAACAATGGTTATTTAAACTTAGTTATTGTACAGATTTTTTTCAAAATTGAAAGAAGGCTATGATTTTACATACATATATAATGTAATGTATATGAAGTTTAATATATTATATATGATTTTTAGTGTCTATGGCTTTTATAGTGGTTGCTTTAGGTATTACATTAGGTATATAATGATAAATATAATAATTCAAAATGTTCAAGTTGGATTTAGAAAAAGCAGAGGAACCAGAGATCAAATTGCCAACATCCGGGGGATCATAGAAAAAGCAAGAGAATTCCAGAAAAATATTTACTTCTGCTTCATTGACTACACTAAAGCCTTTGACTGTGTGGAAAACAAACTGTGGAAAATTCTTAAACAGATGGGATTACCAGACCACCTTACCTGCCTCCTGAGAAATCTGTATGCAGGTCAAGAAGCAACAGTTAGGGTACTCTTTCTGCCCCCTTCTGATGCCTATGTCAGAAGCTTTCTCTATCTCCTTTATACTTTAATAAAACTTTATTACACAAAAGGTCTGAGCTAGCAAGCCTCGTCTCTGGCCCTGGATTGAATTCTTCTCCTCCAGAGGCCAAGAATCCTGGCGTCTTTATGAGGTTCAGCAACAGCCTTTCATCTTGGGGACTCGTTAGGGACTCTTCAGGACAAGATGGGCCTGATAATCTATGTGAGCCTACTTCTGCTGACTCCAAAAATGCTGAGTCTGCCATTTGATTCTCAAGACAATGCCATCCTGTCCTGGGCTCACTCCTATGCAGCATTTCACAATCAGTCTAACTGCTGGGTCTGTGGAGCATTCCCCTCTTCATCAGTGGAAGGCTTCCTGTGGTGGACATCTCCACTTCAAGGAAAAGACTTTCTCCAAGTCTGCAAATACCTTTGACAATAATCGCATGTGATGCCTCTTCTTAAACTAATAAGATGACATCTAATAACCTTAAGATGGACTGATGTAACTATGGACATAATATGACTTTTAATTTTAACTTGTTTTAATGACTATTTTGCCTTGCATCTGGAACTGTGTAATTAGATTTGTTTCAGTTGCATGAAGGCTTTTAAATTACGAAAGGTTGTCCAAGCTCCTACAAGTGCCACAGCCTCCTCCAACTATTACTTGGGGCCCCTGGATCAGAGACCCTCAATATGAGGGTTAGGAGAATATGTTGCCTCAACAATTTAGGGACCATGCCCTAAACAGCAGGAAGTAGTTATGGAACAAAAAGGACACCCCTTTCCCTTGGTAACATAATTCTCCTAAAAGAAAAGGGGGGAATGAGAGAGTCATTTCCTAGGCAGGTTGATGAAAAGTCTAGGAGTCCCCAAGGAGAGAGGGGTCTGGAATTCTCAAGGAGGAAGAAAGGACAAACTTTTCTTTTCCTCTACATTCCTTAGGATTATATAACAATAATGTATCCTGCATGAGGATAGTCTCTGGATTAAACTTTCTGGCTAATGAATCAAGGCAAATAGGAAGTGGTCAGAGATGGCAAGAGTGAACGTCGACATTCTAGGAATCAGCGAACTAAAATGGACTGGAATGGGTGAATTTAACTCAGATGACCATTATATCTGTGGGCAGGAATCCCTCAGAAGAAATGGAGTAGCCATCATGTTCAACAAAAGAGTCCAAAATGCAGTAGTTGGATGCAATCTCAAAAACAACAGAATGATCTCTGTTTGTTTCCAAGGCAAACCATTCAATATCACAGTAATCCAAGTCTATGCCCCAACCAGTAACACTGAAGAAGCTGAAATTGAATGGTTCTATGAAGACCTACAAGACCTTTTAGAACTAACACCCAAAAAGATATCCTTTTCATTATAGGGGACTGGAATGCAAAAGTAGGAAGTCAAGAAACACCTGGAGTAACAGGCAAATTTGGCCTTGGAATGCAGAATAAAGCAGGGCAAAGACTAATAGAGTTTTGCCAAGAAAATGCACTGGTCATAGCAAACACCCTCTTCCAACAACACAAGAGAAGACTCTACACATGGACATCACCAGATGGTCAACACCGAAATCAGATTGATTCTATTCTTTGCAGCCAAAAATGGAGAAGCTCTATACAGTCAACAAAAACAAGACCAGGGGCTGACTGTGGCTCAGATCATGACCTCCTTATTAGCAAATTCAGACTTAAATTGAAGAAGGTAGGGAAAACTGCTAGAACATTCCGGTATGACCTAAATTAAATCCCTTATGATTATACACTGAAGGTGAAGTCGCTCAGTCGTGTCCGACTCTTTGCGACCCCGTGGACTATAGCCTACCAGGCTCCTCCATCCATGGGATTCTCCAGGCAAGAATACTGGAGTGGGTTGCCATTTCCTTCTCCAGAGGATCTTCCCGACCCAGGGATCAAACCCAGGTCTCCCACATTGGAGGCAGACACTTTAACCTCTGAGCCACCAGTACAGTGGAAGTGAGAAATAGATTTAAGGGACTAGATCTGACAGAGTGCCTGATGAACTATGGACTGAGGTTCGTGACATTGTACAGGAGACAGGGATCAAGACCATCCCCATGGAAAAGAAATGCAAAAAAGCAAAATGGCTGTCTGGGGAGGCCTTACAAATAGCTGTGAAAAGAAGAGAGGTGAAAAGCAAAGGAGAAAAGGAAAGATATAAGCATCTGAATGCAGAGTTCCAAAGAATAGCAAGAACAGATAAGAAAGCTTTCTTCAGCGATCAATGCAAAGAAATAGAAGGAAAGAACAGAATGGGAAAGACTAGAGATCTCTTCAAGAAAATTAGAGATACCAAGGGAACATTTCATGCAAAGATGGGCTCGATAAAGGACAGAAATGGTATGGACCTTACAGAAGCAGAAGATATTAAGAAGAGGTGGCAAGAATACACAGAAGAACTGTGCAAAAAGATCTTCATGACCCAGATAATCACGATGGTGTGATCACTCATCTAGAGCCAGACATCCTGGAATGTGAAGTCCAGTGGGCCTTAGAAAGCATCACTACGAACAAAGCTAGTGGAGGTGATGGAATTCCAGTTGAGCTATTTCAAATCCTGAAAGATGATGCTGTGAAAGTGCTGCACTCAATATGCCAGCACATTTGGAAAACTCAGCAGTGGCCAAAGGACTGGAAAAGGTCAGTCTGCATTCCAATTCCAAAGAAAGGCAATGCCAAAGAATGCTCAAACTACCACAGAATTGCACTCATCTCACATACTAATAAAGTAATGCTCAAAATTCTCCAAGCCAAGCTTCAGCAATACGTGAACCATGAACTTCCTAATGTTCAAGCTTGTTTTCGAAAAGGCAGAGGAACCAGAGATCAAATTGCCAACATCCACTGGATCATGGAAAAAGCAAGAGAGTTCCAGAAAAACATCTATTTCTGCTTTATTGACTATACCAAAGCCTTTGACTGTGTGGATCACAATAAATTGTGGAAAATTCTGAAAGAGATGGGAATACCAGACCACCTGACCTGCCTCTTGAGAAATCTGTATGCAGGTCAGGAAGCAACAGTTAGAACTGGACATGGAACAACAGACAGGTTTCAAATAGGAAAAGGAGTACGTCAAGGCTGTATATTGTCACCCTGCTTATTTAACTTCTATGCAAAGTATATCATGAGAAATGCTGGACTGGAAGAAACACAGGCTGGAATCAAGATTGCCAGGAGAAATATCAATAACCTCAGATATGCAGAGGACACCACCCTTACGGCAGAAAGTGAAGAGGAACTAAAAAGCCTCTTGATGAAAGTGAAAGTGGAGAGTGAAAAAGCTGACTTAAAGCTCAACATTCAGAAAATGAAGATCATGGCATCTGGTCCCATCACTTCATGGGAAATAGATGGGGAAACAGTGGAAACAGTGTCAGACTTTATTTTGGGGGGCTCCAAAATCACTGCAGATGGTGACTGCAGCCATGAAATTAAAAGACGCTTACTCCTTGGAAGGAAAGTTATGACCAACCTAGATAGCATATGCCGACTAAGGTCTGTCTAGTCAAGGCTATGATTTTTCCTGTGGTCATGTATGGATGTGAGAGTTGGACTGTGAAGAAGGCTGAGCGCCAAAGAATTGATGCTTTTGAAGTGTGGTGTTGAAGAAGACTCTTGAGAGTCCCTTGGACTGCAAGGAGATCCAACCAGTCCATTCTGAAGGACATCAGCCCTGGGATTTCTTTGGAAGGAATGATGCTAAAGCTGAAAATCCAGTACTTTGGCCACCTCATATGAAGAGTTGACTCATTGGAAAAGACCCTGATGCTGGGAGGGATTGGGTGCAGGAGGAGAAGGGGACTACCGAGGATGAGATGGCTGGATGGCATCACTGACTCAATGGATGTGAGTCTGAGCAAACTCCGGGAGTTGGTGATGGACAGGGAGGCCTGGCGTGCTGCGATTCATGGGGTCGCAAAGAGTCGGACATGACTGAGCGACTGAACTGAACTGAACTGAATCCTGTTATCTTAAAATGTAAATTATGGGAGTAGGTCTGTTGAGGTCTTTACAACCTCCAGACATTCTTTTGATTTATTGGAGAGACTATAACTCCACTGCTAACACTAGCAAGAGGGTACTCTTTCTGCCCCTTTCTGATGCCTATGTCAGAAGCTTTCTCTATCTCCTTTATACTTTAATAAAACTTTATTACACACACACACAAAAGAAGCAACAGTTAAAACTGGACATGGAACAACAGACTGGTTCCAAATCAGATAAGGAGTATGTCAAGGATATATATTGTCACCTTGCTTATTTATTTAATTTATATGCAGAGTACATCAAGTGAAATGCTGGACTGGATGAAGCACAAGTTGGAATCAAGTTTGCTGGGAGAAATATCAATAACTTCAGATACCACCTTTATGACAGAAAAGAGGAACTAAAGAGCCTCTTGATGAAAGTGAAAAAGGAGAGTGAAAACCTGGCTTAAAACTCAACATTCAAAACATGAAGATCATGGCAAATAGATGGGGAAACAATGAAAACAGTGACAGACTTTCTTTTCTTGGGCTCCAAAATCACTGCAGATGGTGACTGCAGCCATGAAATTAAAAGACACTTGCTCCTTGGAAGAAAAGCTATGACCAACCTAGACAGCATATTAAAAAGTAGACATCATTTTGCCGACAAAGGTCTGTATAGTCAAAGCTATGGTTTTTCCATTAGTCATGCATGGATGTAAAGTTGGACCATAAAGAAAGCTGAGTGCCGAAGAATTGATGCTTTTGAACTGTTGGAGGACTCTTGTGAGTCATTTGGACTGCAAGGAGATCCAACCAGTCAATCCTAAAGAAATCAGTCCTGAATATTCATTGGAAGGACTGATGCTGAAGCTGAAGCTCCAATATTCTGGCCACCTGATAAGAAGAGCTGACTCATTAGAAAAGATTCTGATGCTGGCAAAGATTGAAGGCAGGAGGAGAAGGGGACGACAGAGGATGAGATGGTTGGATGGCATCACCGACTCAATGAACGTGAGTTTGAGTAAGTTCCGGGAGTTGGTGATGGACCGGGAAGCCCAGTGTGCTGCAATTCATGGGGTTGCAAAGTCGGACACAACTGAGCAACTGAACTGAACTGAATTATAAATCAATAAGATGTAACATTATGTGTAAATTATTTATGAATATATATAGATAACATGTAATACAATTCAACAGAGAAAATAATGCCAAAAATTAACTCCAACCTAAACCTTACACCTTGTACAAAAATTAACTGAAAATGTATTATTGAGTTAAATATAAAACAAAAAAAATATACAAAACATTTTTAAATAGGAGAAAATATTCAGGATCTAGGAGTAGACAAAGATTTCTTGGATTTGACACCAAAACCACCATCCACTAAAATTAAAAAAAAAAGATCAACTGAACTTTATCAAAATTAAAACCTTCTGCTCTGCAAAATATTATTTTAAGTAAATAAGGCAAGTGGCAGAGTGGGAAAATATGTTTCCAAACCACCTGTTTGACAATGAAATAGATAGATCAAAATATATTAAAAGTTCTCTAGACACTGTAAGAGCAAAAATCTCATTCAGAGCATGAGTGAAAGATGTAAAGAGATAGTCCACTGAAGATGCTATAGAGACAGCAAATAAGCACATGAAAAGAGGTTCAGTATCATGAGTCACTAGGGACCTGCAGAATAAAACCACAATGAGATATCACTTAACAGGAATGGCTAAAATAAAAAATAGTGACAAGGGAATTCCCTGGCAGTCTAGTGTTTAGGACTCTGCTCTCTCACTGCTGAAGGCCTGGGTTTAATTCCTGGCTGGGGAATTAAAATTCTACAAGCCTTAAGTGTGATTAAATAATAATAATAATAAAGAAAACAAAGAAGTAGCCACTTTCAGACGGAGGGGCAGATGTCCCCAGGGAGAACGGAGCTGCCCTCTGCCCCTCTGTCCATCGGGACAGGATAACATGGCAATGGGGAGATTCTACATGGAAGATCATTCCCATTGGGCAATTTCTAGGGAATGGCCTGTGAGGCCATGGCACTTGGCCCCCAAAGAGAAGGATCAGTCACTTGGAAAGCTATTCCCAGTTCTCTCTCTCTGACTTATAAACAGTGTTTTTCTTCCACAACAGCCTGAATTGCTTCTCCACTTTATCTATTTTTATTTTTCAATTTTTTTTAATCCCTTCCTTTAAAAACAAAAACACAGCAACATCTCACCAATTAGACTTTTACCAAAATAATGATTTATAGTGTACCCAGCTATTTACAGAGAGAAGATCCATTTACAGAAGGAGGAAGTGGTTGTAATATATTGTGGGTGAATCCATGATGAAGAATCTTTCATTTCATTTGCTGGCTGTATTGCAGAGTTAATCTTCAAAGTGCATATTGCTAAAGGGGGGAAGAACAATTGATGACTTAATTTCTAAATTTAAAAACTGTTATCGAAATGCATCACAATGAAACAGTCTCATGTTTCAGCGAAGCACCCTCTGCAATCTTCTGGCTTCCCTCCCAGCTGGCATCCTTTCCAGGCTTGGACTGAAGGAAAATGCACAGGCATCTCCCACTTTATTCAGATGTTCAGACATCAGGGTGAGCACACACTTCAGACTCAGAAAAAAAGGTCATTTCAGTTTCAGATTTAAACTAGAGGTAGAGGTTCTGCTATCAGTGAATAAACTGTAGAAAGGCCTTGTGACCCCATGGACTGTAACCCGCCATGCTCCTCTGTCCATGGAATTCTCCACGCAAGACTACTGGAGCGGGTTGCCATTTCCTTCTTTAGGGGATCTTTCCCACCTAGGGATCCTATATCTCCTGCATTGCAGGCAGATTCTTTATGGTTTGAGCCACCAGGGAAGCCCCAGAAATGCCTAGACTAAGTTGATTCCTTACTCTTGGGCATGTGTTTAAATGACCCAGAGGCAAAACAGTTGTGTTGTTATGTTATGGTGGTTGTGTGTGTGTGTGTGTGTGTGTGTGTTTCCATTTAATGGCCCTAATAGTTCCTTTATTGAATTAACTTCCTTCTTTTTCTGCTCTTTGTTTTATCATTTTACTTCCAAATTTAGCTCGATAAATCAACCTTCGTAATAGTGCTTACATCTTTCAGTTTCCAGAGGACTCTCTTGGTAGTCTCACCCTTCAGCTAACCAGTCCTCTCCTCTCTCATCACTTCTCCCACCATAGTTACTCCAACCCCCAAGTACTTCCCTAACGGCCCTGGGTTTCCACCAGGCTGACCTACTGGATCACTGGTTGATCTGTCCCTTTTAAGTCATAAGATAAGCTGGAAATATCTGTTTGTTTGTTTGTTTGTTTGTTTTTTAAAAAAACAAACCTATTAATATATACATTTTAAGTACTTTTCTAATGAGCTTGTGAAGGAAGAGATCCACTGCCTTATGACTAGCTTTAAATATCTTCCTGAGGTTCAGGAAACATGACAGCTGTATATGAGAATAAAACTGTTTGCTTTCTGTTCATTATCATTGTCCATCTTTTGAATAACTTCACAAAAAAATTTAGTGAAGTTAGTTTGTCTTTAGACAAAAATTTAGTTTGTCTTTAACAAACAAGGGTCTTCAAACAAATAAGTCTGTCCACTTAAAAATAATCATAACTTTAAAATAGAGCTGCCTGGTCCAGCTTCCCTCACTCCATCACTTGTATCCCTGGTAAACATCCTTTATGCCAATACCTATCTCAGAGTCTCTGCTTCCCCCAGGGTAATTTCAAGAGTCTGTTGCCATTCTGGAGACCATCTAAGGCAAGGCTTTAAAATTTCTACTTGAAAACCTTGTCTTAGAGTTATCGCACCTGAAGCCAGAATTAGTTGGAATCTTCTTTAATGCAAATACCCCAAGTGTGCCTAGTGCCCCCTTTCTACAAAGACTGAGCTCAGCCTTTAGAACAAAGACATTTACATGGTTCATCTTTCCACTTAACCAGGTAGAAAGAAATGTGTAGGCAAAAATCAGTCGTGCCTTTCAGGAGGGTCACAGACTCCCACCCCAGAAAACTGCAGAACCATACACAATTCTAGGTACAGTTTCAGGAGGATAATAAGCCTCCCCTCCAAAAGTTTTCAAGGATTCCAATTTAAGAATTGTTGATTTATAGTGAAAGTAACAAAAACTCATAGTCTCCAAGCCTTTTTCCCCAGTACAGGGAATAGAAAAAAAATTTTTTAAGATATTAAAAAGTCCTAATTTTTCTTTATATGATTTCATCAGTGGGTTTTGAATAACCAAATATCAGAGTCAACTTACATTTTCCATAATAGTGTTGACTGTCCTTGAACTTGGCTCTTTACGATACTTCTTCCTGGTACAGTAGATGCTGACAAGAGTGATGATCAGCATCAGGGCAAACACAGCGGCAGTGGAAGATGTGGCAATGACAATGGTGTCTCGTGTTGACCCTCTCTTTTCACACCTTTCTCCCATGTACCACCAGTCATCCCCCGACCGACACCTACACGTTTGAAACATGACTGAGTTATGAGCTGACATTTAAATCTGAAAATCTTCACCATTGAAGGTGTGGGTCAACACTCAGGTCATTGACAGATGGAACCATTGGTCACCCACTCGGACTGAAAGGATTGGTTAAACTAGCCCAGGAAGCCAGGCAGGGCCAACAGCAAGGAGCAATGAAATTATTCCTAATCTGGGATTTAAAACAGCAGCTCCTAGCTGGGGAAGAAAGGCAGCACAGACAGTGGAGAAAATTTAGTTCTCAGTGTCCCAGTCTGGAACATCTCAGCTGTGACTATGGCCGGGTTCTTCTCAGAATTTAGGTATCTCCATCTACGGAATGCGGACAGTCACGTTGACCACATCAGACTGTTGTGAGGATTTATAACTCATGAGGACTGTTTCAGGCAATTAGAAAAGAACGTGCGGGCTTCCCTGGTGGCTCAGTGGCAAAGAATCAACGTGCCAAAGCAGGAGACGTGGGTTCCATCCCTGATCAGGGAGGATCCCACCTGCCTCAGAGCAACTAAAGCTGTGAGCCTGTGCTCCAGAGCCCAGGAGCCACAACTACTGAAGCCCATGCACCCCAGAGCCTGTGCTCCCTAACAGGAGAAGCCACCACAGGGAGAAGCCCGAGCACCACAGCCAGAGAGAAGCGTCCACACTCTGCAGTTACAGAAAAACCCACATAGCAAGGAGAAGGAAAAGGCACCCCACTCCAGTACTCTTGCCTGGAAAATCCCATGGACGGAGGAGCCTGATAGGCTACAGTCCATGGGGTTGCAAAGAGTTGGACATGACTGAGTGACTTCACTTCACTCACTTCATATTTTATCACTGGAGAAGGAAATAGCAACCCACTCCAGTACTCTTGCCTGGAGAATCCTATGGACAGAGGAGTCTGGTGGGCCATGGTCCATGGGGTCGCAGAGAGTCGGACACAACTGAAGTGACTAAGCACACATGCATGCCACATAGCAACAAAGACCCAGCAGAGCCATAAATAAACAAAATCTAAAAAATATATAATGTACTCACTTTACATTAATAATTTCATTGTTCTACTGGCAACCCAAACTCCCAAATGGAGAGCAAACAATAAATACTCTATGAACAGTTGTGAGATGAGAATCAACTGATTTCACTCATATGAAATATCACATGAATCATACATTGTGGGAATGAAACAAATAGCTAACGAAAGGATGAGGAGATGGCACCCTTACCTGCACTCAGCTTTGCCATTCTGGAGAATGCAGATCCCATCATTCTCACACCTGAAACTTGTGCAGAGGTCATTGACATCCAAGGTTGGAAGTGGGTCATTTTGTGTATTAAGGTGGGATATGTCTAAGGAGGATGAGGGGAGAGCAGGTAGGGAAGTCAGTTGGAGTTTAATGAGCATTTGATCTTTAAGTTCAAAATCAAATGTTCAGTTTGTAATACATTCAGGTAATCTTGAAGCACTGTCCAGTAACATTCACAGGAGTGAAACAATCAAACAGGTGGTTTGAGAGCTAGCCACCAAGGGAAGCTGGGCCAGCCTGTGGGGCTACAGCTGAACATGTGTTTGCCCAGGTCTGGGCTCACCTGAGCTCGAAGGGGAGTCTGTGTTCCGAATCCCAAGGGACCAACAAGGAAACAAAAGCTCAGAAATGCAAAGAAATGCAAAGAGGCCCTTGCCCAAGATCACAGGTCTCTTGCAAGGCAGAGCAAGTAGATAGATATTCAGCACAAGATACCAGGTCCCCTGACAACCAAGAATCTGTTCTTTTCGGTGTTTTCTGATCCAAACAGGGTCAAACAGACATGATGAACATATGAATTTGTCTCTGCTACCTAAAATGTTTTCTCCCTCAATGAAAGTTATTTCTGAATCGTTTTTCCCCTGAAGTATCATCTAGATTTACTCTGACACTGAAATCAAAATTTCATGGGTTTTAATCACATCACCTTTTGTCACAAAAAATAGTTCTGACTTACTGAGATGCAAGTGGGTATTTAATAGTAAATGAGTTAAAATCCTATCACATAAAACATGGAAACCACCAGTTATTCCTGGAAAATGTTATTGGTGGCTGCGATGACTAAGAAACTTTAGAAGACAAGAGATTAATGCTGGTACTGACAAGACATATGTATGTGTGCACGCATGTGTATACATATTTAAAAGAGACAACAAAGTCCATTTCCACTTTCATTTTATGTTTTGTGTGACATTTTTACTTCTAGAATCCAAGAATTAAATTCTAGGGTATAATGGATATACTTTAACTTACTTTTAAAGAAATTTTCTGGACTAAAGCTTTCCACTGTTGTTCCATGCAGTGGTAATTAATTTGTCCTGGCACTATCTCTGTTTCCATCTAAATTATTTTTATATTGTTAATAATTCATACAAAAAAAAATCCCACTCATGCCCACTTCTTCCCACATCTCTATCTAATATATCGGAAAATAGAACCCAGAAGAACACAGTAAATAATCAATGACCACAAGAAAAAAAAAAAAGAATAGCTTAGAGAAAACTATTTTTATTCACATACCTTCCACTGTCAGTAGGATATAAACATCATCTCCTTTGATAAAATCTCTGCTTTTCAGCAGGTCTTGGGTCATAAAGTTATGGAATCCACGGCCCCTACCTCTTTGAAACTGAGTTCCATTAGGGAAAATAACTTGTGCTCCCACTTTGGAAGGCCTGTCCCAAAAATAGGTTCCATTATCTGAAAAAGCAATTTATATTAATGGATTATGTTTAGCATCATCATAGCTTTCGGTGGCAGGAAAATGCAGGCAATGTGAAGCACAATTAAGATGGAGCTCAGAATAATTAAATGATGTTATTGACCTGTGCTGTAGTCCCCGGCAAATCACTGGAGTTTTTCATTTATATTATCCTGATGGAAACGAGATGGCGCAGCAGAGAGGACCACACTCAGGGTTACTACAGAAAATTTCCTGGGTAGGAGGCATGGGTAGTAAAGCTCTACACTTTTACTGACTGACCAGTGTAGAAATTCAGCTATCCATTAGAATCATTCTGTAGTGGCCTTCTGAGTTACAGACAGCCCTTTAAACCGAGTTAAATCAGTGCATTACTGAGAGAGTTACTAATTTTAGCATAGAACAATTCATCTTATTAACTAAATTATTCGCCTAACATAGCAAAGGGCTTCAGGAGTAGAAGACAGTAAAAAGCACTGTTTCTGGAAAAGCAGGTGATGACCCATCCAACCTTGAGACATTTTCAACATCATTCAGGGAAAAATGTTTTGAAAAAAGATAAAGAAATTGTGAACATCAAATTCCCACATCTCTTTGTCAATACTATTTTTTTTTCCTATCAGATTAGATTTTTATCCCCCCAGATCACTTAGGTCCATTCTTTTCATATACAGAATTCAGAATTGACAATAATATTGACCTTGTCATAATTCCTTGTTTTACTTTGTTAGGTTCCCAGAGGGCAAAGGATTATTATAATTAGAAATGTGATCATTGCTTTCTGGGCACTGCATCTTTCAGTCTAGAAAGATGGGGAATGATGTCACCATTGGCAAGTCCCCCAGAACTCCTCAGTAAGAAGTTACAGTCCATTCCCACACCCTTCCCAACACTAAGAACATCTACTTAACATCTTCTTTCTGATCAAAAACCACCCGCATTTCAAAAGCTGAGCTGTTTTTGACAATATCAGTGACAAGACAAGGACAGCATGGGTTAGGAGAACTCAGCATCTGAGACTCTCTCCCTGCCAGGCCCTTCCACAAGCTTCCCTCCTTGAACTGTAGAGACACTGTTAATAGAATTGTGGGGTTATTATTATTGTCCCGGTTTTGCTGCTGAAGACACTGAGGTTTCAAGAGATTATCAGTGCAAATTCACAATGCTAGTGAGAAGCAAACCTTGGATTTGAACCTAGGCTTGTCAGACTCTAAAACCAACAACACACCTCCTCCCAGGTGGTGCTAGTGGTAAAAAACAAACAAACAAACAAAAAAACCCGCCTGCTAGTGCAGGAGACATAAGCGACAGGGCTTGATCTCTGGGTCGAGAAGATCCCCTAGAAGAGGAAATGGCAACCCACTCCAGTATCTTTGCCTGGAGAATCCCATGGACAGAGGAGCCTGGCAGGCTATGGTCCATAGGATCACAAAGAGTTGGTCTTGATTGAAGTGACTTAGCACGCACACACTCCTCGTACAACCTTGAGAATTTAGGCGTTGTCATCAAATTCTAAGAATACAGCCAGTATCTTCTCAATTTGTTGGCATCTCTATTGATATTCCTGACAGTCTCCTGCCTGGGAGACTCTGTCCAGAATTGCTGAAGCCCTTCCCCTACATTGAAGAAGGAAATGGCAACCCAATCCAGTATTCTTTCCTGGAGAATTCCATGGACGAAGAAGTCTGTCCATGGGGTCACAGTCAGACATTATTGAGAGACTATCAGACTTCCCCCACACATCTTCTGATCCAAAGATTTGGGGCTCAAAAATTCCCTAGGTGCCTGGTTATGCATTCTCTCATTCCCAAATCATCCATCCCTCCTAGAGCAATGATTGTGTATTAATAATAAAGAAGATGAGCCACAAACCGATGGTCAGGAATGGGTCTGTCGTTAGACTCTGCTGGTTGGACATACGCTGTCGAATGTCAGGAGTTTGATCCAAGATTGTCATCGTGACTTGTTGCCAAGGACATGGCCACTCTAACTGATCATCATTGGCTCCAGAGATCAGGTGGAAATACATTCCTATTTTAGGCAAACTATATAGATTCAAGTAAATCTGAAAGGCATATCCCTTAGAAGAATAAAATGGAGGGCTGTAGAAAGACCCATCAGGGCTGCCAATGAGCTGTGTGAAATTCCTTATATGCCAGACATGATGAGGGCACCGTGTTTCTGAGAGATTGATGTCATCAATAGACAGGCCACCCAGTGAGGCACCAGTGCCTCTGACCCCTTCAAACACCACTCGAAATTTACTGGTCGCATTCAGTGTTACATGGTAAAGTTGCCAGCTCCCAGAGGGTATATCTGCAAAAGAGGTATTATTATTTCAGAGAGGATAAAGGACCATGTAGGTCACATACAAATTGACATTAGAGTCCTAATCTTCATGGCTAAAGGATCTTTCTAGAGCTGCTGCCTCCTGCAGGTGTAAGGTATGGCTTTCTTCTTCCGCCAGCTCAGGTCCAGTTACTCCGAGGCAGTTTTGTAGGGCCAAGTGGCTCTCTGCAGTATTTGAATGCTTATCTAGCTCATTTTTATTCTTAGATAGATCACCATTTTCCAGACACAGGTGAGCAAACAATAGCATCTAACTCATGAGTACTCCATACCCAACTTATAAGTCACCTCCTCTCAGTCAGTTAAACAGACAAACAAGCCCAAAACTTTACATTTGTACCAGATTCCTGTGGTTCTCAGCCGAATGCCTCCTTTAATCTATGTAAACTTTGATTGGAATATTTCCTCCAAGTGCAAAATTTTCAATCAGTTTTTGGCAGTATTAGACAGGAATTCATCAGACCATAGAAGGCCCACAACCTACAGTTGGCTCCTTACATCATTTACCAGGGACTCAGCATTACAAGCTTCCCAGGTGGCACAGTGGTAAAGAATCCACCTGTCAATGCAGGAGACGCAGATTTGATCCCTGGCTTGGGAAGATCCCCTGGCGTGGGAAATGGCAAACCACTCCAGTATCCTTGCCTGAAGAATTCCATGGACAGGGGCGTCCGGCTGGGTGGGCTACAGTCTATGGGGTTACAAAGAGTCAGACATGACTGAGCAACTGAGCACGCAAAGGCATCAGTATTTATCTGATACCTGGTACCATCTCCTTTCTTCCCAAACTGCGCATTCCCCTCAACTATTACTCTCTACCCTGGAGAACAGTGCACCATAGGATATCTTGTGTTATTTTCTTATATCATACATTCAAATAAGAAGCAGTACATTAAGCAATTTTCAGAAGCTCATCCCACAAAGGGAATGAATAGCTCAGGAATTCATGTCAAATAGTAGTTAACACAGTGCCTTAAAATTTACATGTATTAGCACTTAATGAGAAACACATAGCTTGAAAATCAGTTAGAAAGATCCAAATTACAGGAAATGCTGTTGTCCATGGAAAGACCCTGAATTGAACAAAAATCTTTCATGAGAGCTTCCCTTTGATTTTGATCAGTACTTTCAGCTTAAATTCTGGACTTCTAGGCAGGTTTCTTAAATACACTTTGTGCTATTATCTATCAGTAATAACACCCACAGATTGCTAATACAAAGGATTATATATGTATAGTCATGTATGCATGTAATAATTTTATTTATAACCTTTTACATATGCATTAGATACATATTATATACATATATAATGTATGGTATATATACATGTCAGAGAAGGTAATGGCACCCAACTCCAGCACTCTTGCCTGGATGTATAATATGAGATTAAGAACCTCAGCTTAAAGTGGTCTTGAAGGGAAATATCATCTATGTTTCAGATTGTTTCTCCTTGTTAAACAGGGGGGAAATGGCATGATATATGGCATAACATGGATCAATTTTTATAATAGGTTTTAGTCAATTCATTCAAATCAAGAAGTCAATATATGAAGCAAACAGTAATATAGTCACTAGCCTACAACCCCTCCCTTCCTCCCTCAGGGAACCTTCTGAACCATCTAATAGGTGGTCAACGTGACCCACCTCCCAGACACACGATTGGAAGGAAGGGTGGCCACCCCATCGTTATTGCCCTCTCTCCACTCCAAATTGCTCCAGAAGATACATTTAACCCAAATCATAACAGTTAGAATCCTGCATTGGAATTTATGTTTTTTAGGCTACAAATTAGAGGAAGAGATCCTTCTCTAGTCTGATGGCATGTTTTTAATGTAAATGTAAAATGCAAAAATGCAAATGGGAAGTGAAACAGCCAAAGCACCAGTTTTCTGGACAAAGCCCCTCTGAGGTAACAGGACAGGTCCCCAGCCATGTTCAGGGACAGGTTCCATCCTACCTGCGGCCACTTTCTCTCTTCTCCATCCTATAATTTAGATATGTTGAGCCAGTAACTCTTGCCGTTTTGCCTAAGCTAGTTTCCATTCTATTTTATTATTTGCCAAGAACTAACTTCGCCAACACCAGAGACCAATCTACAGTTTCTTAAGTGAGCGTCACGTATTTTATAGCACAGAAAGCACTTTCATTTTAGCTTCCTAACCACAGCATAAAACAAGGAGGATCAGGTTCTAGGTTCTAGGTTCATAACCCCTACCCTGTTGTAAGTGGTTGCATTAAATAAAACATTAAGATTGCCTCGCTCTGTTTGGGTTGGACTTGTACGCACGGCTATATTTAAAATGGGTAACCAACAAGGACCTACTCTATAGCGCAGGGAGCTCTGCTCAATGTTATGTGGCAGCCTGGCCAGGAGGGGAGTTTGGGGAAGAATGGCTACATGCACATGTATGACTGAGTCTCTTTGCTGTTCACCTGAAACTATCCTATTATAACATTGTTAATCAGCTATACCCCAATACAAGATAAAAATTTAAAAAATAAAAAGATTGCCTCACTTTGAATGTAAGAATAAAAATGTTGATACTGTACCTTTTATTTGTTCCACAAGGCTTGGAGTCCTGCTCAGATGAGCCGCAGAATACTCCCTGATATAGATGTTCAGTTGGTCATCTTCACTTCCACTGTTGTACAAAAAAAATTGCAAGCACTGAAATCCTCGTTTAGGGTAAAGTATTCTACTTTCCAGTATTGCTGTGGCCCCCTCATTTACAGAGCTACAGTTGAAATGCATGAAGAAGCCAGAACCTGTTAAGAGGATAAGAGCAGAACTGAGAAACCAGGTACTGGATACAGGGATGCATATCTTGTGGGCACTCTGTTCCCACTTAGTTCCTGCTGTATGCAGGGCACTGTTTGAGCACCGAAATGCAGATCTTGGAGCAGGCAGACTATGAAAATAGCAACATTAGATCACTTTTTTCTTACTACAGTTGTTAGTTTTCAAAAATGAAAAAAAAAAGGGGGGACTTCCCTGGGTCCAATGGTTGAGACTTCACCTTCCAATGCAGGAGGTGCAGGTCCAAAATCTGTTCAGGGAGTTAAGATTCCCACATGTCTGAGCCAAAAAACTAAAACATAAAACAGAAGCAGTATTGTAACAAATTCAATAAAGACTTTAAAAAGGATCCACATCAAAAAAATCTTTTAAAAAATGGGAAAAAGTGTTACCTGCTCAGTCTAGCCTCTCTCTCTCTTTCTCCATCCCTTCCTCCCTCCTACAGTAGTACCTATGGAGGGCCACTATCCACTATTCAAATCTACATTTAAAAAATATTTTTATTGAAAATATGTGACATGCTGATGGTGATTGCAGCCATGAAATTAAAAGATGCTTACTCCTTGGAAGGAAGGTTATGACCAACCTAGATAGCATATTAAAAAGCAGAGACATTACTTTGCCAACAAAGGTCCGTCTAGTCAAGGCTATGGTTTTTCCAGTGGTCATGTATGGATGTGAGAGTTGGACTATAAAGAAAGCTGAGCACCGAAGAATTGATGCTTTTAAACTGTGGTGTTGGAGAAGACTCTTGAGAGTCCTTGGACTGCAAGGAGATCCAACCAGTCCATTCTAAAGGAGATCAGTCTTGGGTGTTCATTGGAAGGACTGATGTTGAAGCTGAAACTCCAATACTTAGGCCACCTGATGAGAAGAGCTGACTCATTGGAAAAGACCCTGATGCTGGGAAAGATTGAGGGCAGGAGGAGAAGGGGACGACAGAGGATGAGATGGTTGGATGGCATCACTGACTCAATGGACATGGGTTTGGGTGGACTCCGGGATTTGGACATGGAGGCCTGGCGTGCTGTGGTTCATGCGGTCGCAAAGAGTCGGACACGACTGAGTGACTGAACTGAACCATCGTGTAAATTCAAGGTATGCATGTTCATTTGACACATTTATATATTGCCTTCTAATTGCCATCGTAGCAATAATTTGGCGCTTCTATTTGATACATAGCATCATTTTTTTGGTGCTGGGAATAGTGAAGTCTAGTCTCTTAGCAGATTTGATTATTATAATACAATATTGTTGCCTATATTCATGATGCTGTACATTCCATCTCTAGGGCTAATTTACTACTTCTTACAAGTTTGTACCTTTAAACAATATCTGTCCTGTCCTCACCAACCCCCATAAAAGAAAAAGGAGGAGCACTTCCATGCTCTTAGAGACCCCAAGCCTTGCCCAGACCATCTGAGCTGTCAAGCAACAGTCCTGGGTTCTCAAATCTAGTTTCACCTATCTGCTGCCAGAAATTAGCAAATAAATAAAAATGTGGTACCTGTAGCTAAAAAATGATTATTTGATTCAAAACAAAATTTCAGTAGAAATTTTTACTCATCTGAGTAAAATTAAATACACTGTACTTTCTACCTTCATTCCTGTTTGCAACAGGAATGTGTAACCTCAACCAGCTGAAGTTGCAAAATGGATTAATTCCCAGTCTGGTGCTGTTCACTGGAAGATCTCTTGGATTCTGAAAGCTTCGAGGAAACAAAACCCCACTGCTCCAGAGGTAAGAGTCCTTCCAGAGAGTGGCAGCCCCCCCACCTCCTTGCAGTGGGCATATATTATGGGTAGAGGCCTCACAGAGCCCAGGGCTGGCCCATGGGGAAAAAAGCAAACTCAGACAGTAAAAGCAAAGAAATTAACCATATCCTTATATCATACAGAACCAATTCTTGAGTAGCACTAGTGGGCTATCATTAGTAATTCTAATACAAATAAGAATTCAAATTGCAGTATTTCACAGCAAAGAAAAAGGCTACCTAGAGCCTGTTATACAGAGTGAAGCAAGTCAGAGAAAAATAAATATTGTATATTACTGCATATCTATGAAATCTAGACAAATGGAACTAATGAACTTATTTGCAGGGCAGCAATGGAGACACAGACCTAGAGAACAGACTTTCCACACAGCAGGGGAAGAAAAGGGTGGGACAAATTGGGAGAGCAGTATGGAGACATGTACATTACCATATGTAAAATAGATAGCTAGTGGGAAGTTGCAACTTACAGAGAAAACAGGGAGCTCAGCTCTGTGCTAAGTGATGACCTAGAGGAGTGGAAAAGGGTGGGAGGTGGGAGGGGGGTTCAAGAGGGAGGGGACATGTGTATACCTATTCATGTCGATGTATGGCAGAAACTAGCACAGTATTGTAAAGCCATTATCCTCCCATTAAAACTAAATTTAAAAAGAAGAAAGGAAGAAAAAGGCTAGAAGCACTGAGAATAAAACCCAGAAGAATCTCACTCCTGTTACCTCTGCACCGGCCCATGTTGGAGTGATCGCTCTCCGGCCCCTCAGAGACCTGGCAGAGCCGCTGCCAGTCAGCACTGTCTGCTGAACTCTGAATCATCCCACACACATTTTCCAGCTCAAAATCGCACGACTCCATAAAGCTCAAGGAGGAGGCTACAAAAGCAACAGAAACAATTACTGACATGCAGATCGAACACAATAAGCTAAGTAGTAAAAACACCTCATCCAGAAGAACTAGGAATTCTAGGGTGATATTAAAGGGGACTCGTCGCTGAGTCAGGGTGATGGTGGCTTGAAGATCTCTTGATATCTGCAAAACCAAGACAATCAACCAACTGTGAGTTCTGTATAAGCTGCCTCCCTGAGTCTTGTTTATCAGATTAACTAACTGTGTTCGAAACCTGAGTCGAGTCGCTTCCCTGGTGGTCCAGTGGCTTAGACTCTGTGTTCTCAATGCAGAGGGCCCAGGTTCCATCCTTAGTCAAGGGACCAGATCTTACATGCCACACCTGACTGAGTTTGCATGCTGCAACTAAAGAGTGTTTTCGCATGCCACAACTAAAAAGATCCTGCATGCTGCGGTGAAGATCAAAGATTTCAAGTGCTACAACTAAAACCTGGAGCAACCAAATAAATATTCTAAGAAGAAAGAAATATGAGTCTACACTCCTCTAGTTATTCAGATTAATAAACCACAACTCAAATTATTTGAACTCATTTAAATTATGACTGTATATTTCATTTGGACTGAAAAGAGTTTTGAATATAGTTGGTCTATACATTTGAGTTAGCAACAATTTCAGAAACTTGAAGGGGGCATGCTGTGACAGGACTCAGCTGGTTTTTAAATCTGAAGCCCAGAACACATGAGAAGAAAAATGCTACTTCCATGTTGTCATTTGGGATCTGGGTGCTAATCTTTTTGGTTTTTTTTTTTTCCTTTCTGAACATCAAACTTCAACTATCAACCTATAATTAACTAACTATAATTTCAGAAAACCCAGCACAGAGTAGAATGTTTTCCTACAGAGCAGAGAGGAAGAGAGATCATGTCAAAGAATCTGTCACATACAGCAGTTATACAGTTGATTCAACTTTAAGACATCAGAGTCACTGAAATCCATTCGCTGGCCAATCACATCCATGAAGTCCGGGACCCTTGTTACAATTGTAGGTTCTGATCCATTTCCGAATGCAGTTTTACTGTAGTGCATCACTGAGCTGTAATCATAGGGAACGTTCAAGGAGTCTATTACTTGATCATCATAGAAGTCAAAATTTCTCTCTTTGCCTAAATGATAAATAAAAATTTTAATTACAAAATTTAGTTTATCTTACTCCAAAGACTGTTAACTTAGAAATAAAGACAATAATAAACATTGTGCAACATTGGTTACAACTAACACTTGATGGTATTTCAAGAGTGCTTCAAATATTCCTGTATTGGAATAGACTATTTAAACTTAGAATTATGATACCACCTGTCATGCTGAACTTGTCTAAGATTTCACTGCAGCCCAAAGTTGGACTTGAGCATTTGGCCTAAGGTGGTAAGAACTGCTAATGGAAAGCTATGGCTTTTCCAGTAGTCACAAATGGATGTGAGAATTGGACCATAAAGAAGGCTGAGTGCTGAAGAACTGATGCTTTCAAACTGTGGTACTGGGGAAGACTCTTGAGAGTCCCTTGGACTGCAAGGAGATCAAACCAGTCAAAGGAAATCAAGACAGGGAAGCCTGGCATGCTGCAGTCCATGGGGTTGCAAAGAGTCAGACACAGCTTAGCAACTGAATAACAACAGTGGGTAGAAAGGGTCTAAAAGGTATTATTGAAACACTCAGTGTCATTGACTGCAATGACGAGATGTAGGTATTCTCACTGGATGGAGATGAAAACAATTGGGAGGTGTGGTGGGATGGGATGGGGATGATAATGCAGGAAGGATTGATATCATCAGTGATCTCTCAGTTACTGGAATATGTGTAGATATATGTAAATAAATACATTTAGAGAAGATTCCTGACTACTTAGCATCACTACAAATGGGTCTGATCATCAATGCATAAAGATGCATTATCAAATCAAGGCAGAAGTTTCTAACAAAAATAAGACATTGGAAACCCTGAAGAACGAGGCCATGGGTTGAAGCTAAGCACTTCTCTTGCTCTAGAAATCTTTTAGACTTGGCTATAATGTCTTCCCCCAGACTCTGGGTCAGGGCAAAGGCAGGGGCAACTAATGTGATGTTGGGATTGTGGTGTCAGGGGCCCTCAGCACAGAGCAGCCCTCACTGGCCTCATTTGATAGCCATGTCATCCCTCCCCTCTCACTTCTCTGCCTCCCCATTCCCCTCACCATACCCTATGGAGGCAAGACAGATGGAGAAACGAAATGTCACTGCAGAAAACATGAGTTCTAGTCAGACATGGATATTACAACCTTTCTGGAGATCTCCCTGGAGATCTAGTGGCTAAGACTCAATGCTCCCAATGCAAGAGGCCCAGGTCTGATCCCTGGTCTGGGAAATAGATCCCACATACTGCAACAAAGACCCATGTGGCACAACTAAGACCCAGTGCAGCCAAAATAAACACATTTTTGGGGGGAGGGGGTAGGGGTGGAGAAATCTTTCTGACTTTGAGCACAAAGTCACAAAAAGTTCCAGCTGTTCAACTACTGCAGCGTTTCGCAATATGGGCTCCAAAGGATTATACAACCAAATACTCCAAAAAAAAAAAAAAAAAAAAAAAGACCATGATCAAGTCACTTTGGAAAACGCTCCTGCTGGAGATTTGCAATTCACGTTAGTCAAGCAAAGACTCTGAACAGTACAATAGTGTAAATAGCTAAGTGTAATTTCTTTTAACCTAGGATTTCCCAAATTAATTTGACCACAGATTCCTTTCTACAAAACACCTGCGAAAAAATTGTGGGACAGTGCTCCATAAAATACTCTTTAGGAAACACTGGTTCCTAACATCACATCCAGCTCAAACTGGGGTTCTGGAAAACTGTTCCCCAGTGGCCATCAGGGACTTCATCTCTTACTGAGTTAGAGCCAAATGTGCTCAGCTGTGTCCAACTCTTGGTGACCCTATAGACTATAGCCTGCCAGGCTCCTTGTCCATGGGATTCTCCAGGCAAGAATACTAGAGTGAGTAGCCAGTCCCTTCTCCAGGGACCCAGGGATCAAATCTGTGTCTCTTGCATCTCCTGCATTGGCAGGCAGATTCTTTACCACTAGCACCACTTGGGAAGCCCAGAGCCAAATGAAGTAAGATCAAAACATCAGAGTTTTCCCATTATTAATAGACAACACCAATGGCAGAAGAAAGCACATGTTTAGAAATTTAGTATTTACGTTTAAAACAATGTAAAACAACAAGATAAACCTACCTGAAATTATTCTGTTCCAAATTATGCTGACATAGTCATTCCGATCGGACCGTGACTGTTCATGCCAGAACCCAAGGGCATGGAGAAACTCATGTTGAACCGTTGCTATTTTGTCACAGCCCTCTCCGATGGACAGTTGTTGCATCCCAGTAAATTGCTTCCCCACTGAAGACCAGCAGCTGACAGGGGAGTTTACAGTACGAGGAGAGGCTTTTATATTGATGCAGGTTAAGGTCTTAGAGCTAAATCCCTAATGCCTAATCTACCTGGTTACCTAAGATCCTAGATCTTTCACTTGTGTCTAAACACCGTGCACTTCTCCCAAAACCCAGTGAGGTATGAAAAGCCTTCCAGACCAGATGATCTTTGGAGAACTTGGGCTGACACCAAATGTTAAGGAGTAATTCACCCTCCACTCAACCTGGCCTGATTTTTTCTGAATATCCCAAAATTTTTCAGATGGTCCTTGAATAAGGGTTCTATACAGGTAGAGAAACTACTCAGAACTGCTGATCTTGAGTCAAATAACTATCATCTTCTTAAGCAAAGTAGTAAGAGTTCTCGGATAGCAAGGAGATCAAACCAGTCAATCCTAAAGGAAATCAACCCTGAATATTAATTGAAGGAACTGATGCTGAAACTGAAGTTCCAATACTTTGGCCACCTGATGCGAAGAGCTGACTCACTGGAAAAGACCCTAATGCTGGGAAAGATTGGAGACAGAAGGAGAAGAGGGCAACAGAGGATGAGATGGTTGGATGGTATCACAGATTCAATGGACATGAACTTGGGCAAACTCTGGGAGATGGTGAGGGACAGGGCGGCCCAGTGTGCTGCAGACCATGGGGTCACAAAGAGCCGGACATGACTGAGAGACTGAACAACAACAACAAGAGTTCTTGGGTTAAAATAAATTTAAATACACATGCTTGCATGCGTACAGATGGGTTTTACTTGAAGGCAGAAGTAAGGAGCTTATTGGAACTCCCCTGGTGATCTAGTGGCTAAGATTCCAAGCTTCCAATGCAAGGGGGCTGAATTTAATCCCTAGTCAGGGAACTAGATCCCACATGCCCCAACTAAGACCTGAGGTAGCTAAATAAGTAGATATTAAAAATAAAAAAAAAAAAAAGCGGCTTCCTTTGTGCCCTTAGTGGTAAAGAATCTGCCTGCCAAAGCAGAAGACACGGGTTCGATCCTTGGTCCGGGAAGACCCCACATAGCACGGAGCAACTGGGCGCAGGCACCACAGCTATTGAGCCTGTGCTCTAGAGCCCATGTGCCACAACTACTGATGCCTGAGTGCCCTAGAGCCCAAGCTCTGCAACAAGAGAAGCCACCGCAATGAGAAACCCACACACCAAAACTAGAGTGTAGCCCCCGCTCACCACAACTAAAGAAAAGCCCAGGCAGCAACAAAGACCCAACACTGCTAAACTAAATAAATAAAAGAAATAAATGGCACCCCACTCCAGTACTCTTGCCTGGAGAATCCCTCGGACAGAGGAGCCTGGTGGGCTGCAGTACATGGGGTTGCAAAGAGTCGGACACAACTGAGCAACTACACTTACTTACTTAAGGAGTGCAGAAACTACAAACAGGCTGAAGGTCAGAGTCTTAGGGCAGATGGCATGTGACCCCACCCTCCTTGTCTTTACAAGGTTGAGACAGTGCAGTCTGGTTTTATGGCAAGAGGGAAACTACATCCAGCAAATAGCGATGGAAGCCCCAGCCTCCCTCAAGGTTAGGGTCCAGGGCAATCACTATGATGCAATGTCCCAGCCACAGCAATTCTCAGAACACTTAGAAGACAAACTCTTCAATTTACCCATTGCCCTTGAACACTGATATATAGTTGGGTTCTCCAGACCAAGGCTTGAAGTCAATGCATGATTTTAGGCGATAGCGTTCAAATGCCTTGAGAATAACCCCCCTGGCATTCATCTCTGAAGGGAGAAAACAAACAAAAATAAACTTATTAAAATTATCACCATTGAACAATTCACCATGGAAACAGGGCCTGTAATATATTGTTTATCATGAATTAATCCCTCTATGAAAATTTAGCATTTTATTTTTTACAAAACTTAGTATACAGTATCAATTAAGTATCACATGTAAGTATTTGGTTGTTCTTCAGATTATCTTATTTTGTCCCATGTATATTTCTCTGGAGCCAGTATAGTGCAGATAGCAAAAAAAAAAAATAAAGGAGGGGGCGTTTCCTTACCTCTGAGAACACATATACTCGTTCACAGACAACCAAAATGAACCATCACTGTCACATGCTTCATCTAAGAAGCTATAATATATATTTAAAGGCCTGCAGCAGAGTTTTTAATCTGAAGACCTTGAGATGAGAGGGACCATGAATATGTTGAGATAGTATTCAAAGAATTATGTCTATACCTCTATTCATATCTATCTCAGCAAAGTGCAATTTCTGGGGAGAGCATTCATAAGATTCTCAAATGAGTTCAGGGTCTAAAATACGAATAAGAACAACTGCTTCCAAGTTGACTGATGCTAACAGTTTAGATAGAATAGTGCTCAAAGAAGGCAGGGGCAAGAAACCAATAAAGGTATGTAGGAAAAGAAGCTCAGAGGGCAATCTGGGGGAAGGGGCCGTATCAGGTGCATATGAAGAGAGAGTCACAAATCAGAGCAGGTACTGGTGAAGTGAAGGATGGTGGCTGCCAGCAGTGGGTGACCATATGGCAGAGAAGATGGTGTGTTGACTGGTTCCAACCAGACACACCTGGGTTCTCTCCTATCCTCACTACTTACTTTTTTTCTAAACCAGAGTCAAACATGACTGAGCAGCTAACTTTATGCTTTTTATACAATTAAAACAATGAACAACTGTTAAGTTAGAAATTTAACAATTATAAAAACAATTAACCATTCAAAAGTGAACATTGCAGGGGCAATTTCATACATGCATAATGTTCTTCAACAACTTGTCTGTCTAGTTCCAAAACGCCTTCATCACCCCAAGAGGACACTTTGTACCCATTAAACCATTGCATTCTCTCTGTATGGATTTTCCTATTCTGTGAAAAGTGAAAAGTCTCAGTTGCTTAATTGTGCCCAACTCTTTGTAACCCCATGGACTATAACCTACAAGGTTCCTCTGTCTGTGGAATGCTCCAGGCAAGACTACTGGAGTGGGTTGCCATTCCCTTCTCCAGGGTATCTTCCCAAACCAGGGACTGAACCCAGATCTCCCGAATAACAGGCAGATTCTTTATGGTCTGAACCACCAGGGAAGCCCCATTCCTATTCTAGTCCTTCCTATTTTTTTTAATTGGAGGACAATTGCTCTACAATATTGTGTTGGTTCCTGCCATACAACAACATGACTCAGCCATCAGTATATCTATGTCCCCTCTATCTAGAGCCTCCTTCCCACCACCCCTCATCCCACCCCTCTAGGTCATCACACCACGAGGATGAGCCCCTTGTGTTATATAACAACTTCCCATTAGCTTTCTATCCATTTACTATTGATGCATATCTTTGCCAATTTAATTCACCTTTGGAGTTTTGGTATTATCACAAGACCAGCTAAGGGGGAAATAAAATCGACTTTGCAGGAATATTGTAAGACTAGCACAGAAAGAAGAGGTGAAGTTCCAAGCACAGTAGTCCCCATGGATCTGCGGTTTCACTTTCTGTGGCTTTGGTTACCTTCCATCAACCAAAGTCCAAAAGTATTAAATGGAAAACTGCAGACATAAGAGTTGATGATCATGAAACTGCATGCTGCTCTGAGCAGCCTGAGGAAATCTTGTGCCACACTGCTCCATCCCACCAGGGATTCCTCAATCTTAGATGTCCATCATCTGCTTTCAATATCCACTCATCGGCCTCATCAAGGCTCAATGACCCAGCATCACCCAAAGCAGATAGTCCTCCTTCTGATGTGTCATCAGAACGTCAATAGTAGCCTAACGACGCATCACAGCACCTACGTCATTCACCTCAGTTCATTTCATGAAGTAGGCCTTTCATCATCTCCCATCATCAGAAGAAGGCTAACACAGTTCAATAAAATATCACATAATTTTTATTATAGGTTATTATAATTGTTCTATTTTCTTATTAGTTACTATCTCTTACTGTGCCTAATTTATCAGTTTATCATACGTACATAGATTAGGAAAAATCCTAGTATATATTGGGTTTGGTACTACCCACAGTTTCAGTCATTCACTGGAAGTCTTGGAACATATGCCCCAAGGATAAGGGGACACTACTATAAAATGAGCATTTATCAAATGTTTATTTTCTGCTACCTTCTTACATGTCCATTTCACAGACAATTTAAAGACATTATTCAGAATGCCTCAGTCTAGGTAAAGGTAAAGAACAGGACACACATAGGACCTAAAATCCATGAATCTCTAACAGGCACTCAGAATTCAACCATTTACAATATCACACAAATGATACATGCTCAGGGACATCCCTCATGGTCCAGTGGTTGAGAATTCACCTTCCAATGCAGAGGATTTGGGTTCAGTTCCTCGTGGGGACCAAGATCCCACACACCAACAGGCAACTAAGCTCACATGCTGCAACTAAGACCCAATGTAGCTTAATAAATATTTTAATAATAATTTTTAAAAATTATAAGTTTTCTAAAAGTAGCTATGAAAAAATAACACACGGTTATTATAAATAAATAATGCACGAGAAGAGTGAAAAAGTTGGCTTAAAGCTCAACATTCAGAAAACGAAGACCATGGCATCCGGTCCCATCACTTCATGGGAAATAGATGGGGAAACAGTGGAAACAGTGTCAGACTTTATTTTGGGGGGCTCCAAAATCACTGCAGATGTGAAATTAAAGCCTTGGGTATCATCTGGCTGCTAGTGACAACTCACCTGAACGGGGTAACAAAGCAACTGTGTGTAGCTTCCCATGAGTGAGTTACAGTTGCAAGCCTGAGTGCCAGATTTGAGGTGAGTGGTAGGAAGTAAGAAATGGAGAAGGGTTAAAGGTGGGTCTAGAAATGAAGATCAAGGTCCAGGAGCAGGAAGGGGCTGCAGCCATGAAATTAAAAGACACTTACTCCTTGGAGGAAAAGTTATGACCAACCTAGGTAGCATGTTCAAAAGCAAAGACATTATTTTGCTGACTAAGGTCTGTCTAGTCAAGGCTATGGTTTTTCCTGTGGTCATGTATGGATATGAGAGTTGGACTGTGAAGAAAGCTGAGCACCGAAGAATTGATGCTTTTGAACTGTGGTGTTGGAGAAGACTCTTGAGAGTCCCTTGGACTGCAAGGAGATCCAACCAGTCCATTCTGAAGGAGATAAGCCCTGGGATTTCTTTGGAAGGAATGATGCTAAAGCTGAAACTCCAGTACTCTGGCCACCTCATGCGAAGAGTTGACTCATTGGAAAAGACTCTGATGCTGGGAGGGATTGGGGGCAGGAGGAGAAGGGGACGACAGAGGATGAGATGGCTGGATGGCATCACTGACTCGATGGATGTGAATCTGAATGAACTCCGGGAGTTGGTGATGGACAGGGAGGCCTGGCGTGCTGCGAATCATGGAGTTGCAAAGAGTCAGACACGACTGAGCGACTGAACTGAACTGAAGCCCCTTCCTGCTCCTGGACCTTGATCTTCATTTCTAGACCCACCTTTAACCCTTCTCCTCCACTTCTTACTTCCTACCACTCACCTCAAATCTGGCACTCAGGCTTGCAACTGTAACTCACTCATGAGAAGCTACACACGGTTGCTTTGTTACCCCGTTCAGGTGAGTTGCCACTAGCAGCCAGATGATACCCAAAGCTTAAGCTAAAAGACTAAAGCCCTACTGGCAGAATTTCATATGGAAAACAGTATGGAGGTTTCTCAAAAAAGCAAAATAGAACTGCCATATGACCACTCCTGTGTATATACATGAAAAAAACAAAAACACACCACCATCTGAAAAGACACAACCCCCCCCCAAATGTTTATAGCAGCACTATTAACAATTGCCAGGATATGAAAGCAACCTAAGTGTCTATCAAGAGAAGAATGGAGGGACCTCCCTGGTGGTCCAGTAGCTAAGACTGCATGCTCCAAATGCAGGACGCCCAGGTTCAGTCCTTCATCAGGGAACTAGATCCCACAAGCCACAGCTAAGAGTTTGCATCCTGTAACTAAAGATCCAGCATACTGAAGCTGAGACCCAGGAAGGCCAAATAAATAAATAAATATTTCTTTTAAAAAAAAAGTTCCTTAACTTTGTAAAATTTTTAAAAAAAGAACCCAGATAAATGGATTACGAAGATTAAGTACATGATGGAGTACCACTCAGTCATGAAGAAGAACAAATTTTTGCCCTTTACAGAAACATGAATGGACTTGGAGGCAATTACACAAGTGAAATAAGTCAGAGAGAAGAAAGAAAAATACTGTGCTGCTGCTGCTGCTGCTAAGTCGCTTCAGTCGTGTCTGACTCTGTGCAACCCCATAGACAGCAGCCCACCAGGCTCCACTGTCCCTGGGATTCTCCAGGCAAGAATGCTGGAGTGGGTTGCCCTTTCCTTCTCCAATGCATGAAAGTGAAAGTGAAAGTGAAGTCCCTCAGTCATACCCAACTCTTAGCGACCCCATGGACTGCAGCCTACCAGGCTCCTCCATCCATGGGATTTTCCAGGTGACAGTACTGGAGTGCGTTGCCATTGCCTTCTCCAATAAATACTGTAGATATCACTTATATGTGGAATTTTTAAAGTACAACAAACTAGGTAATATAACAAAAAAGAAGCAGACTCACAGATGTAGAGAACAAACTGGTGGTTACCAGTGGAGAGATGGAAGGGGGCTGGGGTAATATAAGGGTAGGGGATTAAGAGGTACAAGCTATTAGGTATAAAATAAGCTATAAGGATATACTGTACAAATGAGGAATATAGCCAATATTTTGTAATGAGGAAAAATGTAGTATAACTTGTAAACATTTTAAATCACTATATTGTATACTTGTCAATTCAGTTCAGTTCAGTCGCTCAGTCATGTCCGACTCTGCGACCCCATGAATTGCAAAACGCCAGGCCTCTCTGTCCATCACCAACTCCTGGAGTTCACTCAAACTCACATCCATCGAGTCAGTGATGCCATCCAGCCATCTCATCCTCTGTCGTCCCCTTCTCCTGCTCTCAATCCCTCCCAGCATCAGAGTCTTTTCCAATGAGTCAACTCCTCGCATGAGGTGGCCGAAGTACTGGAATTTCAGCTTTAGCATCATTCCTTCCAAAGAACACCCATGGCTTCAACAATCTCCCATACTCTTAGCAACTCCCTGTTAAGATTTCTCTATCTTGAATGGCCAGACCAGACACCAAGACATCATATGGTGTCTCCACCACAGTGAGCCTGAAGCATTTCAGATCCTGCATGCCAAATAGCAATTTCCACCATACTTCTCCATCACTCCCTCTTCAAGACCTATTCCCTATTCTTGTTAAAGTCATTGCCATCCACCCAGTCTCCTAAGAATGAATCCTGGGCACTAGCCCTTCTTTCCCTAGACCCATCTTCTTGATCTCTCACAGTGAATCACCAAATCTAATTGCTTCCTAAGCCTCTTTTAGAATGATTCACTCTTGTCTATCATCACTGAGAGTCTTGGTTTAGAAATGCTTTAATCCTTCTCTGAATTTCTTCAACAGTCTAACTGATCTCCATACTCTTTTTTCTGCCCCTCTGGTAATACGTCTTCTGGACTGCAACCAGAGTGATAATGATCTCATTTCTGCACTAAAACCTTTGGTGGCTCCACATGACCCTTGGTATACACACCAAGTTCTTTAACACAGGAAAGACTCAAGGCTGGATTCTGCCTACCTGTTCAACTTCATTATCTCCCCACTCTCAACCTAATTCTAACCAGTGGCTTTCTCCTTTCCCCGTGCCTTTGCACATAGTGATCTGTCTTCTTAGAGCATTCTTCCGTTGCTATCAGAGGCTGCACTAGCCCACACAGTGCCTTAGAAAGAAGCACCCCGCTATACACCAGAAACTAACACAATATTATAAATCAAATATACTTTAATTAAGAAAAGAAGGAAGAATGGAAAGAGGGAAGGAAGAAACGGGCACCAAATCTGAGCAGATACTGCCAGTACTGTCTTGGTATGTGGATGAATAGCACTTCATTCAAAGAGATGAATGCCTCTTGATGAATATGATGCAAATGTAATTTCAGCCCCACTTGCCCCACCTCCCCCGGCACCTCTGTGTGAAGTACAACTTGCACAAGCTTCACAGCAGCCCTACTGCACAGGGTCACTTGCTCCCTATTGTATATGCCTTTATATCTAGTTTGAGTTAAATGTCTTCCAATAGGCTCCCATAGGTCTTTGAACATATATCATCAATCATAATATTTATTCCATTCTATATAATTAGCTTTTGATTTATAATTATCTCTACTGAAATGAGGCTTCCTAGGTTGTGCTAATGAAAAAGAATCTGCCTGCCAATGCAAGAGATGCAAAAGACACGAGTTCAATCTCTGGGTCAGAAAGAGTCCCTGGAGTAGGAAAGAGCAACCCACTCCAGTATCTTGCCTCGAGAATTCCATGGACAGAGGAGCCTGTAGGCTACAGTCCTTGGGGTCGCAAAAAGTTGGACATGACTGAGCACACACACTGAAATATATGATGTTAGTCACTCAGTCAATGTCCAACTCATTGTGACCCCGTGGACTGTATAGCCCACCAGGCTCCTCTGTCCATGGGATTTTCCCAGCAAGAATACTGGAGTGGGTTGCCATTTCCTCCTCCAGGGGATCTTCTAGACCCAAGGATCCAATCCATGTCTCTGGCATCTCCTTTATACAGGTAGATTCTTTACTGCTAAGCCATGGGGGAAGCCCAAATAAATGATACTTAAGCGAAAATTTCCCAAATGGCAGTTTCTAAACTGATGCGGGCCAGTGATATCATTTTTATTAATCCATGGGTAAAATGAGAATTTTGTTTAGTGTTTTCCATGACAATAAATTTCTAATATAGAAAACGTACCCTATCTTTTGGATTAGATTCTTCTGACTTTTTAGTATTAAAACATTATTTATTTTATAAAAAGAGGATGATAAAAAGAAAGTGGGTTCTTGTTAAATTCCTGACTTGGCAAAATAAAATGTTAGTAAAATAATGACAGTTCCTAGAGTTTTGTTTGTTTGTTTGGTGCTTGTTTTTCAGTCATGTGTGAAGTCTGAACATAGATGACGCCTCTGCTTTAAAAGAAAGACTAGCTTCTGAATCTTTATGTTCCAGCTGTCCAATACAGAGTAGGCTCTCCGTAAACCTTGGCTGAATTAATCCCTTTACTGGTCAAAGTGAAAGCTGCTCAGTCACGTCCGACTCTTTGCGACCCCGTGGATTATACAGTCCATGGAATTCTCCAGGCCAGAATACTTTCTCCAGGGGATCTTCCCAACCCAGGGATCAAACCGAGGTCTCCCGCATTGAAGGCGGATTCTTTACCAGTTGAGCTGCAAGGGAAGTCCTTTACTGGCCAAAACTCAGCAAATATTTCATACAAAATCGTTTAGGTTCTGTTCATTCTTCATTTTGCTTATTTTTTTTTTTTACATAAGTGTATTTAGGCAGGCTACAATCCATGGGGTCACAAAGAGTCAGACACAACTGATAATGCATACACACACACACACACACACACACACAGCCACACAAAGCAACAAACAAAACCTTTAATGGCCATGTGAATCTTCCCTTGAAAATACCATCCTATTCTGTTAGGAACATACATTATTTGTGGACACTCCAAATTTCATACTAACCCAAGCTATCATCTAGAACATATGGAATAGTATGAGGCCACCTATATCTTTCTCCAACGATGGCATTTCTTTCTTGCATCTGTCAAAAATAAGTGGGAAAGGATTCATTGAAGGTATCAGTCAAAAATTATGAAACAAGCAATAGTTAAACCAGAAATAAAAGAAGTTTTAAGTTTTCCCAAGCAACCTAAGGGCTTCCCTGTAGCTCAGTGGTAAAGAAACCGCCTGTCAACACAGGAGACTCAGGTTCAATCCCTGAGTCAGGAAGATGTCCTGGAGAAGGGAATGGCTACCCACTCCAGTATTCTTGCCTGGAGAATTCCATGGACAGAGGAGGCTGGCAAGCTATAGTCATGAGGTTGCAAAAGAACCTAGACAGAACTTAGGAACTAAATAACAACAAGGCAACCTAAACAGATTGTCCGTGTGTGTATGCATGTACACATGTGTGTGTACACCTACTTTTATCATATCATAACAAAAGTTTTAGGAGGAAATCATTAACTTCTCTTTTTTAATAAGGAGAATGGCAAGCATTAATACTTCCTTTAATCTTATTTCACTTCAATTATTCATATTTTTACATATCCTTTTAAGTGTTAATGCAAGTTTATATGCCCAAAACATCAGAGTTTGGAGCAGAGAAAGGTTTACTGCAGGACCATGCAAGGAGATGGGTGGCTCAGGCCCCTCAAAACACCTAACCTCCTGAAGGGTTTTGGCAAAGCATTTGTAAAGGCCAGATGAGTGAGAGGGAGGCACAAGACATGTGATCAGTTCATATACAATTCTCTGATTTTCTGATGGGAAATCATTAATTACTATCATTAACTTTGTTGATAAAGTTGAAGAAGGAACCATGTAAAATCATGTAAATAATGATTGATGTAAAACTGGACTATAAATACGGTAGATTCATAGACTAGTTTCCTATATTAAGATTTAAAAACATATAAAAAGAAAGTGATAGCAAAACCTCAATCATCTTGATCTCACAATATGAGAAAAGTTCCACATGAGCTATGCCAAAGTTTTCCAAAAATTTTAAAATATTGAAATTTTTGGAATAGAAAACATAATATTTCATTAATGTATTCACCCAGCTAATGAAATGAACACTGTTCAAGAGAAAAGAGATCTATTGGTAACAGTGGATCTACATTTCTCAGGCTCTAGTGGAGGAGACAAACAGCATGTAAGAAAAAAATATAAACAGGAGCTATTTAATAGTAGCAGAGGAAATAAAAAGGGAGATGCAAACAAGAATAAAGGAACTGGGGGGAGTGCATTAGATAAAGTGGTCAGGACAGGACTCTTTGAAAGGATGACATTGAAGGTGAAATGAGGGTGACAAGAAAAAGCCAGACTTGAAAGGTTACTTGGGCATCACCTGAAGAACTATGGACGGAGGTTTGTGACATTGTACAGGAAGCAGGGATCAAGACCATCCCCATGGAAAAGAAATGCAAGAAGGCAAAATGGTTATCTGAGGAGGACTTACAAACAGCTATGAAAAGAAGAGAAGTGAAAGGCAAAGGAAGAAAGAAAAGATATACCCATTTGAATGTAGAGTTCCAAAGAATAGCAAGGAGAGATAAGAAAGCCTTCCTCAGTGATCAATGCAAAGAAATAGAGGAAAACAATAGAATGGGAAAGACCAAAGATGTCTTCAAGAAAATTAGAGATACCAAGGGAAATTTTCGTGCAAAGATAGGCATAATAAAGGACAGAAATGGTATGGATCTAACAGAAGCAGAAGATACTAAGAAGAGGTGACAAGAATACACAGAAGAACTATACAAAAAAGATCTTCACGACCCAGATAATCACGATGGTGTGATCACTCATCTAGAGCCAGACATCCTGGAATGTGAAGTCAAGTGGGCCTTAGGAGCATCATGACGAACAAAGCTCATGGAAGTGATGGAATTCCAGCTGAGCTATTTCAAGTCCTAAAAGATGATGCTGTGAAAATGCTGTACTCGATATGCCAGCAAATTTGGAAAACTCAGCAGTGGCCAGAGGACTGGAAAAGGTCAGTCTCCATTCCAATCCCAAAGAAAGGCAATGCCAAAGAACCCTCAAACTACTGCACAATTGCACTCATCTCACAAGCTAGCAAAGTAATGCTCAAAATTCTCCAAGCCAGGCTTCAACAGTAGGTGAACCAAGAAATTTCAGATGTTCAAGCTGGATTTAGAAAAGGCAGAGAAACCGGAGATCAAATTGCCAACATCTGCTGGATCATTGAAAAAGTAAGAGAGTTCCAGAAAAACATCTATTTCTGCTTTATTGACTATGCCAACACCTTTGACTGTGTGGATCACAACAAACTGGAAAATTCTTCAAGAGATGGGAATACCAGACCACCTGACCTACCTCCTGAGAAATCTGTATGCAGGTCAAGAAGCAACAGTTAGAACTGGACGTGGAACAACAGACTGGTTCCAAATTGGGAAAGGAGTATATCAAGGCTGTATATTGTCCCCCTGCTACCCCACTCCAATACTCTTGCCTGGAAAATCCCATGGATGGAGGAGCCTGGTAGGCTGCAGTTCATGGGGTCGCTAAGAGTCAGACACGACTGAGCGACTTCACTTTCACTTTTCACTTTCATGCATTGGAGAAGGCAATGGCAACCCACTCGTTTTCTTGCCTGGAGAATCCCAGGGATGGAGGAGCCTGGTGGGCTGCCGTCTATGGGGTCGCACAGAGTCGGACACGACTGAAGCGACTTAGCAGCAGCAGCAGCAGCAGCAGCAGAGTACATCATGAGAAATGCTGGACTGGATAAAGCACAAGCTGGAATCAAGATTGCCAGGAGAAATATCAATAACCTCAGATATGCAGATGACACCACCCTATGGCAGAAAGAGAAGAAGAACTAAAGAGCCTCTTGATGAAAGTGAAAGCAGAGAGTGAAAAAGTTGGCTTAAAACTCAACATTCAGAAAACGAAGATCATGGCATCCAGTCCCATCACTTCATGGCAAATGGATGGGGAAACAGTAGAAACAGTGGCCGACTTTTTTGGGGGGGGCTCCAAAATCACTGCAGATGGTGACTGCAGCCATGAAATTAAAAGACGCTTGTTCCTTGGAAGGAAAGCTTTGGCCAACCGAGATAGATTAAAAAGCAGACATTACTTTGCCAACAAAGGTCCATCTAGTCAAAGCTATGGTTTTTCCAGTAGTCATATATGGATGTGAGAATTGGACTATAAAGAAAGCTGAGCACAGAAGAATTGATATTTTTGAACTATGGTGTTGGAGAAGACTCTTGAGAGTCCCTTGGACTGCAAGGAAATCCAACTAGTCCATCCTAAAGGAAATCAGTCTTGAATATTCATTGGAAGGCTGATGATGAAGCTGATACTCCAATACTTTGGCCACCTGATGCAAAGAGCTGACTCATTTGAAAAGACCCTGATATTGGTAAAGACTAAAGGCGGGAGCAGAAGGGGACAACAGAGGATGAGATGGTTGGATGGCATCACTGACTCAGTGGAGATGAGTTTGAGTAAACTCTGGGAGTTGGTGCTGGATAGGGAGGCCTGGTGAGCTGCAGTCCATGGGGTTGCAAAGAGTCGGACATGACTGAGCGACTGAACCAAACTGAACTTGGAAAGATCATTCTAGACAAAGGAAATAGTCATTGTTCTATTCAGAGGTGAGAATATGCTTGGTATCTCTTGCATGTTGGAGGCCAGTGGCCTAATGAGATGAGATTAAAGAAGAGAGGAGACAGGAAGAGAGGTAGGCAGGAGTTAAATCATGCAAGGTCCTGGAGGCTGTGGGTCAACCTGGATATTACTCTAAATACAAGAGGAAGCCACTGAAGAGTTTCAAAGCGGGAAGTAAAAAGGTAGCACTGCTAATTTAAAAGATCATTTTGCTGTGGAAGACAGGTGACAGGGACAGAGTGGAAAAGATTCTAGGAGATCAGCATTTGAAGTAGATAAATAGAAGAAAAGTGGATTCTTAGGAGTATAGATGCACTGTGGAGATAGAAATGTTAGAACTTACTGATGGAGAGGATGGCAAGGTGAAGAAAAGGGAAGAAGCAAAGGTGACTCCTGGAGTTTTTACTTATTATTCAGTGGAGTGGGGAGAGGGAGTGGTGATGATTTACTAAGAGGGAAAACTGGAGAGGGACAACATGCGTGGGAAATCAGAGTTGAATTGAGGACTCATTATGTTTCAGGTATCTCATAAATATTCCAGAGGAACTGATGGATTAACATCAGGATAGACCAGTTGGGACCTTGGGTGAGGAATGAACCAGAGTTATATATTTGGAGTCATCAGCATAGAGGTGACATTTAAAGCCCTGATACAGGATTGGATCAAGAAGGGGAGAAGAGCAGGCCAAGGCCTAAACCTCAGATACTCTGTAGCTCTGATTCTTGAGTTGAAGTTCCCTTGGGGGTTGAGGGATATTTAAACATGATACCTGTGTTCATCTGCGTGCTATGATGGCGAGGTAAGAACCAGTACTCTTTATGAATATCTTAGGAGGATCTTTACGTGACAACACTATTCTCAGCTATTAGAGTAGAAGTCACAAATCTCTCTCTTATGATAGAAAGCCAGATTCATTAAATTGACCAATTCAACTTAATTTTGCTTCAACTAGCTTTAATCAGTGAAGTTCTATTTAAAAACAAAAATCTCTTGTGTGCTTAGTCACTCAGTCATGTCCAACTCTTTGTGATCCCATAGACTATAGCCCACCAGGCTCCTCTGTCCACGGGATTTCCTAGGCAAGAATACTGCAGTGGGTTGCCATGCCCTTTTCCAGGGTGTCTTCCCAACCCAGGGATTGAACCCAGGTCTCCCACATTGCGGGCAGTTTCTTTACCATCTGAGCCACCAGGGAAGTTCATAAATACTGGAGTGGGTAGCCTATTCCTTCTCTAGGGGATCTTCCTGACCCATGAATCGAACCGGGGTCTCCTGCATTGCAGGTGGATTCTTTACCAGCTGAGCTACCAGGGAAGCATTGCAATAATGAAAATCAATTAGATCAGTAAGAGCAAAGCATGCAAGATAAGTGACAGTCTTCAACTGCAAAGAAGTCTGAGTAATGAATGATGGAGATACCATTATGTGAATCCCTTAGCACACAATGTATTCATTGACTAAATGTGTCAACTATGATCCTACATCCTTAGAGACTGTTGGGTTTAACAAAACCCACACTATACATTGCCAGGTACTCGATTTCAGCTTGCAGTGATTAATTGAAAGTTCTTCCTTGCATTGTTTCAACTCACCTCATCAAGCATGATGTCTCCCTCAAAAAGATCCAGTCCCAGATCTAAGAAGGAAGATAAAAACTTTTGTTAGCAAATTGGATTCAAGCTCCCCACTTAACAAAGAATGTAAAATTTAAAATCCACAAACCTTCATTGATATCAAATATATCCCGGTCAAGTCCATTATCTACATCTTTAACAAAAATAACAAAAACACATTGAATGTTGTGTTTATGAAAGAAGAAAATCTTTATCAACCACTGATTAGAAGTAAGCAAGTTTCTTTTGTCTCATATAAGAGAGTACCATGCTCTGATTCAATATACATTGATTGACTGATCGATTGATTGAGAACCTCTCTTGAGTCAGGCTTGGGGCTATGGAGTTTGGTATACATCTCTACATGTCCCTTGAATGACAAATAACTTCAGGAATAAGAAATTGGTCACTCCATATAATATTAATTTGAAGGACTAGATTAGATGACTAGATAGGAAGCAAATGTTTACACAAGATAAAATCAGTTCAAGCAACCCATATATGTATATTCCTTGCTAATAATGTACCTTGGAACTCTCAAGCAAAATTCCTAATCTATATTTGAACTATTCTTTAGTTTCAAAAGGTAGATAATATGGCCAAACCTCAGTGTACAATTGAATAGGAAGAACATCACGTCCATCTGATTTGGCATAAAGACAGCAAAAGTAACAATAGTTGACATTTATGGGATGCCAATATGTCAGTCACTGTGTTTGGACTTTCTTATACCATCATATATATATATATATATATATATATATATTTTTTTTTTTTTTTTTTTTGCTGAGTATGTGGAACCCCTGAGCAGAAACAATAAAATGTTCTTCAATAAATCAAAAGAAGCCAGTGCTTGATCAAAGTTCAATGCAAGTATGCATTGTGCTTAGCATTAAATGTGTCCTAAGTTCTTCTGTGCTGTTGCTCTATTATTCACACGACCTTCTTTTACTATGTGTGCTGCGCCATGCTCAGTCACTTAAGGCAAAACTCAAAATAGACTCACCAAAGATTTCTGGAGTTGGCTGGGAAACAAACACATAAGAAAATGATATTATTATGATGTCTGTGACATAAATAGTCTTATTGATTCGTATTTCCATCTAGCCATCTGTGGGGTTTTGTTTTTACCTTAATATTATGGATTAGTTTCTGGCATGTATTCAGGAGAACTAAATCAGAGTCTAAGATAACTTTTTGACCCAAGGGTCTTCTCATTTCATACAAAAAATGAAACAGTCTGTTGTATGAATTTGAAGGGGTGAAGCAAGAAGTCAAGTTCTCAGATTCAAAAGAAGGCAGAACATGAGTTCTGCCCTCCAATAAGTGTTCACATTAAACATGATTTTCTAACGAATTCATGGAGCTTCATTTGAAAAATCTAATAACTTATTCTTGGCATTAATATATTATAATTTATAATGATGCTTTAAACAGAAAATTTTATTGAAGACCTCATTAACCATGGTTTAATTTCACATTTCACTCAAGACTCTGTCTTCAAAGTCAATATCAAATACTTCAGAAAAAAAACTTATGGCTATACTTTGCAAATGAAAAAAACAAACAAACTGAAAATAGATTCTCTACAGGTAGCCAAATGAAGGGCTTCTCAGTGGCTCAACGGTAAAGAATTCACCTACAAAAGCAGGAGACACAGGAGACGTGAGTTTGATCCCTGGGTCAGGAAGATACCTGGAGAAGGAAACGACAACCCACTCCAGTATTGTTGCCTGGAAAATTCCATGGACAGAGGAGCCTGGTGGGCGACAGTCCATGGGGTCACAAAGAGTTGGACACAACTGAAGCAAGTGGGCAGCAGCAGACCAAATGAAACCCAGACCACATACCCAGTGGAAAAAACTAAGTAAACCTGAGATTTCTTAATGAAGTCTAGTTTAAAAAGCTCTTGGACTTGTAGACAGTAGGTCTGGGTTTTATTCCTGCTTCTACCAGTTACCAGCAAGTCAGTTCACCTTCCTGGTACTCGGATACTCAGAATATCTGTACAATGTGGTCACTGCTGGCTTTCTGGGAATTCTGACAGTTATATGATATAGTGTGAAAGAATGTGGCAAACTATAATAAAATGTCATACAAATGTAAGGGACAATTTTATTTAAATACAGATTACCTGTAGGTTCTAGAATCTCCATGCTAGAATCAGTTGGGATATCTGGCAAGCAGTGAGGATAAATTGGTTGGATGGTGACCACCCTTTTTTATATAAACTAGTGTCTTGCTTGTCTCATACCTTGGCCACACACAGGCACACCCTCACAGAGGAATGCCAACACACCTCCCGAAAAACATTATCAAGCATTCATTCATAATTACAGTTTTAATGAGTCTCCCATGGTATCTCTTGTTCTCACTGCTGTAGTTCTGTTCACAGAATATTAGCTCAATGTAATAATTGTTATTTAAAAATCACAACTAAAGATTATCCCCAGGCATTTGAAACTTCATTTAAAACCTCAATTATGGTTACCAGGGGATGTTGGAGGGAGAGATAAGCTGGGAGATTGGGATTGACATATACAAACCACTTATATAAGATAGGTAACTAATAAGGACCTACTGTATAGCACAGGGAACTCAACCCAATACTTTGTATGGAAAAAGAATCTTTAAGAAAAAGAAGGAAAAAGAGTGGGTTATATGTATAACTGATTAACTTTGCTGCAAACCTGAAACTAACACGACATTGTAAATCAACTACACTCCAATAAAAATAATAAATAAAACCTCAACTTGGTTTGTGGTACCAACTACCTGTCATTGTAGAAAGATTGGTATAACCTGATGAAGAAGAAGAGCGATTCCACGCTACACAACTTAAGCCTTGGCTGTGCCCATGACATTCATTACTCACTCTGTCATGTCTCACATTCCTATATCAGCAATACATATCACATTCCTTAGTCAAAACGGAGTGATTTTCAAGTTTCCATCTTATCGTAAGAAAACTTGTTACACAACAATGAAACTGCAGAGAAAACATAATTTTATCTCATGTCCCTGACTTTTCCTCTGGTGCGTCTTCTCACTCTCAGTACTCTGCCTGCCCCTGCTCACCAAAAAAAAAAAACAACAAAAATCCACATTTAATTTCATTAACATTTTGAAATTCCTTAAAAAACAAAAAACAGGTTGTTCTTTAGTAATCATTATCAACTATCCCCAATTTTTCTAATTTTTTCCCCTACATTGTTTCCTTACCAAGCCAGAAACTGAGAGGAGGGCAGCAGAGCACAGAAACCAAGGCAGATCCCAAGAGGTCATGCTGAGACTACCAGCTGAAAGCTGTGAACTATGGAATTCAGAGCAGCATTTACTTTTTAAAAGGCAAACATCATAACGTATAGCCTTTGGTCTTAATGATCCCTCTGGCAGGTCAGCCAACTGCAGTAGTAATACCTCCAATCAAAAAGTTAAAGTCCAATATCCTTAGCACAGCTCTGCAGAGCTCATTGGTTGTTTTTTGTAGGTTTTTATTTCCCCTGTGTCAACATTCAATAGCCAAACGCCTGACTGAGAACTGTTAACGAAACAAGTTCTCTAATGTGTAATACTGGGCCCCAAGATTATTAAGTGCCACTTGAGAACAATAATATCGTTAATTTCTAATCTCAATCTTTCAAATGTAAACATTTGTGAAGTTCTTTCTGCTCTTCTAGCCCTGAGCTGCTTTAATATATCTAGTTATGTCCATCACGGTTTGCTGTTCATTCATTTAATAAAAATGTATTGATTATAATACAAAATCCATTAATGTCCTAGAAATTTAGCATACTTGACATTCACATTTAAAGTAGCAAAACAGCAACACATGTCCCTCCTGAGTATTCCCATCAAGCAAAGTCAAGAGAACACTGAAAAACCAGTGTTCCCAACACATCTCTCAGTTCTTGCTCAGTTTTTCTTCTTGGGGTAATTTCTTTTTAGAGACAATCTGCTTTCTCATTTCCCAGAGTTTCACTCTCAACTTAAGTGTGATGTAGGATAATATTTTTGAAATGTGAAATTTTTTTTTCCCTCAGTATTTCTTTCACTCAAGACCAGTCTTTGCTCATTCTGCACTAATAAAAAAAGATTGGAGGACTTCCCTGGTGGCTTAGTGGTAAAGAATCCACCTGCCAATGCAAGAGACATGGGTCTTCCCTAGTCCTGGAAGATTCCATGTGCCACCGGGCAACTAAGCCCATGTACCACAACTACTGAGTCCAAGGCCCTGGAGCCTGTGCTCTGCAAGAAGAGAAGCTACCACATGAGAAGCCCTTGCATCGCAACTAGAGAGAGGCCTCCCTCGCTGCAACTAGAGAAAAGCCCGTCAGCAGCGAAGACCTAGTACAGCCATAAATAAATAAAGGATCTGAAAAGACATGACCCACAGACAAAAGACCTACTTTGTGAAGGGAGGATTCTTTGTGAATCTAAGCAAGTCAGCCCATCCTCTGAGAATAGGAGAAGAGTTAAAGGGGAAAGTTAAAGATGGCAGGGATGATCAATTTCTCACTTGTTCCTGGGGAACATGCAGATAGTCTGTGGGATCCAAAATCAAACACACCTGTTTCCTGGTAAGAGATCCAAGGGACCAACCTGCTCTACAAAAGAAGTCATGTCTTCAGTGCGTGTGTCTGTTAGTCTCTCAGTTGTGTCCAGCCCTTTACAACCCCATGGACCATAGCCTGCCAGGCTCCTCTGTCCTTGACATTCTCCAGGCAAGAATACTGGAGGGGTTGCCATTCCCTTCTCCAGGAGATCTTCTCGACCCAGGGACAGACTTCAGGCCTCCTGCATTGTGGGCAGACTCCTTACTGTCTGAGCCACCAGTAGAGGAGAATAAATCCTCTGAGGCCGAGAGTGCCCAGAAGTAACAAAGGAAAGGACCAGGCCTGATGGGCCACGTGGATAGGAATGTCTCCACAGCAGACTGCACAGAATGACAGCCAGGCCAGAGAGAGGGATGGAAGTTTCAGAGGATGCTTGTGAAGACAGATGACATCGGGAGCAGATGGGGCCTCAGCTGTTAAGTTTAGGCACAAGCCTGGGGGTAAAAGAAATCTTGAATTTGCTACAATTAAATGTCTCCACTTGTGTGGATAGGGACTCAAAATGATAATGTTGGTTACAAAAAACTAAAGGTATTTATTACACGTGTCTGTTTTGTGAGCTGAGATGTGAAGCTGAGACTCCTGACTGCATTCTGTATGTGTCGGGACAAGCAGTTCACATTTGAAGTTGGGGAACTGGAAGCAGGAAGAGAGGAGGCAGCATCCTAGGACTGATGGAGTCTGTATTGAGCCCTAATTATTAATACAATAAACGGACACAGCCTTGCTACGAATCTCACAGAGTCGTGGAGGCACAGCTGAAATCCAACTATAATGTGTTTTGACAACAGTTGATGGATAGCTTTTACATTTCCTTCTTTCTGGGGTTGTCAGTGACACTCTTTAAAGCAGAAATTATACCTGAGCTGCTCTAACACACCTCCGGTTTTATCCCACCCCCTAGGAAATTTTTTCAAGCTCATCTCAGAACCTAAAGTTGGATCCAGGGAAAACATCTCTATCTCTGGTTCTTGGTCCTCCCCTGGTCTTCCTTTCTCCCAGGTAGTATGGAAGGAACAGGGATTCATAACCAGGAAACCCAGGGCTTGAGATTCTCAGCCTTATGAATTGTTCTGAAAGCATCTTAAACCATTGGGAACTCATATTTTCCTTAGGAATGTAGTTCTATGGATCCTCAGGGAATACGAGTTCATTCTAGACCCGAGAGTCGCAGGCCATGAGTAAAGAACTTTCTAACAAGAAACAGCAGAGAGATTGCAACAGAGATCCCAAAGACTTTGTATCTTTCTTCTTGTAATACCTGTTTCCTACACTTGATTCTCTTTCCTGAAATAAAAAATATATTTTTCAAAACAGACTCATAGATACAGAGAATAAACACATGGTTACCAGAAGAGATGGAGTGAGGGGAGTAAAGAGACAGAGGAGAGAGATTAAGAGACACAGGCTTCCACTTGCAGAATAAATGGGTCATCTGCATGACGTGTACAGTTCAGGGGATACAGTCAGCAACTGTGTCGTATCTGCGTCTGGTGACGGATGATGACTAGACATGTAGTGGTGAACATTTCGAAATGTATAGAAATACTGAGTCACTATGTTGTATAACAGGAACTAACATAGTGTTGCAGGTCACGTATGCTTCAAAAGCAAACACATTCATAGAAAACGAGATCAGATTTTCAGTTCTAGAGGCAGGAGTGGAGCGGGGGAATTGGATGAATACGGGAACAAGGCTCAGACTTCTAGTCATAAGATAAATAAGATCCACTCACTTTCTGAGACGGTCCACATCCTGCCCATGGAATACGTATCTCTCTAGATAAACTTTCACTTAAAAAGAGATAATAAGTACTAGGGATATAATGTACAGATGGTAAATATAATCAACACTGCTGTATGTCATATATGAAAGTTTTTAAGAGTAAATTCTAAGAGTTCTCATCACAAGGAAACTACTTTTTCTCTACTTCTTTAATTTTGTATTTACATGAGATGATGGATGCTCAGTAAACTTATTGTGATCATTGTTTCACTATGCAGGTAAGTCAAATTATTATATATGTCATCAAGTCACCTTAAATTTACACAGTCCTGTATGTCAATTATAGCTCAATAAAACTGGGTTAAAAAAGTTTTGTAAGTTATTTTATTAGTTTCCCAATATTAGACTTTTATGAAATCTTATAAGCACTTGTATAACGTATTGGAGAGGTACACAAATTTAAATTTAACTAAATGGATCTTTTTGGGGCTCCAAAATCACTGCAGATGGTGACTGCAGCCATGAAATTAAAAGACACTTACTCCTTGGAAGAAAAGTTATGACCAACCTAGATAGTATATTCAAAACCAGAGACACTACTTTGCTGACTAAGGTCTGTCTAGTCAAGGCTATGGTTTTTCCAGTAGTCATGTATGGATGTGAGAGTTGGACTGTGAAGAAGGCTGAGCGCCGAAAAATTGATGCTTTTGAACTGTGGTGTTGGAGAAGACTCTTGAGAGTCCCTTGGACTGCAAGGAGATCCAACCAGTCCATCCTGAAGGAGATCAGCCCTGGGCTTTCTTTGGAGGGAATGATGCTAAAGCTGAAACTCCAGTACTTTGGCCACCTCATGCAAAGAGTTGACTCATTGGAAAAGACTCTGATGCTGGGAGGGATTGGGGGCAGGAGGAGAAGGGGACAACAGAGGATGAGATGGCTGGATGGCATCACTGACTCGATGGACGTGAATCTGAGTGAACTCCAGGAGTTGGTGATGGACAGGGAGACCTGGCATGCTGCGATTCATGGGGTCGCAAAGAGTCAGACACGACTGAGCGACTGAACTGAACTGAACTGAACTGAACTGAAATGGATCTAGGAAAAAGTAAAAGAATGGGGAGTGTGGTGATGGTAGACGTCCCTGGGCAGCTAGGGGGACACAAATTAAATAGTGTCCCAGCCAAGTGAAGGGCAGAAGAGCTCCTAAGACATCTGCATCCCCATGTGTTATGCAGACAAAATTGCATTCTTCACACAGATCTTCTAAGCCCCTCCCCAAAATTACTATCTCTTACTCCATTTTCCAAAATCGTGGTATGTTTCTGTATTATTTAGGATTTTCCAGAGAAGCAGAACTGATAGAATATATATATATAGATAGAGAAATGTAAGGAAATGGCTCACATCATTGCAGAGGCTTGCCAGTCCAAAATCTGCAGAGTGGGCCAGCATGTTGGAGACCTAGAGAAAAGTTGATGTTGCAGACTTAAAAAAAGAAAAAAAAGTTCAAAGGCAGTCTGCAGGCATAATCTGCTCTTCTTCTGGGGACCTCTGTCTCTCATTGCTTCAATCCTTCAACAGATTAGATGAGGCCCACTCACAGGAGGAGCAAGTTATCTGCTACTCAAAGTCTACTAATTTAAATGTTAAATTCACCTAAAATACTTTCACAGGGACATTTATATCTGTGTTTGACAAATATCTGGACCCTGTGGCCTAGCCAGGTTGACACATGAAATGAAGCATCACAGTTTTTCTGCTCTTCATTTCCTGGACTCTTGATGATCACCTGCTTATGGATGGCTACTTGTCACACTAGAGATGACTACTGTTGCCACTTAATACAAGTGTCTTGACTCAGCTATAACCCTGGCTGAAGACAAAGATGTCATTTATTACAGTTCATGAGGAGCACCAAGGACAATACGGTCACATCTCTGATGCTAGAGAAATATCAAAGGGCAAAGAGTAACCTTACAGATTTCAAGAAGCCAGTAGGCTAAGACCCCGAGGAACAATTCTGTTCTTATACCAAATGATCCTACTTCAAATCTTTGTACTTATTTTATACTAAGAGGCAGCCCACAAATAAAGAGTGGGGGGTGGGGGTTGGAAATTGCTGTGGCACAACAAGATAAACAGATTCCTCCAGTCACTACAAGAGGGTCACCAGGTGGCTTGTAAAGTTCTCCAACCCTAGTCTAGTTCAGTTGGCTTGGTGTCGTTAAGAATTTACGCCAAGCTCAAACAGGTCCACAGGAGGCATCCATTGACTCTGTGATGGAAACGATGCCAGCTGAGATGGCTCCTAACCTAATACCTGGACATCTACTTTCTGGGACTGTTCAAGAGGTTTAATGGCCTCAGGGACCTCCCTGGCATTCCAGTGGTTAAGAACTCTGCCTACCAGGGAGAAGGGCAGGGGGAAAGGATAATTAGGGAGTTTGACATGGACATGTACACACTGCTATATTTGAAGTAGATAACCAACAAGGACCTACAAGTTCCCAACAGGGAACTGCTCAATGTTATGTGTCAACTTGGATGGGAAGGGAGTTTGGGGGAGAACGGATACACATATATTATGACTGAGTTGCTCTGCTCTGAACCCGAGACTATCACATTGGTAATCAGCTATCCTCCAATATTAAATAAAAAGCTAAAAAATAAGTTAAAAAAAACACTCAGCCTTCCAATGCAGGGGGTACAGATTCAGTCTCTGGATGGGGAAGTAAGATCTCACAAGTCACATGGTACAGCCCCAAAAAAGAGTTTTTCTGTCCTCAAACTCCAATCCAGTTTTCTACTTCTGTATCTCAGGCCTGCAAAGACTTGGAAGAAGGAATTAATCACTCTTCTTTCTGGCTGCACTTATGTATGACAGTCATTACCCAGAGTTATAGTTATTATATATATTATATAGTCAAGGCTGTATATTGTCACCCTACTTATTTAACTTATATGCAGAGTACATCATGAGAAATGCTGGGCTGGAGGAAGCACAAGCTGGAATCAAGATTGCCAGGAGAGATATCAATATCCTCAGATATGCAGATGACACCACCCTATGGCAGAAAGAGAAGAACTAAAGAGCCACTTGATGAAAGTGAAAGAGGAGAGTGAAAAAGTTGGCTTAAAGCTCAACATTCAGAAAACTAAGATCATAGCATCCGGTCCCATCACTTCATGGCAGATAGATGGGGAAACAAGGGAAACAGTGGCTGACTTTATTTTTCTGGGCTCCAAAATCACTGCAGATGGTGACTGCAGCCTTGAAATTAAAAGATTCTTAGTCCTTGGAGGGAAAGTTATGACCAACCTAGACAGCATATTAGGAAGCAGAGACATTACTTTGTCAACAAAGGTCCATCTAGTAAGGTTATGGTTTTTCCAGTGGTCACGTATAGATGTGAGAGTTGGACTATAAAGAAAGCTGAGCACTGAAGAATTGATGCTTTTGAACTGTGGTGTTGGAGAAGACTCTTGAGAGTCCCTTCGACTGCAAGGAGATCCAACCAGTCCATCCTAAAGGAGATCAGTCCTGGGTATTCATTGGTAGGACTGATGATGAAGCTGAAACCCCAATACTTTGGTCACATGATGCAAAGAGCTGACTCATTGGAAAAGACCCTGATGCTGGGAAAGATTGAGGGCAGGAGGAGAAGGGGATGACAGAGGATGAGATGGCTGGATGGCATCACTGATTCAATGGACATGGGTTTGGGTGGACTCCGGGAGTTGGTTGGGGACAGGGAGGCCTGGCATGCTGTGGCTCAGGAGGTCACAAAGAGTTGGACACGACTGAGTGACTGAACTGAGATTTATATATAATCTACTCACTGAAATTTGTAACTGCCAGTGCTTGGCACTTAATAGGTGTTTGCTAAACACTTACTGGAAGAAATGGAGAATGAACTATTGAAAATCAATATTTAGAAATTGGTTTCATTATAGATGTACTCCAGTGGCACTAGTCACATAACAAGTTTTTCTTGGGCACAGAGGCCAATAAAACCACATGCTTTTGTCCTGTATGTTTTTGTCCAATAAGAATTAACATTTCCCACTGGGAACAAAAGTAAGGCTTTGTTGTGACCTATTGTTCTGGGTTGCCTGTGCACAGATCAAGTTTTCACAGTTTCCTTGGGCCAAATCAGATTTACGTGCAAAGTGACGTAAGAGTCCTTCCCAGGGGTGAGGTTGTGTGTGTGCAACACGAACACGGTGTTAAAAGCTACTCATCAATATGGCAGTATTCAGTGTAAGCTCACTCCATTTATTTTTGAGGAAATTTCTGCCAAATACCCAATTACCATAGTTTGTCAGTTGTTCTTTAAGTAAATATGAGTTTTTTATGTAATGAGAAAAGCAGCTGCTGCCGCTAGTTTAGTTCATTTCTCAAAAAACAGAGGTGTTTTTCCTCAAAACCATGTATGTTGAGTGCATGGATCATTGGCTATTTGGGTCAGCTAAGGTGACACTCTTAGGCCCTTGATACAATCACTAAAGTGCAACTAATCTAATTTAACAACGAACAGGTGACACCTTCCATGTGCCCATGCGTCATCCAGCTTGTTTTTCCCTGAATTGGCTTTTTGTTTCATTTTGTTTTACAGTGTCCTGCGAAGGTAAGCCACCCAGACATGTGCTGAAATGACAACTACTTTGCAAGGAATACATAAATGACACTGTCTGCCAAGTGACAACAGAAAGAGGGCAGGAGGTAAACAGTCCCATGCAGTGCGCAAGCCTGGACTGGTGCCGTCAGGGAGGAACAGGACTCGGCTGCATTGGGTCTGAGCATCAGTGGCACTGCTCAAGCCTTCACTCCCTCTGGAGGGAGAAAACTTGCTGGACAGAAGCAAAGGAAATTTGAGAGTTTAGTTCTCTTTCTTCTTTCCGTTTTCTGGGCTCCAGCTTTGAACACGCAGTAACATTCAGCCTGAGCCACTTAAACCACAAAAACTACTGAGAAAGAAAAGCTTGATTGTCTGATTCACTTCATTGTCGTCAGCTGTGAATAGAAGCGATCCCTGAAGCACTCAGCCATGTGTCTGGCTCCTGGTCCTTTTTGTCACGTGTGCAGTCCTCTACAGCTGTCCACCAACCTTTTTCTCTTTGTTTTCCCCATTAATTAATTTTTATTGCAGTGTAGTTGCTTTACAATGTTGTGTCAGCTTCTACTGCACAGCAAAATGAATAAGCCATATATCCCCTCTTTTGGACTTCCTTCCCATTTAGGTCACTGCAGTGCATTAAATAGGGTTCTATCTGCTATACAGTATGTTCACATCAATTGTCCATTTTATACATGGTACCAATAGTGTATAGGTGTCAGTCCCAATCTCCCAATTCCTCCCACCCCATCTCTTCCCCTTTGGTATCCATCCCCAACATTTTCTCTTGAAACCCATTTTCATTCTGAAAAATGACTGAGGAAATCCCAGAGAAATTTTATTGTTCTGAGTTATCACACAATACTGGCCTTATTAAAAATAAAAAACAGAAAAAATTTAAATGAGCATAATTTATTTTAAAGTAACCATTTAAGAGGCTTCCCTGGTGGCTCAGTGGTAAAGAAATCTGCCTACCAAAGCAGGCAACATAAGTTCAATATCTGGTCCGGGAAGATCCCACAGGCCACGGAGCAACTAACCACAACCACTGAACCTGGGCACTAGAGATTCCAGGGCATGTGGGATCTAGTTCCCTGACCAGGGATGGAACTCAGGCCCCCTGCATTGGGAGCTCAGAGTCTTATCCACCGGGTCACCAGAAAAATCCCAGGTCAAAAGTTCAGTATTTTACAAAAGTAGTTTGGCCTGTGGAGCCCTAAAAGGGTCTCAGGGACACTCAGGGGTCTGTGGACCGTATTTTGAGAGCTGTTGCCTTCTAGTGAGGGGAAAATAGAACAAGACTCAAAATGACTGGGGTTTAAGCCTTTAGCTAAGAACTTCACCTATTTATCAGCTACCTGAGCATGGGAAAGAAACTCTCTGAGTCTCAACATTTTTTATTTATGAAATAGAAATAATAAAACAAATGGGCATGTTCAGTATCCTTTTAAAGTCATATACATAAAGTTAGTGCCTGGAATCCCAGTGGGCGCTAGCGGTAAAGAACTCACCTGCCAACGCAGGAGACAAAAGAGATGTAGGTTTGATCCCTGGGTTGGGAAGATCCCTTGGAGACGGGCATGGCAACCTACTCCAGTATTCTTGGCTGCAGAACTCCATGGACAGAGGAACCTGGTGGGCTACAGCACATAGAGTCACAAAGAGTCAGACATGGCTGAAGCACGCACACACGCAGTGCCTGGAATATAGATCAAACTAGGATACGAACCAGAGATTCACAAATCTCTGGTAAAGGAGTTCATAAAAAGGAGCTCTTGTAAAGGTTCCATCCCTGATCAGGGAACTAGATCCCACATGCTGCAACTAAGAGTCTGCATGCCACAACTAAAGACCTCGCATGCTGCTACAAAGATCGGAGATCCCACGTGCTGCAACCAAGACCCGGCACAGCCAAATAAATTATTTTTTTTAAAACTAAACTATTCTTTAATTAATATATTCATGCATTTGTTACTGAAGGAAGTCAGACAGAGAAAGAGAAGTATCATAAGATATCCCTTATACATGGAATTTGAAAAGAAATGCTACAAATGAACTTATAAAATAGAAAAAGACTCACAGACTTAGAGAACAAACTTATGGTTGCCAGGGGGAAGCATGAGGGGAAAGGACAGTTAGGGAGTTTGGGATGGACATGTACACACTGCTGTATTTAAAGGGGACACCAAGCTCATGGAACTCTGCTCAGTTTTATGCAGCAGCCTGGAGGGAAGCAGGTTTCGGGGGGAGAATGGATCCATGTATATGCATGGCTGAGTCCCTTGGCTGTTCACCCGAAATGATCACAGCAATATCAATCAGCTATACCCTAATACAAATAAAAAGTTCAAAAAAATATATTCATGCATTTGTTCCAAAATATTTATAGAGAGCCACAGCCAGACACTGTGCTAGGTGATGGAGATGTACAAACAAACGACATGAGCCCTGCTCTGAAACAGTTTACAGGGACATTTAAATTAGCTGTAAGAACTGAATCTGCTGAGTGTCATTTAAAAAAAAAAGCAAGTGCCAAGGTCAAGCAGTGAAATACTTGCTTGGAGTCTATATCTGGATTTAGAAAATCAGTTTAAAAGGAGAGATGGGCTCCTGAGCCAATACGAGGGGAGAAGAATACAGACAGCCTGACTTTGACAAGGTTTACAGGTCACCAAAGTGCGCAGTGAGCTAAGAAGAGTGGGAGCCCCATCATTCTGAACTACAAACTCTGCCCTCAGATGGGGAAGAGAGTCACAACAAAAGTGCCATGAGCACCGGACTTTCAGGCCCCCACCAAGGCAGTGAGAAGCAGCAGCAGTTGATCCTCATACACACATCATGGGAACCTGCAGCCACAAATAATGCTCAGCTGTTCTATGACCGGGGCTTCCCAGGTCTCAGTGGTAAAGAATCCACCTGCCAATGCAAGAGATGTGAGTTTGATCCCTGTGTCAGGAAGATCCCCTGGAGAAGGAAACAGCAACCCACTCCAGTATGCTTGCCTGGGAAATCCCATGGACAGAGAAACCTGGAAGGCTAGTCCATGGGGTTGCAAAAGAGTCAGACATGACTTAGTGACCTAAATGACAACACCACTGTGGGTTCTAGGTCCTCAAGTTTTGGACTTTGTGTGGCCAGAAGGGAAAGGTGTGCATGGAGGGGGCAAGATGTGATTCATTGCAGGTTTGGGTAAGAATAGAAGGGAAAGAAAAACATTTCCTTCAAGTGTCATAATTTAAGCCACTGGTCAGTGTTTCCATGGAGCTGGCTCCTCAGATGAGAATTCTGAAGGGTTATGAATGGGCCTGGGACACAAAAGAATTACACCTCACAGATACAGCTGACTAAGTCATCGTTGTTTTCAGACAAAGCAGGCAGGACATACAGGCTACTGTTTCATTTTCATCTGAGAAAGGAGAGAGAATAGAGATAATGAGCTATTGTGGAAATAAGTGTCATCTTACAAGTGGGCTTAGGGAATCTACTATCAGCACTACACATTTCAGGTCTGAGGACCAGGAGCCAAGAATAACCTGCCTATCTCACCAACCGGCCCTCAAACCAGTCCTGTAGAGTGAAGTGACTAGAAACTTCTGAGAATGACTCTATCATAGATTATCTTTTGACTTACATAGGTGTTTTCCAGTATGAGTTTATGAACAAGGAAGAATTTGGAAAGACAGGTAAGTTCTCATTTGTACCTTTATATCATGGCATCCTTATGAAATGTATGGCTAAATGTTTGGATGGATGGGTAGGAGGGTTCGGGGTGGTTTGGTGTGAAATGTGAACTTGACAGCTAAAGATGAAATACATTTTGGAAGAAATTAAAATCTTCTAAGGAAGGGTACATCAGGAGAGCTATCTGGGGGTCATTTGCCCAGAGAATGGAGAGCACAATTCCAAGTCATAGTCCTGGCCTTGATCTGGAGATTGGAAATCACTGTGAACATCTCAAATATTCCAGGGCACTTACTTTCTTACTGATATGGTATCAGAAAATTTAGGGAACTTAGAGATCAGAGGGCCCTTTCCAAGTAGCTTGTCTGGTAAAGAATCTGCCTGCAATGCAGGAGACCCCAGTTCGATTCCTGGGTCTGGAAGTTCCCCTGGTGAAAGGATAGGCTACCCACTCCAGTAATCGTGGGCTTCTCTAATGGCTCAGACAGTAAAGAATCTGCCTGCAGTGTAGGAGACCTGGGTTTGATCCCTGGGTTAGGAAGATTCCCTGGAGGAGGGCATGGCAACCCACTCCCAATATTCTTGCCTGGAGAATCCCCATGGACAGAGGAGCCTGGCGGGCTACAGTCCATGGGGTTACAAAGAGTTGGACATGTCTGAGCAACTAAGAACAGCACAGTACAGTACAGAGATCAGAGACAGCCTCAGAATCTCTCAGGTTTGAGAGTTATTTGGTGTCTATAATCCTCCCACATAATAATTCATGATGGGAGGGTATCCCTCACCATCCATTGAGCTTAACTTGAGATCCATAGTCACAAATAGAAATCAGTGATCCTAACTGAATTAAAGAGAGGAAATAATTACATCTTAATATCATTCACTTCTAGTTAAACTGTAACATTTCCCTCCATCACAAAAATAGGCTACAAATCCTAGTGACAACTGTAACTTTGTCATCAATAAAAATAACAAATATTTTCAAAGAGGTATGGGGCAGGAGTGAAGTGGATGTGGCTATAAAAGGGTGATACATGCTTATAGTAATGTTTGCATTTCCATTATATCAATGTCAATATTCTGATTGTCATTTAGTTTTGCAAGGCATTACCAGAGAGGACACTGGATAAAGAGTATGTGGAATATCTCTGTATTATTTCTTACATTTCATATCACTCTAGTTATCCCAAAATAAAGTTTAATTTTAAAGATAAAAACCCCAAATATTTTCATATCAGATCAGTGTGTTGATATCTCAAAATATTCTTTATACTAATTGCTGATTTGAATTATGGTAGTTATGAGGACTGCAGCTAAATCTTGTCATTTAATGCATTAATAAACATTTGTATTATTGTCACAAATGTATTTGTTTTGATAACTGTATCTTAATATAATTGGTTTTCTTTGCAATTCTATGTATTTTATTCCATGCATTTGAAACTTTATTCTGAGAAGGGATCTGGCTTTATCAAACTAACAAAGGGGTTTGTGGCTTAAAAATGTTAGGATGGAAGCTGCTTCCTTCCACAGTGGCCCATCTCCCCAGGATGGACACCGCATTGAATTCTCTTGAAAGAATAGGCAGTTTTTTCATGACAGTTCCAGGAAGCGGCCCAAACCATCAAGTCAGAGGACTGTAAGCAAGCTGTTTTATCCATTAGGCACCATAGAAACAGGGCCTAGAGCCAATGAGCTTGAACAATGAGCTGTCCACACAAATGTTTGAGACAGATCTAGGGTGAAAAAATTTCCTCTCAGGTAACAACAAAGCTATAGATGTGAAATTAGTAAATGCCTAGTTAAATGTTGTACCAAATCTCCTGTGTCAAACTCATTTGTCATCTCATTTAATATTCACAACTATTTTTGCATTTGAAAAAAATTTACAGACAAGACTTTCTCACTTTGTAAAGACTCAAAAAAACATGATTATTAAGAAAGGCAATGGATAGCAAGGGATAAATAGGGAGTTTGGGATTAACATACACACAATACTATATTTAAAATAGATAACCAATAAAGACCTACTGAATAGCACAGCAAATGCTGCTCAAGCTCAATATTCTTTAATAACCTAAATGGGAAAAGAATTTGAAAAGGAATGACTATATGTATAAATGAATCATTTTGCTGTATACCTGAAACTGATACAATATTGTAAATCAACTATAATCCAATATTAAATTAAAAAAAATTTTTAAGATGATAAAAAAATTAAAGGTTACAAACAAATATGTTCAAAAACAGAGCTATACCCAATATTTTATGGGGAAACTATATTTGCACCATGTGGAATATCAGTACATTTTAGGATATTTTAGTATGTTTGAAGAGATGTAAAGTGGGGCCTCAATTAAGGGAGAAGGCACAGGCCTTCAGAAGCCTTAAAACTGCACTGACCTGAAGTTGTAGCTTGTCCTCTTGAATCCTAGAAAGTTCAGAGTGTTTGCTCTGGGAAGATTCCCAATCATGGCATCACTTTTCCCCTTTTTCTCACCAGCTTCTCAATCCCCTCACTACCTTCCCTCAGCCCCCACTTTCAGCCTCACTCCCCCGCCCCTGGCACTTCACTTTCTGAGTCTCAGTATTAATGTTCTTTCAGTGATGAAGGTGGACTTGTCTGAAGGTCTTTGAGGAAACCAGACACAACATTTCTGGTATAGAGAGGAAAAGCCAAGTGAGAGGATATGGTAGAATTCTGACACCAGAGGGCCAGGCACCCTCCCTTAGAGGTTCACAGATGTGGACAGAGGAAAACACAGTTAACATCCCACCCAAGCCAAATACAGATTCTTTTCAACCGTACTTCAGGATAGATCACATACTAGGCCACAAAACAAACCTCAGTAAGATTGAAATCATATTAAGTATCTTTAATAACCACAACAGTATGAGGCTACAAATCAACAATAAGGAAAAAGCTGAAAAAAGTACAAATACATAGGGATAAATGGCTTCCCTTGTAGCTTAGTTGGTAAAGAAACTGCCTATGATGTAGGAGATCCAGGTTTGATTCCTGGGTTGGGAAGATTCCCTGTAAAGGGAAATGGCAACCCACTCCAGTATTCTTGCCTGGAGAATCCCATGGACAGAGGAAACTGGAGAGCTATATAGTCCATGGAGTCGCAAGAGTCAGACATGACTTAGCGACTAAAACACCACCATAGGAATAAGCAATATGATACTAAACAACCAAGGAGTCACTGAGTAAATCAAAGATGAAACTTAAAAAATACCTGGAGATGAGTGAAAATTACACAATAAACCAAAATCTATCAGTCAGTCAAAATCTATGGGACACAGCAAAAGCAGTTAAGAGGGGGTTTATAGCAATAAAATCCTATTTTGGGAAACAAGAAAAATCTTGAATAGACCATTTAACCTGACACCCAAAGGAACTAGGAAGAGAAGAACCAACAAAACCCAAAGTTATTAGAAGGAAGGAAAGAAATAATCAAGATCAGAGTGGAAATAAATGAAACAAAAACCAAAAGGAAAAAAGAAAAGAAAAAAAAAATCAATGAAGTTAAGAGCTGGTTCTTTGAAAAGAAAAACAGAACTGTTAATGAAATATAGTCTAGTCCCTAGCTAGACTCCTCAACCATAAAAAGGAAAAGGGAAAAAAAAGACAGAAAGAGCCAAATAAATGAAATCAGAAATGAAAGAGAAATTACTACTGACACTACAGAAATCCAAAGGATCATAAAAGATTACTACCAACAATTATACACTAATGAAATAGACAACCTAGAAGAAATGGATAAATTCCTAGAAATGGCAGTCTCCTAAGATTAAAACAGAAAGAAACAGAAAACATGAACAAACCATCTGTTCATATTTTTAAAAAATCAAATTAGTAAAAAAATAAGATTCCCAGGCCATTCTTAATGGCCCAGTAGTGAAGACTCTATATGTCCAATACAGGGACGTGGGTTGGATCCCTGATAGAGGGACTAAGATCCTATATGCTGCCACAGTACAGCCAGAGGGGGAAAAAAAAAAAAAACCTTCCAACAAACAAAAGTTCAGGACCACATGGCTTCAAGGGTGAATTCTACCAAGTATTTAAAGATGAATTAACATCTATCCTCCTCAAATTATTCTAAAAATTGAAGAAAGATGAATGCTTCTGAACTTATTCTACAAAGCCAGAAATGACCTGGATATCAAGACCAAAGACATCACACACACAAAAAGAAAACTAAAGGCCACTATCACTGATGAACATGATACAAAAATCCTCAACAAAATATTGTTGTTGTTTAATCACTAAGTCATGCTTGACTCTTTGAGACTCCATGGACTGCAGCATGCCAGTCTCCTCTGTCCTACACTAAAATATTAACAAAACCAAATTCAACAATGCATTAAAACTATCATTCTGTATGTTCAAATCAGCAAATCAATCAATGTGATAACAAACATTAACAAACTGAAGAATAAAAATCATACGACCATCTCAATAGACACAGAAAAACAGTTTTGACAAAATTCAATATTCATTTGTGATTTTTAAAATTTCTTAACAAAGTGGGTGTAGGGGAACATTTCTCAACATAAAAAGGATTTATATGGCAAGCCTACAGCTAATATCATAATCAACAGTCAAAAGCTAAAAGTGTTCCTTTTTAGATCAAGAACAAGACAAGGATGCCCACTCCTACCACTTTTATTCAGCATAGTTTAGGAAGTCATAGCTGTGAAAATCAGACAAGAAAAATAAAGAAATCCAGATTGGGAAGAGAAAGTAAAACTGACACTGGTTTACAGATAACATCAAACTATATATAGAAAACCCTAAAAATGCTACCAAAAAATTATTAGAACCAATAAATGAATGCAGTAAAGTTTGAGGAAATACAATTAATATTCTGAAATCTGTTGTGTTTCTATGCACTAATAATGAACTATCAGAAAAAGAAGTTAAGAAAACAATCCCATTTATAATTGCATCAAAAGAATAAAATACCTAGGAATAAATCTCCCCAAGGAGGTGAAAAATCTGTTCTTGGAAAACTATAGAAGAAACTGAAGAGGACACAAACAAGTGGAAAGATACACTATACTCTGAATCAGAAGAATTAATATTTTAAAAATGGCCATACTACCCAAGGCAATCTACAGATTCAAAGCAATCCATTTCAAAACACCTATGGTGGACTTCCCTGGTGGTCCAGTGGTGAAGAATCCACCTGCTGGGCTTCCCTGGTAGTTAGGTAGTAAAAAGTCCATCTGCCAGTGCAGGAGACATGGGTTTGATCCCTGGTTTGGGAAGACCCCACATGCTGTGGGGACACTAAGTAACTGTACCTCAACTACTGAGTCTGTGTTCTAGAGCCCATGTGTGACATCTGCTGAAGGCCACACACCCTAGAGCCCACGCTTGAAAACAAGAAAAACCACCACAATGAGAGGCCCACACTCCCTGCAACTAAAGAGTGTCCCTTGCTCGCCACAACTAGAGAAAGCCCATGTGCAGCAACAAAGACCTAGCACAGCCATAAATAAATAAAAAACAAAATTAAAAAAAAATACCTATGGCATTTTTCACAGAACTAGAAAAAATAATTCTGAAATTTATATGAAAACACAAAGAACCCCAAATACCAAAAACAATTTCAAGAAAGAACAAAGCTGGAGGTAGTATCATCCCTGATTTCAAACTATACTACAAACGATACTGCAATAATCAAAATAGTATGTTACTGTCACACAAACAGATATATAGATCAATGGGTCAGAATAGAGAGCCCAGAAATGAACCTACACATATATTGTCAATTAATCTATGACAAAGGAGGCAAGAATATACAATGGGGAAAAAGACAGCCTCTTCAATAAATGGTGTTGGGAAAACTAGACAACTACATGGAAAAGAAACAAACTGGACTACTTTCTCACACCATATACAAGAAGAAACTCAAAACAGATTAAGGACTTAAATGTAAGACCTAAACCATAAAAATCCTAGAATAAAACATAGACAGTATGCTCTTTGACACTAGCCTTAGCAATATATTTTTTGGATATATTTCCTCAGACAAGGGAAACAAAAGCAAAAATAAAACAAATGGGACTACATAAACTAAAAAGCTTTGCACAGCAAAGGGAACTATCAATGAAGCAAAAAGGCAGCCTACTGAATGGGAGATGATATTTGCAAATGATATATCTGATAAGAGGTTAACATTCAAAATATACAAAGAACTTATACAGCTCAACATCAAAACAGACAACTCGATTGAAAAATGGGCAGAAGACCAACAGATGGCCAACAGGCACATGCAAAGATGCTCAACATCACTAATCATCAGGGAAATACAATTCAAAACCACAATGAGATATCACCTCACACCTGTCAGAATGGCAACTGTCAAAAAGACAAGAAATAACAAGTGCTCACAAGCATGTGGAGAAAAAAGAACCCTAGTACACTGTTGGTGGAAATGTACACTGGTGCAGCCACTATGGGAAACAGTATGGAGATTCCTCAAAAATTAAAAATAGAACTACCACATGATCCAGCAACTCCATTCTTGGGTATTTTTCTGAAGAAAACAAAAACACTAATTCAGAAAGATATATACATCCCTATGTCCACTGCAACATAATATACAATAATCAAGATATGGAAACAACCTGTGTCCATCAGCAGAGGAACAAATAAAGAAAATGTGGTATACATACTTACAATGAAGTATTACTCGGCCATAAAGAAGACTGAGATTTTGCCATCTGCGACAACATGGATGGACCTGGAGAGTACTATCCTAAGTGAACATACTTATATACAAAGTGAACATTCAGAGAAAGACAAATACAATATGATTTTGCTTATGCGTGGACTCTAAAACCCAAAACAAATGAGCAAACATAAAACCACCACAGACTCAAAGATACTGAGAAAGAACATGTGTTTGCCAGAGGGGAGGAGTGTGGGGAAATATGTGAAATATGGGAGGGAAATAGAGGTGTAAAATTCTAGCTCCATAATATATGAGTCATGGGGATGAAATGTACAGAGTGGGGAATATAGTCAATAATACTGTAATAACTTAGTATAGTGACAGATGGTAACTTTAGCTTATGGTGATCACTTCATCATATACAAAAAGATTGAATTACTATGTTGTATACCTGGAACTAGCATAGTCTTATGGGCAAATTATACTTCAATAAAAAAGATATTTGTCAATATTTTTATATATTTTAAAAAATCCCTACTGAGAATAAATCTTTAAATTCGCTTCTATAAGGCCTTTCTCTTGGTTGTGAGAATGTCATAAAACTTTGATATCTGCTCATGACTAAACTGTCTGAAAGCTTTCTTTAACATTACTATTGTTTCTATTTGAAAGTAAAGGTGTTGGGCACCATGATCTTTCCAGGGTTAAAGATCTCTAATTCTGCTGCCTTCTGTACAACTGAATTACTTTACAAGCATACATTACTTGTATAGGTTGTAGGCAAAGGAATTTTGCTTTAATAACATTTCCCACATAGTCTGTTAAGGCACCATACTGGCAAAGTAATATTTTCAAAAAAGTAGAATTATGACTCTCATGAAAAGTTTAAATTTACAGACACCAAAGCTTTTATTTAATTAGTTGACAACAACAACAAAAAAATGAGATGTTAAGAACCAGTTTCAAGAAGAATTTAAGGACACTCATATTTAGGCAATCAGGAATATTGAAATAAAAGTGCTAATAGTTGCAAAACTGACTAATATTATATAGGAAAATGAAATCTTCCTACCTTTCTACAGGGCAACAACCATTGTACAGTATCTCTACTGGACAACAGCATTTGCATGTCTGTTGATAAAGGTCATTTGCATGACCACCAGTGTTCTGCAACTTCGATTTTGCCCTAGTCAATAGGGAACAATTGATATCAGTGTTGGGAGTTTCCTGGCAACCCAGTGGTTAAGGCTCTGCCCTTCCAATGCAGGGGCTATGGATTTGAGCCCTGATAGGGGAACTAAGATCCCACATACCATGTGGTATGTCAAAAAAAAAAAAAAAAAATCAGACAGACATTGTCCTCTGATACAATTTAAATCCAAATTCTTCTGTAGAGGGATAAACCTGGAGGGGGGAAAAAAAAGATTCCAGAGCTCACCTGAAAAAATAAACATTTAAAATAATCAAGAAAATTTTGAGAAAATTTAGAGAAGGAGTGGGCATAAGTGTTTATGTAGGAAGAAAAGTGCAGAGATTTGTCTTGTCTATTGCTAGGTATTAGAAGTCATTTGGAATTCATAATAATAAAAACAGTAACAACAAGAAATAGATTAATAAAATTACATAAAGCCCCAAACCAGAGCCAACGTAAAGATCTACTATATGCTAGAGCTGATACTCGGAGAAGGCAATGGCAACCCACTCCAGTACTCTTGCCTGGAAAATCCCATGGACAGAGGAGCCTAGTAGGCTGCAGTCCATGGGGTTGCAAAGAGTGGGACACAACTGAGTGGCTTCACTTTCACTTTTCACTTTCATGCACTGGAGAAGGAAATGGCAACCCATTCCAGTGTTCTTGCCTGGAGAATCCCAGGGACGGGGGAGCCTGGTGGGCTGCCATCTATGGGGTCGCACAGAGTCGGACACAACTAAATCAACTTAGCAGCAGCAGCAACAGCAGCAGTAGAGCTGATATTTAAAAACAGTAGACGAATGATGGGTTATAATTAATGATGTTGAGAAAACTAGATACATAGTTGTTGTTTTAAAAATTTGAGGACTAAAAGTATCACGTGGAATTAGCTGGATGGGGGTGGGGAAGAAGCTGGGGCATTTTAGACAGAAGGTAACCAGACCAAAGCTATCACAGTGAAGAAAGGAATATAGTGCAAGCAAGGATAAAACAGAGGTTCTAAATGGAAAGCCAAATACCCATCAGAAAATGATAAGAGCTGACTGAGGAAGAGCAGTCAGGAGCCAGCCACATTGGCCCTGGGATGCCATGCTAAGCAGTCTTGAACTTGATCCTAAAAGCAATTGGAAGACAAGGAAGTTTTCAAGCAGGAAGTTGTCATGATCAGATTTTCATTTTAGGTAGATTACTCTGCTGATTAAAGGACAGATTCAAGAAGATTAAGAGAGACCATTTAGGATTAAGGTGCATAAAAAGAAGGTTGCAGAAACGCTTAGGAATATGAGCCAGATTCTAAAAAAGGAACAGATGAGATGAGCAAGAGATAGGTATTGTCAATATCATCCTTGGCTTGAGAATTACATCTGGGTGGTGAGAGAGAGAAGAAAGGTAGGATGATAGTAACAAGGGAGGTTCTAACAGGTTCTAATAGAGATAGGAAGAGACTTGGTGTGTTGGCAGCAAAGCCAGTCAGGAAAGATTGGGGGCGGGGGTGGGGGGTGAGGTGGAGGAAGGTCACAGGGGAAGTCCTGGCAGAGGACCATGGAGGAGCCATCTCCTCATTTCTATAGAAAAGGAGGAGGCAGATGCTGTGGACCATGCAGTTTTACTATCAGGCCCCATGATGCCACCTTTATCAGTTTCTGAAAAGAAAACATGCTTCTTGCAACTAGTAGATAAATAAGTCCTGGAGAGCTAATGCATGCTAGAGAGATTGTAAACAACAAAAACCATACTAGAACCTCAAACTTGCTAAGAGACTGGATCTTAATTATTCCCCCTACCACAAAAAAAAAAAAAGAAGAAGAAGAAATAGTATGGAACTTGATAGAGGTGTTGGCTGATCACATTGCAATATATAAAATCACAGTGTATCAGGTCAACACATTGTACACCTGAATCTTACAAGATATCACTTGCCAATTATGTATCATTTTTCTTTTTGGCCATGCAGGTGGCTTGTGGGATCTTAGTTCCCCAACCAGGAATTGTACCTGGTTCCACAGCAGTGAAAGCCCCAAGTCTTAACCACAGGACCACCAGGGAATTCCCTATGCATCACTTTGTTTTTAAAAGACAAATCCACATATTGCTCTAAAAGGTTCATAACCATCCAGTCAACAGATTTCCATCCTATTCTATGCTGATGTTATTCTCAGTGTTTGGAATAAGGCAGTGAACCAAACAGATGAAATCCTGCCCTCATGGAGCTTATGTTCTCATGGAATAGAAGACAACTCTCAAATCTGTTACTTAAAACAGCACTTGTGGAAGTGATATGTGCCCTGAAGGAATGCAATTCTAGCTAAGGAGGTCCAGAGTAACTGAGGGCACTATTTACAGGAGGCAGTCGGCAGCCGGTGGCGAAGGTGGGCAGATCTTGCATCAGATGACATTTTCTGAGACCAGAAGGACAGAGTTTAGTGAGTGGTAGGTATGAAGTTTCAGGCTTAGGGATTCTGCAAAATAACATCTTTTAAGAAAATGAATAAACTAAAGTAACCTGGGGACTTCCCTGGCAGTCCAGCAGTTAGGACTCTGCACTTTTACTGATGAGGGTGCCAGTTCAATCCCTGGTGGGGGAACTAAGATCCTGTCAGCTTTACTGCACAGTCAGAAAAAAAAAAAAAAAAAAAAAAACAGTGGCCTTAACAGTTATGAGTTATACAAACAGCGGCATTTCCCAATAAAAACTTGGGCTGCAAATCAACCCTCTATTAATCTCAAATGGGACCTAAAATGCTATTTAATACTTATTTTTGATCCACCAAACAGGCTTAAATTTTGGAGAACTGAAGGATAAAATTAGTATTATAATAATCCAATTTCTGTTAAGTTAGCATGGAAAATGCTAAGAGAAAATGACACTTAAAAAAGCCTGAGACAAATAGCTGAGATGTCTAAAATATTTTAAATTTCCTTGTAATTTAATTATTCATCAAACATGTGCTCTACACCCACAAATGCTAAACACTGGCCTGAGCACCTCGGGTCAACATCTTGAGCCACAGCCCTGTCCTCTGAGATTCCACTGCTGAAAGGGATGGCAGACTGGAAACTACTAACAACTAGTCACATTGCATGGCTACAAAAGAACGTGGCCAGGGTGCTTTGGGAATATAACACCCAGAGAAAGAAGAAACCAAGAGCTTCTCAGAGAAAGCCCTGAACCTTTCCTTATGGGCTTCTCTGGTGGCTCAGATGGTAAAGAATCTGCCTGCAGTGCAGGAGACCTGGGTTTGATTCCTGGGTCAGGAAGATCCCCTGAAGAAGTGAATGGCTACCCACTCCAGTATTCTTGCCTGGTGGGCTACAGTCCATGGGGTCACAGAGTCAGACATGACTGAGTGACTAGCACTTTCCTTATTGCCTTACCACATCTTATTCTTTTTTATGTGCTCCAGCAGCTAGCAAACTACCTGGCAGACAAGAGGTACTCCACAAATATTTGCCAAATTGAACCAAACCAGGTGACACCTTGGTTAACTCTCATTCAGGTTCTTCCTCTGCCACACTCAGAGTTGTATTCCTGTCTTGCCCCAGTCCTCCTCCTACACTATATTCCTTCATTCCTTCATTCAATAAACACATATGTGACAGCTCTAAGTGCCAGGACCTGTTCTGACAGCCAGTGACATAGCAGGGAATAAAACAAGCAAAAATCCCTGCCCTGGTTAGGGTTAACATCCCAAGACAGGAGACGTGACTAAAATCTGTAGCATCATACAAGATAGAGCTATGGAAAAATTAAACTGGTCTGTTAGATAGGGTACAGTCAGAGAAGCAAGACCTCTAAAGGATACTCCCAGTGATGTGCAGGACTTAGTAAGTATTGGCCTGAGAGATCAAATTGTTAACATCTCTCTCCCACCACTTCTTGATTTGTGATGTCACACGTGTGTGCGCACTAAGTCTCTTGTGTCCAACTCTTTCCCACCCCATGGACTGTAGCCTGCCAGTTTTCTCTGTCCATGGGATTCTTCAAGCAAGAATATTGGAGTAGGTTGCCTTGTCCTCTTCCAGGGGATCTTCTCGACCCAGGGAATGAACCTACGTCTCTTAGGTCTCCTGCTTTGGCAGGCGAGTTCTTTACCACTAGTGCCACCTGGAAATCCCAGTGATGTCACATGAGTAGTTTAAAATTGCCTTGGAGCAGCTAAAGCCCATGTGCCACAACTACTGAAGCCCGCATGCTCTAGGGCTGGTGAGCCACAACTACTGAGCCTGTCTGCTGCAGCTGCTGAGCCCAGGAGTTGCAGCAACTAAAGCCCAAGTGCCTAGAGCCTGGGCTCCACAACAAGAGAGCCACCAGAATGAGCAGTCCTTGCACCGCAACTAGAGAGTAGCCCCCCGCTTGCTGCAATGAGAGAAAGTCCACGCAAAGCAGCGAAGACCCAGCAGAGCCTAAATAAATAAATAAATACATAATAAAATGCCAAAGTAGGAATATTCTATGAGGGAAATTGGCAAGTGCTATGAATCAGGACTTCTCTTTTTCTGGAAAACTAGTTGTTCAACATTTCCCAGAATCACACACACACACACACACACACACACTTATTGAGATTAGACTTTATACAACTGATTGAGTAGTCTATACAGGGCTATTTCTTGTGTCTGGGGCTGGTGCCTGAAGGGTAGGTAGCCAGGAGGGGAGATGGATATGAGGTAATCCCAACAAGGTGGAACCTGCACAGCTGAGCTAGAAACCAAGAGGATGGACTAGAACTCTCATTGCTCTCCCATCATCTCTAAGCCTCAAACTTCAGTGATGGGGAGAGTAGGTTAGGGAGGTTTTACAGGAGAAGCTGGTGCCCTTCTTCATGGAGCTAAACACATCTCTGATCTCAGAGTCTCAGAAACTAAAGGAGGATCCAGTTAGACCTAGAGAGTTGTGGGTTCAGCCACTTCCCCTTGCCAACCAGCTGAGCCAGCCAGGTGAGGCAGCAGGTAAATGACACCAGATGTGGCAACCCCAGTAGACCTTATGTCAGTCCTCTGAGTGTAAAAACAACATGGCTGCACCTTCACGTCTATCTTCCACATGTCGTGCAAAATGTTTCTTTGACCCATATGACCTGGGAACTCTGTAGGAAAGAGAACCTGAGGAACGAAGTTCCAGCTCAGCTAAGTTGACAATATAAATCCACCATGATTAGAAAAGGGAATAAGGAGTATTGGTAGCAATTTTCAATAGGATTTTCATGGAAGTGAGACAGGAAGGGGGCAGGGCACAACTTTAAAAGAATGACATAGCTGCTGAGGATACAACATAAACGGGTTAGAACTGATTAGGCCTAAGATGGCATATGATTCTTCAACTTTCAATAGAACTTGATCCTCGTTATATGCTCATTGTAATATATTAGCATATGCTAAATGACACATGGACTGCAAGGAGATCCAACCAGTCCATCCTAAAGGAGATCAGTCCTGGGTGTTCACTGGAAGGACTGATGTTGAAGCTGAAACTCCAATACGTTGGCCACTTCACATGAAGAGCTGACTCATTGGAAAAGACCCTGATGCTGGGAAAGATTGAGGGCAGGAGGAGAAGGGAATGACAGAGGATGAAATGGTTGGATGGCATCACCAACTCAATGGACATGGGTTTGGGTGGACTCCAGGAGTTGGTGATGGACAGGCAGGCCTGGCGTGCTGCAGTTCACAGGGTCGCAAAGAGTCGGACACGACTGAACTCAACTGACATGACACACCCACAAGTGCCATGACAGTTCCAAGGTTGACCAGAAAAGGCCAAAAAATGGGCAGTGACCCAATTTCTGGAAATCCTTGCCCCTTTCCCAAAATAGTTGAAATAATCCTCCCTCTTATTAGCCCAAGAAGTTATCCAGCCCATAAAACTAACCACCCCATACTTTAGGACCACTCTAACCTTCTGAGATGGATCACATTCTATCTATGGAATATGTATCTCTCTCAGTAAACCTGTTTTCACTTTATTGTGGCTCACTCTTGAATTCTCTTCTGTGCAAAGCCAAGGACTTTCCCTTTGAGCCCTGTCCCAGGAATTTGCCTGAGATCTGGGACTTGACCATCCTCTCACATTCTATTTTCCTGCAACATCTTTACAAAGGAGAAGGAAGAAGGTGGTCTTCTCTGCCTCCCCACTCTTCCTTTGATTATGAATATGTAGCCCACATAGTTCTCAGGGTAGAGCCCTCTGCCTGCCCACTGGTATTATTCACAAGCATTAATAAACCTACTTCTTACCTTTCACTTTGCCTCTTGCTTGAATTCCTTCTGCACTGAGACATAGAGAACCTAAGTTTCCTTATGTCCTGAGATGAGTTGTGTGGTTTCAGTTGGAAGATTGTGGGTCTGAGTCCTATTTCACAAGGACTTACTAATAAAGTGACATTTGAATAATAAATTGAAGGAAGTGAAGGAGAAAAACTTTGGGGATTTTTATGAGAAGGAAGTTCCAGGCAGAGGGGACAATAAATGAAAGACCCCAAGTTGGAGGCATACTTCACATCTTAAAAGAACTACAGGGTGACATGTGACTGGAGTGAGTACATGAGAGAGAGTATCTACAGTGAAGTCAAAAGGGTAATGGCCAGGTGTGTGTATTTGTGTGTGTGTGTGTGTGTGTGTGTGTGGTGTGTGTGTCCTGGGGGGAAGGCATGTAGGATTTTGCCAAAAACTTGGCTTCTACTCTGTGCAGGATAAGCATCCACTGGACGATTCTGAGCGGGGGAATAACAACACCAAACAAGTCTCATTGGTTTTATTCTGGCTGCTATCTCAGGAACAGACTGAAAGGTCAGCAAATGCAGACGGTAAGGTTGCTGCAAAAATCGACAGGAAAGCTGATGACAGCCTGTATCAAGGAAGCAGCAAGGCAGATGATGCTAAGAGGCTGGATTCCTGAACATCTTTCGAAGATAGAATCAAAAGAAATGGGACTGGATATGGGACATGGGGGAAACAGAGTAATCAAAGATGAGTCCAGGTTTGGGGGCTGAGCAACTAGAACAAGAGAGTTGCTATCAACGAAAAGTGGAAAAATTGAAGGACAACCAAGCTTGGATGGGAACGGGTGATCAGGGTTTAGTTTGAACAAATTAAGCTTGAGTTTTCCTTTAAATCAAGTTGAAGATGACAGATCTATGAACTGGAAGTTTAGAGGGCAAGCACGGGTTGAAGACACTAGTGGTAAAGAACCCACCTGCCAATGCAGGAGATATGGGAGACATGTGTTTAATCCCTGGGTTGGGAAGATCCCCTGGAGGAGGCCATGGCAACCCACTCCAGTGTTCTTGCCTGGAAAATTCCATGGACAGAGGGGCCTGGCAGGCTACAGTCCATGGGGGTTGCAAAGAGTCAGAACCATCTGAGTATCTGAGCACAGCACCACAGAGGTTAGTTATAAAGTTGGGATTAACAGCAAAGAGTATTTAGCACCATGAAACTGGGTGAGACCACCAAGGCGCAAAATAAGCTGCAAGGACTAGACCCTGAGGTCCTGCCCACTAAAAGCTCAGGGACACAAGGAGGAATAAGCAAAACAAACTACGAGGGAGTAACCAGAGAGGGTCACAGAAGAACCGAGAGAACATGGTAACCACCGAGCAAGAGACAAAAAGACAGAGGGGGTGATTAATCAATTTGCAGGTGAGCCAAAAAGGATTAGAACTGAGGGTAGATCAATGATTTAGCAAAATGTCATCTTTGGCCACCTTGTTATATAGTTTGGGGAGACCTGAAGCAATAACAACCACTCTGGAGTAAGTCAAGTAAGATCGAAATACAGAAGTTAGCGACGTTGAGTATAGACAACTCTTTAGAGGTGTGAGAGGAAGAGCAAAAATGGAACATGAGCAAGAGGCAGAACGGGGTCAAGAGTCTGGGTTTTCATTTTGTTTGAACCTGGAGAAATAATAGTGCATTGATAGCCACTTAAGAGTGAGTCAATAGAGAGGGAAATTTGTATGATGGACAGAGAGAGGAATAATTGCTAGAGTAACATCCTTCAGTAGATAAGCAAGGATGACACCTAGTACACAAGTGGTGGGAGTCCTCTCTGAGTAAGTAAACTGGGTCTCTGCAGCAGACCAAGCATGTGAGGTGAGTAGACTAGTACCTGAGGCAGGTGGGCAGATGCGGGTGAGGAGGAGATTGTGGAAGTTCTCTTATTATTATTACTAATCTCTCTTTCTATATAAGTGGAGTAAAAGTATCCACTGGATAGATTTGTTTGGAGTATTAAAAGAAGTTAATACATATGAACATAAGAGGGTGTGTGTGTGTGTATGCTTAGTTACTCAGTCATGTCTGACGCTTTGCAACCCCATGGACTGTAGCCTACCAGGATCTTCTGTCCATGGAATTCTCCAGGCAAGAATACTGGAGTGGGTTGTGACTCCCTTCTGTAGGGGATCTTCCTGACCCAAGGATCGAACCCAGGTCTCCCACACTGCAGGCGGATCTTTACCATCTGAGCCACCAGGCAAGCCCATAAGAGAGTGTAATAAATGTTAAATATTAAAATAGTACTACATATTAGTGTCAGTGATCTCATCTATTCTTGTGGTATTGAAACCACAACCTCCTATCCTTAACTTCAGATTTAAGATCCCTCTCCTGTGGGACAGTTCTCAGAATCAACAGGTCTAGAACTCAACTCACTTTGTTCCTCTCAGGGCAACTCCATCTCCTCCAAGCTCATCACAGCAAATGGCTCCTTCCTTCTCCGGGGTGGGGGGGGGGGGGGAACATCAGCAGGATACTCGTTTTCTGAATCTCTTCCTTTCCCTCAGACTCATGCCTGAGCCATTTGGTAAGCATATGGAGCAGAAGGGGATTCCCTGGAGGAAGAGAAGTAGGCATGGCTTTCTTGACATAAGAGAAGCCATTTTGGCCTAAGCTATTTCAGCCTAAGCCATTTCGTGGTCTAAGCCTGGCCACAATGCTTGTCCTTGAACAGGTCTCAATGATGATGACCTTCAAGGAACAAAAGAATGAACTGTTATCAGGCAAGAGAAATAACAATAGCAAAGAAAATGAATCAGCTGTAAAGATTCCCAGTTCTGTTTCAACAGTAAAGATTAGCCTGAAGAACTTTTTTGAGCTGTTTTGCAGAATTGAAACCCCCCTTGGGCCCTCAACCACCAGATCAACTAGAGCTTAAGGCATGATGATGCTGTCCTTTTCTGATCCTCCTGACTTCAATCAACTAAAGCTTGGAGTCTATCAACTTGGCCCCAATACAAATACAAAAATGCATTTGTCATCCAATAGCAACTGTGTGATAAATCTACCGGCTGTAATGTCTGAACATTTATATATGCATAGTAGCTATGGGTTATATTTTATGGTATTTGGATGATTTAAAAAAAAACACACAAAAAATAAAACACTATTGAAATCTCTCACTAGAGCCAAACCAATATACACTGCATAATCTTTCAAAAGTTCAGCCTCCACCAGTTATTACCCTCCTCAAAGACCTTGCATGCCCCTGGGGTAAAGAACAGGCCATTTGCTGGGCATATACCCAGAGAAAACCAGAATTCAAAAAGACACACATGTAACCCAATGTTCACTGCAGCACTGTTTACAATAGCCAGGACATGGAAGCAACCTAAATGTCCATCAACAGAGGAATGGATAAAGAAGAGTGGTACATATATACAATGGAATATTTACTCTGCCATAAAAAAGAACAAAATAATGCCATTTGCAGCAACATGGATGGACCTATAGATTGTCTTACTGAGTAAAGTTAAGTCAAACTTAGAAAGACAAATATCATATGATAACACTTATATGTGGAATCCAAAAAAAGGGGATACAAATGAACATATTTACAAAAACAGAAGAAGAGTCATAGATGTAGAGAACAAATTTATGGTTACCAGGTGGGGGATAAACTGGGGGATTGGGATTGATATATAGATACATATATAAAATAACTAATAAGAACCTGCTGTATAGTACAGAGAAGTCTACTTCATACTCTGTAAAGGCTTATAGAGAAAAAGAATTAAAAAAAAAAACAAACCAGTGGCTATAACTGATTTACTTTGCTGTACACCTGAAACAGCACTATAAATCAACTATACTCGAATTTAACAACAACAAAAACAACAGAGCTTTTGAGCTTGGCTCCCAGGAGTCCTCCTGCTCTGACCATCAGTCTGTCTTATCTCCCACCACACCCTCCAGGAACTGCTCTATCCACATCGCTTCCCTCCTCTTCTCCTAAATACATCTTCTAGAGTCTATTGCTGGCACTCTGCCCCTCCTATTCTTATCTAGGTATGACTCACCTTTCAAAGTCCAAGTCAAGGTTGGTCCCCTCTTCCTTGACATCAACAAAGTGATCTCTCCCTCCTCTGAGATTCTACAGAAATTATACTTCTTGGAGATGTTTTTATGGACATGTTGTCTTTTCCCACAAAGTTATTATATAAATTCCTTGAAGGCAGGGTGATATAGTACCCTTTGCCCTATATCCATAGTTTTGAGCCTAGTGTGAGTCTGAGGAAAGATGATTTTGCTAAAAATGTAATTTCCATCTGTTAGATACATAAAAACTATGTCTTAAGAGGTATACTGACGCTGAAGCTCCAATATTTTGACCACCTGAAGTGAAGAGGTGATTCGTTGGAAAAGCCTCTGAAGCTGGGAAAGACTGAGGACAAAAAGAGAAGGGGGAAGCAGAGGATGAGATAGTATAGTATAGTATAGTATCACATGCATAGTATCACCAACTCAACAGATAAGAGTTTGAGCAAATTCCAGGAGATAATAAAGGACAGGGAAGCCTGGCGTGTTGCAGTCCATGGGGTCACAAAGAGTTGGACGTGACTTAGTGACTGAACAACCAGTCTGTGTAAGGAACTGGAAATAGGAGAGTTCAAACAGCATGCTTGCCCTCAGAAAATCTCCCTTCTAGCAATCACCTTCATGATAATCTTATTTTTCCTAAATAATCACAATCATACTAGAGGAACTGGTGTTCAAATCTTTAGAAGGACAAGCGGACATATTGACAGTCTGAATGGAAACTGGGGTGTGAACTCCAAGTTTCACGGACCCCTGGATGTGGCAGATTTGCTCTGCAGCATAGCATAGCATATGCGTGCTCAGTCGTGTCCAATTCTTTGCAATCCCATGGACGGTTGCCCTCCAGGCTCCTCTGTCCATGGGATTTTCCAGGCAAGAAATCCTGGAGTGATTTGCCCTTTCTTTCTCCAGGATATCTTCCCAACTCAGGGATCAAACCCTCATCTTTTGCATCTCCTGCATTGGCAGGCAGATTCTTTGCCACTTGCACCACCAGGGAAGCCTATGGCCCTGGAGAAAGGTTTGTGCTGAGAAAACTGAAATAGGCATTCTCTTCCCCTCTGGCTGCCTTCTGCCTGTCTACACTGTGTGCCTCTAGGACCCTCCACACAGTGTGGAATAGTGTATGGGCCTCTATACTATAACCATCTACACTGTGCTGACTGCTGCTAAGTCCACCCCTTCCTTTTCCTGTTTTCCCTTCAGTTCAGCAAACATATATTGAATACCTACTGTATTCAAGGCATGATGGAAAGCACTGGCTCCTGGCCTTACCAGTATATACTTTATATAATATAATGTAATATAACATATATCCTTTATATAATTTGTTATATAGAACAGATATACATTTATATGTGTTTTTATAATCAAAGTAAAAATTTACCACGAGGACTAGGCTCAGAAGTAAACATGTCAGGTAAAACCCATAGAAAATTACCCATGGGAAGTGCTTAAACAGTTTATAAATCCTACATTAAGGGGTACAGAGGTATGAGGGCCCCCTGAGGGAACAGCCAACTCATGCTTGAAACACCTCAAACTCACTGTGGGGCAGCCTGAGGGTGACACGTTAAGTGTGTATGAGATGAGAATTTGCTGTGTATGAGTATGTATGTGTGTGCCTGTCTTTTTTTCGAGGAAAAGGAAAATCATAAAGATGTGTGCAGTAAGCACTACAAATCACCGTCTTTCTCTTTTCCAGATTTCGACTGCCCCAATACAGGACAATTCTCCACTTCGACTGTATTCCAAGCAACTGGTCTTTTAATGTTCTAACCTTAATGTAGTGGTTCTAGGCTGCCACCTCGTGGCTGTTACACATGTGTTTTAACCAGCCTCTTGCTGTGCCGCTTGTAATTTGATGCCATTCCTAACAGCTTCTGCATTTTCATCACCACTGACTCCACCTGGCTTCAAGAACAGTGTGTTCCTTACATGACAGATGAAGAGTAGAAATATGTGCTTATGAAAATAAATTACAATCTTTTACATCTTTTGGGATAATAAGTATCCCAAGAACTTACTAAAATTATAATAATTATAATAAAATCTTGGCAGGGTGGTACATTACATTCTGCGGCTGCTGCTTCTAAGTCGCTTTAGTCGTGTCCAACTCTGTGCGACCCCATAGACGGCAGCCCACCAGGCTCCCCCATCCCTGGGATTCTCCAGGCAAGAACACTGGAGTGGGTTGCCATTTCCTTCTGCAATGCATGAAAGTGAAAAGTGAAAGTGAAGCCGCTCAGTCATATCTGACCCTCAGCGACCCCAGACTGCAGCCTTCCAGGCACATTACAGTCTAGACATCATTATGGTTTTCTCCCAAATTACATGTAATCTTTATTTTAAAACCCCAGTATCCCACAAGCAACAAATTCCTTTCATGAGCATTTATTGAGCGCCTATTAGCCACTATGTGAAGGAGCCGCCAGCCTTGTAAGGAGGGAGACATGACAGACAACTGCTGTGTTGCCAGTGATGTCTTCACAGAAGAGTTTAGGCTGAGGCTTAAATCAGAGGTCAAGGGGCCAAAGTCGGGGGGATGAAGGTTTATTGACATATCTGCTTCCTTGGTGACTCAGATGGTAAAGAATCTGTCTGAAATGCAGGAGATCTGGGTTCGATCCATGGATCAGGGAGAGGGCAGAGCAGCACCGTCAGGTGGGAAAGCACACACAACACTGTCCTGGGACTCAATTCCCAGCTTCACTAGCCCAGGCAGCATGCTAGGATCTAGCTTTTAAAGAGACCCATTTAAACATTCTTAGGAGAACCAACACCAAGCTGGACCCTGTGGGGCCCTCCCAGATACAAAAGTCTTTGTGTGTCCTGTTTGATTTTGTAGGGAAAACACTGCAGCCTCTGAGACCGTCCCTGAGTTCCAAAGGGCAGATTCAAACAGTTACTAATTAGTGGAGTGAGGAAATGCAGAAACAAAGGAAAGGCAGTCAAGAAACTGTGTGCGTGCACATGCACGCATGCACGTGTAACTGTCATGTCCAACTCTGTGTGACCCTATGGACAGCCAAGCAGGTGAGCCTCATCCCAAACCAAGCAAATCAGAATCTCAGGATGATGGGATAAGGGCATAGTTGTTTTTCCAGTTTCCCAGTGATTCTGTTGGTCAGACAGTGTTGCAAACCACTGGTCTAGTTGGGAAAGAGTCTTATACAAATTAACATAATGCTCTGATAACAAATCTCTATTGACATAATAAATGCTGCTCGGGGAATAAGTAGAAAATAAGCTTCATGAAGGCAGAGATCTTTGATTTGTTTTTGATATATCTGCATCCTTGGTAACTCAGATGGTAAAGAATCTGTCTGCAATGCAGGAGATCTGGGTTCGATCCCTGGATCAGGAAGATCCCCTGGAGAAGGGAATGGCAACCCACTCCAGTTATTCTTGCTTGGAGAATTCCATGGACAGAGGAGCCTGGTGGTCTGCAGTCCATGTGATCACAGAGTCAGACACAACTGAATTACTAACAACAACAAAGATCTCAAGCACTAGAAAATATGTAACATAGCAAATCAACCCATATTGCTGAACTATAACTTTTAAAATGAATAAATAGAATAAAATAGAATTTCAATGAATTTTTAACAAATGAATAAATAGATGAGGTATGGGAAAGGTATTCAAAGCAGACATACTAAGAGACATGTGAATAAGTGTAGAGTAAGTGGAAAGAATTTCAGTTGACTAAAAGTAGGTTGTAGATTACAAAATGGACACTAGTGGAAAATGGTATTGATCTCTAGATCAAGGAAGTTGTTCTACCTATCGTGTGCAGAAATCAGTAAATGAGAGCAAAACACTACTAAATTTGTAATTTTCAAAAATAACCCTCAGTTTCTAAGGTAATCAAACATTTCTATTTACGTACCAGCATTCCTATAAAAAAGATACCTGCACTCATTTTTATAGTGGAAGAAAGATAAGGTTAATTACCTTGTGTTCAAAACTCGGTTAAGAGTTGGACAAAAGAAGCAAGACTGGAAGGTTGCCTGTATTTTACTACAGAAACACAAGATACAAAGAAAGATTCGGTTGGAGATTTAATATTAGAAGATGGTAAGAATATATAATATTGTTGAGAATAATTATCTCTTAAAGCAGATCATTAAATTATTAATAGTAAGCAGTAGTAGTAGTAAGAATTCTTAATTGAACGTCTTTAACAGATTGGAAAGAATTTCTTTAAACGAAAATTTGTCTTTGGAGGAAGACTCATGAATTAGTGGACAAAACATTCAAATTTCAACAAGTTTAAAGGAAGGTAGTGTGATCCCCAGGCCAGAGACTTTAAAAAGAAAATGGTGGTTCCTGGAAAGGGTATTCTATTAATAATAATGTAAACATAAACTGATCCCACTGAGGAAGGGAAGGTAGAAATACTTAAAATCAAACCGCATGTTAGAAAGACACCAAAATTTTTAAATGGAATCAGTCTTGTAAATGGGATGTGTGTGCATGCATGCATGCTCAACTCTCTGTCATGTCCAACTCTTTGAGATTCCACATACTGTATCCTGCCAGGCTCCTCCGTCCATGGGATTCTCCAGGCAAGAATACTGGAGTGCGCAGCCATTTTCTCCTCCAGGGGCTCTTCCCAACCCAGCGATCAAACCTGCATCTCCTGCGTCTGCTGCATTGGCAGGCAGGTTCTTCACCACTGAGCCACCTGGAAAGTCCAGGTTAGTAATTACTTTCCTTTAAATGCCTTTATATACAGAATAAATAGCAGTGATGGCCTAAACCTGTCAAGGATCATTTCAAGGTTAGTGCACAGGATATCTAGAAGTCTTGAAAAATTCTGAAGATTAAAAAAAATTTTTTACAATAATAGTGGGAGACTTTAATACCCCACTCATACCTATGGACAGATCAACTAAACAGAAAATCAACAAAGAAACGCAAACTTTAAATGATACATTAGACCAGTTAGACCTAATTGATATCTATAGGACATTTCACCCCAAAACAGTGAATTTCACCTTTTTCTCAAGTGCTCGTGGAACATTCTCCAGGATAGATCACATCCTGGGCCATAAATCTAAACTTGATAAATTCAAAAAAATCGAAATCATTCCAAGCATCTTTTCTGACCATAATGCATTAAGATTAGATCTCAATTACAGGAGAAAAACTATTAAAAATTCCAACATACGGAGGTTGAACAACACACTTCTGAATAACCAACAAATCACAGAAGAAATCAAAAAAGAAATCAAAATATGCATAGAAACTAATGAAAATGAAAACACAACAACCCAAAACCTGTGGGACACTATAAAAGCAGTGCTAAGAGGAAAGTTCATAGCAATACAGGCATACCTCAAGAAACAAGAAAAAAGTCAAATAAATAACCTAACTCTACACCTAAAGCAACTAGAAAAGGAAGAATTGGAGAACCCCCCAGTTAGTAGAAGGAAAGAAATCTTAAAAATTAGGGCAGAAATAAATGCAAAAGAAACAAAAGAGACCATAGCAAAAATCAACAAGGCCAAAAGCTGGTTCTTTGAAAGGATAAATAAAATTGACAAACCACTAGCCAGACTCATCAAGAAGCAAAGAGAGAAAAATCAAATCAATAAAATTAGAAAGGAAAATGGAGAGATCACAACAGACAACACAGAAATACAAAAGATCATAAGAGACTACTATCAGCAGTTGTATGCCAATAAAATGGACAATGTGGAAGAAATGGACAAATTCTTAGAAAAGTACAATTTTCCAAAACTGAACCAGGAAGAAATAGAAAATCTTAACAGACCCATCACCAGCACGGAAATTGAAACTGTAATCAGAAATCTTCCAGCAAACAAAAGCCCAGGTCCAGACGGCTTCACAGCTGAATTCTACCAAAAATTTCGAGAAGAGCTAACACCTATCCTACTCAAACTCTTCCAGAAAATTGCAGAGGAAGGTAAACTTCCAAACTCATTCTATGAGGCCACCATCACCCTAATACCAAAACCTGACAAAGATATCACAAAAAAAGAAAACTACAGGCCAATATCACTGATGAACATAGATGCAAAAATCCTCAACAAAATTCTAGCAATCAGAATCCAACAACATATTAAAAAGATCATACACCATGACCAAGTGGGCTTTATCCCAGGGATGCAAGGATTCTTCAATATCCGCAAATCAATCAATGTAATTCACCACATTAACAAATTGAAAAATAAAAACCATATGATTATCTCAATAGATGCAGAGAAGGCCTTTGACAAAATTCAACATCCATTTATGATAAAAACTCTCCAGAAAGCAGGAATAGAAGGAACATACCTCAACATAATAAAAGCTATATATGACAAACCCACAGCAAACATTATCCTTAATGGTGAAAAATTGAAAGCATTTCCCCTAAAGTCAGGAACAAGACAAGGGTGTCCACTTTCACCGCTACTATTCAACATAGTTCTGGAAGTTTTGGCCACAGCAATCAGAGCAGAAAAAGAAATAAAAGGAATCCAAATTGGAAAAGAAGAAGTAAAACTCTCACTGTTTGCAGATGACATGATCCTCTACATGGAAAACCCTAAAGACTCCACCAGAAAATTACTAGAGCTCATCAATGAATATAGTAAAGTTGCAGGATATAAAATCAACACACAGAAATCCCTTGCATTCCTATACACTAATAATGAGAAAGTAGAAAAAGAAATTAAGGAAACAATTCCATTCACCATTGCAACGAAAAGAATAAAATACTTAGGAATATATCTACCCAAAGAAACTAAAGACCTATATATAGAAAACTATAAAACACTGATGAAAGAAATCAAAGAGGACACTAATAGATGGAGAAATATACCATGTTCATGGATTGGAAGAATCAATATAGTGAACATGAGTATACTACCCAAAGCAATTTACAAATTCAACGCAATCCCTATCAAGCTACCAGCCATATTTTTCACAGAACTAGAACAAATAATTTCAAGATTTGTATGGAAATACAAAAAACCTCGAATAGCCAAAGCAATCTTGAGAAAGAAGAATGGAACTGGAGGAATCAACTTGCCTGACTTCAGGCTCTACTACAAAGCCACAGTCATCAAAACAGTATGGTACTGGCACAAAGACAGACATATAGATCAATGGAACAAAATAGAAAGCCCAGAGATAAATCCACACACATATGGACACCTTATCTTTGACAAAGGAGGCAAGAATATACAATGGAGTAAAGACAATCTCTTTAACAAGTGGTGCTGGGAAAACTGGTCAACCACTTGTAAAAGAATGAAACTAGATCACTTTCTAACACCGCACACAAAAATAAACTCAAAATGGATTAAAGATCTAAATGTAAGACCAGAAACTATAAAACTCCTAGAGGAGAATATAGGCAAAACACTCTCAGACATAAATCACAGCAGGATCCTCTATGATCCACCTCCCAGAATTCTGGAAATAAAAGCAAAAATAAACAAATGGGATCTAATTAAAATTAAAAGCTTCTGCACAACAAAGGAAAATATACGCAAGGTGAAAAGACAGCCTTCTGAATGGGAGAAAATAATAGCAAATGAAGCAACTGACAAACAACTAATCTCAAAAATATACAAGCAACTTATGCAGCTCAATTCCAGAAAAATAAACGACCCAATCAAAAAATGGGCCAAAGAACTAAATAGACATTTATCCAAAGAAGACATACGGATGGCTAACAAACACATGAAAAGATGCTCAACATCACTCATTATCAGAGAAATGCAAATCAAAACCACAATGAGGTACCACTTCACACCAGTCAGAATGGCTGCGATCCAAAAATCTGCAAGCAATAAATGCTGGAGAGGGTGTGGAGAAAAGGGAACCCTCCTACACTGTTGGTGGGAATGCAAACTAGTACAGCCACTATGGAGAACAGTGTGGAGATTCCTTAAAAAATTGCAAATAGAACTACCTTATGACCCAGCAATCCCACTGCTGGGTATACACACCGAGGAAACCAGAATTGAAAGAGACACATGTACCCCAATGTTCATCGCAGCACTGTTTATAATAGCCAGGACATGGAAACAACCTAGATGTCCATCAGCAGATGAATGGATAAGAAAGCTTTGGTACATGTTCACAATGGAGTATTACTCAGCCGTTAAAAAGAATTCATTTGAATCAGTTCTGATGAGATGGATGAAACTGGAGCCGATTATACAGAGTGAAGTAAGCCAGAAAGAAAAACACCAATACAGTATACTAACACATATATATGGAATTTAGAAAGATGGCAATGATGACCCTGTATGCAAGACAGGAAAAAAGACACAGCTGTGTATAACGGACTTTTGGACTCAGAGAGAGAGGGAGAGGGCGGGATGATTTGGGAGAATGGCATTCTATCATGTATACTATCATGTAAGAATTGAATCGCCAGTCTATGTCTGACGCAGGATACAGCATGCTTGGGGCTGGTGCATGGGGATCACCCACAGAGATGTTATGGGGAGGGAGGTGGGAGGGGGTTTCATGTTTGGGAACACATGTAAGAATTAAAGATTTTAAAATTTAATAAAAAAAAAAAAAAAAAGAAAAAAAAAAAAAAAGGATAAATAAAATTGACAAACCATTAGCCAGACTCATCAAGAAGCAAAGAGAGAAAAATCAAATCAATAAAATTAGAAATGAAAATGGAGAGATCACAACAGACAACACAGAAATACAAAGGATCATAAGAGACTACTATCAGCAGTTATATGCAAATAAAATGGACAACGTGGAAGAAATGGACAAATTCCTAGAAAAGTACAATTTTCCAAAACTGAACCAGGAAGAAATAGAAAATCTTAACAGACCCATCACAAGCACGGAAATTGAAACTGTAATCAGAAATCTTCCAGCAAACAAAAGCCCAGGTCCAGATGCCTTCACAGCTGAATTCTACCAAAAATTTCGAGAAGAGCTAACACCTATCCTACTCAAACTCTTCCAGAAAATTGCAGAGGAAGGTAAACTTCCAAACTCATTCTATGAGGCCACCATCACCCTAATACCAAAACCTGACAAAGATACTACAAAAAAAGAAAACTACAGGCCAATATCACTGATGAACATAGATGCAAAAATCCTCAACAAAATTCTAGCAATCAGAATCCAACAACACATTAAAAAGATCATACACCATGACCAAGTGGGCTTTATCCCAGGGATGCAAGGATTCTTCAATATCCGCAAATCAATCAATGTAATTCACCACATTAACAAATTGAAAAATAAAAACCATATGATTATCTCAATAGATGCAGAGAAGGCCTTTGACAAAATTCAACATCCATTTATGATAAAAACTCTCCAGAAAGCAGGAATAGAAGGAACATACCTCAACATAATAAAAGCTATATATGACAAACCCACAGCAAACATTATCCTCAATGGTGAAAAATTGAAAGCATTTCCCCTAAAGTCAGGAACATGACAAGGGTGCCCACTTTCACCGCTACTATTCAACATAGTTCTGGAAGTTTTGGCCACAGCAATCAGAGCAGAAAAAGAAATAAAAGGAATACAAATTGGAAAAGAAGAAGTAAAACTTTCACTGTTTGCAGATGACATGATCCTCTACATAGAAAACCCTAAAGACTCCACCAGAAAATTACTAGAGCTCATCAATGAATATAGTAAAGTTGCAGGATATAAAATCAACACACAGAAATCCCTTGCATTCCTATACACTAATAATGAGAAAGTAGAAAAAGAAATTAAGGAAACAATTCCATTCACCATTGCAACGAAAAGAATAAAATACTTAGGAATGTATCTACCTAAAGAAACTAAAGACCTATACATAGAAAACTATAAAACATTGGTGAAAGAAATCAAAGAGGACACTAATAGATGGAGAAATATACCATGTCCATGGATCGGAAGAATCAATATAGTGAGAATGAGTATACTACCCAAAGCAATTTACAAATTCAACGCAATCCCTATTAAGCTACCAGCCATATTTTTCACAGAACTAGAACAAATAATTTCAAGATTTGTATGGAAATACAAAAAACCTCGAATAGCCAAAGCAATCTTGAGAAAGAAGAATGGAACTGGAGGAATCAACTTGCCTGACTTCAGGCTCTACTACAAAGCCACAGTCATCAAAACAGTATGGTACTGGCACAAAGACAGACATAGATCAATGGAACAAAATAGAAAGCCCAGAGATAAATCCACACACATATGGACACCTTATCTTTGACAAAGGAGGCAAGAATATACAATGGAGTAAAGACAATCTCTTTAACAAGTGGTGCTGGGAAAACTGGTCAACCACTTGTAAAAGAATGAAACTAGATCACTTTCTAACACCGCACACAAAAATAAACTCAAAATGGATTAAAGATCTAAATGTAAGACCAGAAACTATAAAACTCCTAGAGGAGAATATAGGCAAAACACTCTCAGACATAAATCACAGCAGGATCCTCTATGATCCACCTCCCAGAATTCTGGAAATAAAAGCAAAAATAAACAAATGGGATCTAATTAAAATTAAAAGCTTCTGCACAACAAAGGAAAATATACGCAAGGTGAAAAGACAGCCTTCTGAATGGGAGAAAATAATAGCAAATGAAGCAACTGACAAACAACTAATCTCAAAAATATACAAGCAACTTATGCAGCTCAATTCCAGAAAAATAAACGACCCAATCAAAAAATGGGCCAAAGAACTAAATAGACATTTATCCAAAGAAGACATACGGATGGCTAACAAACACATGAAAAGATGCTCAACATCACTCATTATCAGAGAAATGCAAATCAAAACCACAATGAGGTACCACTTCACACCAGTCAGAATGGCTGCGATCCAAAAATCTGCAAGCAATAAATGCTGGAGAGGGTGTGGAGAAAAGGGAACCCTCCTACACTGTTGGTGGGAATGCAAACTAGTACAGCCACTATGGAGAACAGTGTGGAGATTCCTTAAAAAATTGCAAATAGAACTACCTTATGACCCAGCAATCCCACTGCTGGGTATACACACCGAGGAAACCAGAATTGAAAGAGACACATGTACCCCAATGTTCATCGCAGCACTGTTTATAATAGCCAGGACATGGAAACAACCTAGATGTCCATCAGCAGATGAATGGATAAGAAAGCTTTGGTACATGTTCACAATGGAGTATTACTCAGCCGTTAAAAAGAATTCATTTGAATCAGTTCTGATGAGATGGATGAAACTGGAGCCGATTATACAGAGTGAAGTAAGCCAGAAAGAAAAACACCAATACAGTATACTAACACATATATATGGAATTTAGAAAGATGGCAATGATGACCCTGTATGCAAGACAGGAAAAAAGACACAGCTGTGTATAACGGACTTTTGGACTCAGAGAGAGAGGGAGAGGGCGGGATGATTTGGGAGAATGGCATTCTATCATGTATACTATCATGTAAGAATTGAATCGCCAGTCTATGTCTGACGCAGGATACAGCATGCTTGGGGCTGGTGCATGGGGATCACCCACAGAGATGTTATGGGGAGGGAGGTGGGAGGGGGTTTCATGTTTGGGAACACATGTAAGAATTAAAGATTTTAAAATTTAATAAAAAAAAAAAAAAAAAGAAAAAAAAAAAAAAAAGGATAAATAAAATTGACAAACCATTAGCCAGACTCATCAAGAAGCAAAGAGAGAAAAATCAAATCAATAAAATTAGAAATGAAAATGGAGAGATCACAACAGACAACACAGAAATACAAAGGATCATAAGAGACTACTATCAGCAGTTATATGCAAATAAAATGGACAACGTGGAAGAAATGGACAAATTCCTAGAAAAGTACAATTTTCCAAAACTGAACCAGGAAGAAATAGAAAATCTTAACAGACCCATCACAAGCACGGAAATTGAAACTGTAATCAGAAATCTTCCAGCAAACAAAAGCCCAGGTCCAGATGCCTTCACAGCTGAATTCTACCAAAAATTTCGAGAAGAGCTAACACCTATCCTACTCAAACTCTTCCAGAAAATTGCAGAGGAAGGTAAACTTCCAAACTCATTCTATGAGGCCACCATCACCCTAATACCAAAACCTGACAAAGATACTACAAAAAAAGAAAACTACAGGCCAATATCACTGATGAACATAGATGCAAAAATCCTCAACAAAATTCTAGCAATCAGAATCCAACAACACATTAAAAAGATCATACACCATGACCAAGTGGGCTTTATCCCAGGGATGCAAGGATTCTTCAATATCCGCAAATCAATCAATGTAATTCACCACATTAACAAATTGAAAAATAAAAACCATATGATTATCTCAATAGATGCAGAGAAGGCCTTTGACAAAATTCAACATCCATTTATGATAAAAACTCTCCAGAAAGCAGGAATAGAAGGAACATACCTCAACATAATAAAAGCTATATATGACAAACCCACAGCAAACATTATCCTCAATGGTGAAAAATTGAAAGCATTTCCCCTAAAGTCAGGAACATGACAAGGGTGCCCACTTTCACCGCTACTATTCAACATAGTTCTGGAAGTTTTGGCCACAGCAATCAGAGCAGAAAAAGAAATAAAAGGAATACAAATTGGAAAAGAAGAAGTAAAACTTTCACTGTTTGCAGATGACATGATCCTCTACATAGAAAACCCTAAAGACTCCACCAGAAAATTACTAGAGCTCATCAATGAATATAGTAAAGTTGCAGGATATAAAATCAACACACAGAAATCCCTTGCATTCCTATACACTAATAATGAGAAAGTAGAAAAAGAAATTAAGGAAACAATTCCATTCACCATTGCAACGAAAAGAATAAAATACTTAGGAATGTATCTACCTAAAGAAACTAAAGACCTATACATAGAAAACTATAAAACATTGGTGAAAGAAATCAAAGAGGACACTAATAGATGGAGAAATATACCATGTCCATGGATCGGAAGAATCAATATAGTGAGAATGAGTATACTACCCAAAGCAATTTACAAATTCAACGCAATCCCTATTAAGCTACCAGCCATATTTTTCACAGAACTAGAACAAATAATTTCAAGATTTGTATGGAAATACAAAAAACCTCGAATAGCCAAAGCAATCTTGAGAAAGAAGAATGGAACTGGAGGAATCAACTTGCCTGACTTCAGGCTCTACTACAAAGTCACAGTCATCAATACAGTATGGTACTGGCACAAAGACAGAAATATAGATCAATGGAACAAAATAGAAAGCCCAGAGATAAATCCACACACATATGGACACCTTATCTTTGACAAAGGAGGCAAGAATATACAATGGAGTAAAGATAATCTCTTTAACAAGTGGTGCTGGGAAAACTGGTCAACCACTTGTAAAAGAATGAAACTAGATCACTTTCTAACACCATACACAAAAATAAACTCAAAATGGATTAAAGATCTAAATGTAAGACCAGAAACTATAAAACTCCTAGAGGAGAATATAGGCAAAACACTCTCCGACATAAATCACAGCAGGATCCTTTATGATCCACCTCCCAGAATACTGGAAATAAAAGCAAAAATAACCAAATGGGATCTAATTAAAATTAAAAGCTTCTGCATAACAAAGGAAAATATAAGCAAAGTGAAAAGACAGCCTTCTGAATGGGAGAAAATAATAGCAAATGAAGCAACTGACAAACAACTAATCTCAAAAATATACAAGCAACTTATGTAGCTCAATTCCAGAAAAATAAACAACCCAATCAAAAAATGGGCCAAAGAACTAAATAGACATTTATCCAAAGAAGACATATAGATGGCTAACAAACACATGAAAAGATGCTCAACATCACTCATTACTAGAGAAATGCAAATCAAAACCACAATGAGGTACCACTTCACACCAGTCAGAATGTCTGCAATCCAAAAATCTGCAAGCAATAAATGCTGGAGAGGGTGTGGAGAAAAGGGAACCCTCCTACACTGTTGGTGGGAATGCAAACTAGTACAGCCACTATGGAGAACAGTGTGGAGATTCCTTAAAAATTTGCAAATAGAACTACCTTATGACCCAGCAATCCCACTGCTGGGCATACACACCGAGGAAACCAGAATTGAGAGAGACACATGTACCCCAATGTTCATCGCAGCACTGTTTATAATAGCCAGGACATGGAAACAACCTAGATGTCCATCAGCAGATGAATGGATAAGAAAGCTGTGGTACATATACACAATGGAGTTATACAGAGTGAAGTAAGCCAGAAAGAAAAACACCAATACAGTATACTAACACATATATATGGAATTTAGAAAGATGGCAATGACGACCCTGTATGCAAGACAGCAAAAAAGACACAGATGTGTATAACGGACTTTTGGACTCAGAGGGAGAGGGAGAGGGTGGGATGATTTGGGAGAATGGCACTGTAACATGTATACTATCATGTAAGAATCGAATCGCCAGTCTATGTCTGATGCAGGATACAGCATGCTTGGGGCTGGTGCACAGTGATGACCCAGAGAGATGTTATGGGGAGGGAGGTGGGAGGGGGGTTCATATTTGGGAATGCATGTACACCCGTGGTGGATTCATGTCAATGTATGGCAAAACCAATACAGTACTGTAAAGCAAAATAAAGTAAAAAATAATAATAATAAAATAAAACAAACAAAAAATAAAATAAATAATAATAAAAAATTTAAAAATTAAAAAAAATTTTTGAGATATCTTTTTAAAAAGAGGGAAAAAACAGAGATAGGTTTTATTTGGGGGAGAATGTACAATTTATTCCAGTGGTTCTTAAACTTTGGGTACATGAGAATTGAGTTTCTGTGGTGGCTCAGACGGTAAAGAATCTGCCTGCAATGCAGGAGAACAGGGTTCGGTACCTGAGGCTGACAGATTGCTGACCCCATGATTTTTTTTCTAACAGATTCCCAAATAATGCCTATGCCTCCAGTCAGGCACCTCATTCTTGAGACACTCTCTGGTTTAGTCCATGTCTTGCTTTGGCTTCCACAGGAAGTAGATCCTGAGAAAAGGATTCAGTGTAAGTTGTGTAATTGGAGGGACTTGTGTAGGGAAAACAGGCAATGAGTGTTGCCGGAAGCCAGTGTGAGGAATCCCGCCCGTGACAAGGTCATGAGGAAGGAAGCTGACATACGCAAGGCGTGCTCAGACTTCAGGGACCCCTCTGGAAATTCCTAAGCATGTACCCCAACAAAAATCTGCCGGCTTTTGTGCTCTGCTTTTCCACTCTTCTGACATTTTCTGGAAAAAGTCAATTCAGGGCTCTAGTCTTCTGCATTTGAAAGAGTGTTTCAATCCAAATACCCCTGTGATGGCTTTCTAACCTGCCTGCAGGACTCGTACAGCTGCGCATGTGATTGTTTGAGGCCTCCTGACCCCAGGAGGCACAGGAAGCTTAAAACATCCTAGGAATGTAGGGGCTTCCGAAGAGTCAAAATCTTTAGAGTAGGACTGATTAAAAGTTTCATTTGTTGAGTCAATGCTTGCTGCCAAATTTTCATATCCTTTATTTTTAGATATAGTTGGTATATAGAAAAACAAGTAGTAGACCTTGTATTAGCAACATTAGATCTTTGAGTTAAGTACCTTCTTTGTTATAACCCACTGTGCCTTTGTTCTATAGAAATGCAACTTTAATGCTTTAAGGAGATGCAGATCAAAGAAAAACACTTCAGGGGAAACAAAATTAACATTCATTAAGGAAGAGAGCCAAAAAGTGTTAACAAGCCTCTTGGCCAGAAGATAATGTAAATCACCTGAGACCTTTTGTATACAAAATGATGTATAGAAAGAGTCTGGGCTGCGAACGCTACGTAATTTTGTGTTACCCATTGATCTCCATGTTTTATCAAAAGTATAAAAGGCCTTCTGAACAATAAAGGATGGGACCAGTTTCTCGGACCAGCTTCTCGGACCAGTTTCTTGAACTAGTCTCTCGGCCTGGTTTCTGGGGAATCTGGCTCCCCCCGTTGTCTCTCTCTCTCTCATTTTCTCTCCCTTTCCCTCTCTCTGCTCTTTACTTTAATTTCAGGCTGAATTTTCATCTGGGGCGCGGAGGCTCGCCAGGTCTACTTACTTGCCGTGGTTGTTAAGACCCGCGCGAAAGGGAGCTTAAGGCGAGGCACCCTTAGATATTCAAGCGGGCGCCGGTGGCCCAACGTAGATGGTGCAAATTCCTCGTCTGGAATTTTATTGGTCTTCCGCGTAAACCAAGCTATTCAGCCTTCTTCCTCCACTTAATCTTCCTACTACGCTATAGTCTCTTAATCTAATCTTATATTAATAAATAAACAAGTCTTTCCACGCCAACGCCGTCCACCCTTCGAATTCCCTGGATCCACCGGGGCTGGACCCCGGCAGAGTGTTCTAGGAGCTTTTAGCAAAACCTGGCCAGTATGGGACCCTCAGGACTGCCTTGAACAAATAAGGTGAGAAGTGAACTCTCAGATAAAGAGATCACACATATCTAGATGGGGAAGGGCACATATCTAGATGAGGGTAGGGATGCCCTCTGTTAAGAAGACAGGAAGTATGAAGACTCTCTGGTGATAAAATTAGAGGGAAGGAGGCAGGGATCAAACTTTAAAAGAATGACATAGCCCGAGGACATGATATAAACTGTTTAGAATCAAATAAGTCCAAGATGGCAGAACAGTCATCTTCCACCAGAACTTCGGCCTCAGTAGATGCTCATCATAATGATTCAGCAAGCTAAATGACACATCCACCAGTGCCATGACAGTTCTGAGACCAACCATCAAAGGCCAAAAAGTGAGAGGTGGCCTAATTCCTGAAAATCCCCCAAATAGCTGGAATAATTCTCCCACTTATTAGCCTATGAAATTAGCCCATAAAAACTAACCACGCCATATTTCAAGGTTGCTCCCTCCTTCTGAGATGCCCTACACTCTGTCTGTGGAGTTGTTTGTCTCTAAATAAATTCACTTCTTATCTATCACTTTGCCTTTCACTGAATTCTTTCTGCAATGAGACATTCAAAAACTGAGCTTCATTAAGTCCTAAAACTGGATGTGGGATCTCAGAACACCATGGGTTCGAGTCCCAATCTGAGTCACATGGTTTCAGTGGGAATGTGTGTGCTAACTTTGAAGGAATGGAATTTATGACTACAACACCCTGGTTTCTAGTAAGGAGAGTAGTGTAGGTGCAGCTGGGAAGGTTAAGCAGGAAGGAAGCCATGTAGGATTGATCAACTTAAAAACTTACACTTTGTTTCCTGCTTGTGTGAGAACAACGAAGTTATTGGATGATTTTAACCACAGAGAGATGGGAATACCAGACCACCTGACCTGCCTCTTGAGAAACCTATATGCAGCTCAGAAAGCAACAGTTAGAACTAGACATGGAACAACAAACTGGTTTCAAATAGGAAAAGGAGTACATCAAGATTGTATATTGTCACCCTGCTTTTTTACCTTACATGCAGAGTACATCATGAGAAATGCTGGGCTGGAGGAAGCACAAGCTGGAGTCAAGAATGCTGGGAGAAATATCAATAACCTCAGATATGCAGAGGACACCACCCTTATGGCAGAAAGTGAAGAGGAACTAAAGAGCCTCTTGATGAAAGTAGGAGAGTGAAAAAGCTAACTTAAAGCTAACCATTCAGAAAACTAAGATCATGGCATGTGGTCCCATCACTTCATGGGAAATAGATGGGGAAACAGTGGAAACAGTGGCTGACTTTACTTTTTGGGGGCTCAAAATCACTGCAGATGGTGACTGCAGCCATGAAATTAGAAGACGCTTACTCCTTGGAAGGAAAGTTATGACCAACCTAGACAGCATATTAAAAAGTAGCGATATTACTTTGTCAACAAAGGTCCGTCTAGTCAAGGCTATGGTTTTTCTAGTGGACATGTATGGATGTGAGAACTGGACTATAAAGAAAGCTGAGGGCCAAAGAATTGATGCTTTTGAACTGTGGTGTTGGAGAAGACTCTTGAGAGTCCCTTCGACTGCAAGGAGATCCAACCAATCCATTTTAAAGGAGATCAGTCCTGGGTGTTCACTGGAAGGACTGATGTTGAAGCTGAAACTCCAATACTTTGGCCACATGATGCAAAGAGTTGACTCACTGGAAAAGACCCTGATGCTGGGAAAGATTGAGGGCAAGAGGAGAAGGGGACGACAGAGGATGAGATGGCTGGATGGCATTACCATCTCGATGGACGTGGGTTTGGGTGGACTCCAGGAGTTGGTGATGGACAGGGAAGCCTGGTGTGCTGCAGTTCATGGGGTCACAAAGAGTCAGACACTACTGAGCGACTGAACTGAACTGAACTGAACCAGAAAATGATGAGAAGTTCAAGGATATACAATAAGGGGAACAAAAGCAGATGCAGGAAGTCTGGTAGCACCCCTCAAGTAGGAGTGAAATCTTTGGATAGCGGGATGACAGTGAATAGGAAGAAATGTAAAGACATTTTAGAGATATTTTGCTGTTGTCCAGTCACTAAGTCGTGTTCCACTCTTTGTGACCCCATGGACTACAGCACGCCAGGCTTTCTGGTCCTTCACTATCTCCCAGAGTTTACTCAAACTCATGTCCATTGATTTAGTGATGCCACCCAACCATCTCATTCTCTGTCACTCCATTCTCTTTTTCCCCTTAATCTTTTGATCAGGGTGTTTTCCAATGAGTCGGTTCTTTGCATCAGGTGGCCAAAGTACTGGAGCTTCAGTATCAGTCCTTCCAATGAGTATTCAAGGTTGATTTCCTTTAGGACTGACTGGTTAGATCTCCTTGCTATCCAAGGGACTCTCAAGAGAATTCATCAGCACCACAGTTCAAAAGCATCAATTCTTTGGTGCTCAGCTTCTTTATGGTCCAACTCTCACATTTGTACATGACTACTAGAAAAACCATAGCTTTGACTATACAGACCTTTGTTGGCAAAGTGATCTCTGCTTTTTAGGAAATAAAACAGGATTTGATAAGACGTGGCTATGTGAGGTAAGGAAAGAGAAGTGCCAAGAACGACTCCTAGGCTTTTTTAGCCTAAAGAAGTACTGGAAGCTACTATGATTCTGAGTTTTAGAACACAGAGAATTAGGAATGAGGAGAAGGTAAGTGTGATCTATCACGAATTTGAGATGCCTGGGAGACCATCAGAGATGCTGAGGAAATAGCTGGATACACAAGTCTGGTACTCAGAGGAGAGGTGCAGATGAAAACTTTAGATTGGTTTACATGAAGATGGTACTTGAAACCTGTATGAATGTGATCACCAATGTACAATGAAGGATGAGAATCCTTGATTAGGGACAAAGAACATTGTGAGAAAGAGGAGGGTTAGGACTGAGCCCTGAAAAACTCTATCCAAATGCCTGGTCAAAGATGATCAACCCACAAGGAGTGTAATCTAAGGAGAACCAGGAAAGTAGAGTGCCATATATATACCTAGAAAAACAAATGTCTCAATACAGTAAGATAAAACAAGTACTAACGAGCTATGAGACTTCCATCAAGGAAATAAGGGACTTCTCAGCATTAAGGTTGTAGTGACTTCCATCTTTTCTACTGAGGAAACTATTAGGAAGAGTGGTAGAAACAAAATTAGGAGAGATTAAAGCTCAATATACATGAATAAGAGTAAACAGCTGCTTCAGATGAATTCACACCCTTAGGTCTAGATTAACAACATCCCAGAATGATAAAGAGTGAGACAACTCCATGACAACGGTGATAATGACAGCTGTTTGCTGAGCACCTTCCACATTAAAACTTCATATTCAATCTGCAGGTTAACACGAAAAGAACATAAAGAATACCTATCTTCCATGAATCTACTTCTGCTGGGGATTGCCTGAAACCAATACACACCCTAGAATACTCTTATCTGACCTCTTCTCTTCCTCCTGGTCACTGCAGTTTCTCTCTTCCTTCTTGACCTAGTGATTCTGAACTGGTCACACATTAACTGACCTATAGGTTTACCTCAGGATTCTGATTTTGGGGTCCAGACTCACAGATAACTCAAGAAACACAGCCCAGGAGGACCCAGCTTTGTCATGTTCTCAAGGTGGGCTGAGTATCAATCTTTGATAATTATGACAGTAATCCCTTTACATTTTTTGATGTTATAATCTTCAAGTAATGATAAGGGTTAAAGAAGAGTACATATACGTATATGTATAACTGATTCACTTTGCTGTACAGCAGAAACCAACATTGAGAATCAACTATAATCCAATAAAAATTCATTTTTAAAAATAAAGATTAATTTTAAAAAGGCAAGACAAGAGACAAGTAAACCAGGAAGTCCCAGGTCTAGAATAAAAAGGACATAGGTCTACAGTGGCTTCATGTGTACATTTCCATCTTTGGATTAAATGATGTAATGGCTCAAACCAACTCAAAATTTATTATACAATTAACATGCCCTTTTCAGTATTATAATTTTCACAAACTTCAGATATACTTGCCTCTTTATTACCCTATTTTCCGATATCACCTAATAAGCAGCAGAACCCAAACAGAATCAGCACTTCAATTTATTAATAGACATGTTTGTACTGAAGCATCTCATACTCACGATATCACAGACCTCCATCTGGATCAACTCCTAATTTTTGGTAAAAGAAACACTTGTTTAGAACCAGAATGTCCTCTCCAATATACATGGCCTAAACAAACAATGGAGGACGCAAAAACTTCTAACTTGACTGAAATAATCACACCTTTCGACAGTGAAGACAATATAACATCACACATATAGTCCCCCTTTAAAGTAATGCTCAAAATTCTCCAAGCCAGGCTTCAGCAGTACATGAACCGTGAACTTCCAGATGTTCAAGCTGGTTTTAGAAAAGGCAGAGGAATCAGAGATCAAATGCCAAACATCTGCTGGATCATGGAAAAAGCAAGAGAGTTCCAGAAAAACTTCTATTTCTGCTTTATTGACTATGCCAAAGCCTTTGACTGTGTGGATCACAATAAACTGTGGAAAACTCTGAAAGAGATGGGAATACCAGACCACCCGACCTGCCTCTTGAGAAACCTATATGCAGATAAGGAAAAAAGTTAGAACTGGACATGGAACAACAGACTGGTTCCAAATAGGAAAAGGAGTATGTCAAGGCTGTATAATGTCACCCTGCTTATTTAACTTCTATGCAGAGTACATCATGAGAAACGCTGGGCTGGAAGAAGCACAAGCTGGAATCAAGACTGCCAGAAGAAATATAAATAACCTCAGATATGCAGATGACAACACCCTTATGGGAGAAATGAAGAGGAACTAAACAGCCTCTTGAAGAAAGTGAAAGTGGAGAGTGGAAAAGTTGGCTTAAAGCTCAACATTCAGAAAACGAAGATCATAGCATCTGGTCCCATCACTTCATGGGAAATAGATGGGTAATAAATGGAAACAGTGTCAGACTTTATTTTGGGGGGCTCCAAAATCACTGCAGATGTTGATCGCAGCCATGAAACTAAAAGAAGCTTACTCCTTGGAAGTAAAGTTATAACCAACCTAGATAGCATATTCAAAAGCAGAGACATTACTTTGCCAACAGAAGTCTGTCTAGTCAAGGCTATGGTTTTTCCAGTAGTCATGTATGGATATGAGAGTTGGACTATAAAGAAAGCTGAGCGCTGAAGAATTGATGCTTTTGAACTGTGGTGTTGGAGAAGACTCTTGAGAGTCCCTTGGACTGCAAGAAGATCCAACCAGTCCATTCTAAAGGAGATCGATCAGTCCTGGGTGTTGTTTGGAAGGAATGATGCTAAAGCTGAAACTCCAACACTTTGGCCACCTCATGTGAAAAGTTGAGTCATTGGAAAAGACTCTGATGCTGGGAGGGATTGCGGGCAGGAGAAGGGGACAACTGAGGATGATATGGCTGGGTGGCATCACCGACTCAATGGACGTGACCTTGAGTGAACTCCAGGAGTTGGTGATGGACAGGGAGGCCTGGTGTGCCACAATTCATGGGGTCGCAAAGAGTCAGACATGACTGAGCGACTGAACTGAACTGAACTGAAGCACCCCTAACAGAACTTAATGTTCCAAGGACATAGAAAGTGTACTTTGGAAATTACCAATGAGAATCATGTTACTTGACAACATTCTATAACTGCTGGCTTGTAAGTAATTAGAAAATAGTAATTAGAGAATGCACGGTATATTCAATAAATCACACTGAACTAAAAATATTTCATATTTTAAGGCATTTAATAGACCATGGAAAGTTACATTACCATATGTAAAATAGATAGCCAACAGGAATTTGCTGTATGGCTAAGGAAACTCAAACAGGGTCTCTGTTTCAACCTAGAGAGGTGGGAAGGGGAGGGTGATGGAAGGGAGGTTCAAGAGGGAGGGGATATATGTATACCTATGGCTGATTCATGTAGAGGTTTGACAGAAAACAACAAAATTCTGTAAAGCAATTATCCTTCAATTAAAAAATAAATAAATAAGAGTTGTTAGCCTCGTGAACAAAATGCAAGAGCTGGAGACTAGGATATTTAGGCATATTTGTAACTCGTTTAATAACCATACTCAAAGATTATTGTTTATTAGTTGGAGCCTGTCTAAAGCAGTCTTTAGTAGTTTGCTCCTGAGTTAGCCTTGGTCCTAAATAGTAAGGCCAAAGTCTGCTTACCAAATTTGCAAATGAATCTCGGAGAGATTAACATGAATGCCAAAATCAAAATTCAAAACATGTAAGTGGCAACAGGGGCAAAACTAAAAAGGTAAAATCCAATAGTCATAAATATAAGGTTCTAAATTATAAAAAATATTTTATAGGTTATAATTGACGTAGACTGCCATCAATGCTCATGCACACTTCAGCAATTTTGATAAAAATTTGGTTTCTAAAACAATGTCCATAGTAGTACCAAATCATCCTTCAATGATCAGAAGAAAATTTAAAGCACTGTATTATGATCAGGGAACCAACAATTGAAAGAATTAACTTTTTAATTTTTGATCAGATTAAAGTACAGAGGTAAGAGAAACCCAAGTAAGATGGTAGGTGTTGCAAGAGGGCATCAGAGGGCAGACACACTGAAACCATACTCATAGAAAACTAGTCAATCTAATCACACTAGGACCACAGCCTTGTCTAACTCAATGAAACTAAGCCATGGCCACGGGGCCACCCAAGATGGGCGGGTCATGGTGGAGAGGTCTGACACAATGTGGTCCACTGGAGAAGGGAATGGCAAACCACTTCAGTATTCTTGCCTTGAGAACCCCATGAACAGTATGAAAAGTCAAAATGATAGTATACTGAAAGAGGAACTCCCCAGGTCAATAGGTGTCCAATATGCTACTGGAGATCAATGGAGAAATAACTCCAGAAAACATGAAGGGATGGAGCCAAAGCAAAAACAATACCCAGCTGTGGATGTGACTGGTGATAGAAGCAAGGTCCGATGCTGTAAAGAGCAATATTGCATAGGAACCTGGAATGTCAGGTCCATGAATCAAGGCAAACTGGAAGTGGTCAAACAGGAGATGGCAAGAGTGAACGTCAATATTCTAGGAATCAGTGAACTAAAATGGACTGAAATGGGTGAATTTAACTCAGATGACCATTATATCTACTACTGCGGGCAGGAAACCCTTAGAAGAAATGAAATAGCCATTATGGTCAACAAAAGAGTCCAAAATGCAGTACTTGGATGCAGTCTCAAAAACAACAGAATGATCTCTGCTCGTTTCCAAGGCAAACCATTCAATATCACAGTAATCCAAGTCTATGCCCCAACCAGTAACACTGAAGAAGCTGAAGTTGAACGGTTCTATGAAGATCTACAAGACTTTTTAGAACTAACACCCAAAAAAGATGTCCTTTTCATTATAGGGGATTGGAATGAAAAGTAGGAAGTCAAAAAACACCTGCAGTAACAGGCAAATTTGGCCTCAGAATGCGGACTGAAGCAGGGCAAAGACTAATAGAGTTTTGCCAAGAAAATGCACTGGTCATAGCAAACACCATCTTCCAACAACACAAGAGAAGACTCTACACATGGACATCACCAGATGGTCAACACCGAAATCAGACTGATTCTATTCTTTGCAGCCAAAGATGGAGAAGCTCTATACAGTCAGCAAAAACAAGACCAGGAGCTGACTGTGGCTCAGATCATAAACTCCTTATTACCAAATTTAGTCTTAAATTGAAGAAAGTAGGGAAAACTGCTAGACCATTCAGGTATGACCTAAATCAAATCCCTTATGAATATATAGTGGAAGTGAGAAATAGATTTAAGGGCCTAGATCTGACAGATAGAGTGCCTGATGAACTATGGACAGAGGTTCCTGACATTGTACAGGAGACAGGGATCAAGACCATCCCTATGGAAAAGAAATACAAAAAAGCAAAATCGCTGTCTGGGGAGGCCTTACAAATAGCTGTGAAAAGAAGAGAAGCGAAAAGCAAAGGAGAAAAGGAAAGATATAAGCATCTGAATGCAGAGTTTTGAAGAATTGCAAGGAGAGATAAGAAAGCCTTCCTCAGCAATCAATGCAAAGAAATAGAGGAAAACAACAGAATGGGAAAGACTAGAGATCTCTTCAAGAAAACTAGAGATACCAAGGGAACATTTCATGCAAAGATGGGCTTGATAAAGGACAGAAATGGTATGGACCTTACAGAAGCAGAAGATATTAAGAAGAGGTGGCAAGAATACACAGAAGAACTGTACAAAAAAAATCTTCACGACCCAGACAATCACGATGGTGTGATCACTCACCTAGAGCCAGACATCCTGGAATGTGAAGTCAAGAGGGCCTTAAAAAGCATCACTACGAGCAAAGCTAGTGGAGGTGATGGAATTCCAGGTGAGCTATTTCAAATCCTGAAAGATGATGCTGTGAAAGTGCTGCACTCAATATGCCAGCACATTTGGAAAACTCAGCTGTGGCCACAGGACTGGAAAAGGTTAGTTTTCATTCCAATCCCAAAGAAAGGCAATGCCAAAGAATCCTCAAACTACCGCACAATTGCAGTCATCTCACACACTAGTAAAGTAATGCTCAAAATCCTCCAAGCCAGGCTTCAGCAGTATGTGAACCGTGAACTTCCAGATGTTCAAGCTGGTTTTGGAAAAGGCAGAGGAACCAGAGATCAAATTGCCAGCATCCACTGGATCATGGAAAAAGCAAGAGAGTTCCAGAAAAACATCTATTTCTGCTTTATTGACTATGCCAAAGCCTTTGACTCTGTGGATCACAATAAACTGTGGAAAATTCTGAAACAAATGGGAATACCAGACCACCTAACCTGCCTCTTGAGAAATCTGTATGCAGGTCGGGAAGCAACAGTTAGAACTGGACATGGAATGACAGACTGGTTCCAAATAGGAAAAGGAGTACGTCAAGGCTCTATATTGTCACCCTGCTTATTTAACTTACATGCAGAGTACATCATGAGAAACACTGGGCTGGAAGAAGTACAAGCTGGAATCAAGATTGCTGGGAGAAATATAAATAACCTCAGATATGCAGAGGACACCACCCTTATGGCACAAAGTGAAGAGCAACTAAAAAGCCTCTTGGTGAAAATTAAAGTGGAGAGTGAAAAAGTTGGCTTAAACTCAACATTCAGAAAACGAAGATCATAGCACCTGGTCCCATAACTTCATGGGAAATAGATGGGGAAACAGTGTCAGACTTTATTTTGGGGGGCTCCAAGATCACTGCAGATGGTGACTGCAGCATGAAATTAAAAGACACTTACTGCTTGGAAGAAAAGTTATGACCAACCTAGATAGCATATTCAAAAGCAGAGACATTACTTTGCCGACTAAGTTCTGTCTAGTCAAGGCTATGGTTTTTCCAGTGGTCATGTATGGATGTGAGAGTTGGACTGTGAAAAAAGCTGAGTGCCAAAGAATTGATGCTTTTGAACTGTGGTGTTGGAGAAGACTCTTGAGAGTCCCTTGGACTGCAAGGTGATCCAACCAGTCCATTCTGAAGGAGATCAGCCCTGGGTGTTCTTTGGAAGGAATGACACTAAAGCTGAAACTCCAGTACTCTGGCCACCTCATGGGAAAAGTTGACTCATTGAAAAAGACTCTGATGCTGGGAGGGATTGGGGGCAAGAGGAGAAGGGGACGACAGAGGATGAGATGGCTGCATGGCATCACTGACTCGATGGACGTGAGTTTGAGTGAACTCCGGGAGTTGGTGATGGACAGGGAGGCCTGGCGTGCTGTGATTCATGGGGTTGCAAAGAGTCTGACACGACTGAGCAACTGAACTGAACTGAAAAGTACAGAATGATGAAGCTATCTTATGGAAGATAACTTCAACGGGATACCATCATGCCTAACAGTCTGAAAATATTCTGGAAAACCTCAGTCCCTTGGAAAGCACACCTCTCAGCTCCATGATACTAGAATCACAGACTTAATCACATCTTGCTAAGCCATCATCTCTGCTCAGCTTAATCTCCATAAACTGCTGGAGTTCTGCAGCTTGTCAAGTCACAAATTATGTTTTTCTCCCCACTAAAAAACATTAACTGCTCTATTTAAAATGAATAGCCAACAAGGAGCTACTGTATAGCACATGGAACTCTGCTAAATATTATGTGGCAGCCTGGATGGGAGGGGAGTTTGGGGGAGAATGGGTACATGCATATGTATGGCAGAGTTCCTTTGCTATTCACCTAAAAATGTCCTAATACTGTTAATTGGCTATACCACAACATAAAATAAAAAGTTAATATACTTTGTTTAAAAAAAAAAAAAGAATACATTTTGGTTTATTTTGAAAAACGTTCAAATATACAGAAAATTTACAAGACTAGTACAGTAAGTTCTCATATACCTTTCTTCTATTGTCTTTAGGTTTAATGTGGTGGTTAATGTGGTGGCAACCCATTCCAGTACTCTTGCCTGGAAAATCCCATGGATGGAGGAGCCTGGTAGGCTGCAGTCCATGGGGTCACTAAGAGTCAGACACAACTGAGCAACTTCACTTTCACTTTTCACTTTCATGCAATGGAGAAGGAAATGGCAACCCACTCCAGTGTTCTTGCCTGGAGAATCCCAAGGATGGCAGAGCCTGGAAGGCTGCCGTCTATGGGGTCACACAGAGGCGGACACGACTGAAGTGACGTAGCAGCAGCAGCAGTCAATAACTCATGTCTGACTCTTGTGACCCCATGGACTGTAGCCTGCCGGGCTCCTCTGTTAGGTGTTAATATTTTGTCACATTTATCTATGTGTCTTTCCTTTTAGCCTAACCATTCAAGAGCAAATTGCAACTATCATGACCTAATAGTTCTGATGTATCTTTTAAGAACAAAGACAGTCTCTTACATATCTACTTTACATATTGGTGAAGGGATAAACACAGAGACCAACAGAACAGAACAGAGAACCCCCAAAAAGATCCACACAAGTACACTCAAGTGATTTTTGTTTTTTCCAAAAAACGATGAAAAAGCAAACTCCATGCAGGATGGCAGTCTTTTCAGCAAATGGTGCTGAAGCAACTGGACATCCATAAGCAAATAACAAATAAATAAAAAGGAACCTCAGCTTAAACCTCATACTTTACACAATTAATGGATTATAGGTTTAAAGGTAAAACAGAAAATTATAAAACTTTCAGAAGAAAACACAGGAAAAACATTTGTAGGACATAGGGTTAGTAAAGAGTTCTTATGTGTGTAGTATAATTCATAAAAGAAAAAATCAATAAATTGTACTTCATCAAAATTTAAGGGTCTTCCCTGGTGGCTCAGTGGTAAAGAATCTGTTTACCAACCTGGAGACATGGGTTTGATCCCTGGGTCAGGAAGATCCCCTGGAGAAGGAAATGGCAACCCACTCCAGTCTTTTTGCCTGGGAAATTCCACGGAAAGTGGAGCCAGGCAGGCTACAGTCCATGGGGGTGGTAAAGAATCAAACATGGCTTAGCAACTAAACAACAACAAAATGTAGAACTTTAAACCTTTTTAAGAAGAAAGAGAAGCCAAGACTGGGATAAAATATCTGCAAACCTTATGTGTGACAAAAGACTTGGACAAAGAATATATAAAGAATTTTTTAAACTCAATAGTAGAGAAACAAATAATCCAGTTTGAAAATGGGCAAAAGAAATGAACAGATGTTTCACTAAAGAGGACATACAGATGACAAATAAACACATTAAAAGATGCAACATCATCAGCCATTAGGAAAACATGAATTAAAACCACAATGAGATATCATCATATACCTATTTGAATGGCTAAAATAAAAAAAAATATTCAAAATACCAAATGCTGGTGATGATGTATAGCAACTGAATCCCTCATACATGGCTGGTAAAAAGGTACAGCTGAACAACTTGGCAGTTTCTCATAAAACTATGTATACATATCCACAATACAACACCAAACTCAGGAAATGTTAAAATATTATATTACCTAATACATGGTCAATATACAGATTTCACCAGTTGTCCCAGTTACTATTCTTTATAAAGGCAATTTTCCCCATGGTGGATCCATGCATTCTTAACCATTTAGAAACAAGTGGTTATTATCATGGACACAGGGTACATTTAAAGTTGTATTTTGTTTTTAGATATTTTCATAACTATACCACAATAATAGGTAAAGGTATTTATAAAAGCTGAAATATTGAGCCTAAGCTTTTCAATTTCTCAGGAAAAAAGAAATAAAAGTAGATTAAAAGGGGCTGAAATGGAGTGCTTACTACATATCAAGCATTGTCGTAATCTTCACCATGACCCTCTGAGGCAGGGCACGGCTATTTCAGATAGGAAACTGAGATTGTATTATACAGATTAAATGACTTACCCAAGGTGACAGTTAATATATGATGAGACTTAATTTCAAACCCAAGGTTTTCTCAAGAGTATAGGCTTCTAGGTCATTCATTCACTATTAGACTGGCTTCTTCTGTTTAAAGGGATCATGAGAAAGATTTTCTGAAGCACACTTCAGGCTCTAACAGTAAATCTTTTAGAGGAAGATGGCACATCTCTGGGAAGTTAACTGGGTTGTAAAGCAAGGCAAAGTCATTCATTAAAGAGGAAATAAAACTAGAAGAAATAATTATTGAGCACAGAAAGTCAATCAAATTTTCCTTTAAACTAAATTATTATTAATTTATTTAGTATTTGGGGGAAGGGGATGAACATCTTATCCTTTGGAGTGAAAACTACAAAAGGTAAATTAATGAGTAAATAATCAAAAATAGATTAGACCATAGATTTATAAGAAAATCACACTCAATGTGAGATGTACATATATTTTTTAAAAATAGGCACAAATGGGGCATAATTACTTAGTGATATTAAAAATAAGAAAAAATATAAGGAATCAGGTTAAGAAAATAGAATTGATTAAAAAGTGCAAAATTCAAACCTGTACTGGTGCAAATGCACACCACAAGATTGAGGTTGGGGGGGTTCACTCAGATGTTCATCCCACCAAGTGAATTAACTTGAAAATCTTCAGGAAGTCTTTATTTTACCAAGAAGGAACAAGCTAAAAGCAAGTTATTTTTTAAAAGTATCTGAATATTGATTAACGTAACAATGTTCAAATGTTGTAAGAAGTATTACATTTTCAAGGCAAAACATTATGCCAACACATACAAGCAAAAAATGGATTTACTGAGAACTTAAATCTGACTAATGCTGTATAAAATACTTGCTTTTTTGAAGAATCCTAAAAGCAACTTTTTGAAGTAAATTTTTAAAAACCACCAGCTAGCACACAAAAATGTAGTTTCCGACAACAAACAAGTAGGTAGACAGAGGACTGATGCACTTATGGATGAACAACCAACAGAAAGCCTTCTACTTTAAATACACAAGTTTTTTAAAGACATTGCATATAATGTTGCTTAAGGATGTTATCTTTGTAGGACGGTAGTTTTTTTTAAGGAATAAATTTATGTTAGGAAACAGTACAGTATCTTACTTATACTCTAGGTAAGCAATAAGCAATCATAAGCATAAAGTGTCAGTTCTCCAACAGTACTTTCTATGAATATTGTTAATAAAATCCAACTATGTAAATACTCAGACAACTAGTGTTTTCTTATATTCAAGATTATATACTATGACAAAAATTTTTTTTACACCATACTACATTATGGGTTCATTAAATGTGTTAAGATTGATTTTTAAGGGAGTTTCTACATTTAAGAATGTACCACATTTTTGAAGGGTAAAAGTCGTATTATCATCTCAATTAGATGCAGAGAAGCATTTGACAAAATTCAGTATCTATTAATGATAAAAACTCAACAAAGGGGGTATAGAGGGGACATACCTCAACAAAATCAAAGACATTTATCACAAACTCACAGCTAACATATTCAACAGTGAAAACCTGAAAGCTTTTCCTCTACAATTAGGAATAAGACAAGGATGCCCACTCTTCCCACTTGTATTCAACACAGAATTGGAGGGAATTCTCTGGCACTTCAGTGGTTAGGACTCTGTACTTTCACTGCTAAGGACACAGGTTCAATCCCTGGTCAGGGGCAAGCTGCACAGTGCAGCCAAAAAGAAACAATATAGTGTCAGAAGTTCTAGCACAGCAATTAAGCAAGAGAAAAGGTATTCAAGTTGTAAAGAAGGAAGTAAAACTGCCACAATTTGCCCATGACATTACTTACAGAAAACCCTAAAAACTACCAAAAAACTGTTGGAAATACACAAAATCAGTAAACTTGAAGGATACAAAATTAATATATAGAAACATGTGATACTTATATATATTAGTGACAAAGTATTGGAAAGAGAGATTAAGAAAAATCCCATTTACAATTGTATAGAAACTAACAAAATACTTAGGAATAAGGTTAACCAAGAATGTAAAAGACTTCCACATTGAACACTCTATAACAAGACTTCCCTGGCAGTCCAGTGGTTAAGACTCTATACTTCCACTGCAGGGGGTGTGGGTTCAATCCCTAGTTGGGGAACTAAGATTCCTCATGTCATATCATGCTTGTGCAGTATGCCACCCCTCCCCAAAAAAGTGTAAGACATGATTAAAGAAATTAAAGAAGACAGAAATGGAAAGATATTCTGAGGTCATGGATTGGAAGAATATTGTTAGTGTCCAGATGAACTAAGGCAGTTTACAGATCCAATGCAATTCTTATAAAAATTTCAGTGAATTTTCAATAGACTGAGAACAAATTCTAAAAATTGTATGGAACCACAAAGACCCTGAATTGCCAAAGCCATCTTGAGAAAGTAGAATGGAGCTGGAAGGATCATGATCTTTGATTTCAAACTACATTATAAAACTGGAGTAATCAAGACAATATGGGATGAGTATAAAAACAGACACACTAATCAATGGAAGTGAATAGAGTACAGAAATAAACCCATACATATGTGGACAACTGATTTATGACAAAGAAGCCAAGAATATACAATGGAAGAGAGGTCAGTCTGTTCAATAAATGGTGTTGAAAAACTGGGCAGCCATATGCAAAAAGAATGAAACTAGACCACTACCTTACACCATACACAAAACTTAACACAAACAGAGTTAAAGATTTGAAGACCTGAAACCATAAAATTCCTAAAAGAAATAGAGGCAGTAACCTCCTTGGCATGTTTTAGCAATTTGTTTTTTTTAGATCTAACTCCAAAGGCAAAGGAAACAAGCAAAATAAATAAGACTACATCAAACTAAAGGCTTCTTCACAGAACAGGAAACTATCAACAAAATGACAAGGTAATCTATGGAATGAGAGAAGATATTAACAATTGATATATCTGATAAGAGGTTAGTCTCAAAAATATACAAATAACTTATACTACAACTCAACAACAACAAAGCAAGTATTTAAAAAAATAGGTAGAGAATCTGAATAGATATTTCCAAAGAAAAGATAAACGGATGGCCAAGAGGTACATTAAAAGATGCTCAACATCGCTATCAGGAAAATGAAAATAAAAAGTTATAATGAGGTATCATCTCAAAATTGTTAAGACTGGCTATAATCAAAAAGACAAGAAATAACAAGTGTTGGAGAGAAGGTGGAGAAAAGGATATCCCCGTAGACTACTGGTGGTAATGTTAAATTGGTGCAGCCACCATGGAAGACAATATGGAGGTTCCTGAAAAAATAACACTGCCATATAATCCAGTTATTCCACTTCTGGGTATTTATCTGAAGAATATGAAAACTAGAAAAGATATATGCACTCCTATATCCATGGCAGCTTTATTTATTTAAGCCAAGATATCCAAGTGTCCATCAAGAAGTAAACAGGTGAAGAAGATGCGTTACATATATGCAATGTACTAAACATTTGAAGTAATCTTTACAATGCAGTGTTAGCAATGGAATGCTGAAGCAAATCTAGCAATGGAATACTGGCCATAAAAGACATGACATCTAAGACACAGGTGGACTTTGAGGGTATTTTGTGACATGAAACACAAATACCTTGTGATTTCACTTAAGTGTGGAATCTAAAAAAATCATGTGAAACAAAACATATACAAACTCATTGGCAGAGAACAGACTAGCACTCACCAGAAGGCAAGGGAAATGGCAGAGAGGGTGAAATGGGTGAATGGAATCAAGTGGATGGTGATCAATGACAATTAGAATTATGGTGATTACATTTGTAGCATATACAAATATCAATTTACAAAACATTGTATATCTGGAACTTATATGGTGTCATATACCAATCTTACCTCAATAAATAAAAAAAAGAATGTACCATATTTCTTGCAGATGCCAACAAGTAGATCCTAAAATCTATGTGGAAATGCAAAAGACCTGTAACGAACAAAACAGTTTTGACAAAGAACAAAGTTGGAGGACTTTCTCATAGATTTCAATCAATACTCACCATGAAGTTACAATTATCAAGACAGTGTAGTACTAGCATGAGAGATATAGGTGAACAGCAAAGAACGCAGAGTCCTAAAATAAATCCTGTTACTATGGTCAATAGATTGTTATCAAAGGTGCCAAGGGAATTCTTTGGTGAAAAGGAAAGTCATGTACTGGTTATCTACATGCAAGAACCATACTTCACACCATACACAGATCAACCTTAAAGAGATCACAGACTTAAATGGAAGAGCAAAACCAATAAAACTTAAAAAGAAAACATTAAAAAATCCGACACCCTGGGTTAGGCAAAGATTTCTTATATAAGACATCAAAGACACAGAACCATGAAAGGAAGAAAAAAATGATCAAATTGAACCCACCAAAATTCAAAATTTTGTACTTCACACCATTAAGAAAATGAAAATAATGTGCTAAAACAATTTTAACTTACAAAACAAAACATGTTCTCTATCAAAAGGGTGTACATGAACCCTTGGGAAGGGGAAATGGTTTCTGAACATGAGCACCTCCAAGGGTCTATAAGATCAAAAATATTTTCATAAAAATACTGACATTTTTAATTGCCTTAGTGTGTTATTTGCGGTGTTAGTGCCTTATATGAATCAAGGCAGTGGCACCAAACATACTAGTTTTTACATCATGCATTCAAGTGCAGGGACTTCCCTGGTGACTCAGACAGTAAAGAATCTGCCTGCAATGCAGCAGACCTAGGTCTGATCCCTAGGTATGTAAGATCCCCTGGAGAAGGGAATGGCTACCCACTCCAATATTCTTGCCTGCAAATTCTCAAGCACAGAGGTGCCTAATTGGCTACAGTCCACAGGGTCACAAAGAGTCAGACATGACTGAGCTACTAACACCCAAGTGCAGAGTCTTTCATTAAGATATTGAGAGATCTGTAAAGATGCCAAACAATACCACTACTCTCAATGAAACATTTCTTAAGTTATTTTCCACTAAAAATATTAACGTTAATGAGCTTAATATTCTATCTGGAAACAGAAAACTGTTGGTATAAAGCAATACTAAACAAACATTCATGAACTTTTCAAAAAGGTCAGAAAAACAATTTAAAACATTAAAGGTTAGGGATTTCCTTGGCAGTCCAGTGGCTAAGACGTCACCTTTCAATGCAGGGGTTATGGGATCCCTGGTCAGGGAGCCTAAGATGCCTCGTGGCCAAAAAACCAAAACATAAAACAGGAGCAATACTGCAACAAATTCAATAAAGACTTTAAAAACCACATCAAAAAAACTTACAAAAAAAAGCGGGGGGTGGGTTCTTAAAGAGACAACTGAATAACCTAGGCAATCATATAAAAGCTATTCAAGTCATCTGCTAATACTACAAATATTGTACTTTGTTCTTCTCAACAGGATGAGAATCAGCTGATTATTCTTTATAAAGATTATTTTTAAAGATATTTTTTATTTAAAATTTCTTTTTCTGGATTATTTGTACTTCTTGGAGACAAAGACAACCCTCAGAATGGGAGAAAATAATAGCAAATGGCAAAACTGACAAAGGGTTAATTTCCAAAATATATAAGCAGCTGATACAACTCAATACCAGAAAAACAAACAAGCCAATCAAAAAGTGGGAAAAAGACCTAAACAGACATTTCTCCAAAGACATACAAATGGCTAACAAATACATGAAAAGATGTTCAACATAGCTCACTCAGTTCAGTCACTCAGTCGTGTCCAACTCTTTGCGACCCCATGAATTGCAGCACGCCAGGCCTCCCTGTCCATTACCAACTGCCGGAGTTCATTCAACCTCACGTCCATCAAGTCCGTGATGATGCCATCCAGCCATCTCATCCTCTGTTGTCCCCTATCCTTCTGCCCCCAATCCCTCCCAGCATCAGAGTCTTTTTCAATGAGTCAATTCTTCACATGAGGTGGCCAAAGTACTAGAGTTTCAACTTTAGAATCATTCCTTCCAACAAACACCCAGGACCAATCTCCTTTAGAATGGACTGGTTGGATCTCCTTGCAGTCCAAGGGACTCTCAAGAGTCTTCTCCAACACCACAGTTCAAAAGCATCAATTCTTCGGCACTCAGCTTTCTTCGCAGTACAACTCTCACATCCATACATGACCACTGGAAAAACCACAGCCTTGACTAGACAGACCTTTGTTGACAAACTAATGTCTCTGCTTTTGAATACGCAGTCTAGGTTGGTCACAACTTTCCTTCCAAGGAGTAAGCGTCTTTTAATTTCATGGCTGCAATCACCACCTGCAGTGATTTTGGAGCCCCCCAAAATAAATTCTGACACTGTTTCCCCATCTATTTCCCATGAAGTGATGGGACCAGATGCCATGATCTTAGTTTTCTGAATGTTGAGATTTAAGCCAACTTTTTCACTCTCCTCTTTCATCAAGAGGCTTTTAAGTTCCTCTTCACTTTCTACCATAAGGGTGGTGTCATTTGCATATCTGAAGTTATTGATATTTCTCTCGGCAATCTTGATTGCAGCTTGTGCTTCTTCCAGCCCAGTGTTTCTCATGATGCTGCATATAAGTTAAATAAGCAGGGCGACAATATGCAGCCTTGACGTTCTCCTTTTCCCATTTGGAACCAGTCTGTTGTTCCATGTCCAGTTCTAACTGTTTTTTCCTGACCTGCATACAGGTTTCTCAAGAGGCACATCAGGTGGTCTGGTATTCCCATCTCTTTCAGAATTTTCCAGTTTATTGTGATCCACACAGTCAAAAGCTTTGGCATAGTCAATAAAGCAGAAATCGATGTTTTTCTGGAACTATCTTGCTTTTTCGATGATCCAGCTCATTAGAGAAATGCAAATCAAAACTACAATGAGACACCACCTCACACAGGTCAGAATGGTCATCATCAAAAAGTCTACAAAGAATAAGTGCTAGAGAGGATATAGAGAAAACAGAACTTTCTTGCACTGTTAGTGAGAATGTAAACTGATATAGCCACTATGGAAAATGGTATGGAGATTCCTTAAAAAACTAGAAATAAAGCCATCATATGACCCAGCAATCCCACTCCTAGGCATATACCGTGAGGAAACCAAAACTGGAAGACACACGTATCCCATTGTTCACTGCAGCACTATTTATAATAGCTAGAACATGGAAGCAACCTAGATGTCCACTGACAGATGAATGGATAAAGAAGTTGTGGTACATACACACAATGGAATATTACTCAGCCATAAAAAGGGATGCCTTTGAGTCAGTTCTAATGAGGTGATGAACCTAGAACCTATTATACAGAGTGAAGTAAGTCAGAAAGAGAAATATTGTATTCTAATGCATATATACAGAATTTAGAGCAACGGTACTGAAGAATTTACTTACATGGCAGCAGTGGAGAAACAGAGAATAGACTTGTGGACATGGAGGGAGGGGAGGAGAGGGTGAGATGTATGGAGAGAGTACCATGGAAACTTACATCACCATGTGTAAAATAGAGAGCCAACAGGAATTTTCTGTATGGCTAAGGAAACTCAAACGGGGGCTCTGTATCAACCCAAAGGGGTGGGATGGGGAGGGAGACGGGAGGGAAGTTCAAAAGGGAGGGGATATACATATACCTATGGCTGATTCATACTGAGGCTTGACAGAACAAAATTCTGTAAAGCAATTATCCTTCAATAAAAAAATAAATTTTTTAAAAATTGTTAAAAAACAACAAAAAAAAAATCAAGATTTTCCAAACAAAATTGTATAGAAATTGAAGAGACCTGCCAGATGTAAACATAACTGTTAAATTTGTACTGAATACACAGTAATAGTAAAGACAACAGTCTCTATTTCAAAAACTCTGCATATTAACTCTTAATCTCCACAGTCCGTAAGAGGGTACACAATTTGTTCCAAACCACAGGAAGTGTATCAACTTGCAGAACCATCAAAACCAGGCTATCTAGTCCAAGAAGCTAGGCTTGATTAAGAGCTTTTAGTACCCCATGAAGATACATTTACTCCCTTCTTCTGTATCAACTGCAGCTGCCCTTTTTAAGCTTCTATTGGTAGTGTTACACACTACTGCCAGAAAATAGTCCTGACATATTTATTAAAATCTTGTTCCTAACAAAATGCCCTTGAAAACAGTATGAGAAAGGTCAGGTTCTTACCTGGTTTCAGTGGAAAACCATTTAGTTATACTCTTCACCTGTTTTTCCAGTTATTACAAAAGGAAGACCAGCCAGTCTTCAGATTTTATCTAGACGTCGAACCGCTAGGAGTCAACACACATGAAAAAAGAACCACTTGTAATTCACTTAATTTTCACACACAAATATTTAAAAGTAGTTTTAGAATCAACTCTCTAGCTTTTCTGTTCTGGAAAAAAGACAAGTTATTGTAGGCAGCTGTAGACTAAAAACTGATGTACAAATTTCAAAATAATATTGAACAAAAGTAGCCAGATAAAGATTATAAAAACAGGGAAAACAATTTGTGATGTTAGTGATGAGTTGGCAATCAAATAAGAGGACTTATGGGATTCTCTGTATCCTCTTTTAATCTTTTGATAAAACTCATTTCTATTCCCCATCTTCTTCAGAACTGCAATAACTAGAAAATTACATTGTAAACTAAGTGGTATCACAGAATGAGCTTTTAATTCATGTTTCTATTAGTTTTATACTATATGTATTCACATGTATTCTGGGCCACACCTTTTCTACAAATATCACCACTTCCAGAGAGGTTTTATTCTTTGAGTAGCAGCCCTAAGGGGTACCTATCAAGTTATGATTCACTGAAGATTGTAATACTTACAAAGCATGCGACAGTTATATGACATTGTGTTTGGCAATACATTCTTATAACCCTGATACCTTATTTAAGGGTAACTTTTCCATTTAAAAATGTCTGTTAACCAGTTAACTAGCTTTCTGAAAACCCTGCTGTGTGAACACTTGATAAAATAGCTTTATAAGTTGATTAACATTTGAAATAAAGATAAAACAGGTTTGTAAAGTTACTCCCAACATACACCATCATCAGCATGTGGTAGCTTTCTCCTATCCACGTTTTTAAATGCAAAATAAGGGGTTATCTCCTACATGTCTTCCAGGGTGAGTTATGAGAGTTAAATGCTATCATGTTTGCCTCTAGACAAAATTTTAATTAGACACACAAGTAGGAGAAAACCATGTTTAATTGAAAAATAAAGCAATACATCTCAAATAAGACTGCTTAACAACATCAACTTTTGAGGCCTGTTAAGTGGTATTGTGAAATTTAGGTGTAAAGTATCAACAGTTTCCTCTCTATTCCTAAACCACTAATCAAAGGATGGGAGGTTTTCAACAAATATTTCCATACTGAGGAGTTCCCAGGTAACAGCAAGTAAAAGTTGGTATTTTCCTTATGAAAAAACTTTTATGAAAGACACACAAGACAATAAAATGATATTTAACTAATCCACAAACTTCAAAACACAATTTCATCAAGCTGATCTCTACAGTTTTCCTTTAAAGACGTTCTCAAATCTCTGAACAGTTTTACTTGACATACGGGAAGTATTAAATTCTGAAACAAAGTACTAAAGTTATTGCTTTAAACTGGAAAAATCTATGGTCAAAAGTCTTTTTTAAAAAAAGAGTTCATTAAACAGCTATTCCTATAATTACACTCATATAACTGCAGAGAAACGTTCAACCACATAGGAAACATCACTCTTTAGGATGACAGAAACAAGGCGTATGTTAAGATGTATGGCTTTTTTGGTGATTGCTATTACTACCCATAAATAAAGTCATTACTGTTTGACTGAAAAAGGTTTTTACAAAACTCTGTTTCAAAATTAACATTTTTATTAAATCAAGTTAAAAAAACATTCACTGTAGAAAAGTCAACAAGGGTTTTAACAAAACCAAAATATACCTTTTTATACAACATATGTATATATTAGCAGCAAACTACTTCTGAGATTTTATGTCCTTTTAGTTATTTATTTTAAAGAAAGCATAAACAATTATATTAGTATGGAATGTCAGCTAATCCACTCTTCAGCTTTATTCTGTGATTTGGGCCTTCTAGTACAAGTTATTTTATGACTTTCATTAATGAATACTAAGAATGAACTCAATTTTGACTAAAATGTAGTGAAACAGAGTGGCTGGTAGGATCCATCTCACTACTATAGTCCCGCATTATCTTTCAGATAACAAATGAGCACCATATAAACATTTAATTGTGTAGGTGTGTAAACTCAATTTTTAAGGTGTCATAGTAGCCAAGTAGACAACTTAGCATTTGACTGTTACTTTAAAAATTTGGTAACATACAAAGTTTTAATCAACTCAGATAAACACATCAACCCCATATTACTAATCCCTTTTAAAAATCTTAATAGAAATTCTGCATATACCCAAATTGCATGCTTTTATGTGTACATACACATACAAAAGTGCATGTATATATACATACACATCTTTAGCTTTGAACAAATTTCTAAATTGAGATGAAGTCAAACCTCTCATTTAAATATATAGAGAGAATGTAATATCACCAACTGCAAGTTTCTAATACAAGTTTCATCATAGCTAACCAGCAATTCTGTTACTGAAAATTCTGAAGCCAAAGAGCTGTAATTCAGCTTACTGTACTTTAGGCTTACAAATTAGTCAGCCAAACAAACAAGATTTGACATTACCAACTGTCCACCAAAGAAATCAATTTTTCTCTTGATATTTCCTTCTAACAGCAAAAAGGAAATATCTATACAATGAGCTTTTGCTTTTTAAAGAGTTAAAATTATTAAAGAAATCTCACTAGTCTTCAAAAATACTAAACATTATATAAATACAACTTTCTTATAGTTGAATTCTTCAGCTAGAATCTGTATTTAAAAAAGTTTCCTTTGGATTGTTTCATTTAGCACTTCAAGTCTCCATTTGCAACTCAAATAACTGGCTCAGTTTTGTTAGGTTTATATTAATCACATCATTCAGAATTTGGTACTATGTTACCTGTGTACAATAATGTCAATGGAAGGAACTGCACTGAATTTCAAAAGCAAGGAAAAATTCAAGAATATGTAATGCAAAAAAGGTAAGTACAATAGGGATTCTCTTTTCACCATTAATGAAATATAATCCTTTTAATGTTTATAAAGATAATGTTCGAAGCTTTATCTTTTAACTTATCAAAAGAATTAAGTTTTTACATGGCCCACCTTTATTTTTCAATTAAAAAACTAAAACAATAGACTGAATTACTTTTATTAATATACACATCAAGTTATTGAAATGGTGACTTCATGTAGTTTTCTCCTTACAGATGGCACTTGCAGGCACAAAGATGCAGAGATGTCTACAGCCTTCAGATGTTTACTTGAAAAGATTCTTCAACCGCAGTTTGATACTGGGTTTCCTCATCTAGCTGAAGATTCTAAAAATGTAACATTAACATGTCAATAGGAAAAACATACTCAATTACTCAATACTTTGCCCAATACATTACACATCTTGATACACATTACATATACTTGAAATTGTTTATGTTACAACAAACTTAAAAAATAAGAACTAAAATTTTAAGTCAGTTATAACTATTTATAAATAGCTAATTAACAAAAGAGAGGATCAACAGAGAATGAAATTTCAGAGTTACAATGCCTGATGCTAACCTGAATTAACAGCATCGTAATCATAATATAAAGATTACAACTAAAGTCCATTCAATCTGATTATACTATTACTTCTTAACTTAAAAAATTCTATTTCCTTTCAATTATGGTCCATGGATGCTTTAAAATAGGCCTCCTCTTTTACAATCTCAAATAATTAAAATTAAATGTTCTTCTGTGGCAAGGTGAAAAAATCTGACAATCAGATCAAAAGTGGTTCACAAAATATATTTTTGTTTTTCCAAATATAATTCTCCAGATGCAGTAACCTTTCTTACATTGAGAATTCAGAATAATCTATAATTATACCATAAAAATGCTAAAATTATCAGACTATACCTGAATTCTACATATAGTTGACTATTTTTATACAGTATCGCTAAAAAGTGCAAATTACACAAAATAAAAATATATATCAAGAATGATGTAATTTCAACACTGGAGGGGCAGAGGAAATATAAATTCTGTTCCTGCCAGTCTCAGAATTGCCCATGCCTGTGCTCACCTAAACATGAAAACAAGTATGAACCTTGTTTTGTCAGGCTGAATCTTAATAAGACTTTTAATTCACTGAAGATGAATAAAATGCAAATTTATAATTAATAAAATAAAAGTCATCTAATTTCTTTTAAACTATCAAGACACATTTCAGAAGTAAAAATTAAATTCATGTTTTGCTCTATAGATCCGTTTTTATATAACTTCCCTCATGTACTCTGTTCAAGCAGTGAACTAAGGCCAGAATCTGCTATTCAGTCTGGCCTTACCCTGGGTCAAGAAGATCCCCTAGAGAAGGGAGCCACTTCACTATTCTTGCCTGAACAATTCCATGGACAGAGGAGTCTGGTGGGCTACAGTCCATGGGGTTGCAGAGTCGGACACAACTGAGTGACTAACACTCTCACTTTCACTACTTAATAAATAAGCTCTGCATTTTTAAAAAGAATGTCTCTCACATGTAGATATTATGAGTTTAACAAGCTACTTACACTACACAAGAAATACATCCTCTAGCTGTCATACCCGGAGAAGGCAATGGCACCCTGCTCCAGTACTCTTGCCTGGGAAATCACATGGACGGAGGAGCCTGGTGGGCTGCAGTCCATGGGGTCGCTAAGAGTCGGATACAACTGAGTAACTTCACTTTCACTTTTCACTTTCATGCATTGGAGAATGAAATGGCAACCCACTCCAGTGTTCTTGCCTGGAGAATCCCAGGGACGGGGGAGCCTGGTAGGCTGCCGTCTATGGTGTCGCACAGAGTCAGACACGACTGAAGCGACTTAGCAGCAGCAGCAGCTGTCATGCCAACTTTACTTTTCTAGCAGGTATAATTTTTCTTAAATCTAGATAATATTCATATAAATCAGCATCTTGTTAATCCAGGGGCTTGCTCGTCCTCTATTAATAATCTCTCTAGTATAGGAGGTAGACAATAAATTCACCACTTACACAAACCAAAGTTCACCTGTTATTATCAAATCAATAGAACTTGCTCTATATCAATCCAACATGATACAGTATTTCACCTCAAAACTCATCCAGACTGAAAGGTTAACGTGACTTCAATGTTTAAAAAGTATTTTCTTAATATTGAAAAATTCACTTACCACAAATTCTCCATAATCAAACTGATGTCTCTGATTTAGATGACTAACAAAATTTCTAGTAACCTGGCTAGGATCTCCCCAAGGAAGAGACACACAAATAGGACACGTCTATAAGAAACAGAATATTTCAAATAAAAAATAATGAAAATAACTCAATATTATTATTGAAAGTATTAAAACAACATGTTACCAAAAATTTTACATGAAGCACTTCTAAGGGCCAAATTTCATACTAGATTATTTCTAGACCAAATTACCTTAGGTAAATTATACTAATCTGACACAACACAATAAAAAGAGAGATATTATATATTCTATTACTTAAATCTGATTATTCTACTTTTTAACAAAAACTGTAATGACAATTATCGTTAATCAGTATGTAATCTCTGTTCAAGGGGCTCTCAAAGCAAGAACACTGAAGTAGTTTGCCATTCCACCATGGACCACATTTTGTCAGAACTCACCACCATGACCCATCTGTCTTGGGTGGCCCTGCACTGCACAGCTCATAATTTCACTGAGTTACACAAGGCTGTGATCCATCTGATCATTTTGGTTAGCTTTCTGTGATTGTGGTTTAAGAAATGCAAAAAGGCAAAATGGTTATCTAAGGAGGCCTTACAAACAGCTGAGAAAAGAAGAGAAGCGAAAGGCAATGGAGAAAGGGACAAATATACCCAACTGAATCCAGAGTTCCAAGGAACAACAAACAGATTTAAGAAAGCTTTCTTAGGTGAACAATGCAAAGAAACAGAGGAAAACAATAGAATGGGAAAGACTAGAGATTTCTTCAAGAAAATCAGAGATACGAAGGGAACATTTCATACAAACATGGGCACAATCAAGGACAGAAAAGGCAAGGACCTAATAGAAGCAGAAGAGATTAAGACGACGTGGCAAGAATACTCAGAACTATACAAAAAAGATCTTAATGATCTGGATAACCATTATGGAATGGTCACTCACCTAAAGTGACCCTATGGACTGTACCCTGCCAGGCTCCTCTACCCATGGGACTCTCTAGGCAAGAATACTGGAGTAGGCTGCCATTTCCTTCTCCAGGGGAATCTTCCTGACCCAGGGATGAAACCCACGTCTCTAATGTCTCCTGCATTGGTAGGTGGGTTGTTTACCACTAAAACCACCATTCTGCAAAGATACAATTTACAAAGCTACCACTCGGTAATGAGTCCTCAGTTCACCTCTCCTTACTTTGCGCTTTTCCAAGCTCTTCTCTTACTTTACCCTCACAATAAGCCTCTCTCTTCTTGTAAGTTAGTTACCGGGATTTTTTTTTAATAACATTTTTTTGTTTTGATGTGGACAATTTTTAGTCTTCACTGAATTTACTACAGTATACTTCTGTTTTATGTTTTGGTTTCTTGGCCACAAGGTATGTGGGATCTCAGAGATCCCGGACCAGGGATTGAACCCCTACCCCTCGCACTGGAAGGCAAGTCTTAACCACTGGACTGCTACAGAAGTTCCTGAAGGTGAAGGTGAAGGTGAAGTCGCTCAGTCGTGTCTGACTCTTTGCGACCCCATGGACTGGTAACCTACTAGGCTTCTCCATCCATGGGACTCTCCAGGCAAGAATACTGGAGTGGATTGCCATTTCCTTCTCCAGAATTTTAAGTATCTCATTTGGCTTCATAGTTATCAATCTTTTGATGACAAAATATACCTTACTGATAATGTCCCATCTAAATTTAAATTAACCACTGTCCCTTGTACACATGAAGGGAAATAAATAGAACAGCATACCTTAAACAGAAGACTGTCATAAACACACATACTTACCACAGGAACTATCTGAAATAGGTGATTACTGTTACAATGATCCAGTAAACGCTGTCTGGTAAAATTTGATTCTTGACACAAGGGACACTTAAAGGTAGGATGCCCAGAAGAACTATAAAACAATTTTAAATGAAGCATACTGAATTTGAAATTGTAAGAATGATGCACTCCTATTTTTTGATCAATTACTATTTCTTTCTTTAAAAGTTACAATTATTAAACTAATCAAAGATTCTCTCATTTTTTGAAAACTATGTTTTCAATAAATAATCTACAAAAGATATTTCCAAACAATCTCAGTTTACAGTTCTCTTATTGTCTAGGAAACTTTTTCATGGTGCCTCTAAAATAGGCCTTAACAAAAAGAAAAACAAACCCAGTTGTCCCATTTATTAAGTAGATTTGAACCACTTAATTCAGTCATTAATGTAACCAATATATATCACTGTATATCCCTTGAAAATTTTAAATATTCCATGGTGTCCCAGTATGGGAACACCATATCTAGGAAATTAAAATTTTTAAAAGACTTCCATGAATATGGTATATAACTTTAATTTATCCTAGTTTCTAAGAATATACACACAAAATTCACAGAAAAATGAAAACATCAATTATCAGAATGATCAACATTTCAAAATATTTTGAGGATCATACATCACTGCCTTTTAATCCCTCAATTTCAGCAAGGGACACTTCAACACTGACAACTTTGCATAGATTATGCATGGAAGAAACCTGACCACAGTGACACAGAAAAGCTACTTCTAATTTAATGTGATCCACAAAGCAACTGATGCCTTTCTAAACTGCTAACTTCCAGCATTATGTCTGAAGACTTAACTGAATTTAAAATTTTTAATTTAAAAATCCATCATTGGAGAAATGTCTGTTTAGTTCTTTGGCCCATTTTTTGATTGGGTTATTTTTCTGGAATTGAGCTGCAAGAGTTGCTTGTATATTTTTGAGATTAATTCTTTGTTGGTTTCTTCATTTGCTATTATTTTCTCCCATTCTGAAGGCTGTCTTTTCACCTTGCCTATAGTTTCCTTCACTGTGCAAAAGCTTAAATTAGGTCCCATTTGTTTATTTTTGCTTTTATTTACATTACTCTGGGAGATAGGTCATAGAGGATCCTGCTATGGTTTACGTCAGGGAGTGTTCTGCCTATGTTTTCCTCTAGGAATTTTATGGTTTCTGGTCTTACATTTAAATCTTTAATCCATTTTGAGTTTATTTTTGTGTATGGTATTAGAAAGTATTCTAGTTTCATTCTTTTACAAGAGGTTGACCAGTTTTCCCAGCACCACTTGTTAAAGAGACTGTCTTTTCTCCATTGTATATTCTTGCCTCCTTTGTCAAAGATAAGGTGTCCATATGTGTGTGGATTTATCTCTAGGCTTTCTATTTTGTTCCACTGATCTATATTTCTGTCTCTGTGCCAATACCATACTGTCTTGATGGCTGTAGCTTTGTAGTATAGCCTGAAGTCAGGCAGGTTGATTTCTCCAGTTCCATTCTTCTTTCTTAAGATTGCTTTTGCTATTCGAGGTTTTTTGAATTTCCATACAAATTGTGAAATTATTTGTCCTAGTTCTCTGAAAAATACCATTGGCAGCTTGATAGGGACTGCACTGAATCTATAGATTGCTTTGGGTAGTATACTCATTTTCACTATATTGATTCTTCCAATTCATGAACATGGTATATTTCTTCATCTATTTGTATCATCTTTGATTTCTTTCATCAGTGTTTAATAGTTTTCTATACATAGGTCTTTTGTTTCTTTAGGTAGCTTTATTCCTAAGTATTTTATTCTTTTCATTGCAATGGTGAATGGAATTGTTTCCTTAATTTCTCTTTCTGTTTTCTCATTGTTGGTGTATCGGAATGCAAGGGATTTCTGTGTTAATTTTATATCCTGCAACTTTACTATATTCACTGATTAGCTCTAGTAATTTTCTGGTGGAGTCTTTAGGGTTTTCTACGTAGAGGATCATGTCATTTGCAAACAGTGAGAGTTTTACTTCTTTTTTTCCGATCTGGATTCCTTTTATTTCTTTTTCTTCTCTGATTGCTGCGGCTAAAACTTCCAAAACTATGTTGAATAGTAGTGGTTAGAGTGGGCATCCTTGTCATGTTCCTGACTTTAGGGGAATTGCTTTTGACGAACGGATAAGAAAGCTGTGGTAAATATACAGAATGGAATATTACTCAGCTATTAAAAAGAATGCATTTGAATCAGTTCTAATGAGGTGGATGAAACTGGAGCCTATTATATACAGCGAAGTAAGTCAGAAAGAAAACACCAATACAGTATATTAACACATATATATGGAATTTAGAAACATGGTAACGATGATCCTATATGCGAGACAGCAAAAGAGACACAGATGTAAAGATGAGATTTTTGGACTCTGTGGGAGAAGGCAAGGGTGGGATGATTTGAGAGGATAGCATTGAAACATGTATATTATCATATGTGAAACAGATCGCCAGTCTAGGTCTGATGCATGAGACAGGGTGCTGAGGGCTGGTGCACTGGGATGACCCTGAGGGATGGAATGGGGAGGGAGTTGGGAGGGGGGTTCAGGATGGGGGACACATGTATACCCATGGCTGATTCATGTGAATGTATGGCAAAAACCACCACAATGTAAAGTAATTAGCCTCCAATTAAAACAAACTTTTTAAAAAATTAAAATAAAAATAAAAAATAAAAAAATCCATCAGTACAAAGTGATAAGTATTATTTACCAAAGTAATAGAAATTTCCAAAGCTTACCCTGTATTCTCTTGGTAAGTTTCTATGTTATCAGATGCAGATGTTTCACTCCTGTTACTAAAGAATCATTGGTGGGGGGTGGGGGAAAGAAGAGAAGTTAATACCTCAAGTAATAAAGCACGACACAGATTCATTACCTGCTAATGAAGACAACTAGTCTGAATTTGTTTGAAAAGTCTGAACTTCAAATAGTTCTGAACTATGATATAATTATGGCATTAATTATTTTTTAAATAAATTCTGGTAAGAAGACTGCTTATGATGTCCTTATCATATCCTCTAAAACTTAACTTAGACATAGTTACAATAGTATAGAGAATACAGAATTCTGCAGAATTATCTTAAATCCACAACATGAATATTTCCCCAGGTCCTTTAGACTTTCACATTAACAGACTCTCTACCTCTACCTGGACTAGTGAGTTTTTGAATGCTGGGGCAGGATCAAGAATTTGTGAACTTTCTGGCTTGTAACTAGGACATAGCTTAAGGCTGCAGCATCCAAAAAGGAGTAGGTTAAGAAAATATTTGAATGTTCACTGTTTATATTTTCCAAAAAGGAATTAGGCTTTCTGACATTTAACACAGAGAATAACTTGATGTCCTCACTCGGACCCCATTCCAGTGTCGTGTGTCACTTGCAGTATTAGAGAAAATCCTGAGAAAGGTGGGCATGCTATAGGGGTTGTCACCTATGCATTACAGAATTTCATCAATGTAGTCAATTTTATAAAAGCAAGATCTTTCAATAGCAGAAACATTAAAATAAAAATGAGATAGGCAGTGGACCAAAAAACTGTACCACACAAGAGCTTTGCTTACATCTGAGTACCAGAGTTAAAGAGTTATAAAGCTTAGAAAATTGATTATTCACTTTTCTTTTACCAGAATGACAAGCAATACTGTATCATCTACCTAACAGATGTTCTCCAATGACAGTCATTTACCTTCTGGGAAAATACTGTTGTTGTGTCTCCACACATATTCTCCACAAGGAAGATTCCCTGATTTCATACTCAAATAGAAGATTATTAACCACTATTTTGTATCTTTTTAGCAGTTATTCATCTGTTTCTGCAGGTAAAGGTGGAAACTAAAAACTGCTTTTAAAATAAATTTAAACTATGGAGATTATTACATTCATTAAAAGGATGTTAAGACTTTAGCAAAAACAGGATGCCACCTGTTTTTTTAATATCTATACCTGGTAACAGATTTTGAAACTGTTTTCAAGTCTTCCAAATAAATATAATCATTGGGTTTTGAACATACCCTTATAAAACATTTATAAAAACTTCCAAATGGTTTGTAAGAACAACTATAACATCAAAGAAGATAAAAAATTTCAACAAAAGCCCTTCTGAGATTCATCAAACAGGACTGAAAAATACAGGAATCTCAACCTATGACATATTTCTTCCATTTGGATCTATTATTTTCTGTGTTGTAGCTATCTTTTTCAGCCATGATAGTCATCAAGACCAAGTATCAGTAATCTAAAGATTTGAATCTAAATCTTTAAATTATTGTCACTGTATTAAATCAAGATTTTAAGAAATTTTAGAAATCAGTCAGCAAATTGTTTTCAATAAAAACAGTATTAAAACAAAGAATGAAAATATTTTGTACCATTAAATAAAGCAGTTATTTTTTAACTGGTGGAAAATTGCTTAAATATTTTGTGTTGGTTTCTGCTGTGCAAACTTCTCTTTAAAGTAACTTTTTCATCTTAAGCATTTGCATGTTTTATAAAATAAAGTATCAATCAGTACTATAAAATACATGTTTAGTCTTAAACACACATATACTGGGAGTATATTCTCAATTTTTTTCACTGGTAGGATACACAATCACAAAATTTCCAATTCAAAGCACTTTAATATCAAAGTTAATGCCCTTTTAAAATGCTTTTCCCCTCTAACTCCTCTTACAGTTTCTCTACTTTCCATTATTACTTAGTTATCATCATCATTCTAGCCCTTCCTGACTATCCTGTATCATGCCTACACTACTACTAGTTGCCTACTCATATATTCTAGAAACGTACAAATGAGCTCAACAGTACTTATGTATGGCAAAACCAATACAATATTATAAAGTAATTAACCTCCAATTTAAAGAAATAAATTTATATTTAAAAATAAATAAATAAAATTTTTTAAAAAAGAATACCTATTACTGGCAACCACATTATCAATTTTTAAAAAACAACCATTTTATCTGATACAGAAAAACCATTCAATAAAATTCAACCTCCATAAATGGAAACAAAAACAAAAAAACCCTCTGATCACCCACAATGCTTTTAAAAATACAAATGCCTAAACTTAAATAGCAGACTATCTGGGAATGGAGCCAGACACATATACTTTTATAACCACATAAAAGATTCTAATTTGAGTAAGAACTACTCAATGGAGAAATCTTAAAATTCAGGATGACATAATCACAGAACAGATGAAGAGTACCTATGTTTAAAAAACTGTAGTAAACTATACTTAATAATCAAATTTTAGACACATTCCCACTAAATCAAGAATTTTTAAAAGGTACCTGTTATATAATACTGATAGAGATCCTATTTAATGCAATAAATCAAGTATGAAATAAAGTAGTAAGAAACAAACTGTACTGACAAACTAAATAAGTTTCTATGTAATAAATCCAAAAGAATACATAGGAAAACTATTCTGAACTATTAGAACTAGTCACCAAGGTTTCTAAATACAAAATTACATAAAAATCCTTAATATTACTACTCACTAGTAAAAGCCACTTAGATTACAAAATGAGAAAAAAAGATCTATTTGTACAGCAACAAAAACTAAAGGCTTTCCTAGCAACTAACATTTTCACTGTCACTACTACTAGGAAAAGATGTGTGTGTGTGCGTGTGTGCGTATGCGTGTGCACGTACGCTCAGTTGTGTCTAACTCTTTGCCACCCCTCAAGCCCACCAGGCTCCTCTGTCCATGGGATTCTCCAGGAAAGAACACTGGAGTGGGCTGACATTTCCTTCTCCAACACAGGCATTGAACTCATGTCTCTTGAGTCTCCTGCACTGGCAGGCAGGCTCTTTACCATGAGCACCACCTGGGAAGCCAGGAAAGGATACACTAGAACATATTCATGTGTGCTCTAAATGGACTTCTTTTAGCACATTTTTTTTAACGGAGAGACAAACAGATGGGAAACAGTGGGAAAAATAAGTATCATATGATGCCAATTCTCTCCAAATTAATATGATTTCAGTAAATTCAAACAATGCTGCCAATTAAAATCTCTACAGAGATTTTCTGGAAGCTCAAAAGTCTGATCCTAAAATTCATGGGGAATAGCAAAGAGCTAAAAATAAGAGAAACAATTTAATAAGTACAACAAGGAGGAAAACTTTCCCTAACTGATCTGATATTAAAACCTATTGTTAAAGCCACAATAATTAATGTAACATGGTTCTTGAGGAATAAATGAAGCAACACAACAGAATAGAGATGTATAGGACCAAAATGGCATCATAAATCAGTGGGAAAGAATGGACTCCTCAATGAATGGTACTAGGACAAATAGTTATCACCTGGGGAAAACTTTTCCTACCTCACATACATCTGAAACAAATGCACAGGATATAAACATCATGAATAAGACTAGGAAGCCCATTCTATTAATACTAGATTAAAAAAAAGACAAGTAAACAGGATAGACTTCAGAGTAAGTAACACTTGGTCTAAGTTTTCTAAGAGAAGAAAAAGTCCACTAGCTGGCAAAGAGTATGGGTTAGAATGGTGGCGAAAGAATGGAGATGATGCAATGACAATCATTATGATGATGATGATAATTAAAAACTAACATTTAGGGAATTCCCTGGAGGTCTAGTGGTTAGGGGGCTTCCCTTGTGGCTCAGTTGGTAAAGAATCTGTCTGCAATGTGGGAAACCTGGATTCGATTCCTGGGTTGGGAAGATCCCCTGGAGAAGGGAAAGGATACCCACTCCAGTATTCTAGCCTGGAGAATGCCATGGACTAAGTCCATGGGGTCGCAAAGAGTCAGACACAACTGAGCAACTTTCGAAACTAGTGGTTAGGACTCTGGGACTTTCACTGCTGAGACTGCAGGTTCAATCCCTGGTCAAGGAACTAAGATTCCACAAGCTGCGTGGTGTGACCAAACCAGAAAACAAGAAAGAAAAAAAAAGCTTAACATTCATTGTTTTACCTGTATTAACCTATTTATTGACTCCCAATCCAATAAGGTGTTAAATAGTATCATCATTACCCCTTTCTCTTTCAAACAAATGAGAAAACTGAGGTATACTTTCTTGCCAAACTCATACAATTAGTAAAGGAAAGAGCCTGGTACCCAGGCAGTCTGGTTCCAAGCCTTCATATTTAACAACTAAGTTATTCCGTTTTTCAAGAATGGAAAGGATATGGTGGGAATAATTCAACATAGCTAAGGCACGTGATGCAGTAATGAGTGACCAAGAAAGCCAAAGGCTAAAAAAGAAAGGTGAGTGCAGATAAGAAAGGGCTTTAGAACAAGGGATTTTGTCTTATTAAGCTAGTTGCTGAATTAGATCACTGAACTCCTTGAGAATTTGATATTTTCTCTCCAGAAAAATGTACATAGTACATACACACAAAATGGCAGTTTAGGTAGTTCACAGAGCTGTTACTGGCCCATGGAATTCAGGATGAGAAACACTGCAATGGGGGCATGGGAAGTCATTAACAAGGTACAGAGGGAAGCTACAAAGAGAAAAAGGTCAGAGCCACACTTTTGAAATACACTTTGACAACAGCAGGCAGAACAGACTAATGGAGGACCACCAACTAAAAGAATACTCAACAGGTCAAGTGAGAGATGATGGAGACTTGATGGGAAAGTGACAATAGGGTAGAAGGAGAATACAGATAAGGAATACTGCAATTACCTAAGACCAGCTGGATCTGGGGAATAAGAGGGAAGAAGGCAAGTCTCATGAGAAGAAAACTGAGTTATTTAACAAGTCAAGACTGCCCAAATCATATACTAGGAACTTTGCTAAGAGACAGAGACATGATTATTGAACAAGACAAAGATAATCCCTGCACTTAAGAATAATCTACTGAGTTAATAAAAAATTGTTGAGTAATTCCACTGCAGCAGAAGTATAACTTAAAAAAAAAAAAATCAGAAGGAATGAACCTAAGGGGAGAAAAAGAAAAAAAAAAAAATCACAAAATAGGAGTGACCAATTTCATCCAATGACACTGAGCCCAGTAAAACGAGAAGACTAGTAACCTAAAAAACAAGTAATCAAAAAATTATTAAAAACCTTTACCAGAACAGTTTTAACTAAAGAGAAGAAGCTTTATGATAGTATGAGTGCTTATGAGTGGTTAAATTACTGAAAATTAGCAACATGTAAAATGAAATGCTACTAAAATAAAATCTTAAAGACTTTGCTTAACATATCGTCTCCTGGGAGCCTTTTTATAAAACTGTCAATACTGCCTTTCTTTACACAATTGTGTGTGCTTGCTGTTGATTTTTTAAAAAATTAAACACCTCATTATTTCGAGATAATTGCATAGGTGATAATACTATAAAGAAAACAAAAGAATGAATAACCCAAAAAAGAGGATAGTGGTTATCTCTGGGAGTATGGGGTTCAAATGGAGGATGGGCATACAAGGAGACTCTAAGGGGCTGGAAAATGCTATATAATTTTTGATTTCAGTTAGTGAATAACCAGGGATTTGCTTTGCGACTAACTTTTAAACCACACATGTGCATTCTGGCCATTCTTATGCATAAAATACATTTCATAAAAATGTTTAATATACATAAACCTGATACAATAAGATATATATCAAACCAAAACCTAGCTTTAAAAGATTTGAGACTAACATGGAACTAATAATAGTACCAAGTCTCACTTTTACATGATATTTTATATCAAAATAAAGATTTCAAACTAGTAAAAAGATTCTAGCTTACAAACACATTACTAAAAAGGGATTTCCTCTAGTTTTCAAGTAATTTCAGCTGCAGAAGAAAATACCTTCAATTCACAAATCTATTTTTCACTCAGACATGGAAATTTTCTTAAAATAATTTTTACTTAAGCTTAAGTTGAGCACAAAGTCAATTTCCCAGATTCAATTTAACATGTGTCAAACTTAAGAAGACACGCAATTTAAAAACATAAACACACATAAATAAAACAAACAATACCTTATACAGCCTCCACCAAATTTCCATTTTAACTATAAAAATAAATATTGCTTACCTGTTTCCTACTGAATCTTGAGAGATCTGAAAGTTTGGAATGATAGAAGAAACACCATATTCATCTTGATACTTCTTACAAGATTTGTAATGATGTCTCATGCGATAGAATTTAATCTGTAAATTATTGATTAAAAAAGCAATGTGACTTTCAAAAGAACAAACATTATATGATTCCATTCATATAAGGCAGAAGAGAATTCAGAGAGATAATGCAGAACATAGGTTACTAGATGGGGTGGGGAAGATGGCGGGGCAGGGGAACAGCAAGTTACAAGTTAACAGATACAGATTTTCTGTTTGGGATGATGAAAAAATTCTGGAAATAGATAATGGTGACTGTTACACAATGCAGTGAATGTACTTAATACCACTGTATTGTACACTTAAAAATGGTGTGTTTTCTACCTTACCATTCATAATAGTGCACTAACTGTTCACTTGATGCCTCATTAAATTGTGTATATATGTGTGTACATATATATAATACATATATCATATACATGTTTTCTTAGCAAATGGAAATATAGGTAGATATTTATTATATAAAAAATAAGGTTTACCATGATCTTTCACTTATTAAAAAAAAAAACTAAGAAAAGGCTATTTTACATTATGCATTTTCACCATATTAAAAAATAAATTTAAAAATCTTTAATGTATTGTGACTTTTAGTTTAAAAGGGAACTCATTAAGATTTGAGACACTGCCAACAAGAGGAGAAAAATAAGACAAAAACAGGTAAGTAAATAATCATGTCAATGTATGGCAAAACCAATACAGTATTGTAACGAAAAATAAAGTAAAAATAAAATTTTTTAAAAAATCCATTTAAACAAGAGACTTTTTTAAGTAAATTAATTCTAAAAATAAGAAGTTTCTGTCCATCAGATGCAGAGAAAATGGAGATGAGTCCAACAGTCCATAAACTCACCCTATAAATTAATAAATAATTTTATATTTGAAAAAATATTAATAGACACAAAATAATATTAAAAGTATTAAGAAGTTACCTCATGGCACTAGGCATATTTTTCTTTCTTTAACTACTGTAACCTGGCAGAGTTAGAAAATGCTTTAAAAAACTAAGTTCCCAAATTAACACTTGGAACATTTTTCAGTTTCTCTCTAAGGAGTAGAGCCAGAAATCTCAAGTATATTTTCCAACTTCACTTCATTGCCTTGTCAATTAACACCTCCCTCAAAGAGATGGAAAATCAGGTATGTCTTGTGTGAATGCATAAAACACCAATTGGTTTTGCTCAATGACTTTATTTGCTGTTTGAGAAAGTGGCTGTGATAAATCTATAAATAAGCCAATATACTCAAAGCCTAACTACCTCTACCATTTCACTCCCTCTCCAAATGACAAAATAAAATCCAGATTGGAGAATTAATGTCGCTTATTTGCCAATACCTGATTTTTCCCATCTGTTCCTTAAAAAGTAAGGAGTTTTCTGCCAAATACTTCGTGATTTTTTTAGATAAACACATATATATCCAAGTAGAGTGGGCAGTTAGAGTTCCCCTTGGCTACATAATCCATTTGGCCCATTTCTAGAGGCAAAATGACAATAATAATGCTACCAGAAAAACTACTGAAGAACTGAAAGTGTACCAGAAATGGGGTTTAAGGGAGTTAAATGCCAGTTTGTTCATTCAGTTTAGTAGGTAAATCAAGAGTGATTATTTTGAAAAAATGCCATGCTAAACGTTATGGCAAATTCAAGGACGTATCTTCTGGTCTCTGTTCTCAGTAAGTTTATTATCTAGTAAGATCTACAGCCATAGCTTTTCTGGCCTTTTTTACCCTATTCTCAGCCTAAATAATTTCTCTTCAAAACAGTACACACCAAGATAATTCAATCAGAAATTTCAGAACAGAAGTTTGACTTTCAGAGAACTATATCACATTTACTCTACCTGTTTTGCACAGCATCTGCAGCTACCAGAAAATTTCCTCATGATATTTTCAAGGTCTAAGGCCCGTTCAGGACATGCTCTCTCTCTTCTAGTCACATTTCCACGACAGAGGGGACAATGTATTCCACTTTCTCTCATTGCAGTCAGGAAACACTTTCTACAGAAACTAAACCAAACATATGTGACACATTACTACAGGAAAAAGTATTCTTTTCATTTTGATGATTAAACACAGCAGTTATGAATACGTAATAATGCTAGGGTATTTGTATGTCAATAAATCTAGAATTTTTAAACTATATATTAATTTCTCAGTATAAAACTAGTGTCTGGACTAGATGGGAATATAAAAGAAGCTACACATAAGTCTTTTAATTTTTAACATACTACAGGAAAAATAAATATTATATAACATTATCAGAGAAAGCATGGTACAAAAAAGTGACTGAATCTTATCCTGTGTTGCTTAGCAGCTGTGTGATTTTTAGGCGACACACTCCCCTAACAAAATGAGAGAAATGGACCACACATGAGCTTTTGTCTCAAACTGATATACCTCAAGATGTTGTTCTACATGATATGAATATGTCTCCTACAGAAACCTATTTCAGAGACTGAAGTATTCAAAGCAATTAAGGTTTCTCTGCTACAGAAACCTAATGATGCCCAAACTTCTGTGGTCAAGATATATGAAAATTCCCACAATATGCAATGGTACATAATTTGAGAAATACTTGAGAATCCATCTAGTTCTAAATATATATAACCAACATTCTAATTGCAACCAAATTCACCAAAATCTTCTCCCCTGACCTAAACAAATACCAAAGTTGAATCTCTTGCTTTTAGAAAAAACAGATAAAAATCACAGCTTTCTCTATCTGGGATCCAGAATCATTTAATCCAAACCCCTATAAATACAAATACAAATCTTTCACATCTATACTATCAAAAGTGGAGAGGTAAAAGTATGATAACATATCACTCTGAGTTTCTCAACTATGTGGCACTGAACAAGTGACTCTTCTTTAAAATCAGTTTCCTCACACATACAATAATGTTTCTATGTATACTTGACAGGCTTGTTCAGAGAATTAAGACAGGTCATGTAGTCTTACTATGTGTATAAAAACGTTTACTACAGTACTTTTGACAGTCAGGAAAGTGCTCAATAAATATAAGGTAACATCACAAAGGTAGCACAGAAGAGATCACAATACATTAAAACATTAAAAATACTCATCATAACCAAGAGTCTTGCAAAACAAACTAGATGGGAGATTTTTTTTTTCAGTTGTCAAAACACTAGTTTTTAAAAATAATAATAATAGACATAAAGGAGAGAAAAATTTATAAGTGCTCTATATTTCTAAACTGCAACTTGCCAAGAAATAACAAAATCCTTACTGAAGATGTTCCAAAACTCTGAATGCCATTTTCAGCTTTATTAACTACAGTTACAAAAACCATCATCTTTAAATTTGTTTAAATTAAAAACTGAAATTTTGTTTACATTTTTTGGTAAATTTTTAGTACAACATATTTTAATTCTTTATTTCAATGTTTTCATTCTTTAATCAGAGGGACTGTTAAAAAGAAAAAAGGAGAGGAAGAGTCAAACAAAAAAAAAGCCCATAAGACTAACTGGAACAATAGTCTAGATCATGATACGGTCTACATTAAGGCAGAGGTAGGAAGGAGGAATAGAGGATCACTATTTTAGAAATATAGTTATCAATGTCTATGATCCTGTATGAAGGGAATGTCCTAAGTTAAAAAATAAAATATGACTTTTTGACAATTACTTGTGGGAGAATGAGAAAGAAAAGCATTTCTGATTTTGAAGACTGAGTAAAAAGTACCTGTATTAACCAAGTTAAGAAACACTGGAAGAGAAGAGTGAGTAAAAGGTGACAGTATTAACCAAGTTGAGAAATACTGGAAAAGTTGGTTTGACGGAAAACTACAAATTTAAAGCACCTACAAAAACCTCAATGCACAATATCCAGTAAACAAGTAGAAAGATGGATATGAAAATTAGGGAGAATATATGGAGAGCAGACAAGGTGAGACGAACACTAAAGAAACAATCTAGAGAAATATAAACATTTAAAGGAAGGTTTGAAGAACCAGAAGAACTAAGAGTAAATAATGTTATAGAAGCCCAGTGTAGTAAACTAACAAAAAGAAATAGTAATTAAAGAGATAAAGGTAAAGCCATCACCAAACTATGAAGCTTAACATTTCTCTTTAAATAAAAATTGAAACTGCCAAGCTTCCCTTAGTGGCTCAGTGCTAAAGAATCCACCTGCCAATGTGGGAGACACAGGTTCCATCCCAGATCCAAGATCCCACCTGCCACAGAGCAACTAAGCCCATGTGCTACAGCTACTAAGCCTGTGTTCTGGAGCCCAGGAGCCACAACTACTGAGCCCATGTGCCACAACTAAAGAGTCAATGTGCAGCAACTACCGAAGAACAGGCATGACTGCTCATGCTTCACAAGAGAAGCCACAGCAATGAGAAGCCTGCACACGCCAACTGGAGAGTGGCTCCCATTCACCGCAATTAGGAAAAAAAAGGCCCACACAGCAACAAAGCCCCAATACAGCCATCAATAGATATACATAAAAAATTATTTTTTTGAAAAATTGAAACTAAGTTCGTATTAACAAAATTCATTACAAAAAAGATAACCATGCATAAAATTGATGGTGCATGAATGAACAAAATGAAGCAGGTTAGAATAACTATCAGCAGGTAAATTAGTCAATATGCTGGCTAACTTAATTAACTACAAATAAAATATAAACACAGAATATTAAAAGATTTTTTGAAACGATGTACAACCAAAAGTTGTATTGGGGGGAGTAAATAGAATAAAGCATAATTTCAAAGTACACTTATTCAATATCTAAAATAGTATCAATCTGATGACACGACATACCTGCCAGAATGACCAAAATGAAAAAAGTGGAAAATAACAAGTGTTCAGGATGATGTGAAACCAACCTAAATTTGCATTTGATGCTATAAAAGTATAAACTGACATGAATATTTTGAAGATTAATACAACCATTTGGCAGAATCTAATATAGACCAGTGGGCTTCCCCCATGGCTCAACAGTAAAGAATCTGCCTGCCATGCAGAAGCCTCAAGAGATTAGAGTTTAATCCCTACATCAGGAAGAACCCCTGGAGAAGGGGATGGCAACCTACTCCAGTATTCTTGCCTGGAGAATCTCATGGACACAGAAGCCCGGCAAGCAGTCCATGGGATCGCAGAGAGTCAGACACAACTGAAGCAACTTAGCACACACAATTACAAACCAGCAATTTCATTCCAAAGTATATACCCAACTGATTTGCATATATGATCAGAAGAAATGTCCTGGGAAGTTCATTGCCACACTATATATAACAGCCAACAACACAAATGTCCATCAACAGAATAATGCATAAGCAATTACAGCATATCCACAAAATGGAAACTCTAATATACTGCAATGAGAATGAATTCAGATGAACAATGTTGAGCTTTGGAAGCCAGATACAAAAGACTACAAAGTGCATGATTCTACTCTTATAAAGATTAAAGAGCAGGTAAGACTACTGTTAAAAGTCAAAACCACGGTGTCCTGAACAAATGGATATACAGCTCGGAGAAGTGAGGAGTTTCTAAAGTACTGGTGATGGAGTTCTGGCGTTCTGTTGTTTGATACTGGTGTTGAATACACAGATGTGCTCGGTATGAAAAAAATTCGCTGAGCTGGAATTAAATTTTCTCAATTAGGAGTAAAAACAGGGGTAAATATGTTTAAACTTATAAAAATAACTAAATTATCTTCTAATGGGACCTAAAATAAAACAAACGAAAGCCCATCTGGGCTCTCTACTGTATACTCGACTGAGCCTATCTATCTTTCCAACTAGGGATCAAACCCAGGTCTCCTGCATTGCAAGCAGATGATTTACCACTGAGCCACCAGGGAACCAAATGGATACAAAACCAATATGCTGTCTACTAGACACCCACCTCAAACCTAGGGACACATACAGACAAAGTGAGGGGCTGGAAAAAGATACTTCATGTAAATGGAGACCAAAAGAAAGTAGGAGTAGCAATACTCATATCAGATAAAGTAGACTTTTAAGACTGTGACAAGAGAAAAAGGAGGACACTACACAATGATCAAGGAATCAACCCAAGAATAAATATAATAATTATAAACATATATGCACCCAACATAGGAGCACCTCAATATGTAAGGCAAATGCTAACAAGTATGAAAGGGGAAATTAACAGTAGCATAGTAATAGTGGGGGACTTTAATACCCCACTTACACCTATGGATAAAACAACCAAACAGAAAATTAGCAAGGAAACACAAGTTCTAAATGATACAATGGACCAATTACATCTAGTTGATATCTACGGGGCATTTCACCCAAAAACAATGGATTTCACCCTTCTTTCAAGTGCACACAGAACATTCTCCAGGAGAGATCACATCCTGGGCCATAATTCTACCCATGGTAAATTTTAAAAACTAAAATGATTTCAAGCATCTTTCCTGATCACAAATGTGGTAAGATTAAATATCAACTACAGAAAGGAAAAAAAAAAAAAACTACAAAAAAAACACAAACATATGGAGGCTAAACAACACGCTCCTGAATAACCGACTGATCACCGAAGAAATCAAAAAGGAAATCAAAATATGCATAGAAACAAATAAAAATGAAAACACACCAACACCTATGGGTTTCAGTAAAAGCAGTGCTAAGAGGGAGGTTCATAGCAATACAAGCTTACCTCAGGAAACAAGAGAAACATCAAATAAGCAACTGAACTTTACACCTAAAGCAACTAGAAAAAGAAGAAAAGAAGAACCCCAAAGTTAATAGAAGGAAAGAAATCATAAAAATAAGAGTAGAAGTAAATGAAAAAGAAACGAAGGAGACTATAGCAAAGATCAACAAAACTAAAAGCTGGCTCTTTGAAAAGATAGATAAAATAGACAAACTGTTAGCCAGACTCATCAAGAAAAAAAAAGGAGAAGAATCAAATCAATAAAGTTAGAAATGAAAATGGAGAAATCACAACAGACAACACAAATACAAAAGATCATAAGAGACTACTATGAGCAACTATATGCCAAAAAATGGGCAACTTGGAAGAAATGGACAAATTCTTAGAAAACTATAACCTTCCAAAACTGAGCCAGGAAGAAATAGAAAATCTAAACAGACCAATCACAACCATGGACATCAAAACTGTAATAAAAATCTTCCAACAAGCAAAAAAGCCCAGGACCACATGGGATCACAGGCGACTTCTATCAAAAACTTAGAGAAGCGCTAACACTTATTCTAATCAAACTGTTCCAGAAAACTGCAGAGAAAGGCAAACTCCCAAACTCATTCTATGAGGCCACCATCACCTTGATACCAAAACCAGACAAAGATGCCACGAAAAAAGAAAACTACAGGCCATTATCACTGATGACCAAAGATGCAAACATCCTCAACAAAATTCTAGCAAACAGAATCCAGCAACATATTAAAAAGATCATACATCATGACCAAGTGGGCCTTATTCCAGGGATGCAAGAATTCTTCAATATTCACAAATCAATCAATGTGATACATCATATTAACAAATTGAAAATTAAAAACCATATGATTAACTCAATAATGCAGGGAAAGCCTTTGACAAAATTCAATACCCATTTATAATAAAAACGCTCCAGAAGGCAGGCATATAAAGAACATGGTGGTGGTTTAGTCACTAAGTCGTGTCCAACTCTTGTGATCCCATGGACTGTAGCCTGCAAGGCTCCTCTGTCCATGGGATTCTCCTTTGCAAGAATACTGGAGTGGGTTGCCATTTTCTCCTCCACATGATTTTCCCAAACCGGGAATCAAACCCAGGTCTCCTGTATTGCAGGCAGAGTCTTTACCAACTGAGCTATTAGGGAAGACCCCACCTCAACATAATAAAAGTCATATACAACAAACCCAGAGCAAACATTATCCTCAATAGCAAAAAATTGAAATCATTTTCTCTAAAATTAGGAACAAGACAAGGGTGCCCATGCTCACCACTACTATTCGACACAGTTTTGGAAGTCCTAGCCACAGCAATCTGAGAAGAGAAAGAAATAAAAGGAATCCAGACTGGAAAAGCAGCAGCAAAACTCTCAGTTTTTGCAGAGGACATGATCTTCTACAAAGAAAACCTTAAAGATACCACCAAAAAATTACTAGAGCTAATCAATGAATGTACTAAAATTACAGGATGTAAAATTAATACACAGAAATTCCTCACATTCCTATACACTAACAATGAAAAAACAAAGATAATAAGAAAACAATCCCATTTACCACTGCAATGAAAACAATAAAATATTTAGGAATAAATCTACCTAAAGAAACAAAAGACCCAATATAGAAAACTATAAAACACTGATGAAAGAATCAAAGATGACACAAATAGATGGAGAAATAAGCCATGTTCGTGAATTGGAACAATCAATATACTGAAAAGGAGTTTATTACCCAAAGCAATCTATAGATTCAATGCAATCCCTATCAAGCTACCAATGGTATTTTTCACAGATCTAGAACAACTAATTTCATAATTTGTATGGAAACACAAAAAACCTCGAATAGCCAAAGCAATCTAGAGAAAGAACAATGGAACAAGAAGAATCAACTTTCCTGACTTCAGATTATACTACAAACCTACAGCCATCAAGACAGTATGGTACTAGCACAAAGACAGAAATATAGACCAATGGAACAAAATAGAAAGTCCAGAGATAAATTCACACACCTATGGACACTTTATTACCTTTGACAAAGGAGGCAAAAATATGCAGTGGAGAAAAGACAATCTCTTTAACAAGTGGTGCTGGGAAACTGGTCAACTACTTGTAAAACAATGAAACTAGAATACTTTCTAATACCATACACAAAAATGAATGCAAAATGGATTAAAAATCTAAATGTAAGACCAGAAACGACAGAACTCTTAGAGGAAAATATAGGCAGAACATTCTCTGATATAAATCGCTACAAGATCCACTATGACCAACCTCCCAGAGTAATGGAAATAAAACCAAAAATAAACAAATGGGAACTCGGTTCAGTTCAGTTTGGTCGCTAAGTCATGTTGGACTCTTTGCGACCACATGAATGGCAGCACCGAGGCCTCCCTGTCCATCACCAACTCCCAGAGTTCACTCAAACTCATGCCCATCGAGTCGGTGATGCCATCCAGCCATCTCATCCTTGGTCGTGCCCTTCTCCTCCTGCCCCCAATCCCTCTCACCGTCAGAGTCCTTTTCAATGAGTCAATTCTTAGCATGAGGTGGCCAAAGTATTGGAGTTTCAGCTTCAGCATCAGTCCTTCCAATGAACACCCAGGACTGATCTCCTTTAGGATGGACTGGTTAGACCTCCTTGCAGTCCAAGGGACTCTCAAGAGTCTTCTCCAACACCACAGTTCAAAAGCATCAATTCTTCAGCCCTCAGCTTTCTTCACAGTCCGACTATCACATCCATACATGACCACTGGAAAAACGACAGCCTTGACTGGATAGAACTTTGTTGGAAAAGTAATGTCTCTGCTTTTGAATATGCTATCTAGGTTGGTCATAACTTTCCTTCCAAGGAGTAAGCGTCTTTTAATTTCATGACTGCAATCACCATCTGCAGTGATATTGGAGCCCCCCAAAATAAAGTCTGACACTGTTTCCACTGTCTCCCCATCTATTTCTCAGGAAGTGATGGGACCAGATGCCATGATCTTCGTTTTCTGAATGTTGAGCTATAAGTCAACTTTTCACTCTCCTCTTTCACTTTCATCAAGAAGCTTTTTAGCTCCTCTTCACTTTCTGCCATAAGTGTGGTATCATCTGCATATCTGAGGTTACTGATATTTCTCCAAGCAATCTTCATTCCAGCTTGTGCTTCTTCCAGTCCAGCGTTTCTCATGACATACTCTGTATATTAGTTAAATAAGCAGGGTGACAACATACAGCCTGGATGTACTCCTTTTCCTATTTGGAACCAGTCTGTTGCTCCATGTCCAGTTCTAACTGTTTTTTCCTGACCTGCATATAGGTTTCTCAAGAGGCAGGTCGGGTGGTCTGGTATTCCCATCTCTTTCAAAATTTCCCACAGTTTATTGTGATCCACACAGTCAAAGGCTTTGGCATAGTCAATAAAGCAGAAATAGATGTTTTCTGGAACTCTCTTGCTTTTTCCATGATCCAATGGACGTTGGCAATTTGATCTCTGGTTCCTCTGCCTTTTCTAAAACTAGCTTGAACATCTGAAAGTTCACAGTTCACATACTGCTGAAGCCTTGCTTGGAGGATTTTGAGCATTACTTTACTAGTGTGTGAGATGACTGCAATTGTGCAGTAGTTTGAGCATTCTTTGGCATTGCCTTTCTTTGGGATTGGAATGAAAACTGACCTTTTCCAGTCCTGTGGCCACTGCTGAGTTTTCCAAATGTGCTGGCATATTGAGTGCAGCACTTTCACAGCATCATCTTTCAGGATTTGAAATAGCTCCACTGGAATTCCATCACTTCCACTAGCTTTGTTCGTAGTGATGCTTTCTAAGGCCCACTGGACTTCACATTCCAGGATGTCTGGCTCTAGATGAGTGATCACACCATCATGATTATCTTGGTCGTGAAGATTTTTTTTGTACAGTTCTTCTGTGTATTCTTGCCACCTCTTTTTAATATCTTCTGCTTCTGTTATGTCCATACCATTTCTGTCCTTTCTTGAGCCCATCTTTGTATGAATGTTCCCTTGGTATCTCTAATTTTCTTGAAGAGATTTCTAGTCTTTCTCATTCTGCTGTTTTCCTCTATTTCTTTGCATTGATCACTGAGGAAGTCTTTCTTATCTCTCCTTGCAATTCTTTGGAACTCTGCATTCAGATTCTTATATTTTTCCTTTTCTCCTTTGCTTTTCGCTTCTCTTCTTTTCACAGCTATTTGTAAGGCCTCCCCAGACAGCCATTTTGCTTTTTTGCATTTCTTTTTCTTGGGGATGGTCTTGATCCCTATCTCCTGTACAATGTCACCAACCTCTGTCCGTAGTTCATCAGGCACTCTGTCTATCAGATCTAGTCCTTTAAATCTCTTCTCACTTCCACTGTATAATCATAAGGGATTTGATTTAGGTCATACCTAAATGGTATAGCAGTTTTCCCTACTTTCTTCAATTTAAGTCTGAATTTGGCAATAAGGAGTTCATGATCTGAGCCAGTCAGCTCCTGGTCTTGTTTTTGCTGACTGTATAGAGCTTCTCCATCTTTGGCTGCAAAGAATAGAATCAATCTGATTTCGGTGTTGACCATCTGGTGATGTCCATGTGTACAGTCTTCTCTTGTGTTGTTGGAAAAGGGTGTTTGCTATGACCAGTGCATACTCTTGGCAAAACTCTATTAGCCTCTGCCCTGCTTATTCCATACTCCAAAGCCAAATTTGCCTGTTCCTCCAGGTGTTTCTTGACTCCCTACTTTTGCATTCCAGTCCCCTATAATGAAAAGAACATCTTTTTGGGGTGTTAGTTCTAAAAGGTCTTGTAGGTCTTCATAGAACCGTTCAACTTCAGCTTCTTCAGCGTTACTGGTTGGGGTATAGGCTTGGATTACTGTGATATTGAATGGTTTGCCTTGGAAACGGACAGAGATCATTCTGTCACTTTTGAGATAGCATCCAAGTACTGCATTTTGGACTCTTTTGTTGACCATAATGGCTACTCCATTTCTTCTGAGGGATTCCTGCCCACAGTAGTAGATATAATGGTCATCTGAGTTAAATTCACCCATTGCAGTCCATTTTAGTTCACTGATTCCTAGAAGGTCGATGTTCACTCTTGCCATCTTCTGTTTGACCACTTCCAATTTGCTTTGATTCATGGACCTGACATTCCAGGTTCCTATGCAATATTGTTCTTTACAGCATCAGACCTTGCTTCTGTCACCAGTCACATCCACAACTGTTTTTGCTTTGGCTCCATCCCTTCATTCTTTCTGGAGTTATTTCTCCATTGATCTCCAGTAGCATATTGGGCACCTACTGACCCAGGGAGTTCCTCTTTCAGTATACTATCATTTTGCCTTTTCATACTGTTCATGGGGTTCTCAAGTCAAGAATACTGAAGTGGTTTGCCATTCCCGACCTAACTGATCTGAAAAGCTTTTGCACAGCAAAGGAAACTATAAGCAAGGTGAAAATGCAGCCTTCAAAATGGGAGAAAATAATAGCAAATGAAACACCAAACAAAGAATTAATCTCCAAAGCATACAAGCAGCTCATGCAGCTCAACACCAGAAAAACAAACCCCATCAAAAAAGTGGGCCAAAGAACTAAAGAGACATTTCTCCAAAGAAGACACACAGATGGCTAATAAACACATGAAAAGATGCTTAACATGAATCACTATTATAGAAATGCAAATGAAAACCACAATGAGGTATCATCTCACAACAGTCAGAACGGCCGCCATCAAAAGTCTATGAACAATAAATGATGGAGAGAAGGCAACCCTCTTACACTGTTGGTGGGAACGCAAACTGGTACAGCCACTATGGAGAACAGTGTGGAGATTCCTTAAAAAACTGGAAAGAGAACTTCCATACAACCCAGCAATCCCACTGCTGGGCGTACACACCAAGGAAACCAGAACTGAAAGACAAATGTACCCTAATGTTCATTGAGCACTTGTAAACAGTTCATTGAGCTGTTTACAACAGCTAAGACATGGAAGCAACCTAGATATCCATCGGCAGATGAATGGCTAAGGAAGTTGGGGTACATATACACAGTGGAATATTACTCAGCTATAAAAAGGAATGCATTGGAATCAGTTCTAATGAAGTGGATGAAACTGGAGTCTATCGTACAGAGTGAAGTAAATCAGAAAAAGAAACACCAATACAGTATATTAATGCATATATATGGAATTCAGAAAGATGGTAACAACGATCCTATATGCAAGGCAGCAAAAGAGACACAGATGTAAAGAACAGACTTTTGGACTTTGGGATAAGGCAAGGGTGGAATGATTTGAGAGAATATCACTGAAACATGCATATTACCATATGTAAAAGAGATAACCAGGGCAAGTTCAATGCATGAAGCAGGGTACTCAAAGCCGGTACTCTGAGGCAACCTAGAGGAATGGGGTGAAGAGGGAAGTGGGAGGGGATTCCGGATAGGGGGTCACATGTGCACCAGTGGCTGATTCATGTCAATATGTGGCAAAAACCACCACAATATTGTAAGGTAATTATCCTCAGTCATATCTGACTCTTTGCGACCCCATGGACTACAGCACGCCAGGCCTCCCTGTCCATCACCATCACCAACACCCAGAGCTTGCTCAAACTCATGTCCATCGAGTCAGTGATGCCATCCAACCATCTCATTCTCCATCGTCCCCTTTTCCTCCTGCCTTCAATTTTTCCCAGTACCAGAGTCTTTTCCAATGAGTCAGTTCTTCACATCAGGTGGCCAAAGTATTAGAGTTTCAGCTTCAACATCAGTCCTTCCAATGAATATTCAGGACTGACTTCCTTTAGGATGGACTGCTTTGATCTCCTTGCAGTCCAAGGGACTCTCAAGAGTCTTCTCCAACACCACAGTCCAAAAGAATCAATTCTTTGGTGCTCGGCTTTCTTCATAGTTCAACTGTCACATCCACACATGCCTACTGGAAAAACCATAGATTTGACTATACAGACCTCTGTCAGCTAAGTAATGTCTCTGCTTTTTAATATGCTGTGTAGATTGGTCATAGCTTTTCTTCCAAGAAGCACGCAATCTTATCATTTCATGGCTGCAGTCACCATCTGCAGTGATTTTGGAGACCAAAAAAATAAAGTCTATTGCTGTTTCCATTGTTTCCCCATCTATTTGCCATGGACTGATGGGAATGGATGTCATGACATTAGTTTTTTGAATGTTGAGCTTTAAGCCAACTCTTTTACTCTCCTCTTTCATTTTCATCATGAGGTTCTTTGGTTTTTGTTCACTTTCTGCCGCAAGAGTGGTGTCATCTGCATATCTGAGGTTATTGATATTTCTCCCAGCAATTTTGATTCCAGCTTGTGCTTCATCCAGCTCGGCATTTCGCATGATATATTCTGCATATAAGTTAAATAAGCAGGGTAACAATACACAGCCTTGACGTACCCCTTTCCCAATTTGGAACCAGTCTGTTGTTCCATGTCTGGTTCTAACTCTTGCTTCTTGACCTGCATATAGATTTCTCAGGAGGCAGGTAGGGTGGTCTGGTATTCCCATCTCTTGAAGAATTTTCCACACTTTGTTGTGATCCACACAATCAAAAGCTTTGGCATAGTCAATAAAGGAGATGTTTTTCTGGAACTTGCTTGCTTATTTTATGATCCAACAGATACTGGCAATTTGACCTCTGGTTCCTCTGCCTTTTCTAAATCCAGCTTGAACACCATCTTTCAGGATTTGAAATAGCTCAACTGGAATTCCATCACGTCCACTAGCTTTGTTCATAGTGATGCTTCCTAAAGCTCACTTGACTTCCTAAGGCCCAGTGAAAACTGGTTCCATTTAAAAGGATGAAAAATTCTTCCTAACAATTGTCAGCTCTCATCTAAAGTTATGTTGGTGGCTGTAAAAAAGTTAATGATTATTTCTTTTATCCAACTGAAATGACCTTCTTTCTTATCATGCTATCTGAGTTATACTGTCTGATATTAATATTTCTATACCAGCATTCTTTGGGCTGACACACAAATACACTCAGAGAAGTTAGCACATTTACTCTCTGAAAGACTCAGTTCTGGTAAAATTACACATGCATTCCTAGAAATTACTGCACTATGCAAAGTCATCCAGTAAAAATCAAAGAGCTTATGGGAAAAATGGGACTGGGGCAAAACTCAAATGTGAACATCCAAAAGAATACTCCATGTAAAGTTTTAATTTAGCCTGAAAAAAGTACACACTACTCATTAAATAACTATGGGAAAGAGTATTTTAGCTTTATTTATGTTTTATATTCCCTAAGGGAAATGCTGTAAGCAACTATGAATACAATTTTTATGTACACTATGCTACCATCTGTGTAAAAAAAGGGAGGGGAAAGAATATATGTTCAGATTTGCTTATGTATATGTAAAACTTCTGAAAAGATATAAAAAATGGGCAGAGGTGGATGCAACAAGTGACAAGAGGAATAAGATTTGGGGAAGATCTCTGCTGGCCTAGTGGTTAGGATTTCAAGCCTTCATTTCTGTGGCCTGGGTTCAATTCCTGGTCAAGGAACTGAGATCCTGCAAACCATGTGGCTTGGCCAAAAAAAAAAAAAAAAACCCTAAGTCAAATCTTAGTAACTAAGCACAGCTATCCTTTAAATAGATACTAAAACTACCTCTTAAAGACTGGTAAAAATATATCTTAGAAAGCAAAACTGATTTACAAAGGTGCAAAAAGTTTAATGGAGGAAAGATAGAGTTTTTAATTAATGATGCTAGAGCAACTGAAAAACCATAGACCAAAAAAATAAACTCCACTCAAATTGCCCCTTTATATAAAGTTAACTCTAAACAGATCACAGACTGTAGTAAAGTGGGTAATGGCCATCCAAAGATATAGTCACTTCATAATTCCCAGGACAAGATAGTATCACCTTATAAGAGATCTGATTACTGTTAAGGATTGGGGATGAAGAAATTAGCTGGGATTATCTAAGTGGGTTCCAAATGTTACAAGTCTTTGTAAAAGAGGCAGAGGGAAATCTGACACAAACACACAGAAGAAAGCCATACTGAGATGGAGGACAAGACTGGAGTGATGTGGCCCCCAGCTTCTCAAGGCCCTGCCAACACCTTGACTTTGGCTCACTGAAACTGATTTCAAACTTCTATCCTACAGAACTGTGAAAAAATTCATTTCTGTTGTTTTTAAGTCATCAAGTTTGTAGTAATTTGTCATAGCAGTCCTAGGACACCAATTCACAGAGCAAAATGTAAAACATAAACCTTTTAGAAAAAGGTAGAAAATATTTAGAATACAGAGCTAGACAGAGTTCTTAGACTTAATGTTGAAAACACATTTAACAAGAGGAAAAATGATAAAGTGGACATTATAGAAATCCTAAATGTTTGCTGTGCAAAGACTGTTAAAAAGATGATAAGATAATCCAAAGACTGGGAAGAAAAAATTGTAAATCACGTATCTAACAAAGGATTAGTATCTAGAATACATTAAAAAGTCTCAAAGCTCAAAAGGAAAAAGCAAATAATCCAATTAAAAAACAGAGCCAAAAGAAACTGAACAGATATGATGCTAATTTTATCTGAGAAGATACAGATACTAAATAAGCACATGAAAAGATGTTTAACATCATCAGCCATTAGTAAAATGCAAATTAAAGTTATCAGATATCACTGCACACATTGAAATGGGTTAAATTTTTTAAAATTGACAACATGAAATGCTGGTGAGGATACAAAGAAACTGGATCACTCATACATTGCTGGTGGAAATGTAAAATGGTACAGACACCATAGGAAATAATCTGGCATTTTCTTAAAAGATAAAACATGCAACCACCATATGATCCACTAATTGTGTTCTTGGGCATTTATCCTAGAGGAATGAAAGTTTATGTTCACACAAAAATCTGTACATGATTATTTATAGCAGCTCAATTTAAAATAGTCAAAAACTGACTATTCCAGATTGCCTTCAGTGGATCAATGTTTAATCAAAATGCAGTACATCCGTACCATGTATGCATGCATATTCACCAATAAGAGGAAATAATGATAACACACAAAAACCTGCATCTCTAGAGAACTGTGCTGAGGGAAAAAAGAAATCCCAAAAAATTATATATTGTTTGATTCCATTTATATAACATTACATAACATTCTCTCTTCGGTAACGGCTCTATTGAAATATGAGGATGAGATGGCTGGATATGGCATCACCAATGCAATGGACATGAACTTGGGCACACTTTGGGAGATGGTGAAGGACAGGGAGGCCTGGTGTGCTGCAGTCCACAGGGTCACAAAGAGTCAGACACAACTGGGCGACTGAACAACAACAACTATTGAGATAAAACTCATATACCACACCCCATTCACCCATTTAAAGCGTACATTTCAGTGAGTTTTTATTTTTTTATTGTGTTTTACAGAGTTGTGCCATATTTAAGATTCTTGAAATGACAAAATTATGGAAACAGAGAACATAAGAATATTAGTGCTTGCCAAGGGTGAAGGAGGGACAGAGTGAAATCAAGAGGAAAGTGGGTGTGACTATACAAGAAATATAGGAAAAATCTTTGTGGTGATGGAAATGTTCTTTATCAATGAGATATCCTGGTTTTATTTACAAGACATTATGATTAACGGAAACTGGGTCAGGGTACACAATTTGTCTATTATTTCTTATAACTACATGTGAATCTACAATAATCTCAAAATAAATAATTTATCCATATATTATAGTGAATATTCACCTAATAATATGTTTTAAGTACTTACTACATAACAGACACTAGGGATACATCAGGGAACAAAAGCGATGAAAATCCCTACCTTGATGGGACTTATAATCCCAAAACAGTTAACAAGTCATATGATACTGTGCTAAAAATTAGCAAAAGTTACTAATGAAAGTGAAAAATCCCCAAAGAATCAAATTAGAAGAATTCAAATATACTAAAGAGATTTTAGAAACAATAGAAAAGGAATGCCCTCTAAGAAATACTAAGGTCAACTAAATAGGCAAATTAATAATGATTCAAAACCATATCTTAGTAGATTCCAAGTAAGTCTGAAAATGGACAATTTTCTTTAGAAGACTCAACAAACAGAAAAAAATGGACAGCATTATAACTTAGATAAAGGGAATCAAGTATCTCAAATCTGAAAGTATAATAAGATACAGTAATCTACCAAAACAAACAAAAGGCAGGAAAATAATGTAAAATAAGTAATAAATTACAATGAATTATTACTGAATCAGTCATAGAAATGACCACAAATGTACATAAAGTACACTCTGAACAATAAAATTATAAATTAGGATATAAATATTTAGTATGGAAAAACGCATATAGCTTGCTAGCAACTAAAGAAACAAATTGTAAAGTGACTTCTAGACACCATTATAAACTGTATTAAACTAACAAAATACTGGCTTACAAAAAAAGCTGGCAAAATACAGATATATTTTAATAGTATTAATGGCATTGTGTAAGCCCAGTTTTGTAGAAAGCAACATGACATCTATACAAACAGCAGAAACTATTTTTTGAGCATTTAACATGTGCTAGGCAGGGTTCCAGAAATTTTATCTTAACATATACTATCTTAAATTCTTAATAATGAATAAATGTTTAAAAGTTCCTTTATTTTACAGATAAGGAAACCAAGACTTTTTAAAAAATAAGTAAACGGGGCTTCCCTGGGGGTTCAATGGCTAAGACTGAGTTCCCAAGGCAGAGGCCCGGTTCAAGCCCTGGTCAGGGAACTAGATCCCACTTGCCACAACTAGGAGTTTGCATGCCACAACAAAAAGATCCCACATGTCGCAATGAAGACCCAGCATGGCCAAAGAAATAAGTATCTTTATAAATAAACCTGTAAGAGACTAAGGCAAGGTGTTTCTTCATTGAAAAACAAGGTCCTGAATGTTCCCTCACCCCAAAATACTCTATATACAAACACAGTCCTCCACAAATTAACACCTACATATCACTTAAACCTCAGCAACAATTTCACTTCCTCAAGAAAGGTCTTTGACTACTGAACCATCCACTCACCAACCCACCTAGATCTGCCCCGCTTCTTATACTTGCTCTTTCAACCTACAGGTTTGTAACTACACATTTATCTGACTGTTTATTTGAACTAAAATGTGTCCCATCAATGCCTGAGGGCAGGGATCATATCTAACTGTACACCACTGTATGACCAGCACTGTAACACAGAGCTGGGCACTTAGTTGTTGCTCAGTCACTAAGTCAATTCTGGCTCTTTGTGACCCCATGGACTGCAGCACACCAGGTTCCTTTGTCCTCCACTATCTCCCAGAGTTTGCTCAAATTCATGTCCATTGAATCAGTGATACTACATAACCATCTCATCCTCTGCCACCCACTTCTCCTTTTGCCTTCAATCTAGTAGGCACTGAATGCTAACCTACATTCAAAAATTTACTTAACCCAAAATACAATCCACAGTCCTCAAATCAAAACCATAAGCACCTTTCAGGTACAAAATACTTCAATACAGCTATAATCGTTCTTGTGTGACACAGCTGACAAATTCCCTTGTATTTACCCTCTGACCCAGCAATTCTACTTGTGAGAATTACCTTACAGGAAAAACTCTCACATGTGAAATGGTATTCATATAAGTTTAATCACTGTGACACTATCTGTAACAGCAAAAAGATTGGAAACAACCTACGTGTCCATCAGGTAAGAAATTAGATATATAACTAATGATACATCAAACAACGGGATACTGGAACACTCAGTATGTTCCAAAGGGGTCAGGAATTTCTGTCTGGTTTGTTGAACCCCTAGAGCCCTAGAATATACAATAGTACTGTCAGCACATAATGGACACTCAGTGTTCGCTGAATGAATTAATGAAAACTCTACAACCAGAAAAAAAAGAGAAAGAAAGAAGGCCCTTTATGTACTGATATAGAATAACCTCCGCTACACTAAAACATGAAAATAGCAATGTAGAAAACAGTGCACATAGTATGCACTCTGGAAGAATATATAAGGTAATAATGACTGTGGGAGACAATCATATTATTTCCTTTTGTACCTTTAAAATTGTGAATTACAATATTCTCCATTCACAATAATACCTTTGGTATTAAACATATGGACCAAAACATTAGAAATAAGATTCCTTCTTGCTTACAAAAATAATCTAGCTCTTCATGTTAGATGCTATAAGTAGTAAATTAAAAATATTTTTATATTTTGATGGGTTTTGAAAACTATAAAATATACATACAAGATTATTACTATCATTCACAAACATTACCTCGTTTGGTCCATCCAGTAACACTGAGAAACAGGCTGCTTCTACCCCTGTTTTATGGAGAAGAAAACAGGCTAAAAGGAGATAAATTGCTTGACCAAGTGATACAGCTAGTAAGCTGTGGGCTCCAAACACAAACCCATTCATATAATTATTCAGTATGTAAAAGTAGACCTGGGTTGCTGCCTTTTAAGAGCTTACAGTCTAAATGGAGAAAATGGCATCCATCAAATCAACTGACTCCAAAAATATTATGATTATAAACTGTGATAAGTGGTGCACAAAGAAAGTTATTCAGGTCTTTTATTTCCATTCTACTGTTTTTGCCTCTGTACCATCATGCACATTTCTTCAAATACAAAACTGCTCATCTCCCTTTCACTAGACTATCTGAATTTGCTAGACAAAGTTTATTTCAAAACAAACTAGAAGGGAGACGGAAAAAAGGTACAAGTCAAGATAACTAGAACTATTTTGATATATCAAAGGAGCCTGCATCTTTAGGAAAGTGAAACAATTTAAAAGGTTATCTTTAAATTTCTCCTAACTTTAAGCAAATGCCAGATGAATTTTCCTTATCCATTCTCCAAACAACAGGTTGATCAGACATTGGGAGAGAAAAGCAACTTTCCCAACCATCAAGCTCCTGCTTCACTATTAATTTAAAATTGTATACCTTTTATCTTCCTAGTGTATAATCAAAATCATTTCCAAAAATAACTTAAAACTTTTTCAAAAATCAGATATTTCAAGGTAGTCTTCAAGACTAAATCAAATCAATCTTGTTATATAATTAAATAGCATAGTTTTTTTAATGATACCACTTTATAAATATTTTTCAAAAACATTTAAAGTCTTCAAAACTTTAAGAAAAAGATGGCCTAGAGCAGCATTTATTACATCAGCCAGAAACCATATGAGCCTGGCTTTCAGAATTATAATTAGTATGTAGAAAAGAAGAAATTTTAAAAATATGTATTTAGAGCATGAATGCCAAACAGGATATCTATAAAGTTGCTCAAATTATAAGAAACATTAAGTGAAAATTGAGGGACTGGATAATCCAAAGCAGGTCAGCAAAGAATCATAAACACACACACAAAAATCATACAAATCTGTGCTTAATGTGAAGTGGAAGCTGATCTATATCAGCTCATTTTACAAGATGCTTCCTGGGACTTCCCTGGTCATCCAGTGGTTAAGACTCTATCCTCCCAATTTAAGGGAGCACAGGTTAGATTCTTGGCCAGGGAACTAAGGTCCTGCATGCAGCCTGGTGCCACAAAAATAAATAAATAAAAGATGCTTCCTTACATACATGCCCCAAAGCAAATGGATTAGACTTCCATTTTTAACAGTCCGGCAAGGCATTAACTTGTCGTATGTAATTTTCACTGTGATAGAGCTTAGATCTAACAGCATACGGAGTTATTTCCTTAACCATTCAAAATAGACAGAGGTTTGGTTCACTAGTGTACAGCGCAGGGAGCTCAGCTTGGTGCTCTGTGGTGACCTAGACGGGTAGGATAGGTGTGTGTGGAGACTGGTGGGGGCGGAGGGGGGGGCAGGTTCCAACAGGACATATGTATACATACAGTTGCTTTCCCTTTGTTGTACAGCAAAAATCAGCACAACATTGTAAGGCCACTATACCCCAATAAAAAACAAAAAACACCTTAATTCCTACACTAAAAAAAAACAATCACTCAGTAAAAGCCAAAGTTCTTACAACGTTCTGTAAGGCCCTGCTCATAGTACTTAATACTTCCTAACAAACTGTATGACTTATTTGCCATGTTGTCTATTGCCTACCTCCCCAACTAGAATGTTAGTTCAGCAAAGAGAAAAATTTTGTTTTGTTTCTGCCTGGTACATAGTAAGTATTCAATAAAGATTTTTTGAATGAATGGGAAAAAAAAGGGAGGCTTGGTTCAAAAAGCTTTTGAAGATTACAAAGGATAAAAGCAAGAGAGATAAATACTTTACCATTATGCCAGTCTGTACCTTCTGAAACATACCTGCTCAATTTTAATATTGTTAATTAATCTTTACGTGTTTTTCAAAAATCTGACCACTCTAAGGCATCTGACACTCCTGACTACCTTTTCCTTAAAATTCTTCTTGGTTGCTTGTCACACTCTATCCTCATTTTCTTTCTATTCTGTCTAATCCTTCTCAGGCTGCACTTTTCTCAACTCCACATTTAAACATATGTTCTCCGGAACTTTGTTCCATCTCAATCTCTGTTATCTTTCAATTTATATACCTCCTCCAGTGGCTTCATCCATACTCATAGCTTTAGTTCCATGTATTCTAGATCTCTGTACATACACTTAACTACTGGGCAATCATCATCTTACACAGTCTCCTTAAAATGTCAGGAACCTTTTCTCTCCAGTCCCTCTACTGTTACCTTGGTTCAAGTTCTAATCATTTCTCTCTGACAGAGCAATGAATGATCTCTTCACTAATTCCACCAGTACCAGGCTAGACCAGGTTAGTAACTATAAGTATTCTAAAATTTAAAGGTGACCATACTGCTCCCCTGACAGAATTATTCAGTAGATCTTTATGGCTTTCAGCAAGAAGTTCAAATTGGCTTACACAGTAAATTCCTGCCAACATCTCTAAACTCCATCTCACTACTCTCATCTTTGGCTCCAGCCAAACTTTATAACCTGGAAACAGTCATCCCTGATAATCCCTCCCCGTGCTGTACACCTAATCAGGGTATTCCCCAACAAACCCTGAATACCAACTCTGACCTAAACTATTACTTCATCCAGGAACTCTCTCCTCTACTTAGCTACCTGCTTTCAAAGCTCACATAAATTTTCCTCAATTTCTTCCATACCCATCATATTCAGATACAGATCTCCATTAAACTGTGAACATTCTCCAGAAAAAGAGCACTTCTTATTCTCTGTACCTGACACCGAGAAGGCATCCAACAAGAGCTGTTTGAAGCAATGTTACTCTTGCGTTAGTCACTCAGTCATGTCTGACTCTTTTGAGACCCCATGGACTGTAGCTTGCCAGGCTCCTCTGTTCATGGAATTCACCAGGCAAGAATACTGGAGTGGGTAGCCATTCCCTTCTCCAGGGGATCTTCCCAACCCAGGGATGGAACCCCGATCTCCTGCATTTCAGGCAGATTCTTTACCATCTGAGCCACCAGGGAATGAATGAGGATTAAATGGGAATGTATTTTTTTGGTAAGGTTATTCCAGTGATAATGAATCTGCTCCTTTTACCAGAATGGGCAAATCCTTCACTGCCGTTGAAATGGCATAGGGGCCCAAAGCTCTCATCACCTCATCTCTCACTGCTACTGCTAAGTCACCTCAGTTGTGTCCAACTCTGTGCGACCCCAGACAGAGACGGCAACCCACCAGGCTCCCCCGTCCCTGGGATTCTCCAGGCAAGAACACTGGAGTGGGTTGCCATTTCCTTAACCAGTGCATGAAAGTGAAAAGCAAAAGTGAAGTCGCTCAGTCGTGTCCAACTCCTAGCGACCCCATGGACTGCAGCCTACCAGGCTCCTCAGTCCACGGGATTTTCCAGGCAAGAGTACTGGAGTGGGGTGCTGTTGCCTTCTCTGTATCTCTCACTACTCACGGACAAAAAATTTCTTTTGTAGCTAAATATAAATTTGTTTGAGGCCCAGGTTTGTTCTCTGTGAAAGGGGAAGAACAAATGACATTCTAAACTAGGTTTTTACAATATGATTTTATTTCCCCACTAAACTCCTAATAATACCCTGTTCTACCATCATCACCCTTTCCAAAGAAAATGTTTTCTCCTTCCACCTTAATTTATTGTTTAGTCAGAACCTTAGAGCAACTGTGTATGTGTTTGACGGAGGACGGTGTGGGTAAAGGAGGGGATGGAGGGTGAGTAGAACGTGTCCATTTCTCTTACCAAAATCTAGTCCCTATTTTATTTCCACATCCCAGCCCAAAGAAGATGATTTGAGAAAAACCCTCAACAAATCATCTCCACACTCATTTCCACAGCCTTGAGGTCAAGCCAAACTACAGTCTGATTTAACAAAATGTCTCACGAGGGAAGTGAACCAGGGCAAACTACATGGAATTTTGAGGGGAACTAGAGATTACCATGAGCTCCAGGAGGTCAATGACCCAATGAGTACTAGAAATGATTCTGTCCAAAAAAGACCTATACTTCCTTACTTTGCCCTCCTTCCCCCCTTTTCTTCTATCCACTGCCAGCCCAAGCGCATGCAAGGAACCAAGTTAAAATAAACACTTGTAGATTAAAAGCAAAAGGCATACACTGTGCCCTAAACATCTCAAGATATTCTTTTAACTACCTGCATTTGTTGCACCAAATAATAAAAGAATAAAGACTGTCATTCATCTCCTATAAGCGGAAAAACTGTAACTGGTGTAACTTCTATTAAGAAAACTCACATATTCTTGGGCTCATACAAGCACTACAGAAGAGGAGTAAGGAAGAAAACAGATTTGGAATCGGAGTGCGAAGAGTGGGTACCAAGAAACAGCTGTAAGGAAATTTAAGACTAACCTCAAATTCAACAACCAATTATTCACAAAATTATAGAACCCAGCGGAAAGAAAAATCGATTTAGAAAATGGTTCGATTCCTTTCAGCAATTTGCAAGCACACAGAACTTTCAAGACTGGGTGTATTTTTTTCAAAACGAGATTTCCAAGCCTCACCTGCCAGAAATTCTTTTGTAAGTTTGGAATGGAGCCTAGGAATTGATGTGTTTATTTAAAATGTTCCCCCAGAGACCCCGATAGGCAGTCAGGTTTGTCAGAAGTGCCATATACCTTTACAAGAAGAGCTCCTTCTAATTCTTACTAACACCCTAGTAGCCTCTATTAATTATCGAAGTGCTTCCTTTAAATATGCCAAATCGAACAGCACCAAGCCACCTCAACCAACCCCTCGCCCTCCCTACGGTTACAGCCTTCATTTCAGTTCATTCCTCACAAGAGCCGTCTTTCTCATTTCCATCGTTGTAGCATTCAAGTAATGAGCAGAATGGTAAAACAAAGGGAAACTATCACTTCAATACCCGGAAATCCTGTCAGTTCTAACATATGAGGGAAGCCAATCCATTCTAGAGCATTCCAGTCTGCACTGAATTTTGAACCGATTAAAACACTCTCAAGGGTGGTCTGTGAAGCGGGACTGAAAGGTTAAGTTAGACAAGAGCTCTAAATCTGGAAACGATGGGCGGCCAAGGTCCTGAAAGGAAAAGAGAGACCTGAGAGCCGGGGTGGGGGGTGGGGTCGCGGAGCGCGGCGAGCGGGCACCTCAGGCCGGTTTTGACACGCGACACCCCAGCCTTCACTCTGGTTGCTAGGAAACAAAAAAGGCTCCACGTTCTCTGCAGCTCCTCCCGGACCCTCAGCAGAGAGCAGGGGCCCCGAGGAGAGAGGACGCCATGGGGACTGGCCTGGGCACTGCCCCGGGGGCGCGACGACGAGGGGGGGCCGGGCGTAGTGAGTGGGCCGCGAGTTCGGCGGCAGGGCGGCCCGGCCTCCGACTGACCGGGAATGGGCCCTCAGCGCCGAGCTGAGGAGAGGGGAGGCCGCGGCGGGCTCGGCTCCCACCAGGCCGCGTCCCAGGGCCCAGGGCGGGGTGCGGGGCCTAAACCACCACCCGGCTCCGCGCGGGGGAGGGGGCGTCTACTCACACGTGCTGACAGGCCGCAGTCCGCACGGGCGTCTTGAGCACCTCCTGACAGACGGGGCAGTAGAAATCATCTTCGGTGTAGGACGTGGCCGCTGAGAGCTCCTCGGCCATGGTGGGCACGAAGGATGAAGGCGATGGCGGCGGCAGCGGCCGAGGTGGCGGTGGCGGCCAGGGGCCCTACTCCCAGCGCGAACCCGAAGGGGGCGGGGAATCGCGTCAGGAAGCCGCTCGCGCCAGGAAGCAGGAGGGGCCCCGGGGGGGCGGGGCCCGGGAGGGGCGGGGCCGAGCGCGGAGACGCTACGGCCGCACGCGCCGGGCGAGGGTCGTGCCCTGGGGCGCTGCTCCCACAGGGGCAGGACGGGAAGGCGGCGCCTAGCGGGAGGCGGTGGCCGAGAGCCCGACGATTGGCTTCACGGTCGCTTCCGCTCGAGCCAGGAGCCTCCCCTCTCACCTGGGAAGGGCGTTCCTAGCCCTTGCCCCGCCCAGGGCCACACCCTTACCTGGCTCCGCAGGGCTCCGCAGGGCTCCGCGACCCCGCCCTCAGCCCTCTGCTGCGCTTCTAACCTCGCTTTTCCCCGGCTTTCAGGCTCCTTTCTCCCACTCGCTCCCCGAAACCCCTCTCCGGGCGGTCTCCTACGGGCGGCAACCTACCCAGTACCTCGGCTCCCCGCCCCACACCGCCCGACCCCGCCCTGTGCCCGCCTCACGCCCCGCCCCCCGCACTCAGCTTGCGTAGACTCTCACTTAGGAGCCCCAGAGCCCCGAGGCTGGTGAACACGCTTCCTCGGCTAAAGTTCGTAGAGAATCCCGGCGCCGTAGTCGGGCTTCTTGTCCAGCCTTTGCCGCCTTCGCAGCCGAGGCCGGGAGGGGAGAGACGGGAGGAATACGTGGTGCACATCGACCCGGAACGGGGCCGATCTCGAGGCTCATGGTGCACCGGGATACCGCCGCCCTCTCCAGCTGCTCTCCCGGGTCATCGCTCTGCCCGAGCGGGCGGCGAGCCTGGGATGGAGGAGAGGCGGTAACGCGGCCTCCATAGCAACCGGCGCTTGTAGCCCACAGCAGCTTGTGACATCACCAGCTGGGTGCTCACCTGTACCTCTCAGCCTCCCTCCAGCAAGGATCCCATCTCTCAGATCTCCTATCAAATATACTGGTGTTTTCAGGAATTTTTCCATTAAAAAAAAAATTGCCTTGCCTAATAGTGTTAAAGATTTGGTCCTTGTCAGAATGTTTTGATCTTGCCAAGGTGTGTTCTGTAATAATCCGTTATGGGATTTTAATCCTTTGGTGAAAAAAAATTATAGATAAGCCTCCTTAAGAGGCTTTAGACCTCATCTTCAGACCTTAACACAGTGAGTTACAGTCACAAATACAGTTTTCCACCAACACCATTGTTTTGTTGTTTGATAGCTTCGAAGAAAAATGAGGTAGAAGCATGGATCTAGGCATTTTGCCGTAATCAACTAAATGTTTTCTTAATGAGTCCTTAATTCCAAGATATAGCCCCACAATTGATAAGTGAATAAGATGAGGTCACAATTACATGAACAGAGCTAAAGAAATATAGAACATCATAAAGCATCCTCAATTTACTTGAGGAAAGAAAAAGTTTCATTACCATGCTTTGTTAAAGCGTTCCACTATGGATAAATGAATCAACTAGGAGCCACTGAAAGGACTTAGTTCAATTCTGTCATTTATTGTCTACATTGTTCTTGGCACTGTGATAAACGTCATGCAGGTGTCATCAACTTTTAAAAAATATTTATTTGTCCTGGGCCTTAGTTGTGGCACTTGAGGTTTTGGATCTTCATCTGGGCATGTTGTTGTTCAGTTGCCCAGTTGTGTCCAACTCTTCACAGCCCCATGGACTGCACCGAGCAAGCCAGGCCTCCCTGTGCCTCACCATCTCCCGGAATTTGCCCAAGTTCATGTCCACTGCCTCGTTGACACCATCCAGACATCTCATCCTCTGACACCCTTGTCTCCTGCCTTCAGTCTTTTCCAGCATCAGTGTCTTTTCCAATGAGTCCGGTGTTTGCGTCAGATGACCAAAGTACTAGAGCTTCAGTTTCAGCATGAGTCCTTCCAATGAATATTCAGGGTTGACTGGTTTGATCTCCTTGCTGTCCAAGGAACTCTCAAGAGTCTTCTCCAGCACCACAGTTTAAAACCAACAATTCTCAGCACTCTGCCTTCTTTACAGACTAGCTCTCAAAACCGTAAATGACTGCTGGAAGACCATAGCCATGACTATATGGACCTTTGTCAGCATGGTTATCAAGAGGTTCTTTAGTTCTTCACTTCCTGCCATAAGAGTGGTATCATCTGGGCATGGGGGATCTAGTTCCCTGGAGCTTCCCAGGTGATGCTAGTGGTAAAGAACTTGCCTCCCAGTGCAGGAGACATAAAAGACATGCGTTGGATCCCTGAGTCAGGAAGATCCCCTAGAGGAAGGCATGGTAATCCACTGATCAGGGATCAAACTTCGCCTCCTTGCAATGAGTCCAGGTGGTCCAGTCTTAGCCACTGGACCACTGGGGAAGTTAGAGGTATCATGAACTTTGCTCTCAATTTGTTTATACTCTTGGTTGTCTATCAAAATGATAGAACAAAAAAATTATATTTTCCAAAGTATCAATATTAAATTTTTCATTAACAGTGACTATGATGCAGAAGATGAATGATTGGATTTGTACAGACTTGAAATGGGTCTCAATGTACATCTTTAAACAACAATTCCTAGAATAATACTGAGTTATTCATCCAGTAAACAGCGAATTCCCTCCACCACCAATCTACAGTGTTTGGGATTATTTTCTTCCTTTCATAAATAGCAAAAACAGTAGAAGTGGAAGAAGACAGGCTAATTTTAGCTTCAGATTTATTTCTTCAGAGGAAGAAAAGCACCTGATGGGAGAGATACCTAATAGCAATAGTCCCTAAGTGCTTTTTAAATTCTCTCATAAAATGGTTCTTGGTTCCAAATTTCACATTTTTGATACTATATTCCCAATCATATTTTACTTATTTTGATCACTTTTAGGAAGTAAAATGCATTTTCTACTTAGTAGAATGTTTCCCTTTACTCATTGAGAATTGTTAATTAGAATTAATTTTGTGAATTTTATTTCATTCTTTCTCAGTAATGGCACCCTTCCTCAATGCACTAATCCAAACACGTTTGTATTACTTTTCATATACTCTATGACTCAGGTAAGTCATTTGGCTTACATATATGTATATAGTTGGCCATATGTGGAAATCCATCAAAAGTGTGGGTATAAGGAAAACGTAGTCATCTTTTGAGAATTAAGCTTAGAAAAATAAACCATAAATGCCAAAAGACATAACCTTCTGTCTTGGCAGCTTTTTATATGAAAAGCTACTTGATATTTTTATGGCATTTTCACAGATTTACTCAAGATCCATTCAGCTGTGTAAGTAAAATGTCTTCAGGTTTGGGGAACAGTAGGGGAAAAACTCTAAATGTTAGACCAATTTATAAGCTTAGTCTGTTGAAATAATTTAAACATTTCCTCTAAGTTTAGGTTAAAACACTCAGTCTCTTAATAGTCCATCTCTCTCAGTCGGCTATCCTCAAAATGACAAGTGGGAGGATAAAAAGAAAGACAAAGGGTAGTTGACATGAACTTGAGACACTACTCTGGAATCTTGGTCCTAAGATCTACAAAGTCTCCTTAAATTCTCGCTGGACTTTTCTACAGAGAGGATAACTTTGACTATTCTCTGAGATGCGGGTCTTGGGCATTCTGTTGCTGGTAATGTGCTGGTGAGGGCTACTCTGGCCTGTCCTAGCTGGGTCATGGCCCTGCCCTGTGCCCTTTTTGATTCCATCTCACCAATACTGTAGAACCTTCTAGATCTCTGCCACTGTCATCTTCTGGTTTCTTGATCCTCAATGCAGCAGGTCCCTCATGTTCTCAAGACAACTATACTCCAATGTATCTCTGGGGTCCCTCCCCTCTGTCTCTGGGAGGAAGACTCATTGTATGTCATTGGATTTGCCTTAAGTGCTGACCCATAGGTTGGTTCTGCCCAGCCTATAAGGCAATGTGCTTTCAGCTCCCCAACCCTTAGCTCTCCTCTCAACTTATCCAACACATCTTTCTTCTCTCTTTTCCAACTATAATTCTGTCAATGAAAATCAATCAATCTAAGAACGAAATGGAAACTTTTATTCAAGCTAAATTTGAGAATTATAACCTGGGAACAGCTTCTCAGAAAGCCTTAAGATATACAATTGACTATTAACTCAGCCATAAACAAGGAACGAAAATTGGGTCATTTGTAGAGATGTGGATGGACCTAGAGTCTGTCACACAGAGTGAAGTAAGTCAGAAAAAGAAAAGCAAATTTCGTATATTAATTCATGTATGTGAAATCTAGAAAAATGGTAATGTTGAACATCGTTCCAGGGCAGGAATTGAGATGCAGACGCAGAGAACCAACGTGTGGACGTGGCAGGGGAGGTAGGGGGAGGGTGGGATGAATTGGGAGATTAGATTTGACTTAAATGCACTACCATGGACTTCCCAGGTGGCTCAGTGGTAAAGAATCCACCTGCCAATGCAGTAGACACAGGTTGGATCCCTAGGTCCAAAGATTCCCCTGGAAGAGGAAATGGAAACCCACTCCAGTATTCTTGCCATGGACAGAGGAGCCTGCTGGGCTACAGTCTATAGGATAGCAAAGAGTTGGACGTGACTGAGCAACTGAGCACACACACGAATACACTGTGCTGTGTTGTGCTGAGTCACTCAGTCATGTCTGACTATTTGCAACCCCATGGACTGCAGCCCGCCAGGTTCCTGTCCATGGGGATTCTCCAGGCAAGACTAATAGAGTGGATTGTCATGCCCTCCTTCAGGGGAATCTTCTCAACCCAGGGATCAAACCCAGGTCTCCTGCAAAGCAGGCAGATTCTTTACTGTCTGAGCCATCAGGGAAACCCGGCAAGTACACTACCAGGTGTAGAATAGCTAGCTAGTGGGAACTTGCCATATCACACAGGGAGCTCAGCTCGGTGCTCTTTGACCACCTACGGGGTGGAATGGAGGGGCTGGAGGTGGGAGAGGGAGGAGATATACATATGCATATAGCTAATTCACTTTGTTGTACAGCAGAAACTAGTGTGACATTGTAAAGCAATTATACCTCAATAAAAATAAACAAATTAGTAAATAAAATAGAGAAAGCTCTGAGAACTGTTCTACCTGCTAGGAATTAAGGCACAGTTATATGAGTTTTCTGAGACAGAGAACAGTACATCAAATGAATTGATATTGACATTTTACATAACTCAGATCTAAGCACCCTGGTGGTGGGTCATGTGAGCCCTTACAAGATCAAGGAGGAATGTTATCTTTTAAGGAGTTGTCTTGATAATGCTAGGAGAATGTTCCTTTTTATGGTTGAACAGGTGTTTCCTGCTAATGGGGGAGCGTTTGTTGATGCATGATGTGAATACACAATGCACAGTGGGAGGAGAGAGGAGGCCAAAGAAAACTTTTTTATGTTTAAATTTTTGTCTTGCCAAAAAATATGAATTATATTTCACAATCCCCTGGACTGGAAAGAAAGGACCTCTCTCCTTGCCATTTATGGCTGATGGGCTGACTGGGGTGCTCCCATATGTAAAGCTCTTCAGTCAAGTCTGCTAGGCCAGGTAATTAACATACTAAAGGGGGAAACAAATACATTTAGAAAATTAATTTCTCTCTTGATAAAGCCTAGCTTTGTCTTATTACAAAATCTTCAAAGCTCATTTTGTGGTAAAAGTAATTGCCTTGGAAGAGGTGAGTGGGGAAGCTGGGAGACGGAATAGGAGGGAGGCTCACTGTTCGCCATCTGCCCTTCGGTATCTATTTAAATTGGTATTATGTGGAGTCATGATGTTCAGCTGACTGGCACCAGTGCAGCTCTGCGAGTCCTTTCCAGCCTGGCCCATTCTGACTGGTCACTAGTCTGTCCTGAAGGGCCATTTGATTCCAGTTGTTAAATGTTATCAATATTACTCCTGACAATGTACATAAATAACCTATTCACTGAAGGTGTATAATTTTTTTAAGCATTTTTTTAAAGTAAAGTTCTTTTCATTCCTGTTGAATTAATACTAATCAGCAGTGGCCACACGACTGGAAAAGGTTAGTTTTCATTCCAATCCCAAAGAAAGGCAATGCCAAAGAATCTTCAAACTACCACAAAACTGCACTCATCTCACACACTAGCAAAGTAATGCTCAAAATTCTCCAAGCCAGGCTTCAACAGTACATGAACCGTCAACTTTCAGACGTTCAAGCTGGATTTAGAAAACACAGGGGAACCAGAGATCAAATTGCCAACACCTACTGGATCATTGCAAAAGCAAGAGAGTTCCAGAAAAACATCTACTTCTGCCTTATTCACTACACCAAAGCCTTTGACTGTGTGGATCACAACAAACAATAAAAAATTCTTCAAGACATGGGAATACCAGACCACCTTACCTGCCTTGAGAAATCTGTATGCAGGTCAAGAAGCAACAGTTAGAAATTGACATGGAACAACAGACTGGTTCCAAATTGGGAAAGGAGTACATCAAGGCTGTATATTGTCACCCTACTTATTTAGCTTATATGCAGAGTACATTATGCCAAATGTGAGACTGGATGAAGCACAAGCTGGAAGCAAGATTTCTGGAAGAAATATCAATAACCTCAGATATGCAGATGACACCATTTCTTATAGCAGAAGGCAAAGAAGAACTAAAAGGCCTCTTGATGAAAGTGAAAGAGGAGAGTGAAAAAGTTGGCTTAAAACTCAACATTCAGAAAATGAAGATCATGGTATCCGGTCCTATCATTTCATGGCAAATAGATGGGGAAACAATGGAAACAGTGAGAGACTTTTTTTTTTTTTTGGCTCCAAAATCCCTGCAGATGGTGACTGCAGCCACGAAATTAAAAGATGCTTGCTCCTTGGAAGAAAACCTATCAGCAACTTAGACAGTGTATTAAAAAGCAGAGACATTACTTTGCTGACAAAGATCAGTTTATTCAAAGCTATGGTTTTTCCAGTAGTCATGTATGGATGTGAACTGGACTATAAAGAAAGCTTAGGCCAAAGAATTGATGCTTTTGAACTGTGGTGTTGGAAAAGACTCTTGAGAGTCCCTCGGACTGAAAGAAGATCTAACCAGTTTAACCTAAAGGAAATCAGTCCTGAATATTCATTGGAAGGACTGATGCTGAAGCTGAAATTCCAATACTTTGGCCACCTGATGCAAAGAACAGACTCATTGGGTAAGACCATGATACTGTGAAAGATTGAAGGCAGGAGGAGAAGGGGCCATCAGAGGATGAGACGGTTGGATGGCACTACTGACTCGATGGACATGAGTCTGAGCAAGCTTCAGGAGTTGGTGATGGACAGGGAAGCCTGGCATGCTGCAGTCCATGGGGTCACAAAGAGTTGGACACAACTGAGCGACTGAACTGAATTAATACTTATTACCTCTTTTTCCCACTTCACCACAACATTTGTGCACACATGTGCACTCATGCACACATGCGCATGCACACACACTCACACACACACACACACATACACAGAAGGATGCCTCAGGCTGGGGTATCAGAGTCAGGGGTACTGGCAGCAGCAGACCTAGAAGATGCCCCCTAGCATAAGTTCTCCAAATTTACCTGTTTAGTCTACCACAGTTTGAGGCAGTTAAGTTTCAACTCCTTCATAAACGCCATTATAAATATGCATTTCCATGCTATTTACCTGAATTTAACTTCATATCAGCAGTGTTTCTATACACTATTATGTGTGTGTGTACTTGGTCGCCCGGTTGTGTCTGACTCTTTGCGATCCCATGGACTGTAGCCCGCCAGGCCCCTTTGTCCAAAGGGATTGTCCAGGCAAGAATACTGGAGTGGATAGCCATTTCCTTCTCCAAGGATCTTCCCAACCCAGGGACTGAACCCAGGTTTCTCACATTGCAGGTAGATTCTTTACCATCTGAGTCACCACAGAAGCCCATACACCTCAAGCCCCTTCATGAACACACCTGTACCCTTAGCTTAAAACATCCCCAGTTTAGCTGTTTAGAGGGACACTACTATGGGAAAGATCTCCTGTGTTCTCCCTACTCGCTGCAAATAATTAACTCTTTCTTCTTCCCATCTTTGGCTTGGTTGTGTCTATTGACTCAGTATCCACCAAGAGGTGAACTGTTTTCATATAAGATGAACGCACTAAATGGAGAGTGACAAGAATATAGGGATCTTGATTTCATATTCTTGAAGTTTGACAGTCACAAGTTGGGACTACACACACAATCAATTGTAATATGAAGGCTATAGAGCTGCCATTTCTAATAATAGTCCTATTAGTAGCCCCACTGGGCCTATATATATTGTGAAATAAAACCTCCATGTTGCAACTGATTAACATAGAGGTATGTATAGTCCCAACTTGTGACTGTCACACTTTCAAGAATATGGAATTGAGATCCCTGTATTCTAGTCACTCTCCATTAAGTGCATTCATGTTACCTGAAAACTGAGTTCATCTCTTGGTGAGTATTGAACCAAAAGACACAATCAAGCCAAAGATGGGGAGGACAAAGAGTTTATTAGTGTCAGCAAGTAGGGAGAACACAGGGGATCTTTCCCATCCTAGTGGCCCTCTAAACAGCTAAACTGGGGAAGTTTTAAGTTAAAGGTACATGCATATTCATGAAGGGGCTTGAGCAGAGGAGAGTTCAGCCTAGAATTCAGGCAAAGGTTGACAGAGTCCAAGATTTAGTTGATTGAAGTCAGGAAGGTCAGCCTTACCTTTCCATCCTGCACTTGGTTGGGGGCCTTGATTATTGTCGCACTGAAAGATACATCTTTATGTATATCCCATAAGGAGGAACTAGGACTCCACTTTATCACTGCACTTTTCTCTGTTTCTGCATTTCTTTGTTCCCTTAAGATCATTATTACTGAGACCTGTCCGAGGGCAATCATTGTGGCCAGACTCAGATCACAAAATGTCTTAGGCCAAAATGGCTTCTCTTAAGTCAAGAAAGCCATTCTCTGGGGACTCCCTTGTTTATCTGTTTACATTAACTTGGAAGGTATGTTAACAGGAACTAACAATCAGCCACCTCCTTCCTTCCCCAAGCAGAGGAAGCCAATCCCCAGAGAGCAAACAGGCAGCAAAACAGACATTCTGAATGCAGCTCAATTTGTCCCACTGGATAAGCTATGCTGTCCTCAGAGGCAGAGCCATAGATTAAACCAGAAATGGCAATAAATGTCAACAAATCAACTCACATTCCAAATTTTCTTTGATGTTGTTTTACTAATGTTTGAGAAAAAGATACAAATTTGGAGAAAAAGATACCTGTCCCCGTCCTTCCTTCTAAACCACCTTCTCCCTTCCTCCTCTCTTTTTCTTTCGTTTACTTCACACATTTATTGACATCTTCTGGGCATTGTTCTGTCCTGGGCTCACAGCCAGGACAAAGGCAACTATTACAAAAAGACTGCTGCTGCTAAGTCACTTCAGTCGTGTCCGACTCTGTGTGACCCCATAGACGGCAGCCCACCAGGCTCCCCTGTCCCTGGGATTCCCCAGGCAACAACACTGGAGTGGGTTGCCATTTCCATCTCCAATGCATGAAAGTGAAAAGTGAAAGGGAAGTCGATCAGTCCTGTCGGACTCTTAGCAATCCCATGGACTGCAGCTTACCAGGCTCCTCCGTCCATAACTAGTTCCAGTATAAAATTGAAGTCAAAAGCTTGACACCAGTTTTTAAAAGCAAACAAAGGCTAATTTTTAAGGTATAGAAGAAACCTCCAGAACATAAATACTTTCTGTTCATAAAGTTAATGATTCCAGTCATTTCCCCTTCAATACACATATATTTGTACTTCCTCAAAAGGAGATCCTGGGAGTAGGAAATGGCAACCCACTCCAGTATTCTTGCCTGGAAAATCCCATGGACAGAGGAGCCTGGTGGGCTACAATATAGTCCTTGGGGTTGCAAAGAGTAGGTCCTGACTGAGCATCTGAGCACTCACACTAAAGGATACAATGCAAAGCCCCTTCCAGCTATGCTTCTAGAGGTGATGTCATAAGTCTACTCTTTTTCCAGTGCAATATCTCTTCTTCCTTTAGTTGAGTTTTAATCTAGTCCAGTTTTTTGTTTGTTTGTTTGTTTGGCTGGCTACATCCTGTGGCTTGTGGGATCTTAGTTCCCTGACCAAGGACTGAACCCGTGTCCTTGGCAGTGAGAGCACAGAGCCCCAACCACCCGACTGCCAAGGAATTCCCCTGGGTCAGTTTTCATATCTCATTATCCTGCTGTCTTTTTTAAAAACAAGTTTTATTTATTTATTTTTAAATTTTTGGCCACACTCTGCAGCCTGTGAGATCTTAGGTCCCACACCAGGGATCCAACCTGCGCCCCCTGCACTGGAAAGCAGAGACTTAACCTGGACCACCAAGGAAGTCCTCTACCTGCAATCTTAGACTAAGTCATAAATGTAATCCCTATCCACCCACAATGCAGAACAAATGCAACTACAATAAGAACTTCCATTTAGAACGTGGAGAGAGGAGAAGAAACCATAGACTATGTAGTGTCTGCTGTTATACAGAGTTAATGAAGCAAAGCAGGGAACCACTGAGTCCCGTGAGCATCGTCTGGTTGACTTGACTGTGGTGAGAATCCTATTGTCAATGAATCGGACTCTGATACTGCTGGCTGGGATCATTACTGTTGTCAGGGGAACACCTAAAAGGACCTTAGAATAGACTCTCCTGTATAAGGAGAAGGGAGGGGTCTATTTTATTTGTAATTACATTTTGTTAAAAGTATTAGATGTAATAATGAGACTCTTCTCGATGAGGGGAAGGGATAGTTAGGGAGCTTGGGATCAACATGTGCACATTGCTGTATTTAAAATGGATAACTAACAAGGACCTACTGTATATAGGGAACTCTGCTCAATGTTATCAGGCATCCTGGAGGGGAGGGAAGTTTGGGGGAGAATGGATACATGTCTATGTATGGCTGAGTCCCTTTGCTGTCCACCTGAAACTGTCACATTGTCAATTGACTATACTCCAATACAAAATAAAAAGTTAAGGGAATTCCCTGGTAGTCCAATGGCCTAGACTCTAAGCTCCCAGTGCAGGGGGCCTGGGTTCAATCCCTGGTTGGGGAGCATGGATCCTGTATGCTGCAACCAAGAATTTGTGTAGCCAAATAAATAAATTTTTTAAGTTAAAAAAAATGAGACCCTTCTTGAGACTCTAGGAATTGGGATATTCTGCCTGGTTGATTTTATTTATTTTTAAAAATCAACTTTATTGAGGTATTATTTAAATACAATAAAATACATCTGTTTTGATCATCTTTGATGAATTTTCATAAATTCTGCCCCACTGATTTTAATGAATCACAGGCCTGTTATACAGGTTAGGTTTCTGCTGGTGCTACAGTTCTGATAAAATGTTAGTCTTCTGTTTATCAGTTTCATTTTCGGGGAACTTCCTGAAAGTAAACACCAAAAACTGTGCCAGGTCACAGGCTGCTAAATTAGAGACAAGTCTGGGCTTGCCTCATAGATTTCCTATTTGTTAGCAGCAACTCCAGAGAAGGCAATGGCACCCCACTCCGGTACTCTTACCTGGAAAATCCCATGGATGGAGGAACCTGGTGGGCTGTAGTCCATGGGGTCGCTAAGAGTCAGACACGACTGAGCGACTTCCCTTTCACTTTTCATTCTCATGCATCGGAGAAGGAAATAGCAACCCACTCCAATGTTCTTGCCAGGAGAATCCCAGGGGGAGGGGAGCCTGGTGGGCTTCCGTTTATGGGGTCGCACAGAGTCGGACACGACTGAAGCGACTTAGCAGCAGCAGCAGCAGCAACTCTGAGGATAACACACATATAGGGCACTGTTTGACAAACTTTGTCTCAGAGTGATTGAAGAAACAGACTGGGCTGACGGAAAACTCTATCTTCTAGAACTGGGGTCCTCCGCCTGTTAGAAACTGGGCTGCAGAGCAGGAGGTGAGCAGTGGGCAAGCAGTGGGCAAACAACTGAAGCTTCATCTGCCATTCCCCATCGCTCCCCATTGCTCCCATTACTGCCCGGACCATCTCCACCCCCCACCATGAAAAAATTGCCAAAAAGGTTGGGGACCGCTGTTCTAGAACCTCACCCTGCCCCCACCCTGAATTCCAGTCCAGTGTACTTTGCCATGCCCCTCCCCCCATCCTGTTTGTCAGGATGGGAGCCAGTGTGGGGCCCTGTGGTGTAGCCCAGGGAGTCCGGTACCCCAAATCTGCCATTAATCCCTCCCCAGTGGCCAAGATCTCACACTTTCTCGGTCAACATTTTAGTCTTATACAGAGAAAGGAAAGTGAATCAGGGAACTTCTTCACTTCAGTCCAGCAAATGATTCCTTTCTTCTTTATAAAAATTTTTGTTTATTTATTTGGCTGACTCCAATCATTCTGGGAGCTTCCCTGGTGGCTCAGTGGTAAAGAATCTGCAAAACAGGAGATGCAGGTTCAACCCGTGGGTGGGGAAGATCCCCTGGAGGAGGAAATGGCAATCCACTCCAGTATTCTTGCTTGGGAAATTCCATGGACAGAGGAGCATGGGCTATAGTCCCTGGGGTCGCAAAAGAGTTGGCTTGATTCAGCGAGTAAACAACAACAATCAGTCTGGGGTCCACCTGCTTGTATCCAACCTAAAGTTACCATCCTCCACACTGAGTTGGGGCAAGGGGCAGGGTGGGTCTTAGTTTCTGAGAAGTGTCTATCAGATTGCTCTGCACACCCTGCCCCATCGCTAGGCCTTACCTTTGTTCCTGTATTCCCTCATTTCTTTGATGGGTAACTGTCTGAGCCTGCCCTTTGGGACTCATAGAAGGTGTAAGAAGCTGAAGCCTTTTTCTTACAAACAAGAAATGAGGGGACACAGAAAGACTACTATATCTGGGAGGGCCATAGGATCCAGCTCAGTTTCAACAGCCCAGTCGTGTCTGACTCTTTGCTACCCCGTGGACTGTAGCCCACCAGGCTCCTCTGCCCATGGGATTTTCCAGGTCAGAATACTGGAGTGGGTTGCTATTTCTTTTTCTATGGGATCTTCCTGGCCCAGGAATCCAGGAATCCAGCCTGCCTCTCCTGCACTGGCAGGTGGATTCTTTACCACTGAGCCACCTGGGAAGCTCACACCAGTTTCAATAGTACCCATAATGAAAACAAGAACTGCCTTCTCTTCCCAAGCATCCCATCAAAAATCCTATAAATAAGTGACTGGCGACTCAAATCAGTAAATATCTAAGAGAACATACAGCCGATGCAAATGGGGGAAAAAACAAGCAAACAAAGCTGTGTACTCTAAGTTTCACCTTAAGTCTGGAGAGAGATCTGTGGGTGAAAATAGTAACAGGGAGGCGCACTGTTCAGTCTCTATATTTAAACCTTTTATTTTGGATTCTCAAGGGCTTCACCAGTGACATGACAGTTCCTTCCTAAATTTCAGCAACGATTATAATTTCCCAAACTGGGTGTCATAAAACTGTATATTTGGTATATAAATTGGTATTTGGTTTACCCACATACCAATTTTGTTTGTTTGTTTATTGTGGTAAAAAAAAAAAAAGTAACAAAAATTTCCATTTTAACCATTTTTAACTGTGTGGTGCAGTATGTTAACTCTATGTACCTTGTTATGCAACAGGTCTCCAGAACTTTTTCATCTTGCAAAACTGAAATTCTATACCCATTGAACAACAACTCTTATTTTCCCCTTCCCTCTGCCCTCTGACAACCACCATCCTATTTTCTGTTTCTAAGAGTTTGACTACTCTATCAATAAAATAATAATAAAAAATCTTTATTACAAATTTTTGGCTGCATTGTGCAGTTTGCAGGATCTTAGTTCCTCAATCAGGGATCAAACTCATGCTCCCTGCAGGGGAAGGGAGGAGTCCTAACTACTGGACCACCAGAGAATTACCCTAAAGTAGTTTTCGCTTTTATTTTAATATTTATGTATTTATATGGCTGGGTTGGGTCTTAGTTGTGGCACGTGGGATCTTTGATCTTCACTGAGGCATGCAAACTCTTAGTTGTGGTATGTGGGAACTACTTCACTGACCAGGGATTGAACCTGGCCCTGTGTTGGGAACGATGAGCCTTAGCCACTGGACCATTAGCGAAGTCTCCACCAAGGTAATTTTAAAACCAAAACACCTCAAGACTGAATTTTCTGGAAAACACACTCTTGAAATACTGTCAAAGGATAGTATGGTTTCACAGTAAGACTTTGATCTTTTTGCATGTATTATTAAGAATGTGTTAAGGGGACAAGGTGAAATACACTTAGAGGCATATAAAAATATAGTAGATATTAGATCTAAATATTTCCTTTGTTTTATCTGATTACCTGGGTTTTGTTTAGTTGCTCAGGTTAACTTTACATTAATACACTGTATAATCGGGAGCAAGTTAAACTCAGCAACTATAATATATAATGTACAGTTGTCCTTCAGAATTAGCAAGATATGAATGAAAGTGACATAATACTGCTTGTCGTTCAGGAACTATATTTCTGGACTGAATGGCTACTTTAGAACTCTCTAGAAGAAAAGCAGTCTAGTAGTTTGGCCCACTTGACAAATGTATCTCTGAAGAGAAGAGCTGCATCTGGCCTGAAGACCTTATTCATTAAGAATATCTTGCTTATGCTTCTCAAACTATAATTTGTTCACTAATTTATCATCAGATATTTGAAAAGTGTTAGTTGCTCTGTCGTGTCTGACTCTATGCGATGCCATTGACTGCAGCCCACCAGGCTCCTCTGTCCATGGAATTCTTCAGGCAAGAATACTGGAGTGAATAGCCATTCCCTTTTCCAGGAGTTCTTCCCAACTCATGGATCGAACCTGGGTCTCCTGCATTGCAGGCAGGTGCTTTACCATCTGAGCCACCAGGGAAGCCCCTCATTAGATATTTATTGAGTGCCTATGAGCTTCCCTGGTGGCTCAGATGGTAAAGCATCTGCCTGCAATGCGGGAGACCTGGGTTCAACTCCTGGGTTGGAAAGATCCCCTGGAGAAGGAAATGGCAACCCACTCCAGCACTCTTGCCTGGAAAATCCCATGGACGGAGGAGCCTGGTGGGTTGCAGTCCATGGGGTCGTGAAGAGTCGGACACGACTGAGCGACTTCACTTTCACTTTCCTTTATAGATGCATGGCACTGTGGTAAGTTCTGGGGAAATAGTAATGAGTTGAGCAACATAAAGTTGCTCTTTTTATTATAATTTTGCTCCCTCCCCATGCCACAAATACTTTATTAGAGAAAAAAAATATATACTGAGGAGCTAACAAGAATATTTTGATCACTTGTCAGCCACTCATTTTTCCACTCAACAAACAAGCTGTTATTTATGGTCTGATTTTGTGCTCTCTCAAATGCCTATGTTGAAACCCCTAAGCTTCAATGTAATGGCTTGGAGACAGGGTCTTTGGGAGGTAATGAGGGTAAGATGAGGTACCCTCATGACGGGATTAGTACCCTTATAAAAAGAGACACCAGAATGTTGAATTACTTGCTCCCTCTCTATGCCATGTGAGGACACAGTGGGAATGTGACTGTCTGTAAGCCAGGAAGAGAGCCTTCACCAGAAACTAAACTTCTTGATGATGGAGTTTCTGTCTCCAGAATTGTGAGAAAATAAATTTCTGCTTAAGCCACACAGTGTATGGTGTTATGATGTGACAGCGCTAGCAAATTGACACACATGCATTGAGCTGAAGGACTGATGCTGAAGCTCCAATACTTTGGACACTGATTCGAAGAACCGACACATCAGAAAAGACCCTGATGCTGGGAAAGATTGAGGGCAGGAGGAGAAGGGGACGACAGAAGACGAGATGCTTGGATGGCATCACCAACTCAATGGACATGAGTCTGAGCAAGCTCTGGGAGAGGGTGATGGACAAGGAAGCCTGGTATGCTGCAGTCCATGGGGTCACAAAGAGTCGGACACAACTGAGCAAGTGAACAACGACTATTGAGCTTATAGTAAGGCCCTCTGAATATAACCCTTGCCTTTAAGGAACTCCCAATCTCATGAGTATCAGAAATATAAACAAAGGAATACAATATGGTAGCTGTAGCAATTGGAGCTGTGGTCTAGAGATAGTGTGGTCTAGTGGTATAAAGGGTGGTGTGATTGACTCTGGTTCGATGGCTCAAACAAGAAGTCTTCTCAGAGAAATTATGAAATTTATTACAAGGGGAGGTAAGGTGCCACTACCAGGCTGCTCTGGAATGTGTACATTATACCACTAACACAACCACAATGTGCCAGTTCCTCCACATCTTCTCTGCATCAGCTAAGAAATTTTAATAGACTGATTCACAAAATATTTACTGAGAGCTTACATTATATCAGACATTGTGTTAAGATAGAAAAATGAAACATCATTATAGAGTTCAAATGAGTGTTTTAATTACTATACTTGCACATGTTTTATATGTGGGCTTTATTATTTATTTCTCTCGATTCTTAGTTCAGTTCAGTTACTCAGTCATGTCTGACTCTTCACGACCCCGTGGACCACAGCAAGTCAGGCCTCCCTGTCCATATTTATGTTATTGCGCACCTCCTGTTATAGGCTGAATGTTTGTGGCCTCTGTGAAATGGAGTATTTCCTGCCATATCAATAAACAAGGATGTCACAGCAATTAGCGATTCCAAATGTGAATTTCTGAGCCTGAAGGCGTCCAGGAAAAACAATGTCTGCTATCTGGGCAGCCACTCCCCATGGTTAGCACTGACCCCAGATAGCTGAGATGCATATAAAAGGAATGATTTCAGTAAGACCAGACTCTTGCATCTTTGTATACACAGAAAAGCGCTAAATGCTAAATTCCTTAACTTGAAATATCTGGTTTTCCTTAATTAACTGTAACCTTTTGATATTCAGACCACCTAACCCTTGTTGCAAACTTCTACGTAACCTGACTCCCCCACCCCCAACAGTTTTCTCAGGGTCACTTGAGATGCTATCTTTGGAGCTTGAAGTCTTAAAAATTCCCACCAAATAAAACAACACTCAACTTCTAGGTTGTGACTTTTTTTAGTCTGCACTCCCAAAATTCCTGTTGCAGTCCTAACCCTGTATGTGATGGTACTTGAAGGTGGATCTGCGCAGGTAATGAGGTTTAGATGAGGTCATGAGCAGATTAGTACTCTTATGAGGTGACGAAGAGACCAGAGCTCATTGTCTCTGCCATGTGAGGATACAGCAAGAAGGGGCCATCAACAAGCCAGAAAGATGGCCCTCACCCAGAACCAAATCTGCTGACACCTGTGTTTGAACTTCCCAGCCTCCAGAACTAAAAGAAATAGATGTCGGTTATTTAAGCCACCCAGCCTATATGGTTAGTGGCTTCAGAATGAGCCTGTAATGCAGGAGGCCTGGGTTCGATCCCTCAGTCAGGAAGATCCCTTGGAGAGGGAAATGGCAACCCACTCTGGTATTCTTGCCTGGAGAATTCCATGGACAGAGAAGCCTGATGGGCTACAGTCCATGGGGTCTCAAAAGAGTCAGACACAACTAAAGTGACTTAGCACGTGCGCACATACACACATATATATTTTTCCATTATGGTCTATCATCAGTTCAGCTCAGTTCAGTGGCTCAGTTGAGTCCGACTCTTTGCAATCCCATGAATCGCAGCACGCCAGGCCTCCCTGTCCATCGCCAACTCCCGGAGTTCACTCAGATTCATGTCCATCGATATTGAATATAGTTCTCTGCTATGCAGTAGGACCTTGTTGTTTTTCTATTTTATATAAAAGTTTGTATCTGTTGATCCCAAACTCCAAATTTATCCTTCCCCCACCTTATCTCCCCTTTGACAAACTTAAGTTTATTTTCTACATCTGTGAGTCTGTTTTCCAAATTATTCCTTTGTATCCTGTTTTAGATTTCACATAAGTGGTAATCATATGGTATAAGTGATATCACATATAAGTGATATCACATATAAATGATATCATTTTTCTTTTTCTCTGATTTACATTAATCTCTAGGTTCATCCATGTTGCTGCAAATGGCATTCTTTCATTCTTTTTTTAACAGCCTATGGTATTTTCTTATAGTCAGCTAAGTTGAACAAGACACTTATTTACTGAGGTATTCTTACAAACTTACACTTCTGCTTAGTTTCATAAAGACTTAGCCAGATTACAGGGGTTTAATGTTTTTATCACTCTTATGAACTTTATGTGATAAAAACATTATGTCTTTATATTATCAATAACTATGATAGTATAGACAGCAGAAATATCTCCCGAGTACTTACCATGTGCCACTGTTTTGGATGTTGTCTTAAGATGCACGTTAAGATGTTGGTAAGTTAGTAGTGTGTACTTGCACTCAAATAATTTATATTCTGGAGAAGGGACACACTCAAAAAAACAAGAAAGAAAGAAAGAAAAAAAACATATACACCAATTTCAAATTCTAATAGTAGTTAAGCAGAAACTATTGAAGGAGGAAACAGAACAGGCTCTATCTTGAAAGCAGGACCCCGTCTTGGGCCAGACTGTGGACTTTGAGCTATATGCCCAGTATCTATGGAAACGACAAGCCAACTGGAAAACCAGGCCCCTGGAAGGAAGAGCCCCAGGGCTTTCCATTGCCCAAAAGAATACTCTAATTATCTACGTAACCGAATAGAATCATACATTCTACTATGCTTATTGGGGTATGACCACAGGCCTATTGATAATTGTCCACTGTTAACTACCTAGGCTTAAGGCATATGAATCACGGGTTAACTTTGACTGTATCTTTCTTTTTCCTTTGTTCAGACTAGTTTCAGGGAAACATACACTTAGGGTAGGAGAAGGCAATGGCACCCCACTCCAGTACTCTTGCCTGGAAAATCCCATGGGCGGAGGAGCCTGGTAGGGTGCAGTCCATGGGGTCGCTAAGAGTCTGACATGACTGAGCGACTTCACTTTCACTTTTCACTTTCATGCATTGGAGAAGGAAATGGCAACCCACTCCAGTGTTGTTGCCTGGAGAATCCCAGGGATTGGGGAGCCTGGTGGGCTGCCGTCTATGGGGTCGCACAGAGTCGGACACGACTGAAGTGACTTAGCAGCAGTAGCAGCAGCATACACTTAAGGTATATAAGGTTTTCACAAAAACTGGTCGAGTTTCTTGGCTAAGGAGACTGCCTTGGGCCCGCTGGTGTAATAAACTGCACTCCACTATCTGGATTGTCCTGAGTGAGTTTGTTTCCCGGAACACATGGCTACAACACTATAATAGGATATAGACAAAAGGGAAATGACTGGCTAGAATTATGAGGAAAATCCTTTATGAGAAGATGACAGTTGAGCTGGGAGTTTAATGACTAGAAGGCAGCCATGTCAAATCCTGGAAAGGGCTTTTCAAACAGAAGGAATAGGAAGTGCTGAGGTGCAGGAACCACTAATCCTGGTTTGCTTAATTAATTCGAAGACCAGCGTAGCTGAAATGTAGGGATTAAGGAATTGAGTATAGATGAAATCGGAGAAATAGGCAGGGGCCAGATCATAAGGGACTTTGGAAGGGAATGGAAAGCCATTTAGATTTTATCCAAGTAATAGTGAGAAGCCCTTGGAGCATTTTAAGCTGTGGGTAGAGAGAGGGGCGTGATTAGAGTTATGTTTGTGAAGATTTCTCTGTCGGTTCTTTTGATGCTGGTCCAACAATGTAAGTGGAGAGAGGCTAATTAGATATTTACTATAGGGATCCAGGAAAGATATGATAGTTTAGACTAAAATTATGATTATTACTAAAAGTATGATTATTACTAATCATAGAGATGGTGAGAAATTGATAGATTTGAATACATTTTGATGACTTGCTGATGAATCCATCAGAATTTCAGACTTTCTAATTCTGTACATCTGGGGAGGGCCAAGAAAAGTGCAATTATACCAAGTAACCCAGGTGGTTCTGATGAATGTATACTAGATGTATACTGGGAAAATACAGTGGTAAACGACTGAGAATATACTTGGTGTTTCTTTCAATGAACAAGAAAAATGATTTTTTAAAAAATAAATTATTGTCATATGTTTGAGAAATGGACAGGCTTTTCATTTGGTAAAGATTCCAAATTTTGAGGAAAGTTAATGAAAAACTGCCATGGCAAAAATGAATATCACTTCATGTTTCTAAAAGGCCAGTCTTGTTTTGACTTGCCATCCCTCTTTTTCATAGATATTTAAAAAATCTTTGACCTCATCTTCCTAGACCTCAGCTTCTCTATCAACTTTTCTTGGCTAGTACCTCTGTGGTTGGCATTAATATTATATCCTAAAATCCAGTTATTTTCTACTTGAAATCGCCCTTTTCCAATGTCTTGAAATTGTTGTTGTTGTTCAGTTGCTAAGTCCTGTCTGACTCTTTGCAACCCCAGGGACTGCAGTGCACCAGCCTCTTATGTCCTTCACTGTCTTCCAGTTTGCTCAGATTTATGTCTACTGAGTTGGTGATGCTGTCTAACCATCTCATCCTCTGCTGGCCCCTTCTCCTTTTGCCTCCAATCTTGTCCAGCATCAGGGTCTTTTCCAATGAGTTGACTCATCAGGTGGCCAAAGAATTGGAGCTTCAGCATCAGTCTTTCCAATGAATTTGCAGGGTTTATTTCCTTTAGGATTGACTGGTTTGATCTCCTTGCTGTCCAAGGAGTTTGGCCATGACTTGCTGGAGCAAACGAGATGAGTGGAAATGACCTGTGTAATACACTCTCCTGTCCCTTGTGGTGAGGAGTGGCTGGGGAAGCACATGGTGATATACAAGAACCATGAGATCAAAGCAAGCTGGAATTCTAAGGCTGGAGAACTGCCAAGATTCAGTTCTTGCCAAGGTCAAGAACTGCCAAGATTCAGTTCTTGCCAAGGTCAAGAACTGCTGAGATTCAACTGCCAAGGTCAGTAGACTTTGGGTGAAGACTGAGATTGGGAGTTCTTTGTAATCAAAGCATGGAAGCATGACCTAATCTATCTTGACCAATCTCTGTTTCAACTTCATTGTGCCTTTCTTTTTGACTGCACCATGCAGGATCTTAGTTCCCTACTGCCACTGCTACTGCTAAGTCGCTTCAGTCGTGTCCGACTCTGTGTGGCCCCGTAGACGGCAGCCCACCAGGCTCCCCCGTCCCTGGGATTCTCCAGGCAACAACACTGGAGTGGGTTGCCATTTCCTTCTCCAATGCATGAAAGTGAAAAGTGAAAGTGAAGTCGCTCAGTTGCGTCCGACCCTCAGCGACCCCATGGATTGCAGCCTACCAGGCTCCTCCATCCATGGGATTTTCCAGGCAAGAGTACTGGAGTGGGGTGCCATTGCCTTCTCCTCTTAGTTCCTTAACCAGGGATCAAATCCATGTCCTCCGCAGTGGAAACAGAAGTCTTAACCACTGAACCGCCAGGGAAGCCCCCATTTTACCTTAAATGGCTGCTTTGGGACAATAATTTTCCCTCATCAAGACCCATGCATGATCTTCTCTGAAGCCTGCGGGATTAAGATATCAGATGTTCTAAACATAAGGTAAAAACTTAATATTTCTTAGGTTTGGGATCTCAGACATAGGTGTGTCTCTGTCACAGTGAAAAGAAAAAAAGAGGAATGAGTTTTACTTTCTTTTCTTTCCCGAGAACAAAAATAGATAAAGAGAACAGTGAGCAGACTTGGTCACTTCTAGTTTTTACTTTAACTATTCTTAATCTGTAGACTGTAACTAAATTTGCTTTTCTCAAAATTAACCTACTATGTAAATTACATCCTGCACCTATCACTCCCTAACTCTGCATGAGCTACATTCTGTGCCTATTATTGACTCTATGCTAATTACATCCTGTACCTGGTGCTTACCTTTACCACAGACCACCCTTTGTAGTTTTCTATTTGCATTTCAGAAAAGAGGCCATAGTACAATAAACCAGGACAAATGGACTCAATGACTGGGCTACTGGACTGCCAGGCCCAATTACCAGGCTACCTGATGCTAGCTATGACTGTTTTGAAACAAAGCAGAAAGAATGCAAGACCTTTTTTTACTGTGAGCCCTAAGACTATGAGACCCAGGTTATATAAAGTCTCTCGGTTCCCCTAGCAGGGGATTGGAGATGGGGGAGTGGGGGAGAGCAAGTTCTTGAGGCTCTAGCCTGCTGTTTCCCCTCAGGCTGGCTGAGGATTGAAGCCATTCTATTTCCTCTAAACTCTGTCTCCATATTTTTTATTCAGCTTCAGTGTACAGAGAAAGCCGATATTTTTGCAGCAACACCTCTGTTATATTTTACCTTATTTACTTTAATAACTATAACCTAAGTGATAAAGGTTAAGTCTTCCCAAACAATTCTGGGTTCCCAATATCTTTCACGATGTCACTCAGAAAACAGTCAATCAGAGATAATGCCCTTAAGACCTGTGTTCTGGCCTGTGCTTCTTGTGAAGAATCCAAAAAACTTTCCTATGTTTTAGCATATTCTGAACTGGAGCTACGGCCACCCAAAGCTTAATATGTATTTAGCAGGGAGGAGGATACACAACATTCATCTTCATCTGGCTTTTTAAATTTCAGTGGAGCCCCTTGGAAGCAGAACCAATAATATAATTCCCATGGTGCTTAGCATTACCTTGACTTAAACCAGGATTTCTCAACCTCACTACTACTGACATTTTGGGCAGGGAAATTCTTGTTGTGAGGGACTGTCCCGTGTATCGTGGAACGTTGAGCAGTGTCCGTGGCCTTGACCCACATCCTGGGCAATAGCACATCCCCGTTATGACAACCCCAAATGCCTTTAGACGTTGTCAAATGTTCCGAGAGGCACAATTGCCTCTGACCAGGAACTACTGGCCTAAACGAAGGTGTATTTCTGCGATATTGTTGAATGATGACAATTTAAAAATATCAGGTTTAAAAGCATGAAAAGGGTATTAAATGTAAAACATTATCAAGATCCGTATTTAAGAACAGTCACAGTAGAGGGCTTTCCTGGTGGCTCAGTGGTAAAGAATCTGCTTGCCCATGCAGAAGACGTAGGTTCAATCCCTGATCAGGGAAGATCCCACAAGCAGTGGAGCAACAAAACTCGTGTGCAACTATTAAGCTTGTGCTCTAGAGCCCGTGCTCTAAAAGAAGCCACCACAATGAGAAGAAATCTGTGCACTGCAACCAGACCCATGGACTGTAGCCCGCCAGGCTCTTCTGTCCATGAGATTTTCCAGGCAAGAATACTGGAGTGGGTTGCCATTTCCTTCTCCAGAGAATCTTCCCAACCCAGGTCTCCTGCCCTGCAGGGAGACTCTTTACCAACTGAGTTATCGGAGAAGCCCATAGAGTAGCTTGGCTCCCCATAACTAGAGAAAAGTCCTTGAAGCAATGAAGACCCAGCATAGCCAAAAAAAGAAAACGTACACTGTAGATATTTAAATGAAAGCAATGGTCCTGCCATTCTTTATTTCTCACAATAATACATATTTACAGAAGAAAAAGAATTGTATGTTTTAAATTCTGATCATTATACAGAGTTTTTGCAGTTGAATAAAAGGATGAATCTCTTAGTGACCTTTAAAAGTAACTTCAATGCTAATCGAAGGTACTAATTATATGTTAAACACGTTTAATAACTGTTGTTAAGCTCACTTGAAAACACAAGACATTTAGCACCCGGTAAAAGTAATAAAGCAATATCATTTGAGCTAAGACCTTTTCAGAGATCTGACTTAGAAGTATCTTCATCATAGACTTGCAATCCAATTTCTCAACATACATTTTAGAAACTTGGGAGAAAAAACACGTTAAAGGAAAATCTCCATAGCTTTTTGTAGGATTTAAAGACTTTAGCCTTTTAAGAATCACATGTGAATCAGTTTTTCCCTCAAAAGGCCTTGAAACATTAAAAAAAAAAAAAAAGGAACAAGATTTTTGTTATTAATCAAAAGCTTCAAATACTGGTTTTCATTTTTTTAAAACAATGTCTTATAAATTTTTTTAATAAAAGTTAAAGGCACAGTGAAACAATGAATAAGAGTTGCACATCACTATTTTAGAACTCAAAATAATGCAAAAGATAAAATAATTGCGGCGGCCAGCACCTCATCTGTCCTGTAGGGGGCAAACTTCGGAAAATAGTGAAGGAAGGGAAGCCTGGAGAGCTGCACTCCATGGGGTGGCAGAGTCAGATGTAAACCAGCGGCTGAACAAGGGGTAAACTTACCATAAGAGGAACCAAAAGACAGGAGGCAGAATTGCTGTACTGAGGTTTAACAGTGGCAGGTGACTTAAAGCTTTACTCACAATACAGTTTTTAAGTTTGGAAGTTTTTTCATGTTTTACAGATTTAAGGATACCTTTGTATTGCTCAGAATTAACCAAAATTTATTTTCTGGTTAGTAAGTACTCATACTCGGAAATATATTCTTTTATTTTTCAGGGACGAGATTTTTCAATCTAATGATTATCTCTGGGAAGTTCCTCTCCTTTTGTCTTTGTTGCCCAATAGGTTTTGCTTTATTGGATAACCCATCCAAACTGCAGGAAGAGATGTCGTGAAACTTCAAATCTGTTGTCAGTTGTTAGCAGCTGTGAAAAGCAAGCTTGGAGCCAGTATCTAAAATAGGAGGAAGTGACTTCCCTGGCGGTAGCTAAGACTCTGTGCTCTCAATGCAGAGGGCCCAGGTTTGATCCTTGGTCAGGGAGCTAGATCCCACATTCTGCAACTAAGAGTTCAAATGTTGCAACTAGAGAGTCTGTGTGCTGCGGCTAAGACCCAGTGCAGCCAAATAAGTTAAAGCAAAAAAGCAAAAGGGAGGAAAGAAAGCCTGTAGATTTCATCCAGGTTTATGCTTTTCTCATTATCTTGTTGTGGATGGCAGAACAGTAAACAAGGTTTTGAAGAAGTAATGGAAAATTTACTACAGAAAATTTAGGGGAACGTGACTATTGACTACATTTATAAACAAGTTTATACACAATTACAATTAAGAAACTATAATCAAAGAATGTTTTATCCTCATGAGTTGAAATCACTAGTCTTTATAACTTCTTTGCTTGCTTTCAAGATGGAAATATTCCATATCCAGACTTGTTAAAGAGCCAAATATGAAAAATGGAACCATCAAAGGAGTGGTGGCAAGCACTAAGCATATAGTTACTTGAAGAACTAAAGACTAGATGGAGGGTAGAAGGGAGAGAGTATTGTAGATTACACCAGTATATTCTGAGGTTTTTTTTTTTGGCTGTGCCATGTGGCTTATGGGATTTCAGTTTCCCAAACAGGAACTGAACAAGAGTCCCTGGCAGTGGAAGCACAGAATCCTAAGCACTGGACCACCAGAGAATTGCCTGAAAACGTTGATATCATACAACTTTATTTCTTTATTTTTTAGTACAACTTTAAAAATAGAAGATTGGGGAGAACAAATGAAAAACATTTTTAATTGTTCCAGCTATCATAATGGTGGTGGTTTATTAGTATTATTATTTTGAGACTGTTGCATTTGTAAGGCAGTTGAAGAAAACAAATAATTGTGGTATATTCCTATGTCCTTGAAAATCTGGACTCTCAGTACAGAAAAATAAAAGACACAACTGTAATAGAAAGGATTAGGCAAAAACCTTGCAGTACTTAATTTGATTTGGAAATATCAAAATAACTCATAAAGTGTTCTTAGAGAAAAAAAGGTATTTCTTAGCTCTCTCCTAGAAACAATAACCAACCTAGCGACAACAAATCTGACAGTCCCAAATAAGGTGTTGAAGCACTGTTTCTCACTGAAGGAACCAGGCTTCTTAAGAGAAATGGCCGATTCCAGATCTGGTTCAAAAACATACAAGTTGAGCCTGGAGACTTGTCACAGGAGACTACAGGAAGCCATTAAAGACTGCTAGAGTAGTGTCAAAAGGACTCAGAGTCAACTTGATAAGGCTCCCACTGACCAAAAACAGGACAATTTGAGCTTTAATAGGGCAATACTCAACATGGATTAAAGTCCATCGAGTATGTTTAAATCCATGAGTTCACTACACTTAAAAAAGTGATGTACAGAAGATGATAGAAAACAAGTTTATAAGCCTGAAAATTGATAAATCAAGGAAAAGATTCAAGTATTTATTTTTCTTTTCCTCTATGAACTTGACCACTGGTTAAACAAACAGTAGACAGGGGGAACATCTCTTTATATATAAAAATGTTCCAACTAATAAATGAAAAAGAAATGACAGAAACTCTAACCCACAACAAATCAGTGGATCTAGGCATATCCATCTCAGCTGACATCAGAAAAAGAGCAAACCAGACATTTTCTGCCCTCTGTTGAAATAATACACCATGATCTATATAGTCTGGTCAAAAGGTTGAACCTGAGTCTGCTCAAACCTCTGGATCCATGCATCATATCCAGATGACAGAAGAACATGCTGAATTGAGCCATGAGTATGCTATTAACAAAATACAGATAGTTGGGTATGTATAAGACCAGGTTCTTCAACAGATAAATTTTAAGGGAAAGAAAGAAGGGGGAACCCATAGATTAAAAAGAGACATTAAGAGATATAGCTAACAAAGCAATTTTAAGTGAGTAAGATTAAAAACTAGTATAGAGATACAGACTTGGGGGATAAACTAAGAAATACAAGGAAGTGAGTACTGTTAAAATCAATGTAGTGGTTACTTCTGCGGGGCTGGGGAAGAGGGTTGTTAACTTTGACAGGACACACAGAGGACATCCAAGGTGACTGGCAGAGTTCTAAAACACTGTTTCCTTACGATAATGAAATAAGCTATACATCTTCTGTTTGGTTTTCAGTATTTGTTTAATTTTTCTAAAAGATAAAACTAAGAAAAAAAAAATCAAAGCCCTTAGGATTTTCCACTAAAAATTATGGATGGGAATACTTCTGCTGTAAATCTCAGCTGATGGTTCTTAAGAAGTTGCCTATATTATAGAAATATTTCTAAATAATAAGCTACAAATATTTGAAAAATATAATATTAAATTCTTATATGTGCATAGTTATAAAAAGTCAAAGCACTAAGTATACATTCCTAACATGAAATTACAGTATTGTTACAGTATTGTGTTATGGATTTGGTTAAATGATCATTGTTGACTTCCAAAATTTTCCTTTCCTACTCCCATACAAGGTTATGGGTGTCATTCTATTAGTTGTTAGAACATGAGCACTGAAACAGATCTCACATTTCCTTGAGTATCCACACTTTGTTTCACTCTCCATAGAACAAAGATTAATTATCTTGTCCAATCATAAGAGTAGTTATCAGTATGTAACATTACACACAATGTCATCCGATTTGCAAATAAAGATCCTTCACCCACATACTCAGCCTTATATTCTCTTTCATGTATTAATGGCAGATGGAGACTTTTTTGCTGTTAAGTGTCTCAGAAACTAAAGAACATAAAACAGACCTAAGTCATCAAAGTGAAAGCAGTTTTAAAATGCAATACAACAATAAACATGGACAAACATATAATGTGTTGTACTCTTTTCTGCTCATCAGACATTGACAGCTTCCCTACAATTTTTCAAGCAGCATCTTAAAAAAAATGGTGCAATTGTACGATATCCTCTTTTCTTTTAATACAGTTATGCGGTATTCGAGTGATTCACGTATTCCAGAAGTGACCGGTCTAAGACCCTTTGGATAAGAGCTTCCTCAATTATATTGAAATCCTACAATAAAGAAAAAAAATTAGAAACATACAGTCAGACATGACAGTTTTCAGCAACTGGCGGATGAATGTTAAGACAATGCCTCATTTTGCCAAGTAAAGCCCTGAATTCAATCCCCAAGTTTCCATACACACACAAAAAAAACTCATAGAACCCAAGACTTTTGCTCTGGGGCTTGTGCATTTTCTATTTCATTTCCACTGTCTATCAGTTAACTAGCTATCATTATTAATAAAATAATCTTGATCTGGAATTTAAAGTTTTTTATCTGATCTAACTATAATAGTTTTTAGCCAATATTACAAATCTGGGTCAGAGTGCTACGCTCCACATAAACATATAATATGGAGTGAAGTTAACACACTCTCATATGATTCACCATTCCCAGCAGTACTACTGAATATCTAGTTCTGAAAAAAAAAACTGTTGGAAACAAAACACTCTTTCTCCTTGCCTCCTTAAGTCAAAACTGAATTCAAAACTTTAGGTCAGCACATTCTCTAAGTAAAACAAAAACTAAGAGCCCCATCTTCTGCAATCCATCTCCTCTTCACCAGTAAACTAAGAAAATAAAATCTTTATTGGAAGTTCACTCTAAAACACAAAAGCAAACAAATAAAGCCCACAAGAAAGTCATAAAACAGAGCAGAGTACAATATTTGGACTTAATGCCAGGTTGCTGTTCAGTAGGTAAGTCATGTCCAACTCTTTGCAACCCCATGGACGACAGCATGCCCGGCTTTCCTGTCCTTCACTATCTCCTGGAGTCTGCTCAAACTCATGTCCATTGAGTTGGTGATGCCATCCAACCATTTCATCCTCTGTCTCCCTTTCTCCTCCTGCCTTCCATCTTTCCCAGCATCAGGGTCTTTTTCAATGCCAGGTTGTTCTGAGGCAATTTATTAACTTTTGAGCATCAGATACTTCATAGCTAAGTAAGGATAATCATAAAGTATGTATTTCACACAAGTTGCTATAAGGAATGAAATGAGACAACTTGCATAAAATGCCTAGCATAGTAGTTGGTAGTTGAGGAAACACAAAAGTCAAAAGAACACTGTTTTGACCTCACTTCCACATCCAAGAATGTGATTTTGAGGGGGTAGAGAGTATTCTCACCAAGGTGACCTCTTCCTGGCCAGCCCCAGGTCATACTGTAAATGATCTTGAAGAGAATGGACTGAACAATGAAGAATCAGAACAGGTATGGAACCAACTTGGCTTTTAGAACATCTCATGGAGCTATGATAAATACAGGAGCCCCTACGTTTTATGAAAAAATGATGACACGTGGCTCTTGCGAGGGCTTGTGTACCTTAGTGGCCAGAAAAGACATTATTTGAGAGATGGAGGAGAGATTATGAAGCCTGTGGTGTGGTCTGTTCATTCTTCAAGTGGTCCTAATATTTCCATTTAGTCTCTCACCATCTCCAGTTTGCTTAACATCCACGCCCAAACTGAGTAAATCGCTTGACGTGCATCATCTCATTTAATCCCCATGAGAGCGTTTGGAAACAGTATGTACTTTGCATAGACCTTACTTTAACAAATGAACAAACAGAGGCTCCAAAGTTAAATACATTGCCCAAGGTCACAAGTTGTGACAGGACTGTTACTGAAACCCAGCTTCCTTGTGTTGAATCTGGATAATCAGAATGCATGGAGAAAATTTCCAAATGACAGCCTTCAACAATTATTAAATTCCATTTAAACTGCATAAAAAGAAAATAGTCAAAATCATGTGAAAATTATATGCAAATTCAAATTTAACTTTTAACATTTCATGTATTTCAATAGACGTAACAATATAATGTACCGTTTTAGAACATGGCTATGAATGTCCCCATGATAAGCAATCCCATTTGCTGAAAGGGACTCATGGAACAATGCATCACTCTCACAGGAAAATGCATGGACCAAAGCAGAACAAAAGCTATGCTAAATGCAAAAAAGCAAAATGGCTGTCTAAGAGGCCTTACAAATAGCTGAGAAAAGAAGAGAAGTGAAAAGCAAAGGAGAAAAGGAAAGATATAAGCATCTGAATGCAGAGTTCCAAAGAATACCAAGGAGAGATAAGAAAGCCTTCATCAGCAATCAATGCAAAGAAATAGAGGAAAACAACAGAATGGGAAAGACTAGAGATCTCTTCAAGAAAATTAGAGATTCCAAGGGAATATTTCATGCAAAGATGGCCTCGATAAAGGACAGAAATGGTCTGGACCTAACAGAAGCAGAAGACATGAAGAAGAGGTGGAAAGAATACAGAGAAGAACTGTACAAAAAAGATCTTCACGACCAAGATAATCATGATGGTGTGATCACTCACCTAGAGCCAGACATCCTGGAATGTGAACTCCAGTGGGCCTTAGAAAGCATCACTACGAACAAAGCTAGTGGAGGTGATGGAATTCCAGTGGAGCTGTTTCAAATCCTGAAAGATGATGCTGTGAAAGTGCTGCACTCAATATGCCAGCACATTTGGAAAACTCAGCAGTGGCCACAGGACTGGAAAAGGTCAGTTTTCATTCCAATTCCAAAGAAAGGCAATGCCAAAGAATGCTCAAACTACTGCACAATTGCACTCATCTCACACGCTAGTAAAGTAATGCTCAAAATCCTCCAAGCCAGGCTTCAGCAATATATGAACCATAAACTTCCAGATGTTCAAGCTGGTTTTAGAAAAGGCAGAGGAACTAGAGATCAAATTGATAACACCTGCTGGATCATGGAAAAAGCAAGAGTTCCAGAAAAACATCTATTTCGGCATTATTGTCTATGCCAAAGCCTTTGACTGTGTGGATCACAATAAACTGTGGAAAATTCTGAAAGAGATGGGAATACCAGACCACCTGACTTGTCTCTTGAGAAACCTATATGCAGGTTAGGGAGCAACAGTTAGAACTGGACATGGAACAACAGACTGGTTCCAAATAGGAAAAGGAGTACATCCAGGCTGTATATTGTCACCCTGCTTATTTAACTTCTATGCAGAGTACATCATGAGAAAAGCTGGGCTGGAAGAAGCACAAGCTGGAATCAAGATTGCCTGGAGAAATATCAATAACCTCAGATATGCAGATGACATCACCCTATGGCAGAAAGTGAAGAGGAACTAAAAAGGCTCTTGATGAAAGTGAAAGAGGAGAGTGGAAAAGTTGGCTTAAAGCTCAACATTCAGAAAACTAAGATCATGGCATCCGGTCCCATCACTTCATGGGAAATAGACGGGGAAACAGTGTCAGACTTTATTTTTGGGGGCTCCAAAATCACTGCAGATGGTGACTGTAGCCATGAAATTAAAAGATGCTTACTCCTTGGAAGGAAAGTTCTGACCAACCTAAATAGCATATTCAAAAGCAGAGACATTACTTTGCCAACAAAGGTCTGTCTAGTCAAGGCTATGGCTTTTCCAGTGGTCATGTATGGATATGAGAGTTGGACTGTGAAGAAAGCTGAGGGCCAAAGAATTGATGCTTTTGAACTGTGGTGCTGGAGAAGACTCTTGAGAGTCCCTTGGACTGCAAGGAGATCCAACCAGTCCATTCTAAAGGAGATCAGTCCTGGGTGTTCTTTGGAAGGAACGATGCTAAAGCTGAAACTCCAGTACTTTGGCCACCTGATGAGAAGAGTTGACTCATTGGAAAAGACTCTGATACTGGGAGGAATTGGGGGCAGGAGAAGGGGATGACAGAGGATGAGATGGCTGAATGGCATCACTGACTCGACGGACGTGAATTTGAGTGAACTCCGGGAGTTGGTCATGGACAGGAAAGCCTGGCATGCTGTGATTCATGGGGGTTGCAAAGAGTCGGACACGACGGAGCGACTGAACTGAAGTGAACCTTTAGCTTGTTTTATCATTTCTGATAATGGGAAATTGAGTCATAAGTATCAGAACTATCCATACTATATCAGATTTTTCTTTCATCTTAAAAAAAATTCTGACTATAATAAGAATGGCTATGAGTTGGCCATTATTAATGGGTAGCTGATCAGCATACAGAGGTTCATTATATAATTCTGTCTACCTCTGTGTATGTCTAAAATTTGCTCATAATAATTTAAGTTGAAAACATTAAATAAACATGAGTTTTGTATTTTATAAAATTTAAATTAAAAATAGAGCCCGTGTGTCTCACTACATTGATAATGTTGTATCTGTTATTGGCCATTCAGTGTATTATAAAATGACTGCAAATTCTCTGAGCCATTTCATTACTGATATGATCCTCTCTCAGTTAATATGTTTTTAACTTCATAAAAATTATAACTATTTAGTGGGCGGCATTTGGAGAAGGCAATGGCAACCCACTCTAGTACTCTTGCCTGGAAAATCCCATGGATGGAGGAGCCTGGTAGGCTGCAGTCCATGGGGTCGTGAAGAGTTCTGCACTACTGAGCAACTTCACTTTCACTTTTCACTTTCACGCATTGGAGAAGGAAATGGCAACCCACTCCAGTATTCTTGCCTGGAGAATCTCAGGGATGGGGGAGCCTAGTGGGCTGCCGTCTATGGGGTCGCACAGAGTTGGACGCGACTGAAGCGACTTAGCAGCAGAGCAGCAGTGGGAGGCATTAAAGTAGAAATTAAAATAACTGGAAAGTGAAATCTGGGTCTTTATACAATGGCTAATTATTTACATCACAAAGAAAATGATTTTGTCTAAAGCAGGTAACTACTCTTAAAGTAGTTATATAAAATATATATATTTATAAAACACTATTTATGTGTCCTCTTTAATACTAATACTTAACACTGCAGCTATATATGCATTTTTCCTCTATAATCTTATAGTAAGACTTCTTATATTAAGAAAGGTAAGCTTAATTCAGCATAAAAACACAGTGTAGAAGTAAGAAAATATACTTACTAAGAAATCATCATAAAACAAAGTGTGACTGACTTGCAAATGTCTTATTAAGCTGCCATTGAAGCTGCTTCGATTCTCATTAGGTACTAAACGGCAAAGCGGACAGAACTGGAAATAAACAATATCAAGAGTTCAAGAAAGAATTTTAAATAATCATTAGTGTCAGCGATAAAAAATTAAATAACCGTTCAACAAAGTTAATTTTAATTTTATGAATCTATTGGCCATACCTTGGTATTATGTTTTAGAATTATATAAATATTAAAGCAATATAAACAAATAAAATTGCACTTCTTTCTTTATACACATTTCTTGTATATAAAGAGTATAACTATTTGTTTCATACTTACCACTTTATTATTTAAATAATATTACAGTCAGGAGGTGTGCCATAATTTAATTAGTTACCTACCTCTTGCAATACTAAAGTTTTCTTAGGTATGTGGATATCTTGCTATTACAAATTACATTATCTACATTGCTATTGTTGTTACAAATTATATTATCTATAGTTATATATCAAATTACATTTTTGAGGGGATTATTTTCTTAGGATAAATGACTATAAATGGAGATTAGAAGGTCACAGTTATGAACATTCATGGTTCATAATAAACACTACATATGATACATGATTATAGTTTTATATTACCACCAGCAATATAGATTATAATATACCAGCATCAGATATTAGTATTTACACATATTTTCCTAATTTAATAGCCATGAATGGCCATCTACAAAACCTTCTCATTTTGAAATATTTATAAGCTCAAAAGAAATGGCAAAATAATGCAGAGAGGTACATGTCACCATCACCCAGCTTCCCCAAAATGTTACTTCTTACATAACTATGGCATATTATCAAAACCAGGAAATTGGCAATTAACTAGACAACATCTGACTTAGATTTCACCAGCTTTTGCATGAACTCATTTTCTGGGGTGTGTATATACATTCTATGAAATTTTATAACACATACAGTCATATAACTACCAGCACAATCAAGAAACAGAACTGCTCTCTCACTACAAGAAACCCCCTTGTACTATCCCTTAACTTCTCTCCTGAACCCTGGCAACCATGGATTTGTTCTCTAGATCGGCCTTTTTTTTCTCTCTTTGCCTTACTGCCTGGCATGCAGGATCTTAGCTCTCTACCAGTATCCAGAGCACGCCCCTTGCAGTAAGCTGAGTCTTAACCACTCGACCCCTAGAGAAGTCCCACAAATGGATGCCACTCTTATCACCTAAGCAGATACTGCCAGTACAGCATAGCAAGTGCTGTAATCAAGATCTGAACAGACAACTGTTAAAGACTGATAAGGGAATCATTACTTTTTTTTCTGAGAAGTCAGGAAAGGATTCAGCCAAGTTGCACGCAGCTGGTGTGAATCTTGAAGAACGAGTCAGCCATAGCAGAGGAAAAGCACCACAGGCAGGGAAAGCAAAGTGGAAAAAGGCAGGAAACCCTAAAAGGACCGGGCCTGCTTAGGCAATGGGAAAATGCTCAGTGAACCTGGAGACAGGGCATGTTGGGGGCAGCCGGGGGAGGAGAGTTTGGAACAGTAAGTTGGAACCAGTACTAATTGACATACACTCTTCTGAGCAGCTCATGTGATTTCTGTTCTCCCCGTATCGAGTCAGAGGAACAGAGATGACTAAGCCTTGGTCCCATGATTAAGGAGCTTTGAGCCCAGTGGACAGGAAATCTACAGAAAACCTGGAATTTCAAGCAAAGTAGTTTTTCTTTTCAGTCTGATGTTAAGAGAACTAGTGGAGGCATCAGACTTCAGGTGTATAGACAATTTAGTTGTGTGAAGAGACTTTCACCAGAAAGACACTACAAAACAATGGGTGACAGTCTACACTACTTCAAAAATTTCTTCTGTTTCTTAAATTGGGGAATTTGACATAAGGAAGGAGAGGGTAAGAATAGGAAAGGGAAAGAAATGGTAAAGTGAGAGACTGATGATCATGACCTAAGTACTTAAGTGTTCACCTACACTCTCCCTAAGGTTGTTGTTGTTTAGTTGCTTGATTGTGTCTGACTCTGCAACCCCATGGACTGCGGCACTCCAGGCTTCTCTGTCCTTCACCATCACTTGGAGCTTGCTCAAACTCATGTCCATTGAGTCGGTGATGCCATCCAACCATCTCATCTTCTGTCATCTCCTTCTCCTCCTGCCTTCAATCTTTCCCAGCATCAGGGTCTTTTCTAATGAGTCAGCTCTTCACATCAGGTAATCCAAGTATTGGACCTCCAGCTTCAGCATCAGTCCTTCCAATGAATCTTCAGAACTGCTTTTCTTTAGGATTGACTGGTTTGATCTCCTTTCAGTCCAAGAGACTCTCAAGAGTCTTCTCCAACACCACAGTTCAAAAGCATCAGTCCTTCGGTGCTCAGCCTTCTTTATGGACCAACTCTCACATCCATACATGACTGCTGGAAAAACCATAGCTCTGACTGTACAGACCTTTGTTGGCAAAGTAATCTCTCTGCTTTTTAATATGCTGTCTAGATTTGTCATAGCTTGTCTTCCAAGGAGCAAACGTCTCTTAATTTGATGGCTGCAGTCACCATCTGCAGTGATTTTGGAGCCCAAGAAAATAGAGTCTATCACTGTTTCCACTGTTTCCCCATCTATTTCCCATGAAGTGATGGGACCAGATGCCATGATCTTCATTTTCTGAATGTTGTTTTAAGTCAACATTTTCACTCTCTTCTTTCACTTTCATCAAGAAGCTCTTTAGTTCCTCTTCACTTTCTGCCATAAGGGTGGTCATATGCATATCTGAGATTATTGGTATTTCTTCTGGCAATCTTGATTCCAGCTTGTGCTTCATCCAGTCTCACATTTCGCATAATGTACTCTGCATACAAGTTAAATAAGCAGGGTGACAATACACAGCCTTGACATACTCCTTTCCCAATTTGTAACCAGTCCGTTGTTCCATGTCCAGTTCTAACTGTTGCTTCTTTACCTGCAAACAGATTTCTCAGGAGGCAGGTAAGGTGGTTTAGTATTCCCATCTCTTGAAAAATTTTCCAGTTTGTTGTGATCCACACAGTCAAAGGCATAGCCAATGAAGCAGAAATAGATATTTTTCTGGAACTCTCTTGCTTTTTCTAGGATCCAACGGATGTTGGCAATTTGATCTCTGGTTCCTCTGCCTTTTCTAAGTCCAGCCTGAACATTTGGAAGTTCTTGGTAAATGTACTGTTGAAGCCTGACTTAGAGAATTTTCAGCATTATTTTGTAGCATAATAAATGAGTACAATTGTGTGGTAGTTTGAGCATTCTTTGGCATTGCCTTTCTTTGGGATTGGAATGAAAACTGACCTTTTCCAGTCCTGTGGCCACTGCTGAGTCTTCCAAATTTGCTGGCATACAGACTGCAGGACTTCTACAGCATCATCTTTTAGGATGTGAAACAGCTCAGCTGAATACAATCACCTCCACTAGCTTTGTTCGTAGTGATGCTTCCTAAAGGCCCACTTGACTTTGCATTCCAGGATGTCTGGCTCTAGGTGAGTGATCACACCATTGTGGTTATCTGGGTCATGAAGATCTTCTTTGTATAGTTCTTCTGTGTATTCTTGCCACCTCTTCTTAATATCTTCTGCTTCTGGTAGGTCCATACCATTTCTGTCCTTTACTGTGCCCATCTTTGCATGAAATGTTCCCTTGGTATCTCTAATTTTCTTGAAGAGATCTCTAGTCTTTCCAATCTATTGTTTTCCTCTATTTCTTTGCATTGATCACTGAAGAAGGCTTTCTTATCTCTCCTTGCAATTCTTTGGAACTCTGCATTCATATGGGTATATCTTTCTTTTTCTCCCTTGCCTTTCACTTCTCTTCTTTTCTCTTGTAAAGCCTCCTTACAAGAAAGGAGGCTATTTGTAAGGCTACTTGTAAGGCCTCGTCAGACAACCATTGCCAATTTCCTAATGTCAGCTCATCCTTTACTATCTCTCTTTATTCAGATATGCTCCCAGACCATACTACTATTCAGTTCAGTTTAGTCGTTCAGTTGTGTCCGACTCTTTGCGACCCCATGAATTGCAGCACGCCAGGCCTCCCTGTCCATCATCAACTCCCGGAGTTCACTCAGACTCACGTCCATAGAGTTGGTGATGCCATCCAGCCATCTCATCCTCTGTCGTCCCCTTCTCCTCCTGCCCCTAATCCCTCCCAGCATCAGAGTCTTTTCCAATGAATCAACTCTTCGCATGAGGTGGCCAAAGTACTGGAGTTTCAGCTTTAGCATCATTCCTTCCAAAGAACACCCAGGGCTGATGTCCTTTAGAATGGACTGGTTGGACCTCCTTGCAGTCCAAGGGACTCTCAAGAGTCTTCTCCAACACCACAGTTCAAAAGCATCAATTCTTCGGCACTCAGCTTTCTTCACAGTCCAACTCTCGCATCCATACATGACCACTGGAAAAACCATAGCCTTGACGAGATTGTCCTTTGTTGGCAAAGTAATGTCTGCTTTTTAATATGCTATCTAAGTTGGTCATAACTTTTCTTCCAAGGAGTAAGCATCTTCTAATTTCATGGCTGCAGTCACCATCTGCAGTGATTTTGGAGACCCCAAAAAATAAAGTCTGACACTGTTTCCACTGTTTCTCCATCTATTTCCCATGAAGTGATGGGACCGGATGCCATGATCTTTGTTTTCTGAATGTTGAGCTTTAAGCCAACTTTTTCACTCTCTACTTTCACTTTCATCAAGAGGCTTTTTAGTTCCTCTTCACTTTCTGCCATCAGGGTGGTGTCATCTGCATATCTGAGGTTATTGATATTTCTCCCGGCAATCTTGATTCCAGCTTGTGCTTCTTGCAGACCAACAATTTTACAGCATACATCAAAAGATACTGGCCTCAAAAAATATAGATTCATAGATAATAACTTCCTGGTTACTAGTGGGGAGAAGGAAGCAGGGAGGGGCAACATAGAGGTAGGGGATTAAGAGATACAAACTATTATGTATTAAATAAGCTACAAGGATATATTGTATAACACAGGGAATATAGCTAATATTTTATAATAACTATAAATGGGTACAACCTTTACAAGTTGTGAATCACTGTATTGTATACCTATACTTGTAACTCATATAACATTGTACAACAACTATACTTCAATTAAAAAAAAAAAAAAAGACGTTGGCCTCATCTCAGTATGGACTTGATCTGATGGTGAACACAATGGGTAAATAGCCACCATATTAGAAGCTACCACCAATTTCAGTCTTTTGGAACGTCTGTTATGATGGATACCCAGCTCTGTCTGTGGTTTAGATTAATCCCCACGGCAGCTCAGTCAATTGAAGAACACTTTTTATATAATGGTAAATACCATTTGAGGAAGAAATTAAAGATAACTGAATCCAATACCAAAAGAAAAGAGTCATGCATTGAAAATAATTATGGGCAAATCTTCCACCAAAATTAAGGTACCAGATTGAACACCTAATAATAGGAGTTTGGAAGCAAATCTAATGAAGATTTTCTTCCTTCCAAAACATTTATGCATGTACATTCCCACTGCTCCATAAAGCTACAGATATTCTGAATACCCATGGAAATAAACTGCTGTGGGGATTAGGGCTCAGCTTCTGTCAATACAGTTTTTAATTTCAAACCAAATGAAGTCCTGTCCCTTCTCACAAAGAATGAATCTCAGGATCAAGGCAGAAAATAAAACTACCTTTGAACTTGGATGGATGGAACTATGATTTTTACAATATCCTATTTTTCATATCACTATATCTATCCTACCGTAGCTAAGTTCTCCACCAAGAGCTGGGCCTACAATGTTGAACAAAGAAATTATTAATAAGTTCTATGGCTTCATGAACCTATTAATTTGGAGGGAGAGACAGACACAAAATAAACACACAACATACAACTGTGATAAATGAGAAAAAAAAGCAAGAGCTGAAAATAATTTTGGCGTCAGGGAACTGAGATTTAAGGTGAGTTCTAAAGGATAAATAAGAACCAACCACTGAAACAAAACACTGGACAAAGAGGATAGCCAGAAAGTGGGGTTCTTGCTGAAATATCTTCCCTTAATATGATAAAATACTAAATTTCTCTGGAGTGGTCTCATAATTCAATCTGAAGCATGCTGTATCATTTGCCTCTTTAAGTCTAATATTACATAGATATACTTTTAAAAAATGCAGCAGAATATAATTACTGTATTATGAAAAGGACTTGTTGAAACTTCTTGATGTTCTTAACCTACTACCCTAGTTTGCTTGAGCAACTCAGAAACAAAGGATTAGTTGCTTGTGGCTTGATTTTTGAATTATCTAATTCTATCTGGAAGGCAGAATCCTTTGCTCAAATCTCTATCTAGAGACTACTTATATCTGTTAAGTCAGATGACATCACTGACCTTCTCTGCAGGCAAACCTAGCAATTCAGTCCTTTAAAGCAGTAATCCCTCACTACATTCCATGCCAATCCAGAGGCAGTCTTAGACTCAACCCTCCTTGTCCAATGACTTCCTTGAGGTATTTTCACATATGTGTCCCCATTAGTGCTGTGTAAATGCTGCCACAGGATCTGCCTCCAGCCTTTTCATAACCACAGGTTTAATCTGACTTCTAGTGGCAAACTCAAAGTCACTCAGTCGTGTCCGACTCTTTGCGACCCCATGTGCGATAGCCCACCAGGCTCCTCCAAGCAAGAATACTGGAGTCGGTTGCCATTCCCTTCTCCAGGGGATTTTGCTGATCCAGGGATCAAACCTTCATGTCCCAACTGCAAGCAGATTCTTTACTGTCTGAGCCACCAGGGAGTGGGGCCTGTCTTAAGCTTGTACACTCAATCAAGCATGAAACACTAACGGAGGAAACCTGAAGATATTCTGTTCCAGTAACCACTTTTACACAGCCCTAGTGTTTTATAGAACCATGACTTTTCTGAACAATCTGCTCCTGCCTTAAGCCAAGACAGCATCCTTCCCAGCTTGGGTTCCCCAACTGTGAGAGTACGCAGCTTCCTCTAGGAAATCTGCTCTAGCCTTGGTTTGATATGGCTGCAAACATCACCCAGTACCCAAGCATTACCACCTGATTCTTTTACTACCCTGCAATGCGGGATACCTGGGTTCAGTCCCTGGGTTGGGAAGATCCCCTGGAGAAGGGAACGGCTACCCACTCCAGTATCCTGGCCTGGAGAATTTTATGGACTGTGTAGTCCATGGGGTCCACAAAGAGTTGGGCACGACTGAGCGACTTTCACTTAGGCTTTTTAACTACTAAATTCCACAGGCAGTCTGATCCCATGATTCCTGATTTATTTCTATCCTTTGGCAGTTTTCTTCAGTGACTTCTATGACCTCTAAATAATAGAAGACCCAGCTTCCACGGGTGACCTTCAATCTGATGGCCAAACTGAGCAGCACATGGACAGGATTTCTGCTGGAAATGTGCCAATGGATACATCCAGTATCAATGGATAGACACGTAAGGTGCCTGCCCTGGATGGATGCTATAGTGCTGCCCATAGTCCAGAATGCCTAGTGTTCCTCCAGCCAGACCAGCACCTGGGCACTACTAGTCACGGCTCAGGCTGCGTTGATGATATCTCCTTCATAGGGTTGCTGGGAGAAGTTAAAGAGGCACTCGGTCAGTTCTGTTCAGTCGCTCAGTCATGTCTGACTCTTTTTGACCCCAAGCACCGCAGAATGCCAGGCTTCCCTGTCCATCACCAACTCCCAGAGCGTATTCATGTCCATCAAGTCGGTGATGCCATCCAACCATCTCATCCACTGTCGTCCCCTTCTCCTCCTGCCTTCAATCTTTCCCAGCATCAGGGTCTTTGGCATTCAGCTTTCTTTATAGTCCAAATCACATCCATACATGACTACTAGAAAAACCATAGCCTTGACTAGACGGACCTTTGTTGGCAAAGTACTGTCTCTGCTTTTTAATATACTGTCTAGGTTAATCATAGCTTTTCTTCCAAGGAGCAAGTGTCTTTTAATTTCATGGCTGCAGTCAACATCTGCAGTGATTCTGGAGCCCCCTAAAATAAAGTCTACCACTGTTCCATTGTTTCCCCATCCATTTGCCATGAAGTGATGGGACCGGATGCCATGATCTTCATTTTCTGAATGTTGAGTTTTAAGCCAACTTTTTCACTCTCCTCTTTCACTTTCATCAAGAGGCTCTTGTAGAGTCTTCTCTTGTGTTGTTGGAGAGTGTGTTTGCTATGACCAGTGTGTTCTCTTAGCAAAACTCTGTTAGCCTTTGCCCTGCTTCATTTTGTGCTCCAAGGCCAAATTTGCCTGTTACTCCAGGTATCTCTTGACTTCCTTTCACATTCCAGCCGCCTATAATGCAAAGGACTTCTTTTGGGGGTGTTAGTTCTAGAAGGTCTTGTAGGTCTTCATAGAATCGTTCAACTTCAGCTTCTTCAGGATTACTGGTCGGGGCATAGACTTGGACTACTGTGATATTGAATGGTTTGCCTTGGAAACAAACAGAGATCATTTTGTTGTTTTTTGTTCACTATGAAGGCTATTCCATTTCTTTTAAGGGATTCTTGCCCACAGTAGTAGATATAATAGACATCTAAGTTAAATTTCACTGAGTTCAAGAGGCACCCAGAATTCAGTGTATCGGGAATTCCCCTGCAGTCCAGTGGTTATGACTCGGCACTTTCACTGCAGGGGCCCGGGTTTGTTCCCTGGTTGGAGAACTGAGATCCTGCAAACTGTGCACGTGACCAAAACAAACCAAAAGACAAACCAAGAAAACTCGGTATGTGGTAGTCATTATTATGCCATCTTAATGTTTTCTTTCTTCTTTTTTAAATATTTACTTATTTATTTGGCTGTATCAGCTCTTAGTTGTGGCATGTGGGACCTAGTTCCCTGACTAGGGATTGAACGTAGGTCCCCTACATTGGGAGCTTGGAGTCTTAGCCACTGGACCACCAGGGAAGTCCCCCAATGCTTTCTTCAAGCTTCCTCTAGGAAGGTACCCCAGGGACCAATCGTAAAACACTTCCTTAGCTCAGTTCCTCCAAGGGCAACTTAAACAGGAAAAGCCCATGACAATCTCCACTGCTCCCCCAACACATATCAAGCTCCTAGCTAGCCATTCCAAGAACCAAACCCCTGGATCATTAGGGTGAATAAAAAAAGACCTTTGACTGTGCTGTGGGGCTTTTCTCTTGAACTTGCTAGTAGAGCACAGGTGTTTATGCCCCAGAGCTAGATAGACACTGGGCTTCAAACTATAGCTCTGCTTACTTACCAGCTGTAAGACTTAACCTCTCTGAGTCTGAGTTTACCGTTGGTAAAATAATAACCATCTCTATCTCATAGTATTGTTGTAAGTGCTATCTATCAATCATCTAATAAACTTACATTTCAACCTCATCCACCTTCCAAAAGGATTTTATGAAAAAAAAAAAAAAAACTTTAAAACTCCAAAACCCCCCAAACTTTTACATATATGAAACACACACACACACACACACATACATATTTTAGTTCTGTTTCAGTTCAGTTCAGTTCAGTTCATAAAATCCAAAATAATCTTCAAGGTATCATTTTACATCTGTCAATTTAAAAATAAATGTAACCCAATTTTGGCCAGTTAAGGTGAAAGCAGTTTACTCAACAATTGCTGACACAAATATAAACTGACACAAACTTTTTAGAATACGTTTTGAGTGTTAATTAAAACTTGCACTCTTGGGCCCCAAAATATCAATTTATGTAATTTCCTCTTAAGAAAAAAATGATATAGAAAGAAAAGTTTAAACCTACATGAACGTGAATGCAAATCCTAAAAACTGGCAGCAATCCAAACGTTAAAAACAAGTAAAATGGCCAAGTAAATGATGATGACCCATCATCACCCTGCCTTACCTCTCAACTATACAAAAATGAAAATTGTAAGAGCCACACTGCAAAGCAGAACTAAGAAAGGCAGCATTCACAATAGATCAAGGAAATAATAAACAATATGCATTTTAATCTGTGAGCCTATTGATGAATATTCAGACTCTGGAATAAAATAATGAATTGATTAATAAAGGTGAATGACTTCCTACTTTTCATGTCTAGTGTATTATTGCCTTCATAACCATATCTGCATTATTAAAAAATGTTTCTCAGTTAGGATGTGAGCACAGTTAGCATACTAACACTAAATCTTAACTATGCATTTTTGATCTGCTTAGTTGATTACGCCCATGATTATCTGTAAGAGACAATGTTGTCTAATTCCATAAATGAAAGAGTAATTGCGCACTGGTAATTCTTGTCAGTTTCAACTAGACACTTTCACATGGTGTTCATAGTCACAGAATCACTGTAACCTTGACATAAATTATCCTTTATGATATATCCATAAATAGAAGCCCATAAATGGATTTTCTAATGTATATCAAATTTAGATACTGCAGGAATATATAGTAACATAATTTCTCACCACAGGTCTCCTTTCTGATCTGTGATGAGTAATGCAATGATCCAGCAAACTGTCTTCATCCAATTCCTTCTGACAAAAAGGACATACACACCTGGAAATTGCATAGAACACAAATATTACTGAAATTACTGATAATTAGACAGCAGTCACTTAACTAGAGATAAAAAACAGAATGTAGGTGGATCTAGTTTCTAGTGCTCATTCTTTCGATTTCATATTCATTTTCCTATCCTGATAATAATCTTGGTGCCTAAATTTTTTCTCATGAGCAATGCAAATGTGTAACCTCACAGGGGCAGGACAGAGACACAGTTATAGTGCACTTGAAGCACTTTATTTTCTTTGGAAGGAAAGTACACTCTGAGCGCTCCATTAACTGAGAAACAGAGGATCATACCACCCAGCTGTATCTATGTTACTTTTTCTGTCTCTTTTACTTCTTTTTCTAATTCAGGTAACATCTGAATTGGGTGTTACTTGTTCTCCAACCAGAATATCTGATGACACTGGCAAATATAACCACAGATGTCAACTCACAGTATTAACATCCAGTGAAGAAAGAAAAACAGCCCACAACTATCTTGTTACTTCTTTATGCGCATCTAGGAGTACCTGTTCTTCGCATCTGTGTTGTCCAGTGGAGTAGCTATTAGGTATGTGTCTACCGAGCACTTGAAATATGGTCAATCCAAACTGAGATATGCTAGAAGTTTAAAATACACTCTGAAGTTTACAAGCTTTATATATAAAATGTCTCAATAATTTATATATTGATAACATGTTCAAAGGAGAATATTTTAACCAGTTGAATACATACATGAAAAATTAATTTCACTTGTTTTTACTTTTTGAATATTGCTACTAGAGAATTTAAAATTACATGTGTTCTGCATTATATTTCCATTGCATAGTGCTGCCTTAAATTCTTAGGGACAATACAGAGGCTTGGAATTTTTCACTCATTTTCCATTACAGATATAACTTCCTGTTCCCCAAGACATGTATTCTGGATAGTTTCCTTGCATAAGAACTTAAAAAATTTGAATTATAAGTTCTATAAAGCAAAGATTTCTATATTACATGCAAATATTAATCTATCTTGTAAGACTAATTAATCAACAACCCTTCTCATTTTGGTTATTTTAACTCTTTGTTGTTTAATTCTAACTAGCAGGATAAATTAGTATTCATATACTTTAAAATTTTCATATCAACTTTCCAATCAAACCACATGCTTCTTTAGCTCGCTTGTTAGCCTTCCTTCCTACTGGTCCCTGGGGCCAGTCTAACAGAATTCAAAACTCTTCTTAGAGCTAAAATACTCACAATTTACAGGAGTATGGAATAAATCTAATCCTATAATGAAAGGTACATTTGCAAAGTAATCTCTAGAGAAACATTTAGACTTCTGGATTATGAAATTTAAGATATATTGAAGTAGTATTTCTTAAAAAAAATTTTTTTGGCTGCATTGAACAGCTTATAGGATTTCAGCTCCCCAGTCAGGTATCAAACCTGGGCCCTTGGCAGTGAACGTGTAGAGTCCTAACCACTAGAGTGCTAGGGCATTCCCCTTTTTTATCTTTAAAAAAAATTTTTTTATTGAAGTAGAGTAGATTTACACTGTCACGTTAGTTTCAGGCATATAGCACAATAATTCAGTTGTATATACATGTATATACATTCTTTTTCAGATTCTTTTCCTTGATAGATTATTACAAAATATTAAGTATTTTGTCCTGTGCTAAAGTGAACAGGAACGAAAAAGCCTCTTGCTGGAAGTGAAAGTGGAGAGTGAAAAAGTTGGCTTAAAGCTCAACATTCAGAAAACGAAGATCATGGCATCTGGTCCCATCACTTCATGGGAAATAGATGGGGAAACTGTGGAAACAGTGTCAGACTTTATTTTTGGGGGCTCCAAATTAAAAGACACTTACTCCTTGGAAGGAAAGTTATGACCAACCTAGATAGCCTATTAAAAAGCAGAGATATTACTTTACCAACAAAGGTCCGTCTAGTCAAGGCTATGGTTTTTCCAGTGGTCATGTATGGCTGTGAGAGTTGAACTGTGAAGAAAGCTGAGCGCCGAAGAATTGATGCTTTTGAACTGTGGTGTTGGAGAAGACTCCTGAGAGTCCCTTGGACTGCAAGGAGATCCAACCAGTCCATTCTAAAGGAGATCGGTCCTGGGTGTTCATTGAAAGGACTAATGCTAAAGCTGAAACTCTAATACTTTGGCCACCTCATGCAAAAAGTTGACTCATTGGAAAAGATCCTGATGCTGGGAGGGATTGGGGCAGGAGAAGAAGGGGATGACAGAGGATGAGATGGCTGGATGGCATCACTGACTCTATGGACATGAGTTTGAGTGAACTCCGGGAGTTGGTGATGGACAGGGAAGCCTGGCGTGCTGCGATTCACAGGGTCACAAAGAGTCGGACAGGACTGAGCAACTAAACTGAACTGAACTGATACATGTAATTTCTTAAAATGAGCATAACTAACATTTATCTTCAGGAGAGGAAAATAAATTATACTGAATATCTCTACTGGATAGCTGAATTCATAGGAAGACAATGGTTTCAAAGCCATTATCTCCATTCAGTAGTACACAAAGCATTTATCTATTTCTTCAGCAGAGGCAAATGCCAAACTTTGTAATTCCTTTGCCATTCAGAATAGTTGTCCTTCAGTTGCTGAGCTGTATCCAACTCTTTTCCACCCTCTGAACTGCAGCATGCCAAGCTCCCCCATCCTCCACTATCTCCTAGAGTTTTAATGACCTAGATTTGTTTTCTTTTTTTTTTTAAGAAAAAATAATGATCAATATCCTCCGTTACACCTACTAGCTGTCTCTATCCTTCCTCCAGCCCCATATAAGATTACCCAGCAAACAGGTTGTAGGATTCAGAATGCCTGCCCCGTGCGTGTTCTTTCGTGTTAGAATATATACTGAGATGTCACTTTGTCCCTTCTAAAGAGTAAGCAGGAAAATGAGAGGGAGTGAGCTGGGAGACTGAGCAGTGGTGATGGAAAACTAAAGACAATAATCTCATAACCATCATCTCCTTCAGGACTCTTAGTCACAACACAGAGCCTAACAGAAACTGAACGGTTCTGCTTTCTATTTTTGGATCTTCCTCCATATAAACTTGTCTGAGGAAGCTTCCTCAATCTCTCCAGTGTCCAGTTGGTTCTCCCCAAAGTTTTTAAAGCAGAGAGAGGAAAATTCTTTTGTAATTACTGCTATTAATCATTGAAAACAAATGATTACTAATAAGAGGTATTATGATTAGGAGCCAAAACATAACCATATACATATTTTCATAATAAAAATGTTAAGCTTTCCAGCCCATGAAATTCTTTATAAGCATGTCAGATTTAGCATTAAAGCAAAGTGTACAGAAGCAAACCTTGCTGTTGTCTCTCCAAGCTCTTGCAGTGGTCCGTACTTATCTATGTACTTCTGGCATGTTCTTATGTGTGCTCTCATTTCACTGAGGCAAACCTGTATGAAAGCAGATCAAAATAAGCTCACTGTTCAAAAGAGGCTCATTTCAGTCAATGAAGTCTTCTGGGACCAACTTCACTGCTTTCTTTATTTCAAATAAGGTCATAGTGTGGGGTCAGTTGATTAAAAGGATGCAGTCAAGGTAATAGTTCAATCAATTTAAGGCATTATCAAGAATAACACTGATTTAAAATTTCTTTATAGTTAGAAGATCCGGGAGCTGAGTTCTTGAATTTGATTCTTTTAGAAAGCATATGTTTTTCAAAGTGAAAAAATATATATTAAATCAAATTTACTTTTTTTGGATACTATTACCTAAATTAGTGATGGAAAGAAGGAAGAAAGAAAAAGAGCAAAAGGAAGGAAAGGGGGAAAAAAGTAAAAAGAAAGAGAGAAAAAGAATAAATAAATGGATTTTAGAGATGTCCGGAGTAAGCAAAAAGAAATCCTGTGCTTCAGGGAAAGATATAAATACCATGGCTTTATAATACATCCAGTAGCATTACATGAATTCACAATACACAGCATACTTAATGGCCCCATTAAGAGCAAATATAAAGGACAGCTCTTGCAGTCCATTTTTATGAAGGCAGAATAAAGAGCCCTTGTCCTTCCAGATATACATTCAGAGATCCTAACCATGAGGGATCTGTTGCTGCATAGCACATATTCTACTAAATGTGTCATTAGAAACTCTGATAAGATCTGTGCTAAAGGAAGCTTTGTTAGGGTTGTGGTAAGGTAGCCGACCCACCCTGCTTCATTTTGCCCGAGCTACGGAAGTTCAACCTCAAACATGAAATCTGCCATCTCAAGGAAGCAGTCGTAACTGCTTCACAAAAGACAAAAATAAAAGCAAATGGAAACGTTAACAACAAATCCTTGCTTTATCATCTAAGAAGATGTAAAAGCTAGGACCGATGTAGGCAGCTCTCTTAAAACAGACTGCTTTACAACATTTAACATCCAACTTTGCACATCAGTGCTCTCTCCTCTCCCTGTGACTTTCGTTAAGAACAGTCCTTGATAACATTCCTCATATAAATGTAGCAATCTGGGGACTGTATCCTGATAAGTGAATTGATAAATTCATAGGGTGTCTACCCCAGACACAAAACTGAAATCAGTTGTCAGTGGTGGCAGGAGTATATAAGCCACTGCGCTTGCCTTAAAGGTGTTTATATTCTAATAGAGGAAAAACAAATGAACAAAGGATGTGAAGACAAGTAGATAGGAAACCGTTCAATACTGGGGATTGGGATACTCGTGGAATGGAGATCTGGCCAGGACTCACAGGAAGCAGAGTTGAGAATGCCTAATATCCCAGCAAGAGACAGATACAAAGAAATCTCCCAAAGGAAAGATCAAAATACTTGTGAATAATCAGAAATAGGTAGTGAAAAAAGGAAGCAGATTCTGACCCAGGATAATAGAGAGAATGCTCTTGTTTCTGACAGATACCAAAGAACTGGATAACAGAATAATACGCTGAGTTTGATTTTTTGCATGTTGAATTTTAAACGATGGCAAAATATCAAAATAAAAATAAGCAGTAATGATTACTAAGAATGTGAAAAGCTATTGATTTGAGCATTCATTTCCACAGTGCTAAAATGAATCCTATCCAGTGATGCTAGTGGTAAAGAACCGGCCTGCCAATGCAGGAGATGAAAGGGATGCAATTCAATCCCTGGGTCAGGAAGATTCCCTGGAGAAGGGAACGGCACCCCACTCCACTATTCTTGCCTGTAAAATCCCATGGACAGAGGAGCCTGGTGGGCTACCGTCGATGGGGTTGCAAGAGTCCGACACGACTGAGCATACAGTGCTAAAAGCCACTTGTGGTTTGTCTTTAATCTTTACAACCACCCTGTGACATGAACATTATCTTTTCCTTCAATTTACAAAGACTCAAACAATAACTCAGATTAATAATTTGCCCCAAATCACAAACAGTAAGTGAGAGAATTAGTGCTCAACCCTAAGATGTCTGACTCCAAAGACCATGCATAGATTCCGTAGTCTCACAGCCATGAACAGATTTAGGTCTTATATAAATACTCAAAAAATGCATTTGAGCATTTACTATGTTCCAGCCACCATTCAAAGTTCTTGATACAGAACCTAATAAAACAGACACAATCCTTACCCTCCTGAAATCTGGTGGGGATAATGGATAATGGACATTAAATTAAGTCACAAATATGTAATTACAAATGGCGACAAGTTAAAGAGAAAGCACAGAGTGCTAAGAGAAAGTGTTTAAGAGATTATAATTTAGATGAACAATCAGGAAAGGTTCTCTAAGAAATTGAGATCTTCAGTATAAGATCGCCCTTTTGATCTCTAGACAGGTAATATCTAGATATATTCCCCTTCGCAGTTCAAATGTAATGTATGTAAAACTTAAAACTTAACTCTGTAGATTCTTCTCCAAATTTGCTCCCCAAATTAGCACTTTCACCTACTCATCTCATAAACTTGGAAGCCATCTTTGACACCTCACTCTTATGCACCCCACATCCAGTTACTCACCAATTTTCTTCAACCCCTCTCTTAAATACACCCTGAAACAACCTCTTATTCCATACCGAATGCTCTTACGCTAACCCAGCTTCCCAACCACTTATCCTAAAGCCCACTAAACTGACTCCACCACTTCTGCTTTCGTTCCCTCCAAACCATTCTCCGTGCGCATGCCTGAGTGAGAGCTTAAAAATATAAACCCGATCAAAAGCTTACACTTTTTCTATGACACCCTATGGCATTTAAGATAAAATCTAGAATCTTGATCTAACCAGACTAGTATAGTATCAACGGTAACAGGGAGGCAGCGGTCAACAGAGATAAATACTGCCAAGCCCAGAGCACCAGAGATGGAATTACGCCACTGGGCTTGAAAATAAAGCTACTCACTGGGTGGGCTACAATAACATAATAGAGGCCACATAATAAGGGGTGAGGGGAGCAATGGGAAGGGAGGAAACGGAGGTGGTCGATGAAAGCACTTGTTTGAGAAATTAGGTGATGGTGGGCATCAGGTGACGGCTCTCCTGCAGTCCCTACTTATGAAACTGGAGGACAGGAAGAGGAGAGACTGAGACGATCCACTTTGAAATCCAAGTAGGATGAGGTCAAAGGCAGAGGTGAAATGACTAACTGTCTGACAATTTTCTCGGCGGTCTAAGCTGGTAACTATGAGCAAAGGCAGGGTGACGTACCAGAGTGTCACATTCGGTGCAATTCCGGAACTCAGATTTCATTCTCTTGGCGACATCAGCTGCTGGAACGCCTTCGGAAGGAAGATAGGCCCGGCAGTAAGGACAGGTCCACTTATTGTTCTTTAGACTGGTAGCGATGCAAGAACGGCAGAATCTACAGGACACAAACCAAGAACACGTCACTCTCCTTGACAGGAATTAAGGAGCCACCACTGGGGGTTCATGTGTGGAAACTGTATTTTAATGACACCTTGGATACTAAGAGCAGTTCTGCCAAGTGGAAGCTCCATCTACACTATTATAAAATAGACAACAGATGAGAACCTATTGAACAGCTCTGGGAACTCTACTCAGCACTCTGTGGTGATCTAAATGGGAAGGAAATCCCAAAAAGAGCGGATACATGCATACAGATAGCTGATTCACTTTGCTGTATAGCAGAAACTAACATAACATTGCCAATCAACTATACTCTAATAAAAATTATTAGAAAAAAAAAGAGCTCCATTTGCATCCTACACTTGCTGGAGAGTCTCTATCCTCCCTGTGAGTCACAGGTTCTCACCACATGTGCTAGACACATAAAAGGTGACAGGCAAGGTGGTGAAACAGCCTTCCTATAAACAGAATTCAAACTATAACTCAAATATCACTCAGCCACAAAAAAGAATGAAATAATGCCATTTGCAGCAACATGGATGGATCTAGAGGTGATCCTACTAAGTCAGACAGAGAAAGACAAATATCATATAATACCATTTAAATGCGGAATCTAAAAAAAATGATACAGATAACTTATTTGAGCAGACTCACAGACATAGAAAACAAACTTATGGTTACCAAAGGGGAAAGGGAGAGGGAAGGACAAATTAGGAGTTTGGGATTAACAGATAAAAACTACTACACACAAAATAGATAAGCAACAAGGATTTATTGTATAGCACAGGCAATTATATCAATATCTTATAATAACCTATTGATATAACAGAAAATCATCTGAAAAAGAATCTATATATCTATATGTATCTATGTTCAAATGAATCACTTTGCCTACACCTGCCATTTCCTTCTTCAAAAGTGAAAATTGCTCAGTCGTGTCCAACTCTTTGCAACGCCATGGACTATACAGTCCATCAGAATACTGGAGTGGGTAGCCTTTCCCTTCTCCAGGGGATCTTCCCAACTCAGGGATCAAACCCAGGTCTCCTGAATTGCAGGTGGATTTTTTACCAGCAGAGCCACAAGGGAAGCCCCCTGAGAGTAACACATTATAAATCAACTACATTGAAAAAAAAAAACCCTATAACTCAAAGGATATCTAACATACTCTTTTCTTTAATCTTATTTTACCTTAAAATTTGTGTGTCGGGGGAGGGGGGTAATAGGTCTTTGTTCTCTGGGTTTTTGTGTGTCAGATAAAAAACTAACAAGTTGAGGAGGTAAAAATACCAGACACATTATAAGTGTTCATAATTGTAAACTCATCCTCAGATATAGAAAATTACCTAATCAAAATTACCACTATTAGGAATGTCCTCCATGTCAATAAATACATTCTCTGGTTTTCTCAAAGATAATCTTGACAAAATATTAACATAATCAACAGAATTCACACAAAATCTTGACCTATTTACGGGAACTGTTGAAAATTAACTGCACACAGTAAAAGTGAGCATTTCAATAGGTTATACATATTAGCATAATTTGCTAGCTCTTGAAAAGTTCATCTATCATAGGTACACAATTCAAGGAAATTTCACAAACAAAATTCGCAAATAGTCATTGTGCGCGTGTGCTTAGTTGTGTCCGACTCTTTGTGACTCCATGGACCTTAGCCCACAAAGTTCCTCTGTCCATGGGATTTCCCAGGCAAGGATGTTGGAGTTGGCTGCCATTTCCTTTTCAAGGAGATCTTCCTGATCCAGGGAGCAAACCCATGTCTCCTTTATTGGCAAGTGGATTCTGTGCCACCCGGGAAGTCCCCTATTAGTCATTGTGATTAGCCATTACTGATTCTTGAAAGTATTTTCTTCTCCCTCTGTGATAAAACCCTTAATACACATAGAGGATACTTATGTCTGGCATTTGCTTGATGCTTTTCCAGTGGTCATTTATGGATGTGAGAGGTAACTACAAAGAAAGCTGAGCACCGAAGAATTGATGCTTTTGAACTGTGGTGTTGGAGAAGACTCTTGAGAGTCCCTTGGACTGCAAGAAGATCCAACCAGTCCATTCTGAAGGAGATCAGCCCTGGGATTTCTTTGGAAGGAATGATGCTAAAGCTGAAACTCCAGTACTTTGGCCACCTCATGCGAAGAGTTGACTCATTGGAAAAGACTCTGATGCTGGGAGGGATTGGGGCAGGAGGAGAAGGGGACGACAGAGGATGAGATGGCTGGATGGCATCACCGATTCGATGGATGTGAGTTTGAGTGAACTATGGGAGATGGTGATGGACAGGGAGGCCTGGTGTGCTGCGGTTCATGGGGTTGCAAAGAGTTGGACACGACTGAGTGACTGAACTGAACTGAACTATGTCTGCCCAGCACCCATTTCCCCTTACTCTTGCCACAGTATCCTGATTTTGCTCTGCAGGACCCACCCCTCTTATATGAGATCCAAACTGGTGGGACCCCAATTCAGGTGCCCACAATCCCTTGCTGAAGGCAGAGCACGTGATATCGACCAGACTGAGTGAGTAAACCGTTTCCCTGGGAGACGCATGCTAAACAGTGACACAAGAGCTGATTCAGCAATAACTTGATGGGACTGCCCTGCTCTTTGTATACAACCCTGGATCTGCCTGGGTTCCTACCGTTTTCTTCTTTTTGTTACTAATGTTGTTTGGAAACTTTATGTTTTGATATAATTTCAAACAAAACTTTTTTTAATCCTGTGCCGTGAGGCATGCAAGATGTTAGTTCACCAACCAGGGATTGAACCGGTGACCCCTGCATTGGGAGCCTGGAGTATTAACCACTGGACCGCCAGGGAAGTCCCCATAATTTCAGATTTGATACACTGCTTTTTATTTACAAAGTTTATAACAGACCTTAACTCATTTAACCTTAACAACCCCCTAAGAAAGATCATTATTTCGTTTACAGATAAGCAAACCGTGGTACATACTGGTTGTTACTTCTGCAAAGTCACAACTACAGAAAGTGCCTGAACTTGGTTAGTCTTAAGGTAGGTTTTCTTTTTCTTTTTTCTATTAAGCGGCAGTGTTCAGGGCTATAGAATTCTACTATTTTATGTTGACCAATCATGATATGATGGTATTAAATGAGTAACAGTTATATAAACACAACAGTAAAAGATGTTTAGGTGTTTACCAGTTTTCACAACCAACAATCAGACAAAAAAATAAAAGATAATTACAACTGGGAGCCATAAGGGAAACATGGTTAACCTAACAATATAAAATAATTATATACAATTTGGGGGGTGAAATAGAATGATGTGGTAAGTAGAAGTGCATACATGCATAAGTTTTCATCCACACAGCCAGTCTATGTCTTTTGGTTGGTGCATTTAATTAATTTACATCTAAGGTAATTACTGATATGTATGATCCTATTACCATTTTCTCAATTGTTTTGGTTTTACTTTTTGCAGGTATTTTCCTTGGTTTTCTGACTCAAAAATTCAGTAACCTGTCTTTCCACAGCCACAGTTGCCCTTGTTGGAAACAGCAATACTTCCAGAATCAAAAGATCTAAGTCCTCTGCTGTCTTTTACTTCTGTATGCTTCAGGTGATTAACTGTAAGTTCTATGGCACAATGTTCTTAGGTTTCCTTGTGTCCCTAAGGATTGGTTCTCAAAGTGTAAGAGTATTTATTACAAACAACAGTCCAAATGCTCAACTCGTAATTAACATTTCTAATGAACACTTAAGGTTCTGGCAGGAATTCTTTGTCTACATGATTTAGGAGCAAACAGGTAACATTGTGTTTCTTGTCAACTAAAAGTCACCCCCTCTTTGCTCACACTTATTTGAGTTTTGCACAAATAGAAGACAAACAGAAGATGAATACTGGTGCAAAGCTCCATGGTGGGCACTGGTCACATTACCTCACTTCACTCTTGCAGTAATGCTAAATGCTCCTCTTTCTCTCTACCCTGACTGATGGCAAACTGAGGTTCAGAGAGGTGTTAACAATTTGCTGAGGTCACACAGCTGTGAAGACAATAGTGAGCTGTTTGTTGGCTGTTTTTTGCCAGTCGCTCACAGCTTGTGGGATCTTAGTTCCCTGACCGGGGATTGAACCAGAGACCCTGGCAGTGAAAAGACTGAGTCCTAACCACCAAACCACCAGGGAATTCCTAAGATAGTAATGTTTTTTATCCTCAAGCAGTTTTGGGAGAGGCTCGAAGTTTGCAGTCTTTTTAAAGACCCTTGGGCTTCCTAGGTGGCATTAGTGTAAAGAACCCACCTGCCACTGCAGGAGATATAAGAGATGTGGGTTCGATCCCTTGGTCATCCCCTGGAGAAGGAAATGGCAACTCACTCTGGTATCCTGGCCTGGAGAATCCCATGAACAGAGGAGCCTGGTGGGCTACAGTCCAGTCAGACACGACTGAAGCGACTTAGCACGCATGACAAGTAGAAGCAGCAGAGCAATGAGATCACTGACTGCTGTACCTGCATAAGCCAGGTGGGCTTTACCTAGAGTATATTTCTGCTGTTATTTTGTAAATACTTCATACATGTTTTTGTAACTATGATCAATAACCACAATAATGGAAATTCCTAGTAGATATTCATGAAAAAGAGCACATTTGAGGCATGTTTAAAACCAAGTCTCTCTCTATAACCCGTTCAAGTCTGTACAGTGGTATTACCTGTGGCACGAAACTCTCACATGAGCCTGATACAGACACTGTTGCATTATATGCGAATATTAGCAGCAAATCTGGTAGATGAGTCCATTAACTGTACTCCTTTTAATAGAAGTGTTTATCAAGTGGAGAAAACACATCAAGATCAAGGTGTTTTGGAACAGATTGAATTTACTGATTATGAGTACATAAAAACCACAACATTGTCACCATGCACACATGCTGGATGCTGCTGCAGCTCAAGTCTCACTTTCTGGGCTGCAGAAGCAAGACTGCAGAACTGCTGAGTTCAAAAGATTTGAGGGGAACATTCTCTCCTTAAAGGTGTAGCTATCAAATTCAAGTCATGAGTGCTGGAGTTTCTACCATCCCTACCCTGGTATCTTGGCATGAAAAGTATACAAGTGATTGGAACTTCCCTGCTGGTCCAGTGGTTAAGAATCTGCCGACCAATGCAAAGGACACAGGTTCAACCCCTGCTTGGGGAACTAAGATCCCACATACCACAGAACAACAAAGCCCATACCACAGAGCCTGCGAATCACAACTAGTGTCCCTGCCTGCAACAAAAGATGCCACACAACACAACAAATGTCCCTCATACTGCAACAAAGACCCAACGCAGCCAAATATAGAAATGTTTGGAAAAAGTATATAATGATTAAACATTTTCTGAGGGGCCTAATCGGAAACCACAGAGGTTATTCAGCTTTATGTAATATATACTACATAACAGGGAATACAGACAGAAAGCGTTAGTCGCTCAGTCGTGTCCTACTCTTTGCGACCCCATGGACTTGCCAGGCTCCTTCATCCATAGGATTTTCCAGGCAAGAATACTGGAGTGGGTTGCCATTTCCTTCTCCACGGGATCTTGCTGACCCAGGGATCGAACCTGGATCTTTCTCATTGCAGGCAGCATCTGAGCCACCAAGGAATACAGACAAGATAACTCAAAACTAAAATGTCTCAGAAAGCAAAATGTAGAACTATATACACACAGTGTGAGCTTCCTGCAGGCTTGTAGGTATATAAGAATATCTGGGGTAAAGAAAATAAGAACATTTACTTACCCATTGAAAAGACGGCAACTGGAAAGAAAGGGTGTGTGGTAGAAGAAGGGTATTTTCATTGTCAAATTTTAAGTGTGAACCACATCAACTTATTACCAACATTAACAAACAATTCTTTTAAAAAGTAAATCATCTGCAACCTCTTGGGATCAATGGTCTGGTAATGTCTGATAACATGAAACTTGCAGGTACCCCTTGACTCAGCAATACCAAGCCCATGTATTCTCTCAAAAGGAATTTTTTAAAATGTCCATTTGTACAAGAATATTCAGAAGGAATGTTTTCATAATAGTCCCAAACTGGAAATAACCCAGATATATATCAATAAAAAAGTGAATAAACAACCTGTGGCACAATCATACAATGAAATTCTACATAGCAATACAAAAAGAACAAATTTCTGATACAAGCAATAATATGGATGAAATTCAAAGACATACTGAGTGAGGAAACCAGACACAAGTGACCATATTTCACTTTTGATGAAGTTCTTGAACAGGCAAAACTGATCTATGATAGAAAAAAAAAAGTTTCAATAATGACTGTCTACAAGGGTACAAGGACAGGCATGGCTGGGAAGGGGCATGAGAGAACCATATGAGGGCAATGAGACTATTCTATATCTTAATAGGGGTTTGGGCTAAACACAGGTCTAAGGGCAAATGTTATACCTAGAATGGATGCATTTCACTATGTGTAATTTACTTTTAAAAATCCCATATATATTGAACTCTGGTTAATATTAATATAATGCATGCTCATATGAGAAGGGGTAGAGTGTGCTAATGTTTTTAACCCACTCTGAAATGGATTTAAAAAATCAGATGGATTGATGGATAAGTATGTGATAGAGAGATAAGTGCAAATATAGCAAAATGAACAACTGAATACAGATAGTGGATCTATGGATATTCACTGTACAATTCTTTAAAATTAGCTGTATGCTTGACATTTTTTCATAATAAAATGTTAGGGGAAATTAATCATCTTACTATGATGATTTACTTAAATTACTTAATTATATTTTTTTTACTTCTGAGAAAATTTAGTTGGAAAATTAAGAAGGGAAATGTTCAGAGGATGAGAGGTCTGAATTTTTTTTTTAACAGAATGTGATTTGAAGAGAAAAATAGTTTTTAAAATATATTTTTAAGAGCACTGAAATTCAGAGTGAGGAAAAGTTTAGCTTGCATTTATGATTATTCAAATAAATTTAAAGAGCGGGAACAATTGAAAAGATAATAAAAGGTTGAAGAGAGAAAACACAAACTGTTAAAAAAAAAAAAAAAGAATTTGTATGGCTTTCAGCAAGAACAATTATTCTATGGTTTATAATGAAGACTTTACAAAACCTGCACAAATCTCCCCAGACTCAACCAAATAAGCACAGACTCACTAACGAAATTTTTAATAACAGCTTATGATTGCCAGACAGTGTTCGACATGCCAGGGGTGAAACCATGGCAGTGCCTGAGGTTCCTGCTCTCAAGAGTTCCAGGATGAAGAGAGAGGAAATAAGCAGGTAAACAAAAGGACGGGCAAAGGATGAATGCCCTGAGAAGAAAACAGTTGGCAATAAAAATAGAGCGGGTGGGGCAGAGGGAGACGTAAGATGGGTGGTCCCCGGGATGACATTTGAAGACACCAGACTTCAGAAGACCCGGGAATGGTTTTCCAAGCTGAACACAGAAGGTACAAAAAATAGGGACTCTTTTGCTGAGATACGGAAAGCCAGTGTGGCTGAAAAGCAGGGGGCCCAGGGTCTACCTGTGTAGGATACAGATCATAAAGCCAGAGCTAAGAGTGATGGGCAGGGATTGGAGGGTTTTAAGTGGGAGTGATATGACCTGATTTACATTACAGAGATCACTGGGGTTCCTCTGTGAAGAATGGATTGGAGGTATGAGAGCCATAGCTCAGAGTTCAGCATTAAGTCCACCATACAAGTTGGTTCAAGAGAGAGTGGTGGGGCTTCCCTGGTGGCTCAGTGGTAAAGAATCCACCTGCCAGTGCAGTTCAGTCCCTGATCCAGGAAGATTCCATATGCCACAGAGCAACTAAGCCCAAACTGCCACAACCACTGAGACCGTGCTTTAGAGCCTGGGAGCTGCAACTACTGAGCCCGTGCGGCACAACCACTAAAGTCTGTGCACCCTCGAGCCTGTGCTCCGCAACAAGAGAAGCCACTGCAAGGAGAAGCCCAAGCACCATAGCTAGAGAGCTGCACCTGTTCATCACAACTAGAGAGAAGTCTACACAGCAACGAAGACTCCAGCAGAGCCAAAAATAAACACAATTATTTCAACAAAGAGAGAGGGTGGAGGCTCAGACCAGCAAAGTAGCAGTAGACAGTGTAGGCGGATAGACAGATTTAGGATCGATTTGGAAAGCAGAGGCAAAGGGTTTAGGATTGACCAAATGACAATAAATATATGCCCCGTTACTAAGTGAAAGAAGTCTAATACAAAAGACTATTTACTGTATGATTCCAGAACTCAGTGACAGAAAGCAGATGGTGTTATGTGGGGCGTGGATTGACTGCAAAGGATTCGAGGGGATTTTTTTTTTTTTTTTTTCTGATGTTGTTAGGTCTTTTCACTTAGTCTTTTTTTTTTTTTTGTAATTGAAATATAGTTGATTTACAATGCTGTGTTAGCTTCAGGTATACAGCAAAGTGATTCAGTCATACCTATGTATTTACATATTAATATATATATTCTTTTTCAGATTCTTTTCCATTATATTACAAGATACTGAATAGTGTTCCTTGTCATATCATAGATCCTCGTGGTCTGCCTATTTTGTAGATAGCAGTGTGTACCTGTTCGAGGGAAGTTTTAAGGTAAAGGAACTAACTGTCCTAGACCTTGTTTGAGATGGTGGTTATAGAATTGTATACAATTATGTACCGTGTTACTCAATAAAGCTGAAAAACAGAACCCCACGAAACAAAAAATGCCTCAGTAAAAACACTGCATGAAAACCACAGAAATATACACTGCATAGAACCATTCAGAGTCCTGTAAGCGTCCCTCCCACAGAGCCCCAGGCCCTGAGTAGTAGCTACTCAGTAAATGGTCAGCAGATTGAAACAACTAAATCGGTTATGAGGAATGGGCCAAAGAGGAATTTTCAGGGCAGGGGCAAATGTTCTCACTAATAACTAAGTGTTTTACTCCTTCTGGGAAAAACCCATGGAGTAAAAATGAACACAAGCCCAAGGAGGTAAGGAATTTCCATGTCTGCCCTCCTTCTCCCCTCCGTAAGACTGTATGATGACTCACAACAGACATGATCTGAATGAGGAGAATGTAGGTGAAAGCCGAGGATGGATGTCAATAGCATTTTTTTTTAAGGTTGAGTTAATGTTTTCAAAAATTCTGAATGAGTTGTCATTGCTTCTCTCTCTCTCTCTCTCTTTTTGCCACCCCTGCGGCACACGTGATCTTAGTTCCCGGACCAAGGATGGAACCTGTGCCCCCTGCAGTAGAAGCATGGAATTTTTACCACTGGACCACCAGGGAAGTCCCAAATTGTCATTGCTTTAAACTTCTGGCTTCTCTTGAAAAGCTAAGTCTCCTGCAGCTCTGGACTCATGGGTTGGTGCCCGTTCCTGTTGGCGTTTACCCTCCTCTCTCACTCACACCACTTGCCTCCCCTCTGTTGAGCTTGCAGCTCCCGATGACATCAGTCAAGAACTAGATAATGATTCTAAGAACTTTAAAACTGGTTGGAAACTTAATTATCCCACCCCATTGTATATTTTATTAACCCCTTTGCTAATCTGTTTCTCTAATTAAGTGATTAGCAATAAAACTCAAACAACAGAAAAGTCGGCAAGATATTGGAGGAAAATGAGGAAAGGGTTGCTGAGGACCTTGGGTAACTAAAGTTATGTCCACAATCTTAGGAGGGAAAACTGCACCCTTCCTTAGTAGAATCAAGGATGCGTTAGGGACTCCATGGGGCCCAGGGCTAGACAGGCAGAATAAGGAATCAGAAGTGAAGTGAAGTGAAGTCACTCAGTCGTGTCCGACTCTTTGCGACCCATGGACTGTAGCCTACCAGGCTCCTCTGTCCATGGGATTTTCCAGGCAATAGTACTGGAGTGGATTGCTATTTCCTTCTCCAGAGGTGATCCCCAAATACAGTTCTGGAAGAAGCCCTTGGCAACATGTGGTTGGTCTAACATTTTCTTTACGTTCTCAGCACTGGGGTGGTTCACTGTAGGAAGGCCAATATGAAGCTGAATGAAAATCTTGGGTCCCTTGGGGAACATATAAATAGAATAAGGGGCGTTTCTATTGTTATTCAAAGGGAGGATGAAGGCTTCCCTGGTGGCTCAGTGGAAAAGAATCTGCCTACCAATGCGGATGTGGGTTGATCCCTAGATCAGGAAGATCCCCTGAAGAAGGAAATTGGCAACCCACTCCAGTATTCTTGCCTGGGAAATCCCATGGACAGAGGAGCCCAGTGGGCTACAGCCCATGGGGTCACAAAAGAGTCAGACATGACTTAGCAACTAAACAACAACAACTCCAATATAAGGCAATAAACGCACACACAACCAGTCTCCCTTTTACCACTGATGGATGGATCAGCCTGGACAGGCCCAAGTGCAGTTCTTCTCAGAGCACAGGCCCTCAGCCACTGTTCTTTGAAATTACCTTCAACGTTTTTATGTAGTCAATGAGGTTACTCCATCCTGGAAATCATTTTGCCTCCAAAAACTGACTCTGCCTTCGGAACATTGAATCTACACTCCATTATGAGTTGATTTTTATATTTAACCCCCCTAAGGAAAATTTCACTTCCTTTCACCTGTAATCTTAGAGGGATGCCTCTCTATAACCCTCAAACACTGTCCTCAATTTGTTGCATCTTACTGTCAGTTAAATAGGGTTATTTGAGGCTGTACTTCTCAAACTCGAAAATGGATAAAAATCACATGGGCTTCTTGTGAAAATGCAGTTTGAGATTCAGCAGACCTGAGTTGGGGGCTGAGATTCTGTAGTGCTGCTGGTCCTAGGACCAACTAGTGTTATTCGCTCAGTCGTGTCCGACTCTGCGACCCCGTGGACTGTAGCCCACCAGGATCCTCTGTCCATGGGATTTTCTAGGCAAGAATACTGGAGTGGGTAGCCATTCCCTTCTCCAGAGGATCTTCCTGACCCAGGGACCAAAACCCAGGACCAGTGGTCACATTCTATGGAGAATCTCGTGCAGCATAAAAACTCAATCTGCATCATTATTTATTTAAGTTCTGTTTGTTGGAAAATGTGTAATTTAATAGATCACTAATATTTATCATGCCTATGACAACACTAATGTTGCTAGGTAAACACCAAGCAGTCCAACCGTCAAATGAGGCAAATTTTAGGCCAGTTTAATCACATCTTTCTAAAATTCTCAGTAATATCGGCACAAATGAATAACTCTATAAAAGGAAGGGAGTTCAATAACTATGATGGGACTCCTATCTATGACTCAAACTCCACGGCATCAGTTGGCTGGCACTATGAAGTGGTTGTCCAAAGTGGTGCTCACAGAAGTATTCAAATTTTGTCTTAGAGTCACTTGTTAATTCAAAATACTTAACATTTGCTAAGCTTGGGAACTTAAAGCAGTGGCAATGTAGGAAGTGGCATTCCTTTATTAGAACAACGGCTCTCAAGAGTTATGGGTCTAGATGGAACAAGACTCTAATCATCAAATTCTCCCCCCAACCCTCACTTTTTTTGGGTCACTTTGCTCAGCACATGGGATCTTAGTTCCCCAACCAGGGATCAAACCCAAGCCCTTTGCACTGGAAGCACAGAGTCTTAACCACTGGGTTGCCAGAGCATTCCCAATCATCGTATTTTGAGTGATGCTTACCCAAGTACATTAGAAGGAGGAGGCATTCTATATGCATTTGTTTTAGCATCAGGGGCTTAAAAGGCTCATGTTTAAACTGCAAAGTTTCATCTTAAAATCAAATCACAGGTCAAGAAGCACATGAAAGGATCCTCAAGACTGCTTGAGCATCAGGGAAATGAAGATCAAAATCATGCTATCACCTCACACCTATCAGAATGGCATCACCAAAAAGCACACATAACAAATGTTGGTGAGGATGTGGAGAAGGAAGCCTCATACACTGTTGGTGGGAATGTAGATTGGTGCAGGCACTGTGGAAAACAGTATGGAAGCTTCTCAAAAAATTAACAATAGAGTTACCATATGATCTAGTAATTCCACTCTTGGGTATATATCTGAAAAAAATGAAAACACAAATTCAAAAAGATATACACAACCCCAATGTTCATATCAGCATTATCTACAATAGTCAAGATATGGAAGCAAACTAAGTGTTCATCAAGAGATGAAAGGATGGAGATGAATGAAATACTACTCAGCCATACAAAGAAAGGAATTTTGCCATTTATAGCAACATGGGTGGACTTAGAGGGCATTATGCTAAGTGGAACAAGTCAGAGGAAGACAAATACTATGGGATACAACTTACATGTGGAACCTAAGAAATACAACTAGAGAATAAAAAGGAAGCAGACTCACAGATATAGAAAACAAACTAGTGGTTACTACTGGAGAGAGGGAAGGGGGAGGGGCAATTTAGGATTAGGGGATTAAGAGGTACAAACTGTTAGGTAAAAAATAAGCTACAAAGATGTATTATATAACACGGGGAATATAGCCAATATTTTATAATAACTCTAAATGGAGTATAACCTTTAAAAATTATGAATGACTGTATCATACATCTGTAACACAGAATATCACACAGCAACTACAGTTCAATAAAAAAAAAATCAAATCACAGGTCAAATATTACATGAGTGATAATCTGCAATCACATGGGAAACTTCCACGACCTCTCACTACTTCAATTTAACCACCTGCATCTGTGCCCATTTAATATTCTACATCCTCTTACACTGATGAACTGTCCATTTTGCTAACTAAGCCCAGCCCTTCCACTGAAAATCATAGCTCTGGAATTCTCTCTTCTCTACTGTGCATCAAAATTTCCCTCACTAAGAGGAAAACAACAGAATGGGAAAGACTAGAGATCTCTTCAAGAAAATTAGAGATTCCAAGGGAACATTTCATGCAAAGATGGGCTCGATAAAGGACAGAAATGGTATGGACCTAACAGAAGCAGAAGATATTAAGAAGAGGTGGCAAGAATACACGGAAGAACTGTACAAAAAGGATCTTCACGACCCAGATAATCATGATGATGTGATCACTCATCTCGAGCCAGACATCTTGGAATGTGAAGTCAAGTGGGCCTTAGAAAGCATCACTACGAACAAAGCTAGTAGAGGTGATGGAATTCCAGTTGAGCTGTTTCAAATCCTGAAAGATGATGCTGTGAAAGTGCTGCACTCAATATGCCAGCACATTTGGAAAACTCAGCAGTGGCCACAGGACTGGAAAAGGTCAGTTTTCATTCCAATCCCAAAGAAAGGCAATGCCAAAGAATGCTCAAACTACCGCACAATTGCACTCATCTCACACACTAGTAAAGTAATGCTCAAAATCCTCCAAGCCAGGTTTCAGCAATATGTGAATCGTGAACTTCCAGATGTTCAAGCTGGTTTTAGAAAAGGCAGAGGAACCAGAGATCAAATTGCCAGCATCCGCTGGATCATGGAAGAAGCAAGAGAGTTCCAGAAAAACATCTATTTCTGCTTTATTGACTATGCCAAAGCCTTTGACTGTGTAGATCACAATAAACTGTGGAAAATTCTGAAAGAGATGGGAATACCAGACCACCTGACCTGCCTCTTGAGAAATCTGTATGCAGATAAGGAAGCAACAGTTAGAACTTGACATGGAACAACAGACTGGTTCCAAATAGGAAAAGGAGTCTGTCAAGGCTGTATATTGTCACCCTGCTTATTTAACTTATATGCAGAGTACATCATGAGAAACGCTGGACTGGAAGAAACACAAGCTGGAATCAAGATTGCCGGGAGAAATATCAATAACCTCAGATATGCAGATGACACTACCCTTATGGCAGAAAGTGAAGAGGAGCTAAAAAGCCTCTTGATGAAAGTGAAAGAGGAGAGCGAAAAAGTTGGCTTAAAGCTCAACATTCAGAAAACTAAGATCATGGCATCCGGTCCCATCACTTCATGGGAAATAGATGGGGAAACAGTGGAAACAGTGTCAGACTTTATTTTTTTGGGCTCCAATATCACTGCAGATGGTGACTGCAGCCATGAAATTAAAAGACGCTTACTCCTTGGAAGAAAAGTTATGAGCAACCTAGATAGTATATTCAAAAGCAGAGACATTACTTTGCTGACTAAGGTCCATCTAGTCAAGGCTATGTTTTTCCAGTAGTCATGTATGGATGTGAGAGTTGGACTGTGAAGAAGGCTGAGCGCCGAAGAATTGATGCTTTTGAACTGTGGTGTTGGAGAAGACTCTCGAGAGTCCCTTGGACTGCAAGGAGATCCAACCAGTCCATTCTGAGGGAGATCAACCCTGGGATTTCTTTGGAAGGACTGATGCTAAAGCTGAAACTCCAGTACTTTGGCCACCTCATGCGAACAGCTGACTCATTGCAAAAGACTCTGATCCTGGGAGGGATTGGGGGCAGGAGGAAAAGGGGACGACAGAGGATGAGATGGCTGGATGGCATCAAGGAGTCGATGGACGTGAGTCTGAGTGAACTCCGGGAGTTGGTGATGGACAGGGAGGCCTGGCGTGCTGCGATTCATAGGGTTGCAAAGAGTCAGACACGACTGAGCAACTGAACTGAACTGATTGGTTCATTTCCATCCGCAGACAAAACATTTCATTCTTTTTTTAAAAGAAGACGCTCTTGATCCCACATCTTTTTCCAGTGATTGCTCCAATCTCTCTCCCCCCTTTGCTTCCCAACTCCATGAAAGGGCTTTTGATACCTTCCATCTCTCACTTGTTTCTCTGATCCCTTGAGAACCCACTCCAATTAGTTTTGGAGCCCACATCCCACTTAAACTACTCTTCACAAGGCCACCCATAATCTTCACATATATAAACCCAGTGGTCAATTCCCAGCCTTCATGCACTTGCCTTTTAAAGCAGCATGGATCATGTGGGTCTCACTTCCCTGGAAAATACTTCTTCTTTTCTAAAATAATTTTTAGTAATTAAAAAAAAATTTATTTATTTGGCTGCACGGAGTCATAGTTGCTGGCATGTGGGATCTTTGTCGTGGTGCATGGATTCTCTAGTTGGAGCACACAGGCTCAGTGGTTGCCCTGGGCAGGCTTTTAGTTGCTCTGCAGCATGTGGGATCTTAGATACCTGATCAGGGATCCAATGGGTACCTTCTGCAGTGAAAGCGCCAAGTCTTAAACTCTGGATGACAGGGAAGTCTAAAAGGTACAAACTTTGGGCTATAAAATAAATCATAGGAGAGAATATAGAACATGACTGTAGTTAATGATACTGGATTGCTGAAAGATGCCAAGAGAGAAGATCTTAAAAGTTAATCATTATGAGAAATACAAATTTTGTTAAGCATATATTCTGACAGATGTTAATTAGACTTTGGGTGGTGATCAATTTGCAGTACTTACAAACATCAAATCATCATGTTATACACCTGAAACTAATGTTACATATCAATTATGCTGTGCTGCATGCTATGCTTAGTCACTCAGTCATGTTCGACTCTTTGCCACACCATTGACTGCAGCACGCCAGGCTCCTCTGTCCTCCACTATCTCCTGGATCAGTTCAGTTCAGTGACTCAGTCATGTCCAACTCTTTGCGACCCCATGAATCCCCTTTTCCTCCTGCCCCCAATGCCTCCCAGGATCAGAGTCTTTTGCAATGAGTCAGCTGTTCGCATGAGGTGGCCAAAGGACTGGAGCTTCAGCTTTAGCATCAGTCCTTCCAAAGAAATCCCAGGGTTGATCTCCTTCAGAATGGACTGGTTGGATCTCCTTGCAGTCCAAGGGACTCTCGAGAGTCTTCTCCAACACCACAGTTCAAAAGCATCAATTCTTCGGCGCTCAGCCTTCTTCACAGTCCAACTCTCATATCCATACATGACTACTGGAAAAACATAGCCTTGACTAGATGGACCTTAGTCAGCAAAGTAATGTCTCTGCTTTTGAATATACTGTCTAGGTTGCTCATAACTTTTCTTCCAAGGAGTAAGCGTCTTTTAATTTCATGGCTGCAGTCACCATCTGCAGTGATTTTGGAGCCCCCCAAAATAAAGTCTGATACTGTTTCCACTGTTTCCCCACCTATTTCCCATGAAGTGATGGGACCGGATGCCATGATCTTCATTTTCTGAATGTTGAGCTTTAAGCCAACTTTTTCACTCTCCTCTTTCACTTTCACTATCTCCTAGATAGTTTGCTCTAATTCATGTCCATTGAGTCGCTGATGCCATCCAACCATCTCATCCTCTGTGGACCCCTTCTCCCCCTGCCCTCAATCTTTCCCAGCATTAGGGTCTTTTCCAATGAGTTGGCTCTTCACATCAGGTAGCCAAAGTACTGGAGCTTCAGTATTCAGCATCAGTCCTTCCAATGAATATTCAGGACTGATTTCCTTTAGGACTGACTGGTTTGATCTCCTTGCAGTCCAAGGGAATCTCAAGTTTTCTCCAACACCATAGTTCAAAAGCATCTTGTATTTATTTACTGATTTGCCTGCACCAGGTCTTAGTTGCAGCATATAAAATCTTATATTTACAGCATGCAAACTCTTAGTTGGGGTATTAGTCCCCCTACCAGGGATCAAACTTGGGTCCCTTGCATTGGGAGCTCGGAGTCTTAGCCAGTGTACCATCAGGGAAGTTCCAGGACACTTCTGTTTAGATGTCTCCCTATGAGACTACTATACATTCAACAGGCCTAATCATGAGGTCACTAACTTCCTCCTGAGCTAAATTAAACTCTGGTCCCCTTCATCTATCTTCCACATTTGTCTCCCTCTGTATCTACCATATCAAATTTCTCTGAATATTTCTTATTTCTTTTTAAATGTTAAATCAGATTTCCTTTTAGTTTCACGTATACAGTTTCAACTCATCTCTCCCCAGCTCACTGACAACAGAAGATAGGCAGATGTAGGAAGTCTCAGCCTCCAAATCTATTTTTACAACTGATAGGGCAATACAAATGGCATCAGAACATTAAAATGGAACTTCTTAAAGTCCACCAAAGCAAGAAAGAAGCTAAGAATAAGACTATCTGGGACATCTTGGAAACGTCACAGATTTTATCTTCTTGTGGCCCAGTTTGATTCCGAAAGAAATCCAGAGATGAGAAAACCCATAACTGGGTTTTTGCTTGCTTTATGGAATGACTTTGACGGAACAGAAACTGTTTTGACACGTGAAACTAATACGACATTGTAAATCAACTATACTCCAATTTAAAAACGAACTATGTTTTGAGTATTATGGGCTACTTTTACATTTTTAATACTCATAGAAATTTCATGACTCACTTCATTTCACAAATGAAGAAACTAAGATTCAAAAAGATTAAGCAGAGTGCTGATTACACAGCTGGTTACTGGCAGATAGAACTTCAAATTCTGCTTTCTATCAAGCTCTGCTGTTTTACTCCATCACAGTACATACATACATGCAACATTACAACATTAATGTGCAACATTACAGTACAACATTCAAGGTATTGTTGCCATATTATATTTGCTCAACTTGAAACTGGTTTATAAACCAAAAATTAGCATAAACAACCGAGGTTAATAAGTTTGGAAATTAGCTTAAGTCTGGGATAATATAGCAGTTTCATTTCATTTCCTCATTTTCCAATTTAAGTTCAATGGAAGAGAGTAATTCATTTAGGAAGTACAAATGGCGTTAGGCGGACTCACAATCTCCAGAGCAGAAGGGACTCTAGTTAACACTGACAAAGTGGAAGAGGCCCAAGTAAATTTGCCAGAAGTAGGAATATGGAAATTGTGCCCATAGCCAGAACAATGGACATAGCTTTGTCAAAACAAAGAACAATAAAGTGAGGGAAGGCGATTTGTCCACCCTTGTGCTACTTCATGGCTTTTTTTCCCAGTTGCTGGTTTCCTATTCACTCTAACAAAGAAAAAGATTAAACACAGGATTTAACATTTCACAAGTTTTTATTACCCTTTAGCAGAAGCAAAACACTGCACATACTAAGCTGCAGCATTCAAAAATCCAAACTAAGGAAAACCGTCAGATAACAATCTCCAATAGCAATGCTGCCCGGTTCAGTCCCACAAAAGAAAGCCGTCCAGACTTGATGCCACGGTGTGTTCCCCGCAACCGAAAAGCTTTAACTCTGATACAGACTAGGGATCGAACCCGCGTCTCTTAGGTTTTCTGCATTGACAGGCAGGTTCTTTACCGCTGAGCCATACAGACTAAATTTAAATGTAACTATCCTGAGGGTTATTACTGCTCTGAGCTAATCAATATATTTCATATATGATACAATAACATCTTGGCTTCTATCTTTACCTCCGGGGAATTATGTCAATGTGGACGGCTAGGAAACTACATCAGGTATCAGGCAGGACGTAAATTAGCCTTGAATTTAAAGGGCAAAGCTGAAACGACAGGCCCTGAAAATACAGCCACAAAATAATGCCCAAGGGCACTCTTGCTTTGAACATTGTGTAAGCAGCAGATTTTTCTCCCTGGCTCTCTGCTGGGCTTTTCGGAGTTGAAAACTTTCTCAAATGCTAGGCTATAGGTGTCAAGGACCATCTAAGTCCTTTTAAAGACGTTTTGTGCACTTGCATTCATAATTTATGACACTTCTTTTTTCCCCGGTAAGCCAAAAAAGCACTTACTGCCTCGGAGCTTCATCAAACTAGTCGGTGATCCAAAGAAGACATTAAGTGGGTTTTCACTCAGGCTCTATGAAATCTCCTGCCCCCCCCGCCCCCCCCCCCCCCCCCCCCCCCCCCCGCCTATCTCACCAACACGCCCAGTCACACACCCAATGCATCCACCGGAAGAAAGCTTTTTAAACGAACAGAACACAAACTCACAGACCCAACCCCCAACTACTAGTTACTCAGGCACACGTTAAGGAGGTGCCAATTTTATACATGGATTTTTTTTTTAATTCACTCTTCCTAGAAACGACCACAGCTGTGCGCTCCCATAGCGTTTTCGTTACAAAGCATGCATGTGGTTTTTAAGACAGTTATTTTTATCCCTACTTCCTACCGTGTGAGGGGGCAGTGAGCAACGCAGGTAGTCAGCAACCTCCGTCACTCGGGTGACTGGGCTTTAAAAGGCTGCATTCACAGGCTTGGGGGTAATATTCAAGCCCCAGATCCCACCCTGGCGGCCACAGAAAGTCACTGGGACTGTCCAATCTGACGGTTCTTTGAGAGACCTGGGCGTCTGTGTCGGGAAAGGGAAGTTGGGGTGGAAGGACACTTTGCACAGATCCTTGCCTGCTCAACAGACCAGCCTCGGCAGGCGTTCTGGACCACACGTGCACAGAGCGAGCAAAACAAAACCAACCCCGGCTCCCGGCTGAGAGGGAAGCGCTGCGCGATCCACCGAGGGGAGTGGCCACTGCGCTCCGCCGAGTCCCCGTCTGGGGTCCCCGCGCGTGCCGCTCCTCCACCCCTGCGCACCCTCCTCAGCTCGCCAGCCTTGGATCCGCATCCCGGGGGCTCCACACCTGGGCTGCCGGAGGAGGTGGCTCTCGGGGGCGCTGCAGGACCCGCTGGTTGGTGTTTCTCCCCCCCTGAAATCCTGTGTCACTTTCCGACTGGGCACTTTCCCAGTGGCCCGCCCTCGACGGGCCCAGGTCTCTCCTCACATCAGTCTCCCCCAAGTGCTGTCATCTCAGTCCCCCATCCCCACGGCTCCTCTAGCATCACCCACCGCCCCCCCGACCCCCGACCCAGGGCGGGGAGGGCGCGCAAACCCAGCTCCCCTGGCACTTACACGTGGCCACAGCGGGTCCGAACGGGGTGGTGCAACACCTCCAGGCACACAGAACAGTCGAAGGACGTGACGGGCAGCTCGGGGTCCCCCCGGCGCTCCAGGGCCCGCGGGGTGGCCGAGGCGGGCGCAGATTTCCCGCTATCGCTGCTCAGCACGGAGCCCATCCCTGCGCCTCCGGCCCCAGACAGTCGCCAAAAGCTCGGTGCCTGCGGCCGGCTTGTTTTGTTGTCCTGGGGTGGAGGAAGGAAGTCCCGGCCCAGCTGCGATCACCGCCTCCCCGCGCGCCCAGCCCGCGCAGCCCGGGAGCAGCCTCGGTCGCGGCGCCCAGTCTGGGTCTAAGGCCAGGCGAGTACGCGGCCGCTTTCGGAGTGAACCTCCCTCCGCTCGCTGCCCGAGTCTAGGCTGGGAGGCGGCGGCGGCGGGGCGCACAGTGCACGCCAGACGTCCCCGGGCCCAGAAGGATTGAAATCTGACACCTCAACTGCAGAGCCGAGGACCTGGGCTGGCGGTGAACCTCGGCGGCAATCGCACGACTCCTCCTTCCGAACCACTAGAGCGAGTGAATGAAAGTGCGGGCGTGGTCTTCCCTGAACGCAATCGGAGAACACCCACTTGTAAGGTGATGGTCCTCTCGGTCTTGCAATGTAATGATTACTGCTGTAGCCACAGAGAGGATCTACGAGCGTCTCCGAAGAAAGTGCTAATCACTACTTCCGTCATCTAACCAACACTCCATAAATGGAGAGGTAGCAAGCTGTAGTGGGAAGAGTTCTTGGAGCTGAATTGAGTCCCACCTCTAGGATAGGGATTCCAGCTCTAAGTTCTAGGAACGTCCCTCTCCCCCAACAACCGCCCCTCCCCCCAACCTCCGCTGCCCGCTCCCACCCCAATTTCCTCACCATAGTATCTCTTGCTGTTGTTTGTACTCCTCTCCATCCTCTTTGAATATTTATGACCAAATACATCAGTTATTAATTTACGCATTTAATAAAACTTACTGAGTGCCCACTGCGTGACAGACTCCGTTTTGGTGACTGGGGACACAGTTTCCAACAAGCAAAAATCCCAGTTCTCACAGAACTTACTTAAAAAACATTTTGGGGGAAGATAATCATATTCAGGGTTTCCCAGGTGGCGTAGTTGCTAAAGAATCCTCCTGCCAATGTAGGAGAGGCAAGAGATGCCGGGTTCCATCCCTGGGTCGGGAAGATCCCCTGGAATAGGAAATAGCACTCCACTCCAATATTCTTGCCTGGAAAAATCCCATGGACAGAGAAGCCAGGTGAGCTACAGTGCATAGGACTGCAAAGAGTCGGACACAACTGAGCACCCATGCAACAGCAACAATTATAGATTCATATTCTCATTATTAAGAGAACCCATAGTAGTACATAATATGCATATGCAATACACACATACAATAATAAACAATAATCCTATACACTTCATCCAGTTTTGCCCATATTTTACTTTTAATGAGACGATATAAGGAATCAGCAAATAAATAAATAAATGAACTTGTTCATTTCAGATAATAAGAGCCAAGAGGAAGATAGAACTGGGAATGAAGATTGGGGCAGTAAGCATAAGAAGGTCAGGGAAGACTTTTTGGTTTTGGTGATATTTGAGTAGAGTCATGAATAATGAAAAGGAGTCAAACACTCCAAGATTTAGGGAGAAACTTGCTAAGCTCTGGGAATGGTGAACCAGGCAAGAACAACAATAACAACCAGCCCAGAAAGAAGGGTGTGGAGCTGGAGAATGGGGGGCTAGGAGTGTAAATGGGATGAGATGAGATGGGAGTCAAACCTGATCATACTCAATCTTTCAGGCCAGGACCAAGAATCTGCGTTTTATTCCAGGTGCCATGTTTGAGTACTCTGACTGCTGTGTGGTTTGGAAAAGACAAAAGCAAAATAAGAATGGAAGCAGAGAAACCAGTTAGGAGGCTACTGAATGAGTCCAAGTGAGGATAATAGTGGCTGAAGCAGGGGCTTCTCTGGGTAGTAGGTGAGAGATGGACAGGTCTGGGATATATTTTGACAGAAGCCTAAAAGGGCTTGCTGAGAAAATGGATACAGGAGTGAAGGAAAGATAACTATTGTTTTCTGTAAAAGAAAAAACCCTCTTTTGATTCCCACATGCCCCTCAGCTCCTGTCCTATGTCTCGTTGACCGGATTCTCTGCTTTTTTTTTGTCTTTGTTTCTTAGTTACCTCCTAATGCAGTCCAACCTGGGTTCTGAACTGACCGCCGCTCTACCTTCATCTGTCTGAAAACCACTTCATTACCAACGTCACCAGTGGGTGGCCTTTATGTGGCTCATTTCAGTCCCTTTCTTGCTTCACCTCTCACCCACATTTGTCAGTGTTGGCTTCCGCATCCTTGGAGAAACATGTTTTGGCTTTCCTTCTCTCTTTCTGGCTGTTCTCTCTCAGTCTTCTTCTTTGGCCTCCCCTGCTCCATGGAAAACCTAAGTGCTGGAGATGGTAGGATTCTGTCTTGGGATCGTCCCCCTTCTGATCATTTATTCCCTACCTAAGAATCTCAAAAATCACATCCATTCTGCTACCATCTAGGTGGCAAAGTCTTTATCTTTACTCTAGGCACTCATATGCCCAACTGCTTACGCAATATAATCAGCCCGTTGCTTCAGACACCTTCAGCTCAACATGGACAGTAACACACTCACCTCCAGCTGTTTATTCCTCTCTTAGTAAATGGCACCATAATCTACCTAGTAGCTCAGTCCAGATACCTGGGAGTCACCTTTAATTGCTTCCTCTTCTTCATTTACATTGAATCAATCCCAATCATGATTCTGCTTCCAGTAAATCTCTCAATAGTTATTGAATTGTTTCCTTTTTTCTCTATTCCCATGGCCAGCCCCCACTTAACTTTAAATCATTGCATTCTCTTGTGTGACCTGATGCAGTAGTTGCTATATGCTCTGGGCTTCCCTGATGGCTCAGATGGTAAAGAATCCGCCTATGATGTGAGAGACTTGGGTTCAATCCCTGGGTTTGGATCCCCTGGAGAAGTGGATCCACTTGCATTCCCTATTGCCATTGTCCAATTTCTTAAACACATCGCAATTAAAATGACCTTCTGGAAAGCAAGTATCTTACGTCACTCCATGCTCAAAAGACTTAAATGGCTCTCCATAACCCCTAGGATTACATTTCAAATCCTTAGCATGATCTTCAAAGCTCTCCATGATCTTACTCCTTCAATAACTATAATCAGTAGAATACCTCTGCAACAGGGAATAGAAATTCAACAGAAGGCACCTTAATCAATAAAGATATTTATTATCTAATATGTAGATCAGTCCACAGAAAAGCAGTTCCAGACCTGGCTCAGCAGTTGAAAGATGTCTTCAAGGTCTCAGCCCTTTGCCATCCCATGTCAGTAGTGTCTTCCTTATGCTGAAAGATGGCAGGCAGTGCTCCAATAACTGCATCTACACACAACAATCTTGAAAAACAGAAAGGAAGGATAGAGTTTCCTTCTCCTAGCTTCTTCTCCTTTTAAGTGGGAGGAAAACATTTCCTAGGTGCCTTCTGTAGACTTCCCCTTATATCTTATTGGTTCAAACTGGGCCCCATGACCATTCTTAAACCAGTCACTAGCAGAGAACCATGAGGATATTTTAACTGGTTTAACAGGGCTTGGCACTTCAGTTATCTGAGCAGTACAGGTAGGGGATCCTTATCAGGAAAGAAGATTAAGAAATTGGGTAGGCCCACAATAGGGCCTCCCAAAATAACCATTTTGGCTCCCATCTCCTTTCACTCTCTCCCTTATTCTGTATGGTCCTAAATTTCTCTACTTCTTTCCCTTCCTTGACTGGGATGGTCAGAAAGCTGTTTCTGATCTCAGGGGTTTTATACATGACTTGTTGCTCTGTTTGAACACTTTCTACCAACATCCACCACTTTCAACTCCCTCTAATTCAAACCTCATGTCTTAGTTTGGTGACTGTAATTCAATACTAATATCACAAGGTAGATATTATTTGTTCCCATTTTATAGGCTCTGAGAATTTAACTTAGCAAAGGGTACACAGCAATTATGTGGCAGATCAATATTTTAATCCTAGATGTTTTATTTGTGCTTTTCACTAAGGCACTTATGTAGAGATGAGAAACACTGAGAATCTTAGAAAAGAATAAGACAAACATTAGATAAATTAAGGCAAGAAACTGGGACCTGGGAGGATAGATGACAATTACACAGCTGATATTATTTATCAGGCTCTTAATAAACATAAAATGGACAGTAATGATGATGATGAAATTAGGCAGAGAATAAATTTATAATCTAGACTCTAGGCCCTGAAAGGGATCAGAAGCATACATTAGTAAAAAATAAATTTGACAGCCCTGTAATCAACATCTCTGGTATCAAGAAGTCTGAGAATCTTAAACCTAAAACGAGAATACAACTGCCAGGAAAAATACGTGATTTACTTATCAATTTATTTGTAGGAGTGATGAAAAGAAATGAATTTACAATTTCAAGTGGTGTTGAAGATACGAGAAAGACATGTCTATACTCATTTTTTTTGGTAAAATTTTTGTTATAGGTTTTATTTATTTGATATTGGAGTATAGGCAATTGTGTTGCCTATCACAATGCCTATGCAATGGTGTTGTGATAGTTTTAGGTGGGCAGCAAAGGGCCTCAACCATACATATACATGTATCCATTCTCCCCCAAACTCCTCTCCCATCCAAGCTGCCACATAACAGAGATCCCTGTACTATATGGTAGGTCCTTGTTGGTTACCCACTTTAAACACAGCAGTGTGTGACATGTATATATTCTTTGCAGTTTGTTGTTAGTACCAAAAACTTAGAGAAAACATAAATATCCACAATAGGAAAATATTTTCATAAAGTATGGTACATTTACTTAACAAACAGATAAAACAACATTTAAAAATGTGGAGCTTGCTATTTTTAGGCCTGTTTGCAGTATTTAATTTAAAAAATGCATGTAGGCGAAATGACATGGATGTTTATTACAGTATTATTTGTAATAGCAAAATACAAGAAATACTTTGAATGTTCACCAATAAATGACGAGTAAATACATTATAGTACGTTTTACAATGGAATACTATGCAGTCATTGAAAAAGAACAACAGGACTTCCCTGGTGGTCCAGAGGTTAGGACTTGGTGAAGTCACTGTGATGACCAATCCTCAGTTGGGGAACTAAGATCCTACAAGTACCGTGGTGTGACCAAAAAAGAAGAGAAAAATAGAAGGAAAAGCACTTCTATAACTCTCCTCAAAGGAAGCATTCCAACATGTATTACTGTGTGAAAAAGACTTTAGGAGCACAATTATACATACTGAATACCATCATTTATATATTTTAAAGGTCTTTAGGCATACACTCACACATACATATGCACACATATATGGACTAGTATAAACATATTGATTTTTAAAAAATATACACAAGAAATGAGTAAGTGTGGATGCCTTGAGAGAGGGGAACTAATTACTGAGGAATTGGAGTGGGAAGAGATAATTTTACTTCATGATCTATTGATTGTTTTGACATGTTGAACTGCAATAGGTAAAAATTAATCATTTTAACATACAAATATCCTTAAACTCAACAATTCAAATCCTTGAACCAACATGTGGACAAATGTGCACAAAAAGGCACAAACAGGAATGTTCCCTGAAGCATTGTCTATAATATCAAAAAATGCAGGCACAAAATTTCCATGGGGAATGATGGAATATAGTATGATACATACATACTGTGGAAGGCAATGCAGTAATAAGGAGACTATTACTAAAATACTAAAATGCTATTACTAAAATAGTAAAATTTTTTAGCCTATAACTATGTATCAGGTATTAATCTAAGTGATTTATGTTACCTAATTTAATCATCATAGTAACACAAGGTAGTGTGAATAAATGTTAGTTGTCTCCGGCTTCATTCATCCAGCAAACATCCAGGGAGAGTCTACCATGTGTCTAGCTCCTCACGAGACACTGAAGACACAGTCAGGAGCAAGACTCAGTGGAGTGGGAGCTAGTGTTTTTGTCCGTCAAGCATCTCCTCACCTCATTCAGTGACAGTACCACATCCTCTTCCTTTGGAGGAACTGACTTTTCTTCATCTCACGTGACTTTGGTGGGGCCACCAGTCATGTGTCTCCTTTGCAGCCCTCAGTGCCCTCCCTTGGCCTGAGCAGGAGTTCCTGTGACTGGGATCTGCAGCCTCTCTGGTGTCTGTCCTTCCTAAGTGTAGTGGACAAACCTCCTTTTTATCTCCTAGCCATGCCATATCTTACTAATGCTTCCTTTTTCACTTGACTCATTTATTCAGAGTTGAGTTTTGTGGCTTGCAGCCAAACTCACTCACACATTCATCCTGTGTTCTGAAGGCATGTCATGGTCAAGTAGGTTAAGTTGGACAGAAAAAGAACATTACATTTATAATTCAATATAAGACCAATCTATTCAGAGAAAGAGCATTACTGGTGATGACTTAACCCAGGTGGAAGGTAATGAAGGGGAGGAGTGAAAAAGAGGATTTCAAATAGAGGGAATCTGAAATGAAAGAAAGATGGGCAGAACATTGCAGATAGACAATCTAGTGGGCACAGATAAGAAGGTGAGAAGTGGCATGCTCTGTCCTTTGTTGCTGCAATTTTAAGCACACAGCAGATGTTAAAGAGAGAAAAACCCAGAGACCTACGCAGAGGTGATATCATGAAAGCTGTATTTGACAAGTGAAAAAAATTTCCACTTGCTTCTGTGCCTTAGTGGAGCCAATTAAGAATTTAGGTAGAAGAGTGACATGGCCATACCATGATTTTGGCAAGTCACTCTGTCCATGTCAAGGGTTCTCAAACTTTATGTATCATCAGAATTACCTGAGGAGTTTATTCAAATAGCCTCATTCCAAGACATTTGAAGTCAGGGAACCAGGAGTAAGTTATGGAAGCTGCGTTTTTAACAGTCCCCCAACGGTTCTGATGCAGGGCTCGATGGACCATTCATTCCTTGTGAAATGTGGTTCCACATAATGGGAAAGCAGTAGAACCTTCGGGTTACTGTGACAGAGGCATCAGTTTCCAGGAGAGAGTTACTTACATGTGTCCCTAACATAATCTGTTCATCACCTTGTGTGCCTCAATACTGGATGAGAGTACACTGGTTAATACCCTGGCACCGAAACATACATATCTCTATTTACAAAGACAGTTTACAAATTCCTAACTATAAACCTATCAAGAGTAATAAAGATTCTTAGTGTTCAACAGAAATATGAGCATCTGATATGCAATCCTGAATGGTGTTAGCACAACCTCCACAATTTGGTGTCATTTGATGACAAAATAGGTACTATTCCCTTTTTTAAAGGGAGAAGAACATTATAAAGAATGAAGCTCTGCTGAATGAAAGACTTATGAGTTCCCTCCAGATGAGGACCCAAATCTTTGGCTCTGGTTTCAGCATAACTGGTTTTTCACTCTTGGAATATTGTTCTCAGTTTTACTGCTAAGAAATCACATTGCTGTCTGTTGCTAGGTTTCCCAAGTAACATGTTAGGGGCAGCTGTCCCCATGCCATTCTAACCATCGCCATTTTCTGCAATCACAGTCACATTACGGCCTATCCTCAAAACATGCTGTTTGGTTCCAGGAATAACTCGGTGAAATATTTCTATAATTTTCAGTGGGCAGCACAACTGGCTAATGTTTGGAGCAAATCCACATTTGAGGTGTTCTACCTCAACGAACATGAAATCATAGTATGCCTAGAGTGGGAAAGGACCCTAGAGGCTATCTGACCCTGTTCTCTCATTTTGCAGGTTAGTAAACCGATTTCCACTGAAGTGAAAGTAGTCACACTGCACATTCTTCAGCATTTCAAATGGACATATTTAGAGGAAAAATTAAGTCATTAAGTACCTGGAAAGCACTGGGCAACCCAATACAGGTGACATAATCTATTCTGGGAGGCAAGATCACACGTGATGAAAAGTGACAATAAATGATTTTTTAAATAGTAGTTTAAAACAAAAATAGAATCACTATTAAGAAAGTAGTCTATGATTCAGTTCAGTTCAGTCGCTCAGTCATGTCCGACTCTTTGCAACCCCATGAATCGCAGCGCGCCAGGCCTCCCTGTCCATCACCAACTCCCGGAATTCACTCAGACTCGCGTCCATCGAATCAGTGATGCCATCCAGCCATCTCATCCTCTGTCGTCCCCTTCTTCTCCTGCCCCCAATCCCTCCCAGCATCAAAGTCTTTTCCAATGAATCAACTCTTCACATGAGGTGGCCAAAGTACTGGAGTTTCACCTTTAGCATCATTCCTTCCAAAGAAATCCCAGGGTTGATCTCCTTCAGAATGGACTGGTTGGATTAGTTGCACACAAATACAAGATCTTTTTGTGATTTTGTGCAACACTAACCTTTATATACGGAGAAGGCAATGGTAACCCACTCCAGTACTCTTGCCTGGAGAATCCCAGGGACAGGGGAGCCGGGTAGGCTGCCGTCTATGGGGTCGCACAGAGTCGGACATGACTGAAGCGACTTAGCAGCTTAGCAGCAACCTTCATATAAACAGTTTACTGTTGGACATTCTTCTACTACCTACACAACTAGCCATCTTTTATCACAGCACAATATCAATGCTTCAGGGTTTAATTCCAAAAACTGTCATTGCTTTCTGTGCTGCCATTATAAGCAAATATTGATTGGCCAAAAAGATCATTTGAGTTTTCCTTAAGATGTTACAGAAAACCCTAACCAACTTTTTGACCAACACAATACTATAGCTAAATTATGTCTTTTCATCTGGGGAAGGCAAAAATATAGTTTGCCATTATGTATGAGTATATATAAATGTAATTGCATTATGGAAGTCTTTAAGCTGGCAGATAATAAAAATAACAACAGATACTATTTTGATTGATTACTGTGGATCATGCACAATGTTTAATGCCAAGTATTGATAGATATGGGCTTTCCTGATAGTCCAGTTGGTAAAGAATCTGCCTGCAATGCAGGAGACCCCAGTTCGATTCCTGGGTTGGGAAGATCCGCTGGAGAAGGGATAGGCTAACCATTTCAGTATTTTGGTCTAGAGAATTCCATGGACTGTATAGTCCATGGACTTTCACTTTCATTGATACATATAAGAATGTGTGTGTCAGTATTAAAACAAAAAGTCATGTATATATTCATATACATTGCTGTTGTTTAGTCCTTAAGTTGTGTGTGACTCTTTTGCAACCCCATTGACTGCAGCTCACCAGGCTCCTCTGTCCATGGGATTCTCCAGGCAAGAATACTGGAATAGGTTGCCATTTCCTTCTCCAAGGGATCTTCCTGACTCAGGGATTATACTAATGTCTGCTGTGTCTCCTGCATTGGCAGGCGGATTCTTTACCACTGGGCCCCCAGGGAAGTCCATATTCCTATATATACATGTACATTTATACACATGTATGTGTATAGTTGAATGTTTACAATGACACATTTCTTTCGGATCCCCTTTTACAAATTTAGACTAAGAGGGTAACTTGCCCAAAGTCAAACAATCCCCATGTGGCAGAGCCAGAATTTGGCACCACCTAGTTTAGCCTCCTAAATCTATGTTTCTGGCCACTATACAAGTATATATGTCCACAGTACCATTTTCTCCCATTATACCATCAGATACATAGGTAGGACTGAGTCTGTCCTGTTTATGCTGCTTATTTCCTCTAATGCATTAAAAGGTTAGCACTCTGAGTTCCCAAATCCAGAAAATAACACAGGATATGGTGAAAACAGGCAGACTTGATTTTTTGAAGGGATAACACAGGTTATTCAAAGTATTTTATAGTATTAAAGATGTCCCTAGAATAAAGCAGATGTAAACTTTATTACTCCCATTTTTTTCAATACAAATGGAAAACTCAAGCATACAAATAGGCCTAAAACACCCTTATTTCTAGGCTTTGTTATTGTTTAATCACTAAGCAATGTCTGACTCTTTGTGATCCCATGGACTGTAGCTTGCTAGGCTCCTCTGTCCATGGAATTTCCCAGGCAAGAATATTGGAGTGGGTTGCCATTCCCTTCTCCAGGGGATCTTCCCCACCCAGTGATGGAACCTGTGTCTCCTGGGTTGGCAGGCGGGTTCTTTACCACTGAGCCACTTAGAAAGCCCATTCCTGGGTTATGCTGTCACAATTTGGAAGGTAAGTCAGTTGAAAAATATACACACACAGAAATTAAGGGAGAGGTTAAATTCCAATGATCTGGAGTGGCACCCACAGCAAGTATATGGATTTTATGCAGAAATTTCTGGGGAAATCAATGGTAAGAGCTCTTGCTCCGTGCCTCAAAAAACAGGCACTTTCTCCTTTTAAAAAACAGCATAGCAGTGAAGGTTGTGGTGTCATTTTTTGACAGTATATCCAGATCCATGTTGGTTGCAACATGCAAAAGAGCCATGGAGTCCTCAGGTGCTGAAATAAACAACTACCGCCTATAAGAAAGTGCTCAAATAAACACGTTGTGTTCGGTGTCTGTGTTCCTCTTTCCCTTCCTCTGTTTGTTTTTGGTCTTCTGACCTTTTGTACAAGCAACAAGAAAAGTGGGACAGTGTGGAGAGCCACAGTCCACCTGGGAAGTAGGTGCATGCCCTTGGGCCAGGGTGACAATATGCTGTGAAGTAACTCTCCAGATGCCATACTAAATATACAGAGCTTTTTTTCCAGCTGGTGCCCAACCAAGTTAGGTGAGGTGCTGGCTCGGTGGAATCACTGTGTCCCTTTATGATGAGCAGCGGTGGCTGTTGAAAAAAAAATGCTGTGGGTCAGTGGACAATGGAGTACGTTTATTAATTTTAAGACTGCAGCTGGGATTACTGACAGTGCAGCAGTTCTCCAACTTCAGTAAAAGTCTACCAACATAAACGTCTTCACTGGGAAAGGAAAGTTTATTAAAAACACAAGATCCAAGATTTGTATAAAAGATCATACAAAGAGAATGCTAAGTACGTGCCATATTATAAGTATGTGCCATAATTTTTTGCAGTGTAGGTGTAGAATATACCGCTAATGAATTGTATTGGCCTATTTACTTCTTTTCTTGGTCTCAATATAAAATTGGCTTCCCTTCCAATATATTAAACCAGTTACTATTAAAATGTCAACAAGGGTCTAGTAAGCAGTTTTTTTTGTAGTAATTGTGTGATCAGAAACACATCAATCATATGATATCGCTTATATGTGGAATTTTTAAAAATGGTACAAATGAACCTTTTTATATAACAGAAGTAGTCACAGATGTAGAAAACAAACCTATGGTTACCAAGATGGGAAGGAGGAGGGAGAGATAAATTGGGAGACTGAGACTGACATATACAAACTACTATATATAAAACAGACAACTAATAAAGATCTACTATACAGAGAACTCTACTCAACACTCTGTACTGACCTGTACGGGAATAGAATCTAAAAAAGAGTGGATACATGTATAACTGGTTCACTGTGCTGTACAGCAGAAACTAACACAACACTGTAAATTAACTATACTCCAATAAAAATTAACTTTAAAGAAACACATCAATATAGTTTGTTGATTTTTTGATTAATTTTTAAATTTACATGTGAGTCTAATCAAAGATGATTCCAGTCAAAAGAAACAACTCTAAGATTGCCTTATATTTAACCTTTGTATTTACGATCGTTAACCATAATACATTAGCACACTCAAAAGATTTAATGGAAATACCGCTTTATCAGATTGGCTTCAGAGAATCATCTGGAACTCTATTGCCAAACGAGAATGAATAGCCAAAAGGTTAGTCAAAAACTGAAGTTACCAACAGTGATGGTAGAGTAGTAGTGACACAAAAGGCAAGCAAACTTTAAATGGAAAATTTTTAGGTTAGGGCTTTGCTGGCGGCATAGCTCAGGTGGTAAAGAATCTGCCTGCAATGCAAGAGACCCGGGTTCGATCCCAGTGTTGGGAAGATCCCCTGGAGAAGGGAATGGCAACCCACTCCAGTATCCTTCCCTGGAGAATTCTATGGACAGAGGGGCCTGGCCAGTACAGTCCATGGGGTCGCAAAGAGTCTGACACAGACACACCATATAAAATTAACACTAATTATGAGCTAACTCTATCCTCAACATAAAACTTATAGGTATCAAAACTAAACACAAACTGTAAACTGAAACACAGTGCCCCTGGCCTAACTCATAAATAATGATCTTCTTTATGGAAGGGCAGTGGCTTCTTCCTAGCTTGTCTTTGTGCCAAAGTGAATAAAGAAAAGTCAGACGATTCCATGTCAGCAGTGCAAAGGCAAGAGAAGGATCAGTGTTTCCTTCACGCTCAGGCTCTGAAGAGTCCTCCTTCAGGAAACAGTGGAAAAATCGATGCCAGATGGCTCTCTAGGAGCCGCTGCTAATGCTTCTGCTATTGTCAACTCCCCCGTGGAAATGTTCCCACACAGCAGGGAAGGGCTGCAGACTTCATATCTCATCAACCACTGACCTCCAAGGTGGAGGTGTGGTCTCACCCACAGGTCCTAGCAAAGGCCATTTCTCCCAGTACCAGTGAGTTATGACTTGGCTTTCAGACAAGCAACAGAAATCTCCTCCCTTTTCCACCTTTGATTTGTGTTGAAATAGTATTTTAATCAGTTACAGAAAATTCATAAATAACATTAGCTATCACTTATAGGGCACTTATAAGCGACAGATTTTTATCTTCTTGGGCTCCAAAATCACTGTGGATGGTGACTTCTTGCTCCTTGTCAGGAAAACTATAACAATGCATTGAAAAGCAGAGATATCACTTTACTGACAAAGGCCCATATTGTCAAAGCTATGGTTTTTGTAGTAATCATGTATGGATGCAAGAGTTGGACCATAAAGGCTGAGAACTGAAGAATTGATGCTTTTGAATTATGGTGCTGGAGAAGACCCTTGAGAGTCATTGGGACTGTAAGGAGACCAAATCAGTCAATCCTAAAGGAAATCAACCCTGAATATTTGGAAGGACTGATGCTGAAACTGAAGCTCAATACTCTGGCCACCTGATACAAAGAGCCAACTCATTTGAAAAGACCCTGATGCTAGGAAAGATTGAGGGCAGGAGGAGAAGAGGGCAACAGAGAATGAGATCGTTGGATGGCATCACCGACTCAATGGACATGAGCTTCAGCAAACTCTGGGAGACAGTGAAGGACAGAAAGCCCAGCGCGCTGCAGTCCATGGGTTGCAAAGAGTCGGACACAACTCAAGAGACTGAATAACAACAAAAATAAGGCACTTATCATGTGACGTTAAAGTGTGAAGTGCATTACACAGGTTAACTCATTTCACCCTTAACTCTTAAACCAGTATTATTACCTCCATTTGAAGTTAAATAACTGGCATACAGCCATGAAGCTTGTAAGTGGTAGAGCTGGAATGTAGCCACGGGTCTGGATGACAATGAAGTTTCAGTTTTAATTGCTGCTCTGTTTTCTATTCTAAAGAAAATAATTTAAAAGAATGACTTCATAAATAATCCCATAACCCTGGTAAAACTGCTTTCATTTCCTTGTATTCCCTTTCATTATTCATAGGAATATTACTGGGAACTTCTTTTTCCATTTATTGTTCCCTCCCCCTACTCTATCCTTTCAATTTAGCAAGAATAACCACTTTCCTAGAAATGACCTTGCACTCAACACCTCGCTCCCAGCCACCCGCCACTGTTTGTTAGTTCAGGATGGCTAGCTGACCCAAGCTGGGCTGAGAAGTCTGTTTCGTACACATTTCGAAATTCAGGCAGAGAGATTTCAAAATATAGATAAGCGAAGCAGAAGGGAGGGAGGGAGCGGGGAGAGAGGGAAGGAAAAATGAATCAATTTATCTCTGCATTGGCGGTAAGTTGTAAAATTCTGAAGCTACGTGCCATTATGTTCTTCATCGTGGACTGCAAAATAGAGAGCCTTTAGTGATAAGAAAAAGGCAAAAGCACTGGAGAGAGATGGAGAATGAGGAAGACCTTGGGACTCTACAGTGCTTCAGGCTTTAATTTATTCCAGTGGGGACTCAGTCCTTGGATTCTGGGACATGTCCTGATTGTCCAGAAAGTTCTTTCTTTTGCATAAGATAGCTAAAGTTTGTTCTTGTCACTTGCAACCATGAGTCTGAACTATTAACAATACTTTATAAAAAATAAATGCTTTTTTAATAATAAAAAAATAGAAAGTTTCCCAATAATCTGTCTGGTAAGAACACTGATAGATCTGAAGGAGAGGTGGTATGAGTGAAGGCTGGAGACGCCTCCGCTGTCAGCTGCAGGCAAAGGCAGTTTAACTCACACCTACCAGCAAGGAGGGCGTACTGGCTTCTGCAGCTACAAGCCCAGTGGAAATGCAGGCTTCGGGGCCGACCTAATTCAAGGCCATCAGCATTATTTCCTTTTATCTTGCCAGTTCCATGCCCACCTCCCACTTAGGCAAGTGGTGAGATAACCACCTGTGAGTTGAAGGAAGCTTTCCTAATGTCCTTAACACATTTCACATTAATGCTTGCTATTATAACCCTTGTGACCAGGGCAATATTATATGCTGAGCTGAGGCCCAAGTTCTTGAACTAGCACATGGAAAGCAGGATGGTGATTCATCAAGGTTACCTTCCTGAAAAACATGATTGCATACCACCCAGCAATCCCATTCCTGGGTATATATCCAGAGATAATCATGATTCAAAACTATACTTGCACCCCAGTGTTCACTGTAGTACTCTTTACAATAGCCAGGAAATGGAAGCAACCTAAAAGTCCATTGACAGATGAATGGATAAAGAAGATGTGGGACATATATGTTGTTGTTGTTGTTTAGTCACTAGGGTCGTGTCTGACTCTTTTGGGACCTCATGGACCATAGCCCACCAGGCCCCTCTGTTCATGGGATTCCCCAGCCAAGAATACTAGACTGGGATGCCATTTCCTTCTCCAGGGGATATTCCTGACTCAGGGTTCGAAACTACATCTTCTGCATTGGCAGGTGGATTCTTTACCACTGAACCACCAAGGAAGCCTGTGGTACATATATAATGGAATATTACTCAGCCATAAAAAAGAATGAAATAATGCCATATTCAGCAACATAGATGGACCTGGAGATTATCATACTAAGTAAAGTAAGTCAGACAAGAGAAACGAATATCATATGTTCTCACTTATATGTGGAATTTTAAAAATGATACAAGTAAACTTATTTATAAGCTTGTATGAGTATAACTGAATCACTTTGCTTTACACCTGTAACTAACCATCATTGTTAATCAACTATACTCCAATATAAAATAAAAACCAAAAAGAAAGAACCTGGTTGCTACTGCAGGCAGAGTAGGAGGATGATGGAGTTTACTCTAGACACTCTTTGGGCTTGCTAGCATCCTTGCCGAGAGACAATGGGTAGAGTGTGAACAGCACTGAATGTGGAGCCAGGCTGTCTGAGATTTTTCAGGTTCTTGGCTTCCCTGTGAGTCTTCTTCTTGTCCTTAGCTGCCACTGGTGCTGTCATATTCTTTGCTTAAAGAAGGCAATGGAGTCTTTAGTCTGCACTGAGGAGCCTTTGTTCTCTGGTGTCCTTGATATGGCTGATGACTGCTCCTTCTGAGACTGCCAGTGGGGCTAGAGATGATCCGGAGATCGCCAAAAGTGGGTGAGCCCACCACCAAACCTACCTGGACTGCAGCTGCTTCCTGCGACAGCTCAGTATTTTTCTTGGCCTTGAATTGATCCGCAGTGGTACTGGGTGTGGAAGTGCTCAGCACATGGTAAGCACTATCCCAAATGTATAAGAGGCCGCACAGTTAAGAGCACAGAATTCTCAAAACGGAAGGCCTAAGCTTAGACCTCAGCTTTGGCACTTAACAGCTGTGTGATCTTGGATAACTTGCTTAACCTCTCTGTGCTTGATTTTGTTTCATCTGTAAAACAAGGTTAGTAATGGCACCTACCACAGGGGGTTGTGAGAATTGAGTTTATAACGTGAAATGCTTTGAAGAGTGGCTGGTACATGTAATAAGTCGCTTCTAAGTATTTCCTAATGTTATTATCATTATTTATTATCTTAGGTTGAATTTCCAGGAAATAGAGTCTGAGATAGGAATTTTGGTGCAGGAAGGTTTTTGGTAGTACTCTTAGGATCAACCACTCTGAGTGAGGTTAGGGCTGGGCAGAGGGAGAAGCTCAACCGCGATACCATTGTAACAGAGCTTGCGGGGTGAGGTGGGCAGGCAGTTGTCCTACACTGAGGCCTTTACACCATCCCTCATTCCACACCCCTGCCTCCTGTGAGTTAACGTTGGAGGTAGCCTCCCCCTGATGACAGGTCTAATTCAGAGGTAGGACAATCTCTAGGGTGGGACTTGGTCATGAGGTACTAACAGACAACACTTGGGGAAGCTGGTTGAGGAAGAGTACCTTGGTCATGGAGGGGAGTCTGGGTGGTACACTGCAGCATCCAGTACATACACCTTCATGCACAACCCCCTTTTATGAGATACATTCACTCAGGAGTCATGCCAAGTTCAGCAATCTGGGCGTTATGTTGTCATCTTTATCAATTCTAGCTATAGCTCCCCAGGAGGGCTATGTCTGGATGATAATTAACCTCCAATATCCCAGTATAATCAGAGAAGAAGAAAAGTGATTAAAGGGTTGGAAAATGCGAGGCTGGGCAACAACATACAGTTTCAAACACACATCACATCCTGTTGCACAGGAATATTGGGCTCTCAATGCCATGTGGAGATTTGAGGATTTGGTTAACCACACTGGCAGTCTGCACCCTTTCTCTTGCCCTGACTGAGCCCTGGTTCCATCCTCTGGGATGATCACTTTTATCCAATGTCCTCTTTGGCTGTATGTGGGGTGAGCATTAGCACAGAATCCTCTCCTAAGGGTTATATTTAATATTACACAACTGATTTCGTGATGGTAGGCTCTCCAGGTCATGGGGATTGCATAGTCATCACATGTTCAAAGTGAGGACATTTCCAAAAAGTCCTGAACAAACTTCCCTTATTGGTCTGAATCAGGTGATGCCCATTCTCAAAACAAGAATGGTTTCAATAACTTAGGTCTGGGATACTGAAGTAATAATTGGGGAAGGGGGTGACTTTGTCAGGTTGGGGAATATCTCTATTGCTGTCATCAGTTTCTCATCTGTTTGGCTGCTACTCGATGGGAAATGAAGTCATTGATGTTTGGGAGTGATCCAGTCATTGCCCTGTCAGTAGTTCAGTTGGATCCACTGGCTGAGTAGGCAAGATATATAAAGCACTAACAAACTGAAATTTTTGCAAGCTAATCTCCTCCAATTACACTCAAGAATCCCAAACTATACTTTTGGCCTATAGAATTGCCTAAGGGGATGATCTATTCTAGAATATAATGGAGGTTGACAACTTAACAGGGGGTTGTGTCAGCAACAGAGAAGAACAAGGAGCAAATTATTTGACCTTACTTGTATTGCTATTATAAGGGTGGCTCATTGTTGATTTACATTAGATGTTCTGGTTTTGAAATCATAACGTCAAGGGATACCTAAAAATGCAGTAATCAATTGTCTTATCTTCTTCCCCAATTAGGGATCTCATTCAACCTACAGACTCAGTATATGAGGTCTTAAACATGGTAGGAACATCATGAAGGTTTGTTAAATGCCAGGTGAAATTCCTTGTAACTAGTCATTTACAGTTACTCCATATTTACTGATAATTTCAAAATGAGCTCTGCTTGGAATGAAACTTTTACTTCTTTCATCTATCTGCATGCCTAGCATAAGATACAGGAATATAGGGAGTTCTTAAGAAATTGAATTATTGTTATTAATGTCAACATAACTTTATAAGCAAGTATTTGAAAGTAGTTGAAAACAATTTGCTTAAGATGTATAAATGTCATTTATATTTACTTAGTGAAAACTATTCTTTATGGGAAAAAAATGAGCCACTTTGCCCAAGGCTTTGTCCATGTGCAGAACACACAGAAATATAATAGCAAGCATCATTTACATGTCAGTGATTCTCTGTGCCAGTCACTGAAGCAGGGCTTCTACTTTCGTCCAGTTCGACCACAGCTATTTCTGGGAGTTATCAGGAGGTATCCCACATATGCTTGCAAAAGAGTCTTTTCCCATTGGGCATTGTCATGGCTCTACAGTAACACCTTCATCAAATTCTATTACCCTTTCCCGGGTGCTGCTGCAGACCTTTGCAGGGGTGCCTCGATTCTCTGCCTGACACAGGGTTATTTGCCTGCTTCCCCTACAATTAAAAAACTATTTTTATTTATGTATTTGGCTGCGCTGGGTCTTACTTGCAGCATGCAGGATCTTTAGTTGCAGCATGTGGGATCTAGATCCTTGACCAGGGACGAACCCTGACCCCCTGAATTGGGAGCATAGAGTCTTAGCTACTGGACCACCGGGCAAGTCCCTCCCCTACAATTTCAATAGGCACCACTGTCTCTGAGTATCTTTCCATACTAATAAATAAGATTATATCAAGTATTTTTGTTAACTCATATTGTTCTCAGTATACATAAAAATTTATATAATTTACTATACATTTTAATAGTATTTTATGCATTGTACCATAACTGATTAAGTTCAGTTCGGTTCAGTTCAGTTCAGTCGCTCAGTCGTGTCAGAATCTTTGCGACCCCATGGACTGCAGCATGCCAAGCCTCCCTGTCCATCACCAACTCTCGGAGTTTACTCAAACTCATGTCCATTGAGTCAGTGATGCCATCCAACCATCTCATCCTCTGTTGTCCCCTTCTACTCCTGCCTTCAATCTTTCCAGTATTAGGGTCTTTTCAAATGAGTCACCTCTTCATATCAGGTGGCCGAAGTACTGGACTTTCAGCTTCAACATCAGTCCTTCCAATGAACATTCAGGACTGATTTCCTTTAGGATGGACTGGTTGGATCTCCTTGCAGTCCAACGGACTCTCAAGAGTCTTCTCCAACACCACAGTTCAAAAGCATCAATTCTTCCGTGCTCAGCTTTCTTTATAGTCCAACTCTCACATCCATACATGACCACTGGAAAAACCATAGCCTTGACTAGACGGACCTTTGTTGACAAAGTAACGTCTCTGCTTTTTAATATGCTGTCTAGGATGGTCATAACTTTTCTTCCAAGGAATAAGTGTCTTTTAATTTCATGGCTGCAATCACCATCTGCGGTAATTTTGGAGACCAGAAAAATAAAGTTAGCCACTGTTTCCCCTGTTTCTCCATCTATTTGCCATGAAGTGATGGTACCATATGCTGTGATCTTTGTTTTCTGAATGTTGAGCTTTAAGCCAACTTTTTCACTCTCCTCTTTCACTTTCATCAAGAGGCTTTTTAGCTCCCCTTCACTTTCTGCCCTAAGGGTGGTGTCATCTGCATATCTGAGGTTATTGATATTTCTCCCAGCAATCTTGATTCCAGCTTGTGTTTCTTCCAGCCCAGCATTTCTCATGATGTACTCTGCATGTAAGTTAAATAAGCAGGGTGACAATATATAGCCTTGACATACTCCTTTTCCTATTTGGAACCAGTCTGTTGTTCCATGTCCAGTTCTAACTGCTGCTTCCTGACCTGCATACAGATTTCTCAAGAGGCAGGTTAGGTGGTCTGGTATTCCCATCTCTTTCAGAATTTTCCGCAGTTTATTGTGATCCACACAGTCAAAGACTTTGGCATAGGCAATAAAGCAGAAATAGATATTTTTCTGGAACTCTCTTGCTTTTTCGATGATCCAGGAGATGTTGGGAATTTGATCTCTAGTTCCTCTGCCTTTTCTAAAACCAGCTTGAACATCTGGAAGTGCACGGTTCACGTATTGCTGAAGCCTGGCTTGGAGAATTTTGAGCATGACTTTACTAGCGTGTGAGATAACTGATTAAACCAATCCCCAATTATTGGACTTTGGTTATTTTGGTTTTTATTACTACAAATAATGCTGTCATGAACATCCTTGTAGTAAAAACCTGCACATTTCTTTGATTTTTGTTTTAGGATCATAATAGCTAATTTAATATTTTGCCCTATGTGCTCAGCTGCTCAGTTGGGTCCTACCCTTTGCGACCCCATGGACTGTAGCCTGCCAGGCTCCTCTGTCCATGGCATTTTACAGCCAAGAATACTGGAGCAGGTTGCCATTTTCTCCTCCAGGGTATCTTCCTGACCCAGGGATCGAACCCAAGTCTCCTGCACTATCAGGTGGATTCTTTACCACTGAGCCACCTGGGAAGCCTGCTTCTTGAAAACAAGGAAATGATTTCATAAGTAGTTCAAGGACTGAAGAGTTTTCAGAATTTAGAAGAACTACTAATAAAAATAGAAAACTCTAACAATCATACCATGTATACCAGCTTAATTACCAGCTACAACAATTCAAGGAAGAGCTGTCCAGTGGCTCAGAGCAGCCTTCCTGGCTACGTTGGTTTTGTTTAGAAACTGCTCATCATCAAGTAAACAATGTGGTTTTGGAATAATTTTCAGACATTTTTATTGTTTTGCTTTAAATATGCAACTGAGTCATTTGAATCCAAAGAAGAGTACTGTAATATGAGAACTAAATGAACTCCTTTAATTTGACTGTTTTTTAACCTGTTCAAGTACTGTAAGAACTTAAACAGGAGAAGTAGAGTTTACATAAGAGCACATTCCAGAGAAATTAATAATGGGAGTGCAAATGAGGGTGAGGAAAGGACCTAAGGAAGTTCCTAAAGCAGAGCCAACTGTTTGATAAGCCAAGTTTTTCATAGGAAAACTTGTAGCTGAAAAATGGAAATTAGGAAGGAGACTGAAGTTCCTAACATTTACGTCAGTTCTGCTTTGTTTCTTCTGCTGGTTTCTTCACTGTCAGCCAGAATCTAAATCTGGTTTGCTACAGGCAAATCCCAGGTCAATTCTGTACCTCTTATTCTAGTCTTCTCTCTTTTCTCAGAGACTGGTTCTCTTCATCATAATCCTTACTCAATGATAGATTTCTCTATATCCAGGTAAGTCACCCAGTCATGATGATTGATTTGAGTGACTCACAAATCAGCTGCTTGCCTGAAATAATAATAGCTATCATTTACATATGCCACCTTACTTTCATTATTTGATTTTGTCCTCCAGAAACTGTGTGTGCATGTGTGCTAAGTTGCTTTAGGCGTGTCGGACTCTATGCAACCTTATGGACTTGCAGCCCTCCAGGCTCCTCTGTCCATGAGATTCTCCAGGTAAGAATGCTGGAGTGGGCTGCCATGCCCTCCTCCAGGGGATCTTCCAGACCCAGGGATGGAGCCCATGTCTTTTAGGTCCACCTGCAGGTGGGTTCTTTACCACTAGCGCCACCTGGAAAGCCCTCTGATAACCCTAAATTACAGTAATCTACAAGGAATAGAAACTGGACTCAAGACCACATAAAGACTAAGAACTTGCACTGGCTTATAGAACAGGAAGCACACACACAATGTTGGCTTCCAGGCAAGGTTTCATCAGGATTCTGACTCCATTTTCTTACAATTCTGTCCAATTCTATGTATCAACTGTGTTCTGAAGCTGATTCCCTGGTGGTGTGGAATGGGTTCATTATGTGCTTTGGGGGGTTCCTTGCGTGCTTTTCGATGTATGCAGTGAGCAAAAGATTTCCTTGAGACTTCCCTGATGGTCCAGTGGTTAAGAATCTGCCTTACATTGCAGGGGATCCAGGTTCAATCCGTGGTTCAGGAGCTAAGATCCCGCATGACTTGAGGTAACTAGAGAGTCTGGGCACCACAACTAGAGAAAGTCCACATGCCCCAACAAAGACCCAGCACAGCCAAAAATAAAAATGAATAAATCATTTTTTTTTTTTTTACAAAAAGAGAAAGGAAAACCTTTCCCAGAATCCTCTACTAAGTCCTTTGTGCTACAGTGGGCTGCCATAACTAAATATCATAGACTGAATGGCTTAAAGAAATTTGTTTTCTCACAGTCTGGAGGCTGGAAGTCTAAGATCAGAGTGCTGCTATAGTCAGGTTCTGGTAAGTACTTTCTTCCTGGCTTATAGACTGTGGCCTTCTCTTTGTGTTCTCACATTGCAGAGAGAGAGAGATGTGTGTTTTTCGATGATCCAGCGGATGTTGGCAATTTGATCTCTGGTTCCTCTGCCTTTTCTAGCTGTCTGGTGTTTCTTCTAATAAAGGCACTAATTCCATCTTGAGGCCCCACCCTCATGATCTCATCTAACCCTAACTACCTTCCAAAGGCACCATCTCCAAATACAAATACCATAGCACTCAGAGTTAGGGCTTCACTATATGAATTTTGTGGGGACAAAACTCAGTCCATAGTGTCCTTCTTCGTATTTCCCTAGCCATTCTGGCTTAATAATTTGCATGGAGAATGAGATCTCATGATTGGCTTGGCTGGATCAGTTGAAGCGAAAAGAATTTGGGGGAGTTGATCACAAAGTCCATGGTTGTGCATTGTGCTCAGTTGCTCAGTTGTGTCCAACTCTTTGCAACTCCATGGACTGTAGCCTGCCAGGTTTTTCTGTTCATCAGATTTCCCAGGCAAGAATACTGGAGTGGGTTGCCATTTCCTTCAAGCCTGAGTCTCTTGCATTAGCAAGTGGGTTCTTTACCACTGAGCCACTTGGGAAGCCCAAGTCTGTAGTTAAGTAGGTATATTTCACAAATCAGAAGACTGAATCTGAGAGAAGTTAAGCCAAGGTCTTGCATATAATGAGTGGGAGAGTCAAGATTTAAACTCAACTGACTCCAAAGCTCTTGTTTTTTGTATTATATGATGTTAGCATCACTTGTTTGCTTTTCTAGTTTGTAGCTTACCTGTCCCCCTTCTAGTTTTAGACTGTTTTCTCTTTTTTTTTTTGACATGGATCAATTTTTAAGTCTTTATTGAATTGCTTACAATATTGTTTCGGTTGTATGTTTTGGTTTTTTGGTCCCAAAGCATGTGGGATCTTAGCTCCCCAACCAGGGCTTGAACTCACACCCTCTGCATGAAAAGGCAAATTCTTAACCACTGGACCACAGGGAAGTTCCTGTTTGCTTTTTTGATAGCAGACACCTTGCTGTGGCCCTTGCAGCCTGTATGGACAATCCAGGACCCTGAGCTCCATGCCGAATCTCAGGTTCCACGTGTGGAAGACTAGGCCCTAAATTAAATAGTTCTGTACTACTCTTTGGACTTTGACTGAAGGCCTTTTTTATAAAGTCCTTACTTTTTAAAGGTCAAGTCCTCCTTACTTAACTTCTTTGGTGGAATGCTGCCCTTCCACTTCCTGAAATCTCCACTCCTTTCAAATCCAGCTACTTGCAGAACTCAAAGAGACCTTCCATCATTAGGTCTCCCTGCACTTGATCACACTCTTCAACCTGACTGGAGGCCTCTGATTGGATTTTGTGACCCTCCTGGTGGAAAAAAATAGAAACTTTGAAGTAAGACACTATGATTTATAATAAGAAATACATGTTTGGCCTTTACCCCTGTCTCTATTTCATAGAGTTCCAAAACCTCTTGGAATTTCCTAAGTGATAAGAGTGCTGGGAGTATCTTTTGTTATAGAATTTGGTCTTTTATCTTTGGTTCCTGAAATAGCTCCAGAGCCATAAAGGTGAAAGAAATGTCTTATTATTCATAACCTTTCAACCACACTTGAATGTATTACTTTTAGAGAGCCTCTCAAGATGTGGGCTGGTTGTCAGGGGAACCAGCCATGAATAAAGGGTTGGAACTTTGAGTTTTATTTCCCCAACCTTTTGGAAGGGGAGAGGGGTTGGAGGTTGAATCAGTCACCAGTCAGCAATGATTTAATCAATCGTGGCTATGGAACGGTCTCCACAAAACCCCCAAACAATGGGATTCAGAAAGCCTCCGGGTTGGTCAACATGAGGGGTGGCTAAGAGTGACACTCCCAGAATGGGCACGGACACATGGGGCCCCTTCCCACACACTTTGCCTTATGCATCTCTTCCATCTGGCTGTTTTTGAGTTGCATCCTTGTATTAATATAATAAACTGGTAATTTAGTAAAGGAACTGTTTTCCTGAGTTCTGTGAGCCTCTCTGGCAAATGAATCAAAGCTGATGAGGGGGCTGAGGGAACCTCCGATTCATAGTTGGTCAGTCAGCAGCACACGTGACAATTGGAGTCTCCACTGGTGCATGAAGCATGTATGAAGGGGGTGGGGGTGGGGCAGTCTTGTGGGACTGAGCCCTGTTGAAATAAATTTCTAGGTCCAAGATGGAGCTGCTCCTGCCTCATCAGCAAACCAATACTTTAACTTTGGTGTACTGGTAAATTCTCCACTTGATCAGAATTGCAGGATATCCAGCCAGTCACTCTCCACCTGCCAAGAATCTGTACCAACTTCATTAATCTAAATAAGGTCAGATATGCAATCTCAGCCAATTAATTTAAGGCAGATAGTTTTTCCTTATTCCCTGATTGACCTGTTAGCCTTCAGAGGAAATGCTCACGTTCTAAGCCAATCATCTGCTGTTTCCATGTTGCCTCTTCTAACATTTTATAAAACTCGTTCTGGCCCAAACATCTCTTGGGAAGACTGCTCTTCCACTTGTGAGGCACTGTACTCTCTTCCATGTATTATTTTCCCTTGAATAAAGGATATACTATTAATTACTTAATTGTCTTTACTTGTGGGATCCGATGATATTTCCAGGCAGATACTGTCAGAATTGGGTAAAATGGTAGGACACCCAGTTGGTGTCCCAGAACTCACTAATGTATAGAAAACCCACACATCTTGTGTCAGAAATGAGGTGTATTATCATAGAGTATTGAGCGCAGGGCAGACCCACAATGGGAGTGTGTATTTTTCTTTACAGATCCATATTTGAATTTAAGCTCTCTCTACTATTTTGTGGCTGAGGACTTAAAGCAAGCTCCTAAAACCTTCAGAACTCAGTCTCCTCCTTGAGGGACCATGGATACTAATAACTGTTTGATAGGTTTATTCTAAGAGATCAGAGTCTGCATGTGCAAAATTCTGGCAAGTAACAAGTACTTAATAAATGGGAAGTCCTTCAAGACTGGAAGGTATACCTGCCTTATCAATTTCCTTTCATCTTCCCAACCTGAAATCCTTACTGTTTCTCTAAACTCTCATAAAAATCACAGCTAACACAACTGGTTTGACTATTAACCAGGACTATGTTGTGATAACTCTTCTGTTGCTGTCTTGGATTACTATTTAAAACGTGTAACTATTTAACTTTCCATTCAGATGATAAGCAACTTGCAGTTTCTGCTTAATATAGCACAGTGTCTTCCCCATGTATTTGTAAAGAATATTGAGTACAGAGCTTTCTCTTCTCCAAGCATAGTTACCACCACTTTAACATGCTCAGTAAATAGCAGTCTTCTCAAGTAGGAGGTTGACAACAGAAATAGGACATAGGAAGACTATTTCCCCCATGCATTTGGAAGGACTGCAAGCACTTCTGTGAATAAGGACATGGTCCCTAATTGCTATTTTTTTTTAATAATTAAATTTATTTTTAATTGAAAGATAACTGCTTTACAGTATTGTGTTGGTTTCTGCCAAACATCAACATGAATCAGCCATAGGTATACCTATGTCCCCTCCTGAACCTCCCACCCCCTTCCCTCCCAATTCCACCCCTCAAGGTTGTTACAGAGACCCGGTTTGAGTTCCCTGAGTCATACAGCAAATTTCTATTGGCTATTTATTTTACATATGGTAAAATACATGTTTCCATGTTACTTTCTCCATACATCCCTCCCCCTCTCCTTCCTGTGCCTCCCCAGTCCATAAGTCTGTTCTCTATGTTTGTATCTCCATTGCTGCCCTGCAAATAAGTTCATCAGCATCATCTTTCTAGATTCCATATATATGCGTTAGTACACAGTATGTGTTTTTCTCTTTCCGACTTACTTCACTCTGAATAACAGGCTTTAGGTTTATCCACATCATTAGAACTGACTCAGACGAGTTCCGTTTTATGGCTGAATGATATTCTATTGTATATATATGTGCCACAGTTCTTTTCCCCATTCATCTGTTGATGGACATCTAGGTTGCTTCCATGTTCTAGCAATTGTAAATAGTACTGCAATGATCATTGGGGTACATGTGTCTTTTTCAGTTTTGGTATATGCCTAGGAGTGGGATTGCTGGGTCATATGGTGGTTTTATTCCTAGTTTTTAAGGAATCTCCACACTGCCTTCCATAGTGGCTGTATCAATTTACATTCTCACCAACAGTGCAAGAGGGTTCCCTTTTCTCCACATTCTCTCCAGCATTTATCATTTGTAGATTTTTTTGATGATGGCCATTCTGATCAGTGTGAGGTGATATCTCATTGAAGTTTTGATTTGCATTTCTCTAATAATGAGCGGTGTTGAGCATCTTTTCATGTATGGTTTATTAGATACCTGTGTGTCTTCTTTGGAGAAAAACTTATTGCTGTTCTGATATGGATGGGGCTGGTACTTTACGACTCTGAGATTTCCAGTAACTGCAAGGACAACTTATCTATGGTCCTCCTGCCCCAAGTGGCCTGGCTCCTATTTCAAGCCCCTCTTGCCCCTATAAAGATGGCTTCTACCTTGGTTCCTAGTGCAAAAGTTGTTTTTCTGGTATTCCAAGCATCCCATACCAAGAGTGATCTAATTGTTCATCCTAAATAGGATCCTGCTATTTATACTTTCTGTCAAGACAACAGCATTACTCAGTACTGTCCAGGTTGGTTATCCCTCCTTCTCCTGGTATTGGATTTTTGCCTTGCATTTTCTTGTTCTCTCCTTGAGGACCAAGAGCCTGTCCCTGTGACACAGACGGATTGGTAATGGAGGCCGCCGGAAAGCAACAGATCTCCCAGATATGGATTGCTTTAACCAGAGGATACTGTCCTTTGCCCTCTTGGCTGGACTTCTGTTGTCAGCTGAGTCAGACCCTCCCAACCCTCTTCCTAAGGGAGTGAGTTTGGCTGAGTCCCAAGATTAGTGCCCATTTTACTGTGAGAAAAGAGCCGTGCTTCCTGTGATTGGGCAACTGCTGCTGTTAATCTAATTATGTGGTTAAAGTACGAACAGTTCTCAAGTAGGGGTACACAGACACAGGGAGCTTTGCACTGACAGGCCTCTGCCAATTCCACTTGTGCTGGCATCTACAGGACTCCCAGCCCTCCTAAGTAGGTCATTGGGTCAGAATGCTTTGGGGAGTTCCAGCAGACCACAGTGTCACCTTGGCTGTGGTTCCCAAGCCACTTCCCTTCACCCCAGCTTTCCTCCTGGTTGGGGGGTGGTCCTCTCTGTTTCTCTGCCAAGTCACAGACTTGGATTTCTCTGACTACTAGTTTTAGGCACCACTTGACACTAAAATACTTCCCAAGATACTTCTATCACTATAATTTCTCCTTTAATTAAAAACACTTTCCTTGGAAGGCCATGTTAAAAATGCACATTGACTTGAAGGGAAAAAATGCCAATTATGAAACCCAGGATGTCACTGCTTTTGGGTTACTAGGATACTGATACTTCAAAAGACAGTTTTTAAGGTGGTGGTGGGGTGGGGTGGGGGTGGCGGTCTCTAGACATTATTTACCAAAGAGTTATCAGTATAATTTCATCTCCTTGAGGGTATTTTGGGGAATAGAAGGACAAGTTAAAAAGTCTTCCTTGAAGAAATTTCAGCCCTATTTTACTGGTCTGTATCTCTCTTTGGTGATCTCTCCACTTCTGGAAATTCAGGTAAATTCAACTCAACAAGTATTAATAAGGCCAACTCTGTGCATGGTATTATACTAGGCACGGTGATATCAAGAAGAATAAAAGAGTCCTGCCCTTTAAGAAACTCAAGAAAGAATAGCACATTCTGTATTCCATGGAATTTATCTGCCCCCCAATTTTCAGCCCCTACCTGCTGTTTTATTTCATTTCAAAACTGAATATAAATACATTGTGAGAAAAGCAAAAGATTCACATTAAGATCATCCACCACCCAAGTACATCGACTGGAAAAGAACAAAGTATACCTGCCTCTGTCAAGGAAAATTCCCTGGTATGTTGCAAGTGCATTCTAATTCCCAATGTCTTCTAGAGATTTTTTTTTTTTTTTTTTGGTTGTTGAGTCTCTATGTACACAGTAAGCTTAAATACAACTAGATTCACATTTATAGTAAATCCCAGTGCATAATTCCCTCCCACTTCTTTCAGGAGCCAAAGAAAAGATCAAGAGAACAGGAAAGACTATCACAGCAGTTTTGATAAAGCTGAAAAAGCTGCCACTTGCATGAAAGATGAAGTCATTTCATTTTTTTCAAAAGGCTCATGAGTCTGGGTAAATGGGTGTATTTAGAAGAAACAGAAGCAGAAGACTTCTAATTATCAAATTTCTTAAAAATAAAATGGGTTGCCTTGACACGTAGTGAGTTCTTGACTAGCTTTAAACACAGCCAAAGCTAGACAACATCTAGAAAGTGTTGTTGTAAAGATGAAGATGTCTGTATGTTTTAACAAGGCATCTATGGCCCAGACTCAAGAAAAGGAGGGACCCCTGAAAGATGCTGGGCCTGTTGAATGGCATTGAACATTTTAAAGACCCCCTTTTTTTGCTGGCCTCTAGAAATACCAAGTATGGAAAATTTATTGAATGAACCTTGTTCTCTTGAGAGTGGAGGGAACTTGATAAAGACATGACGCTATTTACGTGATTACCCAGGTTTGGAAACTCCCAAGGAGGTGTTAACACTGGGATTGCAGATGGAGTTCACTGGCTGTGCTAACAGGAAAACTCACATCTGTTTGAGGAGTGACTCATAGTAGACTGAAAGGCTGTTGCTTTAAAAAAGGAGACAGAATCTGGGACATTATTCAGGCATTTAGAACAAAGTTTAAACCCACGCTGGGACTGGTGCCTGGGTATTCATCAACTTTGCAAAGGAAAACAAAATAAAACTGAAAACAATCTAGGGAGATGAAGTAAGGAAAAGAGTCAAAGGTACATTTACATGTTTGTGATGCTGTGCTTTTAATAATGGTTTTGCTTGCAATGTGCCACTGATGACAGTCTAGATACAAGTTTTAAACCAATGGGACAGGACGGTATCATTAGTTTCAAACACTGTTTGCATACTGTATAGACTCTTAAGTATTTTACTTGACTCATTGTCTGGAGAACTAACATTCTCAGACCCAGAACTCGAAGTTATAGAGAAATACGTCTCATAATATGAGGTCCCTGAATCGCCTGGAGAGTTGGTTCATCTATATAACAATTGTTTTTATACATATCCTTTAAAAATCATAATAGCTCACACTTCAAATCATAATCTGTGCCAGGTATCGTTCTTTACATGTACCTATAACTCTCTTAAGGAAATCTGCCTTAGAGGTTAAAGGAAGGTGAAAGTCGCTCAGTCATGTCCACCTCTTTGCAACCCCACGGACTATACAGTCCATGGAATTTCCCAGGCCAGAATACTGGAGTGGGTAGCCTTTCCCTTCTCCAGGGATCTTCCCAACTCAGGGATCAAACCCAGGTCTCCCACATTGCAGGCGGATTCTTTACCAGCTGAGCCACAAGCAAAGCCCTTAGAAACAGACTTTTTTCTTATATAAGTCATCCTTGTGTCAGTATATGCATAGTAGCTCCCCAACCAGGGATGGAGCCCATGCCCCCTGCAGTGGGAGGATGGAGTCTTAACCACCAGATCCCCAGGGAAGTCCCAATCTCTTGTTTTGTATTTTTGTTGTGTCTTGTTTTATATGCCTGTGTTTGTTTCTCACAGGATGTTGGCACGTCACTTTATGTAAGCCTTCTCCCAGAAACTTCGGAAAAGAGAATTTATCTATTCCAAGAATCCCAAGACCCCCCTGTACCAGAAGGGAGGTTAATTTTTAATAAGCATCCTAATGATTCTTGTGGATATTAAAGTTTGAAAACCACTGCTGTTATCCTTCTTGAATTACCCAACGTACTAGCAGCCCCTCCTCGCTTTCTCCTCTTGGAGACCTGCCCCTCAGGACATGCCTCTTGTTCAGTTTCTCCTTTTTCTCCTGTCTCTGGCACTTCTAACCCATTGCAGGTAAAGCAGAAGAACTTGCAACATACTGAGAAAGCATATTTGGACTCCTCTTTCTGTATTTATGAAACCCTGGTGGGAATTCTCTGGTGGTCCAGTGGCTAAGACTGTGCTCCCAGTGCAAGGGACCTGGGTTTGATCCTTGGTCAGGGAAATAGACCCAGGCATGCTAAGTTACTTCAGTCCTGTCCAACTCTTTGCAACCCTATAGACTATAACCTGCCAGGCTCCTCTGCCCATGGGATTTCCCAGGCAAGAATACTGGGGTGGGTTGCCATTTCCTTCTCCAGGGGATCTTCTTGTCCCAGGCACCGAACCCACATGGCTTAGGTTTCCTGCATTAGCAGGCGGGTTCTTTACCACTAGCGCCACCTGGGAAGTTCAAATAGCTCCTGCATGCCACAAATAAAGATCCCGCATGCCCCAACTAAGACCAGGCACAGCCAAACAAATTTAAAAAACAAACAAAAAACGAATAGATATTAGGGAAAAGGTGGAATAAAGAACACACCCCAGAGAGGTGATTGTTGTTATAAGGTTAAGAGTATAGTAAATGAAGTGGAATGTCTAAGTCACTACAGCACATTCACAGACATCTTCAAGACTTGGCCCTAGAGCTTTCCTTTTATTTCTCAGAGTTATCATCACTAGTAATGACTTAAGAAAAGCAAACACTGGAAGTCCTTTCATTTTTCAGATTTTCTTGCCTCTCATAAAGTGTGCTTATTTATCCACCTAATAATATATCATTACTTTTGAAAGAGTAATGCATATTAAAAAAACATAAGAGGAAATACAGTGAAAAAAAAAGTCCCTCCCACAGCCATCCAACCAATGACACACCAACGTGGCCACTTTATCCTCCACATACTCTGTGCATACCAAACCCACAAATATATACACACCCCCTTGGGCACACAAATAAAAGCATACTGTATACACCATTGTACTTCTTGCTTTATTTACTAAACATCTCAATGCTTATTGCAAATCACTACCTCATTCTTATTAACAGCATATCCATTATGTTAGAATATGATGTAGTTGTGTTTCCCCTTCTTTCACTATATGGGTCTTGCAAAGATAAAGATATGTCTTTGATGACCATAATCATTATTTTCAGGCTTTCCTCGCTTCTTCCACTGCCTTCAAAGTATGCTCCAATATAAATGCAATGAAATAACTGAGGATTATGTAACCCTCATTATTTGGATTCATCCTAGGTGGATCTTGCAAGCATGCTGTCACTTAAGTTATGTTCGACTCTTTGTGACCCTATGGACTGTAGCCTACCAGGCTCCTCTGTCCATGGGATTCTCCAGGCAAGAATCCTGGGGTGGGTTGCCATGCCCTCTGTTCTCTAACCATGGATGGAACTTGGATCTCTTATGTTTCCTTCATTGGCAGGAGTGTTCTTTGCCATTAGCGCCACCTGAGAAGCCCCAAGTAGATCTTGCTGCTAAGTTGCTTCAGTCGTGTCCGACTCTGTGAGACCCCATAGACGGCAGCCCACCAGGCTCTGCCATCCCTGGGATTCTCCAGGTAAGAACACTGGAGTGGGTTGCCATTTCCTTCTCCAATGCATGAAAGTGAAAAGTGAAAGTGAAGTCGCTCAGTCGTGTCCGACTCTTTGCGACCCCATGGACTGCAGCCTACCCAGCTCCTCCATCCATGGGATTTTTCAGGCAAGAGTCCTGGAGTGGGTTGCCATTGCCTTCTCCAAAGTAGATCTTAGGTTCAATCAATAATACTGCACAACTCACAGGTAAAAAGAAGACTAAAGGGTACAGAGGAGGAGAACTTGCTAAATCACATCCCAGTATTTGCTAATGCAGTGTTCCTTTCAACTGCAGGCTGTGACCCATGGGTAGATTGTGAAATCACTTTAGTTGGGTTAAATATACAGCATACATTAGAAAGAAAGGAAAGTAGAAAAAAATATGCAGCACATGAGAAAGGTAAGTATTGCATTATAACATTTGTTTCAGTTTTACATTTATAAGTTTGTCTATTGGTTTCTGATATGAAATATATCCCCACCCGTGCATGTGTGCTAAGTTGCTCAGTCATGTCTGACTCTTTGAGACACCATGGACTGTAACCCACCAGGCTCCTCTATCCATGGGATTCTCCAGGCAAGAATACTGGAGTGGGTTGCCATGCCCTCCTCCAAGGGATCTTCCCCACCCAGAGATTAAACCCGAGTCTCCTGCATTGGCAGGCAGATTCTTTACCATTGAGCCACCTGGTAAGCCCCTTAGTCTGGTACTCAGGATCAAACCACTCTACCATGTCTTGCTTTTGCTTACTCATTTAAATCCCAGGACTCCCGCCACATCTGTGGAGGAAGCTCAGACTTTTTCTTAAGCTTTCTGCAATCCAGGTCTGCTTAGGGAACTAATCTGGGCCCAGGGTGGGAGATGCCAGGGCCTTCCCTTGATAATTCCTCTGCAGCTCCACTACTATTACATAAGGAACTCTGCATTAAGTATTAGAGGAGTCCCACTGAGGAGTGACTCAGTATCTAACTGGTCTGAGATACTGTAATCTTAGACAAGCTACTTTAACTCTTCTGTGTCTCCAGGTGCCACATATAATATGAGGAGGTTGGACACTAATTTTGGATATCCCATCCTGCACTAATATTTGGGGTTTAATCTGGTGTGTTTGATCTTTACAGTAATCCTGAAATTTCTTCCTTCCAGCATTTTCTTCCTCTTCCTTCTTTTTTGACTGACTTTCAAAGTGTTTTGGAGGGTCTGCTTTTTGCCAAACACTGTATCAATGGCTGGAGACATGAAAGTGAAAATGATGGTGAATAATTTTTACATCCTGTTCCCAGCAATCACCTACCTGGACAAAACAGTGCTTCCTAAATCTGCTCTCAACCCAAGTGCACCTTGATCAGTCCAGTTCAGTTCAGTTGCTCAGTCATGTCTGACTCTTTGCGACCCCATGGACTGCAGCACACCAGGCCTCCCCGTCCACCACCAACTCCCGGAGCTTACTCAAACTCACGGTCCATCAAGTCAGTGATGCCATCCAACCATCTCATTCTGTCATCCCCTTCTCCTCCTGCTTTCAATCGTTCCCAGAATCTGGGTCTTTTCCAATGAGTCAGTTCTTCGCATCAGGTGGCCAAGGTATTAGAATTTCAGCTTCAGCATCAGTCCTTCCAATGAACACTCAGGACTGATCTCCTTTAGGATGGACTGGTTGGATCTCCCTGCTGTCCAAGGGACTCTCAAGAGTCTTCTCCAATACCACTGTTCAAAAGCATCAATTCTTGGCGCTCATTTTTCGATCCCTGGTTGGGGAACTAAGAACCCACATGCCACAGGGCACAGCCCTCCCCCAAAAAGTTAAAATTGAGTTAAAGGAAAGTGATTACTGATACTAATACAACTTCTCCTTTAGAAGGGTATAATGTCCATGTGATGCCTAAATATCAAATATACTGAGAAGGCTGATACAAAACTAAATGTCTCATAGACCTTCAACAGCTTCCCAAGTGGCATCAGTAGTAAATAACCTGCCGGTCAGTGCATGAGATGAAAGAGATGCAGGCTCAATCCCTAAGTAGGGAGATCCCCTGGAGGAGGGCAAGGCAACCCACTCTAGTATTCTTGCCCAGAGAATCCCCATGGACAGAGAAGCTTAGCTGGCTACAGTCCATAGGATTGCAAAGAGTCAGATACTCTTTGTGATTGCAGTGATTAAGCATGCAAACCTTCAATTCTATTCTGTAAGCTTTCTTAAAAACACACAAAAACAGAAACAAACAAAGAAGGGAATTCCCTGGTTGTCCACTGGTTAGGACTCTGTGCTTTCACTGCTGAGGAAAGGCCCGAGTTCAATGCCTGGTCGGGCAACCGAGATCCCACAAGCCATGGGGCACAGCCAAAAAAGCCAGACCCAAATAAAACAAAGAAAAAACCAACCAAGCAAAACATGCTGGCTTTTCATTAAGAACATTCACACATACTTTTGGAATGCCTGCTGCATACATGGCCGGCACTGTAAAACTTTTCTTTCTTAAAATTCCTATTTGTTATATGTATGACCTTTAAAAATCTATACTTTCTTGATGATGGAAGATAATAGTTGCATTGTACCTTGTACTGGTCAAGTCACATCTGGGACTCTGTTTTCAACTCTAAGCACTCATTGTTAGAGAAACATAGACAAATGAAAGTATTCTCAGAGAAGTGAGGGAACTTAAATCATCAATAAATGGAATTGCTAAAGAGGGTGTATATTTTGGGACCAGAGAAGAGTAGATTATAAGGGCACATAATAGCTAGCCTGGTGGCTCAGACAGTAAGGAATCTGCCTGCAAAGTGGGAGATCCAGGTTCGATCGGGAAGCTCTCCTAGAGAAGGGAATGGCTACTCACTCCAGTATTCTTGTCTGGAGAATCCCATGGACAGAAGAGACTGGCAGGTCACAGTCCATAGGGTCACAAAAGTGGGACACGACTGAAGCAATTTAGCACACACGTAAGATGTAGATTAGAATTTTTTATTTGATCATCAGGGGCAACCAAACAGAGCCTAGACTATCCCCTGGCTAGAATATTGTAGCTTTTAACTCTTTCTTGAATATGAGTTTTTATGTTCCTTCTTGCGCTTCAGTTAGTGTGAAACCCTGAATCTGATGAAGGAATTAGGCCACGTCGTACAATTCTATGTTACATTTGAAAAGTTTACCTGGTACAATTTGATACAGAACCTAGACTTTCTTTGGAACCATGTTTCTCATAGCTCTAAAATGACTGCAATTGTGTGCTTGGCATCATTCATATTCCTGGTGTGTATTTCCAAGTCGTACAAAATATCTCATATTATGACCTCAAGGACATAATTGGAAGAGAGGTATAACCTGCAGTGCCAGAAATGTAACCTTTCAGCTTTTTAAAAATTGAAACTTCAAGGGCATTGTCTTGAAATAGATTGAGCTCAACTTGCCTGGCAATTTTCTAGAAGAAAACCTGTTATCAGTTTTCAAAGAACATCCCAGAAAGTACCCTCTGACTTTGAGAAGTCGGATGAAAATCGCACTCCGTGGGCGTCACATCCTGTGTGTGGGCAGAGTGCCTCTGTGACGCCTCAGTCATGGACGCACTGCTCCGAGCGAGGAGTGAGCGCTGGGGGTGTGAGTAACGGGACAGAGTCAGTGAGTCTGTGTTGGGTGAGGAGTGGGTGGGGAGAGGGACACGATAGGCGGGTGGAGCTCCACAGAAGCAGGGAAGGAGGACTAGCAATGCCACTGCAAGCAGTGCTTACAGCCTTCAGCAGAGCAGCTGAGATTATGCACAGATGTCTGCAAGGAGATTGCAAAGATTGAGTCGTCATTCCTTTCCGGAAGGGCATTTAGATGGATGAAAGCAGAAATGCATATTCAGATTTTAATTCATTGGTGTCGAAGAATAGAGACACCTACAGATTCTGAGGATGGTTAAAACAACCTACTTTATATTTGAATATTGTATCTTTCAAAGTTCTTCCACATTTTATGGGGCCAAATGTAGCACTGTAGCAACTTTAAAATATTCTTGAAATTTTTGGACTCCCACACCTGCATAATGGCTGCCAAATTTAGTGTATCGAATGTCTGTGTAAGGCCAGTGAATTTAGTGGGTATCAGTGATGATCTCAGCATTTTATTTTCTTAGTGACTAATACAGAGACTGGGCTTTCCTGGTGGCTCAGAGGTAAGGAATCCGCCTGCCAACGCAAGAGACACAGGTTCGATCCCTAGACTGGGAAGATCCCCTGGAGAGCCCACTCCAGTATTCTTGTCTGGAGAATCCCATGGACAGAGAAGCCTGGCAAGCTACAGTCCAGGGGGTCACAGAAGAGTCAGACACGACTGAAAGACTAAACAACAACAATAACAACACAAAGACTATGTCTCCAACTTCATATTCTGGCCCACTGTGTAGTTTGGAAGTTAGCGCTAGTTTTGTGGTGCAGAGTAATGTTCAGAAGGAAATTTGGCCGGGACACTAACTTGATTGCTTGAAAGCATGAACAAGTGGTCCAGGATGCATTTTATGTTTGTTCCAATTTATTCTAAGAAACCTTATAGTCATATGGTTTTAAGACTTGTGCCAGTGATTCCTCAAACTAAAGCAGAAATGTTATGTATTATTTTTCAAACAAATATTCTTTATACTTTGTGGTTTTTCTCAGAAAACTCTATTATTTCTCAAACACAATATTAAGGATTCTATTCAGATCCATGTATTTATCGAGTAGAAAGTCAAAACACAAATTATGACATTATAAACAGTCATGGCAACAGAAGGGGTATGGAGCATATAAGAGGTAAAAGAGTATGGAGTCACAGTCTGACTGTGAGTTTAGATTCTAACTCTACCACCTACTACATGAGATTTCTTGGGTGGATCAATAAATTTCTCTGTGCCCTGTCATCTTCAGTTGTGCACTAGACATAGTAATGGGAGACACTTCCTAGAACTGAAATTTCAATGAATACACATTTAGAACACTCTGAACAGGGCTGAGCCTTTGGTAAAATTCTCTGTAAGTGGTAGCTATCAGCATTCAAGGATTTCTACTTGAATTTTAAGAATTCAAGCCAAAGTTTCCTTAACTTTACCATATGTTTTGAAGCATGTTGAAAGAATTTTAGATCTTTTTAGAAATTATACTTAATTTCTATATTTCAGAATTTCAAAGCAGTGGATAAATATAACAATGTTTAGACATGTAAAGTGAAATAATGTCATTTTAAAAAGTGAGAGATTTTAGGTATGTGTAACAATGAGAGAATATAGGTATTTGTACATTAAGGGACTTGCCCAAGACATGAAAGACAAGGACTGTATCAGGGATTCTGCCTTCTAATAATATTTGAAGCACTGCTTAAACATATAAACTATTATCTGCAAGCAAAAGTAAATAAATACACTGAGTCAACTGTGGATCACGGATACTATTAGCACTTCTGTACCTACTGGTGTGTTTATAAACGTGGCTTTCAATGCAAGGTGAGTTAAAGTCCAATGTGAGTTTGAGTTGAGTCATCTTAGCTTCTGCAAAATGTACTCAATTGCTTTTGCATGACAGCAACCTTAAGACGGTATCTATACATAGGCAAGGTACAATGATTATCTGGGGAAAGCAAACCATGTAATTCAAACCAAATGACATCCTTTGGTCTGAACTTTCCAAATAACTATGACTAAATTGGTTTGTCTTTGTTTTATTTTGTGTCATTTTGGAAACTGGGGGATTAGTAGAAAAAGTGGATGAGGGAAGAACTAAATTACCCAAACAGTGGTCTCAATTTTCTACCCAAGGACAGTCAGTGTTGACCCTTAAAATAGAGGACAGAAAGTGCTGTGAAAGTGTTTTGCCTCAGAAAAGGAACCCTACCTTCTGTCATTTCACTGTTATAGAATAACTATTTAAATTTTGTTTTAAAACTATTGTCATTATTAAGATGTTTATTTTAAGCTGCTATCAGCCAAAACCTATATTTGCAGTGTCACTACTGCCTGTCAGCAGAAAGAAAGGCTAGCACATTGATTTCTAAATGCATGTCTAGGAGGAGAAAAAGTGCTCAGACCTAAGATGTGAGAGGATTCAATTTTCCAGTGGGCGTGACTTGGATTCAATCTAAAATGTCAACCCAAGAATCACCAGTCAATATAAAACTCAGTTCTTATACATACACATGAAATAACTAGAGCAAAATCAATTACTTTTTGTCACCACTTAAGAATATTTGTTGTTGTTTAGTCACTAAGTCGTGACTGACTCTTTTGTGATCCACCAGACTCTCTGTCCATGGAATTTCCCAGGCAAGAATACTAGAGTGGGTTGCTATTTCCTTCTCCAGGGGAACTTCCCATGCCAAGGATCAAACTCAAATCTCCTGCTTGGCAGGTGGATTCTTTACCACTGAGCCACCTGGGAAGCCCCACCTAAAAAGAATAGAAACCTTTTAAGAGTATTGAGAGACTTTGGAAGATGGCAGAGGAGTAGGTGTACGAGGAATACATCTCTCTCCAAAAATACATCAGGAATACACCTTCAGACACAGAAGTGCATGCAGAACACCAGCTGAGAGCAGACAGGAGTGCCTGCCCAGCAGAAAAGAATATGTAGACCCACACAAAACTTGGTGGGATGAAGGAACTAGGGGGAAAAACAGGAGTGTTAGTAGGACTGGACCTGCCCTTGGCGGGTTGGGGGAATTGAAGCAGGGGTCCAATCCCCACATCCCGGCAATTGTCTCTGTCAGAGGAGAAACATTTAAGGTTGAGAGGGGAACAGCTTATCTGTGGCAGCCTAAACAGAATGAGAAGCAGACAGTCCTTGCTGCAGCCATACATACCCTAGATGGCACAGTGGGAGCTGGAGTTTAGGGACTGCAGAGCAATCCCAGGGCAAGGGCTGCTATTGACTGTGGAAAGACGGATCAAGGGGATGTGAGGGAGGAGACTGTGGTTGGGGGGTGCCTGTGGAGGAAAGCCAGGCAGCCATGGAACCAAGCCGATACTGCTGAGTCACGCATAGTGCGTGGAGCCATCAGCATAGCCTCTCTCCCCCAACAGGCCAGCATTGGCAGCTGAACAATAGAGATGCTGGCCTATCAAATGCCTGAGCACTGAACTACACAGTGTAGGACCCCACCCAGCGTTCTCCTTTAAGTGCCTGATGCGGCAATCTACAGAACAGGACCCCAGTCAGGGGGTGCCTCTCTATGTGCCTGATGCACTGAACTACAGAGAAGGACCTCAGACAAGGGAGCCCTCTAAGTGCCTGAAAGAGTGGAGCTACGGACAAAGACTGGCTAAAGAGGCCTTCTGATCGCCAGCTACAAGAGGCTTGAAAAAAACTCTGATAGGACCATAACTCCTGCGGCGGAGGCAATCCGTGTCCCTGCACACTTGGTGCCACCAGAGACCCCGCAAGCCAGGCAGCTGCGCCACCTTCACACTCAACTCTCACTGGGGCAGAGCTGCCACAGGAAAACAGTCTTGTATCAATGTGCGCAGGGTCCCTTCGGCAGTGTCTGACTCCTTGCGAACCTGTGTACTGTGGCCTGCCAGGCTTCTCTGTCAGGGAAGGGGGTTCTCCAGGCAAGAATACTGGAGCGTACTGGCTAATACTGGTTGCCATACCCTTCTAGAGTACTTATTTCCTGCTGCCCTAGCCGCCAACTCCCCTGAGTACCCGGTGCTGCCAGAACCCCTGCAACCCAAGCAGCTGCACCACCTCCACACCTGCCCTCACAGGGGCAAAACCAAGTCCTCCAGGGCAGCCTCAGGAGCAAACCCCAGTGGATAACCCATGTCTAGAGGTAAAAATAAAACCACAATTGAAGCCCTGGGGCAGTGTGTCTAAGGAAGACCACCTCAAATCCTCCCACCAGCTATACAAGCTGCAGATTAAATCCACAGGATCGATTAGGCAGACTTTGTGTCTGTGGAATATATAAAAGGTCACTGACAGCTCTCACCGAAGAAAATGCACTAGTTCTGATAGTTGTGGACATTGGAGGCTAGAACACAGAGGAGTAGGAGCAGATTAGAATCTGAGCTGCCCTCACAGCAAGTCCAGAGATGAGCACAGTGTTAGAGGGCATCCTAGGGAGGTGAAGTGGACTGTGACTCCGAGCAAGGGAAAGGACTCTGACCAGAGTGACTCAAGAAAAGCAATTATTCTTATGTTTTGACTTGTTCTGTAGATTCTTTTGGATTCCCCCCCACCTCCACCCTCCATTGTAGTTGTTGATTTTATTGGCACTATGAAATCTAACTAAACTTTTGAGCTTTTTTTTTTCCTCAGTCACAATTTTATTGTTATAAACCTCTGCCTCTATATTGGGATTTTGCAGTTCTGGGGAGGTTTTTTTTTTTTTCCTCTTAAAAAAATTTTTTAAACCTATTATTACTTTTTCTACATTTATTCCTTTGTTTACTTTTCCTACTGTTCTTTTCCCCTTGCAGTTAATCTTCATTGTATATAAATCTTCTTCATCTACCTCTATCTAACTTTGCATAGCTATTCTTTTTTCTTTTCTTTCTTTCCTTTCCTCTCAACATATTTGTTAGTTTTATTTTCATTGTTTTATTCCCCAACTGGCACCTTGCTTTAGTTTTGTTTTCTAGTTTGTGCTTTAGTTAATTTTGTTCTTAACTGGTAAATATAAATTTTTATTTCCTTCGTTCGCTGGGTCAGTCTATTGTACTCTATTTTTGTTGGACGGTTTCGACTTTGTTCATGGGTATATATGTATATGTGTATATTCTATTATTTTAATTATTATTTGCCTGATTTTGTGACTGCCATTTCTCTGGGGTTCATCTTTGTTTCTCGTTTTTGGATATTTGTTTTAATCTCACTTAATGCCATAACAAACCACTTGTGGAATCTTCATTCCTGACCAGAGGTCAAGCCCTGAGCCTTTGGAGTGGGAGCACTGACTCCAAGACCCTAGACTACCAGAAAACTAACCCTAGGGGGTAACAAATAGTGAGAGTGAAAACTCACGCAAAGGAAACCACTGTGATACACAAGACCCAGGATCACCCAACCACCAATAGCACCCTGTGGAGGACGCCTCATCTAAACAACAAACAAAACAAAAATACAAACCCAATCATCAGCAGACTGGATTACCACCTCACTCAGCCTTGCCCATCAGAGGAAAAACAAACAAGCAAACAAAAACTCAGCACAAATCTCACCCTATAAGAAGCTTACACAAACCACTGGACCAACCTTAGAGGGCAGAAACCAAAAGGAAGAAAGAATTGAACCTTGAAGCCTGGGAAAAGGAGACCTCAGATACAATAAGTTTAAAAAAAATAATGAAAAGGCAGAGAAATAGTACACAAATGAAGGAACAAACTAGAAACACAGAACTCCAAATAAATGAAGAGGAAATAGGCAAACCACCTGAAAAAGAATTCAGAATAATGATAGTAAAGATGATCAAAAACCTTGAAAGCAAAATGGAAAAATGCAGGAATCAATTAACAAAGACCTAGAAGAATTAAAGAATAAACATGAACAGACAAACACCACAATTACTGAAATTAAAAATACTCTAGAAGGAATCAATAGCAGAATATCTGAAGCAGAAGAATGAATCGGTGAGCTGGAAGATAAAATGGTGGAAATAACTTCTGAAGAGTAGAATAAAGTAAAAAGAATGAAAAGAACTAAGGATAGACTCAGAGACCTCTGGGACAATATCAAATGTACCAACATTCAAATTATAGGGGTCCTACAAGAAGAAGAGAAAAAGAAAGTGTATGAGAAAATTCTTGAAGAGATTATAGTTGAAAATTTCCCCAACATGGAAAAGGAAATAGCCAATTAAGTCCAGGAGGCACAAAGAGTCCCACACAGGATAAACCCAAGGAGAAATGTGCCAGGACACATACTAATCAAACTAACAAAGACTAAACACAAAGAAAAAACAGTAAAAGCAGCAAGGGAGAAACAAGTAACATACAAGGGAAACCCTATACGCTTAACAGCTGATCTTACAGTCAGCAGAAACTCTGCAGGCCAGAAGGGAAAGGCAGGATATATTTAAAGTACTGAAAGGGAAAAATCTACAACCAAGATTACTGTACCCAGCAAGGATTTCATTCAGAATTAATGGAGAAATCAAAAGCTTTTCAGACAAGCAAAAGTTATGAGAATTCAGTACCACCAAATCAGCTTTATAACAAACATTAAACAGACTTATATAGTCAAGAAATACAGGAGAAGCAAAAAGATCTACAAAAGCAACTCCAAACAATTAAGAAAATGGCAATAGGAACATATATATCAACAATTAGTTTAAATGTAAATGGATTAAATGCTCCAACCAAAAGACAAAGACTGACTGAATGGATATAAAAACATGACCCATATATATGCTGTCTACAAGAAACCCACTTTAGACCTCAAGACACATATAGACTGAAAGTGAGAGGATGGAAAAATATATTCCATGCAAAAAGGAAGCAAAAGAAAGCTGGAGTAGCAATCCTCATATCAGACAAAACAGACCTTAAAATAAAGAAGATTATAAGAGATAAGGAAGGATACTACATAATGATCAAGGGATCAATCCAAGAGGAAGACACAACAATTGTAAATATGTATGCACTCAACTTAAGAGCAGCTCAATACATAAGACAAACACTAACAGATATAAAAGGAGAAATTGACAGTAACACAATAATATTAGGAGACTTTTAAAATCCCACTCACAACAATGGACAGATCATCAAAACAAGAAAATTAATAAGGTAACACAAGTATTAAATGATACATTAGATGAGATGGACCTCATTGATATCTCCAGGACATTCCATCCAAATGCAGTAGAATACACCTTCTTCTCAAGTGCACATGGAATATTCTCCATGTGGATATCTTGGGTCACAAATCAAATTTCACTAAATTTCAGAAAACTGAAATTGTATCAAACATCTCTGAGCACAATGCTATGAGACTAGATATCAATTACAAGAAAAAAACTGTAAGAAACACAAATACATGGAGATTAAACAGCACATTTCTAAATAACCAACAGGTTACTGAAGAAATCAAAAGGGAAATCAAACAATTTCTAGAAACAAATGATAATGAAAACATAACTCAAAACCTATGGGATGTGGCAAAAGCAGTCCTAAGAGGCAAGTTTATAGCACTACAATCCTACCTCAAGAAACAAGAAAAACATCTAACAGACAGCCTAACTTTACACCTAAAACAACTGGAAAAAGAAGAAGAACAACAAAAACAAAATTAGTAGAAGGAAAGAAATCATAAAGATCCAAGCAGAAGTAAATGAAAAAGAAAAGAAAGGAGCAATAGTAAAGATTAATAAAACTAAAGCTGGTTCTTTGAAAAGATAAACAAAATTGACAAGGCTTTAGCCAGACTTATCAAGAAAAAAAGAGAAAAGAATCAAATCAACAAAATTAGAAATGAAAAAGGAGAGGTTACAACAGACAATGCAGAAATACAAAGGATTATAAGAGATTATTATGAACAATTATATGGCAATAAAATGGATAACCTAGAAGAAATGGAAAGATTCTTAGAAAAGTTCAATCTTCCAAGACTGAACCAGGAAGAAACAGAAATTATGAGCAACCCAATTATAAGCACTGAAATTGAAGCTGTGATCAAAAATATCCCAAAAAACAAAAGCCCAGGACCAGATAGCTTCACAGAATTCTATCAAACATTTAGAGAAGAGCTAATGCCCATCCTTCTAAAATGCTCTCAAAAAACTGCAGAGGAAGGAACACTTCCAAACTCAATCTATGAGGCCACCATCACCCTGATATCAAAACCAAAGATAACACACACCAAAAAAACTACAGGCCAATATCACTGATGAACATAAATGCAAAAATCCTCAACAAAATTTTAGCAAACAGAATTCAGCAACACATCAAAAAGCTCATACACCATGATAAAGTTGGGTTTATTCCAGGAATGCAAGGATTCTTCAATATACACAAATCAATCAATGTGATACACTGTATTAACAAACTTAAAGATAAAAACCATATGATAATCTCAGTAGATACAGAAAAAGCCTTTGACAAAATTCAGCACCCATTTATGATGAAAACTCTTCAAAAAATGGGCATAGAAGGAACCTACCTCAACATAGTAAAGGCCATTTATGATAAGCCTACAGCAAACATTATTCTCAATGATGAGAAACTGAAAGCATTCCCCCTAAGATCAGGAACAAGACAGGGGTGTCCACTTTCATCACTGTTATTCAACATAGTTCTAGAAGTCCTAGCTACAGCAATCAGAGAAGAAAAAGAAATAAAAGGCATCTAGATCAGAAAAGAAAAAGTAAAGCTCTCACTCTTTGCAGATGACATGATACTGTTCATAGAAAACCCTAAAGGTAGTATCAGAAAATTACTAATCAGTGAATTTAGCAAAGTTGCAAGATACAAAATCAATACACAGAAATCATTTGCATTTCTACATACTAACAAAGAAAAATCAGAAAAAGAAATTAAGGAATCAATCCCATTCACCATTGCAACAAAAATAATTAAATATCTAGGAATAAACTTACCCATGGAAACAGAAGAACTGTACACAGAAAATTATAAGACATTGATGAAAGAAATCAAAGATGATATAAACAGATGGAGAGATATTCCATGTTTCTGGTTAGGAAGAATCAATAGTGTGAAAATGACCATACTATCAAGCACAATCTACAGATTCAATGTGATCCCTATCAAATTACCAATGGCATTTTTCACAGAATTAGAACAAAAAATTTCACAATCCATATGGAAACAGAAAAGACCCTGAATAGCCAAAGCAGTCTTGAGAAAGAAGAATGGAGCTGGAAGAATCAACCTTCCTGATTTCAGATTATACTACAAAGCTACAGTCATCAAGACAGTATGGTACTGGCACAAAAACAGAAATATAGACCAATGAAACCAGATAGAAAGCCCAGAAATAAACCCATGCACCTATGGGTACTTGATTTTTGATAAAGGAGGCAAAAATACACAATGGGGCAAAGACAATCTTTTCAATAAATGGTGCTGGGAAAACTGGACAGCTACATGTAAAAGAATGAAATTAGAACACTTCCTAACACCACACACAAAGATAAACTCAAAATGGATTAAAGACCTAACTATAAGACCAGAAACTATAAAACTCTTAGAGGAAAACATAGGCAGAACACTTGATGACATAAATCAAAGCAAGGTCCTCTATGACCCAACTCCTAGAGTAACAGAAGTAAAAACAAAAGTAAACAAGTGGGACTTGATTAAACTTAAAAGCCTTTGCACAGCAAAGGAAACTATAAGCAAGGTGAAAAGACAACCCTTGGAATGGGAGAAAATAATAGCAAATGAAACAACTGACAAAGGATTAATTTCCAAAATATACAAGCAGCTCATACAACTCAATACCAGGAAAACAAACAACCCAATCAAAAAGTGGGGAAAAGACCTAAACAGACATTTCTCCAAAGAAGACATACAGATGGCTAACAAACACATGAAAAGATGAGCAACACAGCTCATTATTAGAGAAATGCAAATGAAATCTACAATGAGATATCACCTCACACCAGTCAAACGGCCATCATCAAAAAGTCTACAAAGAATAAATGCTGGAGAGAGTGCGGAGAAAAGGAATGCTCTTGCACTGTTAGTGGGAATGTAAACTGATACAGCCACGATGGAAAATGGTATGGAGATTCCTTAAAAAACTAGGAATAAAATAACCATATGACCCAGCAATCCCACCTTAGCCCTATAACCTTGGAAACCAGGGTTGAAAAAGACAATGTATCCCAATGTTCACTGCAGCACTATGAACATGGAAGCAACCTAGACATCCATCAACAGATGAATGGATAAAGAAGCTGTGGTACATATACACAGTGGAATATTACTCAGCCATAAAAAAGAATGCATTTGAGTCACTTCTGATGAGGTAGATGAACCTAGAACCTATTATATAGTGAAGCAAGTCAGAAAGAGAAAGATAAATACCATATTCCAACGCAAATATACAGAATCTAGAATAATGGTTCTGAAGAATTTATATACAGGGCAGCAATGAGAAAGAGACATAGAGAATAGACTTATGGACATGGGGAGAGGGGAGGAGAGGGTAAGATGTATGGAAAGAGTAACATGGAAACTTACATTACCATGTGTAAAATAGATAGCCAATGGGAATTTGCTGTATGGCTAAGGAAACTCAAACAGGGGCTCTGTATCAACCTAGAGGGGTTGGATGGGGCGGGAGATGGGAGGGAGGTTCAAAAGGGAGGGGATATATGTATACCTATGGCTGATTCATGTGGAGGTTTGACAGAAAACAACAAAATTCTGTATAGCAATTATCCTTCAATAAAAAAATAAATTAAAAAAAAAAGAGTATTTGTCACCAAGGTTGTGAACTAAGCCAACAACTATCTTAACTGACACTGAAAGAACACAACACCTCATAAATACAGATTTCTTTTCTCCAACTGTATCTTTTTAAAATTAAGTAATTAATTTATTTTTGGCTGTGCTGGGTCTTTGTTGCTGTGTGGGCTTTCTCTAGTTGGGGCAAGTGGGGATACTCTTCAATGTGGTATGTGGGCTTCTCGTTGCCATGGTTTCTCTTGTTGCGGAGCGCAGGCTCTAGTGTGCATGGACTGCAGTAGTTGCAGCTCCATGCTCTAGGGCACAGGCTCAGTAATTGTGGTTCACAGGCCTAGTTGCTCTGCAGCATGTGGGATCTTCCCAGATCAGGGATCAAACCCAGGTCTCCTGCATTGGCAGGCAGATTCTTTACTACTGAGTCACCAGTGAAGCCCCTCAATTGTACTTTTTAAATTTTCAAATTTCCTTTAAAATTTATGTTGACTAATGGATATTGACTCAAAGATGCAGACTACTTTAAAAAAATCTAATGAAAAAAGCCATAATCATGTAGAATATGTTATTTCACTACAATAGGATTATTTTAAGAATCATGAAAGAGGCATCTTTCTTTTTTTTTTTGAAGGAAAGAGGCATCTTTCATGTAATGAAATATGTAATAGGCTGCTACATGTAATGGGCTGCTACAACAAAATACCACAGCCTATATACTAAAAGTGCTGAAGGGGAAAAAACTCTGGAAAAACTGTCCTACAAAGATAAGAGTGAACAATCATAAAAACTAGCATTACTATAAATTTAAAAAAAACACACAGCATAGGTGGCTTAGGCAACATAAATTAATTGTTTCCCAGTTCTGGAGGCTGGAAGTCTAAGATCAAGGCATCAAGTTAGTTTCTCATGAGTGCTTACTTAGTGGCTTGAAGACAGTCACTTTCATGTCACCATGTTTTCTCATGGTCTTTTCATGGTGGGTGCATGAGAGGGGAGAAAGAACAAACTCTGATATTACCGTTCATAAGGACACTAATCCCCATTTGTTGTTCAGTCGCTAAGTCGTGTCTGATTCTGCAACCCCACAGTCTGCAGCATGCCAGGCTTCCCTGTCCTTCACTATCTCCCAGAGTTGGTTCAAACTCATGTCCATTGAGTCAGTGATGCCATCCAACCATCTCATCCTCTGTCGTCCCCTTCTTCTCCTGCCTTCAATCTTTCCCAGCATCAGGGTCTTTGCCAATGAGTCAGTTCTTAGCAACAGGTGGCCAAAGTATTGGAGCTTCAGCTTCAGCATCAGTCTTTTCAGTGAATATTCAGGGTTGATTTCCTATGATCTTATTTAAACTTAATTACTTCCTTAGAGACTCCAACTTCAAATACAGGCACACTGGCATCTAGGGTCTTCAACATATCAATTTTGGTGGGGCACTATCAGTTCATAACATGTGGAAAACTTCAAATATTTAGAAGTTAAACAAAAAACTTCTAAGTATCCGTAGGTCAAATGAGAAATAACAGGGGAAATTGGAAAAATGTTTCAAACTAATGACAACAAAAATACAAGATATCCATTTTATGATGGATGCAACCAAGGCAGTGCTCAGATAAAAATTTATAGCTTTAAATTCTTAATAAATTAAATAGAAGAAAGTTTTAAGATCAGTGATCAGAGATTCTACCTTAATAAACTTAAAAATGAGCAAGGTAAACCTCTAAATGTAGAAGGCAGGAAATAAAGCTAAGAGCAGAAATCAACATAATAGAAAACATCAAACACTAGAGAAAATTAATAAATGTAAGAGCTGATTTTCATATTATTTACAAATTATCCTATAAAGATTAGCACAATTAGTCAAACTTTAGAAAAACTAATCAAGGGGGAAAAACCCCCACATATTACCAAGGAGTTAAAACCACAAATCCTAGAAATATTAAAATAATAAAAGATATTATTAAAACATTTTACCAGTCAATTTGATACATTACATGAAATAGAAAACTTCCTAGAAAAATATAACATATTAAAATTGGCAAAGATGAAACAAAATCTGAATAGCCCTGTATCTATTCAAGAAACTGATTTTTAAAGAGTTTTTTGGCTGCATGGTGAGGCATGTGAGATCTTAGTTCCTTCCCCAGGGATCAAACCTGCACCCCCAGCACTGGAAGGGGAAGTCTTAATCACTGAACCACCAGGGAAGTCCCAGAAACTGATTTTTAAACCAGATACATTTTGATGAAGAAAAACCCAGTTTCAATGCTAAATAATCAAATATTTTAGTTATAAATAGCACCAACCTTGCATAAACTCTTTCAGAAATAGAGACAAAAAAAACTGCCAGCTATGTGACCAACACAGCTACAAACCAGAAAAATATATTAAATACAAATAATTTAAATTACAGACATTAGTATAGCTCATGAGCATAGACTCAAAAATTAATAAAATATTAGTAAATCAAATCCAACAATATATGTAAAATGGAAAACATATCATGATAAAGTAGGATTTTACCCTGGAATGCAAAGCTGATGAAACATTTGAAAATCAATCAGTATTCACCATAATAACTGAATAGAAAATAAAAGAAACATGCCTTTTTAACAGATGCAGAAAAAGTGTTAGACAAATCTCTATACCCACTCATGATTCAGTTAACACCTAAATCATGAGCATAATCAATGGCGAAATGTTCAATGTTTTCTTTCTAAAGTTCAGGTCCAAGTAAAAGATACTTGAACAATTTTTTTAAAGTACAGTTGAGTTAAAATGCTGTGTTAGTTTCAGGTGTATAGCAAAGTGATTTAGTTATACACCTATATATATATATATTTATTTCAGATTATTTTCCATTATAAGTTATTATAAGCTATTGAATATTCCCTGTGGCATACAGTAGGTCCTTGTTGTTTAAGGATACCCATGGTAATACTTTTATTCAACCTTGTAAATAGTCATTGCAATAAAAAAGAAAAATAAATGCAAAGCATAAAAATAAAAAAGGAATAATCCTATGTACTTGCAGATGATGTATAAAAATGCTGCGCCATGCTATGCTTAGTCATTCAGTCATGTCCTCCTCTTTGCGACTCCATGGACTGTAGCTCACCAGGCTCCTCTGCTCATGGGGATTCTCTAGGTAGGAATACCGGAGTAAGTTACCATGCCCTCCTCCAGGGGAGTCTTTCCAACTCAGGGATCAAACCCAGGTCTCCCGCCTTGCAGGCGCATTCTTTACTGTCTGAGCCACCAGGGAGCTTTTAACCCGGTTTCCAGGAAACCAGGCAGGATTTCTCCTTGAGCCTAAACTTTATTAATATGATCTCTGATCATGTAACCCAGCATAAATTTCTGACTGCAAATAAAAATATTAGAGCTCAGTCTAATAAAATGTTAGAAATGATTATAAAATGCTAGAAACCAACTGCTAGAAATAATGAATTTAAGCAAGATCAAAAGGTACAAGGTCAATATACAAGTCAATTATATTTTTATATGCTGGTAGCAAACAATTGGAAATAAAAAAGATTCCATTTAAAATATTACACAAAATGTTAAATACCTAGGAATAAATTTAACAAAATACATATTAAATTTCTTTTCCGAAAAGTACAAAACATTGCTGAGAGAAATGAAAGGACTAAGTAAATGGTGAAATACACTATGTTCATGGGTTAGAACATTCAATATTGCTAATATCTCAGTTCTCCCCAAATTGATTTATAGATGCATCACAATCCCAATGATCATTCTAGTGGGGTTATTTTTGTAGAAATTGATGAGCTCATTCTAAAGTTTATTTTAGATGTGACCTAGAGTAGCCAAATAATATTTGAAGTTGCTCATTCAAGAAATATTTATTGGTAGATGATATAAGGTGATTTAAAATAATTTTAAAGCAAGAATAAATTTAGAAGACTTGACCTGATTTCAAGACCTACTGTAAAGCTATAGTGATCAAGATGGTGCAGTGCTGGCAGAAAGATAGACACAGATCACTGGAGCAGAATAAAAAATACAGAAATAGACCTTCAGCTATGGGGTAAATTTTCTAAAAGGTGCCAAGGCAATTCAATGGGAGTGAAAGTTCTTATAACAAATGATGCTATGATAACTTGATATCTGTATTAAAAAGTTAATGTCAACTCAGTCTCAAATCACTTACAAAATTAACTTGAAATGGATAATAAATCTCAATCCTAAAGCTAAAAACTATAAAACTTCAAGAGAAAACAGAAAAATATCTATGGCACCTTGAGGTTTTCTGAGGGGAGGCAAATTTTAAAAATTAAGGCACAAAATATTAATATAAGTGTATAAATGTAAAACTTACAGATCACTGAACTTTTATAAATGAATACATCTATGCAACCACTCCCAAGATCAACGTCTAGAGTGTTTCCAGTGCCACAGAAGTCTATCTCAAGCTTCTTTCCAGTCAATATTCCTTCACCAAAGTTAACACTATCCTGACATATCATTATAGCTTAACTTGCTTGTTTTATTTTGCTACTTGGAATCATATAGCCTATCTTTCCACATGTAGCACTGGTTTACTCTCTTTGAATAGTATTCTATGAATATACTCTAATTTATCCACTCTATTGTCAATAGGGTTTTTCTAGTTTCAAGCTATTGTCAATAAACTGCTATGAACTTTCTTGTACAAATCTTTTGGGGCATATATAGTATATGTGTTAAGTGTGTATTTGAGTGGAATTGCTGGGTCCATAAAAGATTGTTTGGCTTTATTAGGTAACTGAGATGTGACTTATTTGTGTTTCTGAGAGTCTTGGTGAACGTAAGGAAGCCAGTAATGGGTTTATTTAGTTCCCAGGATTCTAGTGTAAAGAGTAGCTGAAGCCAATTGGACTGAACCATTTTAAACTTCCACCAGCAGAGTATGAGAATTCCCGCTGCTCCACACTTTTGCCAACACTAAGTATCAGCAGTGCCATAAATTTAGCCATTATGTTGGGGGATAAATGACGTGGAAAACACTTACATATGCTTATTAGGCATCTGGATGTTTCCTTTTGTGAAGTACTACTACATGTCATTTGCCTACTTAAAAATTGCAGTTTGTCTTTTTCTGATTGATTTGTAGAAGTTACAAATATATTCTGGATACAATTTTTATCATATATGTATATTGCAAATATCATCTCTTATTCTGTGACTTACTTTTTCATTGTCTTAAGAGTATATTTGTTAAATAAAAATTTAAATTTTAGTCAAGTCCAATTCAGCGATCTCTTTCATTATGTATCTTGTGTTATGTTCAGAAAGTCTTTACATATTCTAAAGTCTTTGACACATTCTCCTGTTATATTTTTAAAGTCTCTTTTTTTCCCCTTTCATATTTAAATCTATGAGCATCTGGCATAGAATTTTGATGTCTGTTTTTGAAATTTTTATTTTCCACTGATCCATTTGTCTGCACTTGAATCAATAGCACATTGATTTTGTACTTTATTTAGAAATGTTTTGGTATCTGATAGTGTGAAACTCGGGCTTCCCTGATCTCAGTGGTAAAGAATCCACCTGCCAAGCAGGAGATGCAGGTTTGGTCCCTGGGTTGGGAAGATCCCCAGGAGAAGGAAATGACAACTAAGGAAGTCCCTTAGACAGAAGAGCCTGGTGGACTACAGTTAATGGGGCCACAAAACAGTTGGACATGACTAGTGACTAAACACCACCACCAGTGTAAACTTTCAGCTTTGTCCTTTTTTTTCAATATTGAATTTGTTATTCTTATTCTTTTACATTTTGACATAAGTTTTAGATCAGTTTCACTAAATTCTCAATTTCCAGAAAAAAGTTTTTTTCAATATGGGAAGACTCATCATCTTTAAAATGCTGAATCCTCAAGACTTCTCTGGTGGTCCACTGGTTGAGGATGCCACAGGTTTGATCTCTGGTCCAGAAGGATTCCACATGCCTCAGAGCAACTAATCCCGTGCGCCACAATTATTGAGCCCAAGCACCCTAAAGCTCATTGTTGTTCAGTCACTCAGTGTCCAAATCTTTGCAACCCAATGGACTTCAGCACACTAGGCTTCCTTGTCCCTTACCATCGCCTGGAGCTTGCTCAAATTCATGTCCATTAAGTCGGTGATGCCATCCAAATATCTCGTCCTCTGTCACCCTCTTATCCTCCTGCCTTCAATCTATTCCAGCATCAGGGGCTTTTTTAATGAGTCAGTTCTTCACATCAGGGCTAAAGCAGCTTCAGCATCAGTCCCTCCAATGGACATTTAGGGTTGATTTCCATTAGGATTGACTGGTTTGATCCCCTTGCTGTCCAAGGGACTCTCAAGAGTCTTTCCCAACACCACAGTTCAAAAGCATCAAATCTTTGGCGCTCAACTTTCTTTATGGTCCAACTCTCACATCCAAACATGACTACTGGAAAAACCATAGCTTTGACTATATGGACCTTTGCCAGCAAAGTAATGTTTCTGCTTTCTAATATGCTGTCTAGGTTGGTCATGGCTGTCCTTCCAAGGAACAAGCATCTTTTAATTTCATGATCACCATCTGCAGTGATTTTGGAGCCCAAGAAAATAAAGCCTGTCACTGTTTCCATTGATTCCCCATCTATTTGCCATGAGCTTGTAATCTAAAACAACAGAAGCCACTGCAATGAGAAGTCTGCGCATCACAACAAAGAGTAGCCTCCATTCATTGCAACTATAGAAAGACTAAGTGAAGCCAAAAATAAAGATATAAAATTTTAAAAAGCACCACTGAATCCTCAAATCCATGGACATGGCATACACCTTAATTTACTTGGGTCTTCTCTAATTTTTCTCAGTAATATATTGTTGCTTTCTGAGTACAGATCTTACATATCTTTTATTAATTTTTTCCTTAGGTATCTGATGTTTGTCAATGTTGTTATAAGCTATATTGTTTTAACTTTTATTCTCTATTTTTTTCAAGTGATTTTTTAAAATATACTGATTTTATATGCAGTGACATTACTAAATTCACTTACTGATCCTAGTGGTTGATCCAGACTCTCAAAATGGCTATACCTTTGTAATGATCTCCATTCCTCTGTCTTCTACATTTCTTTCTTAACAGTCTGTCTTTCCTACTCTGTTTCACAACTCTGGTGTCAGCTTACACAGGAGATATTAGTGAACTAAACTTACATCTTGGTGGGCAAGAATCGTTCAGAACCATGGAGAGCAGCCCACATGGTTCAAACTTTTCTTAGTCTTCATATGACAGCTCTTTGTGGGCTTTGTTCTAAACTCTGGAGTTTAGAGTATTGTCTAGTCTATAAAAAGTAGTCAGTAAGTATTTACTGAATGAAATGAATCTTCCATGGTGAAATCAAATTCATGTAGGACTATAAACATTTTCATAGCTCTTGATGTGCTGTGCTAAGTTACTTCAGTCATGTCTTACTCTTTGTGACCTTGTGGACTGTAGTTGGCCAGGCTCCTCTGTCCATGGGATTCTCCAGGCAAGAATACTGGAGTGGGCTGCCATGCCCTCTTCCAGGGCATCTTCCCAATCCAGGAATCAAACCTGCATCTCTTTTGTCTTCTGCATACTTCCCTGGTGGTTCAGATGGTAAATAATAAGAGATTTTTCTTTCTCATCTATAAACCACATATATCTTTTTCCTTGTCTTATCATGTTATCTAGGACTCCAGTATGATTCTGAATAAGAGGAGTAACTGACATTCTTAAGTAAAAGAGTTCATTCATCAAGAGAATTTAGCAATACTAAATTTAATGTACTTAATGAGGAACCTCAAATTACATGAAGCAAAAATTGATAAGAGCTGAACTGAGATATAAGACACATCTCCAGTTATTTCTATACTTCTCTCAATAATTAATAGTAGTACACCAAAAATTTTAGTCAAAATTTTAATCTAAAGATATAGAGGGATATCCTTCTATGAGGAGGGATATAAGGATATAAAGCTAGATATAAGAATGGTATCATAGGGAAGTTCCCTAGGATTCCAGGCTTTTGCTACCATGGCCTGGAGAGAGTTCAGTCCCAGGTCAGGGATCTGAGGTCCTGCAAGATTCAAGCAAGACATGGACAAGAAAAAAAGAATAGTACTGTAGTTGAATCATCCCCCTGAAAAAAGATATGCTGAATTCCTAATCCCTATGACTATAAATGTGACCTTATTTGAAAACAGGGCATTTGGAGAAGTAATCAAGTTAAGTAAGATGAAATTCTACGGGATTAGAGTGGGCCCTAAATACAAGGATTGGTGTCCTTCTAAGGACAGAGAGAGAGATTTGAAGATACAGACACACAGGAAGCAAGCCAAACAACAACAAGCAGATACTGGAGCTTCCACAAGCCAAGGAAGGCCAAGATTTGTCAGTATCCACCACAAGGTGGAAGCGGGAAGAGGATTCTTCCCTAGAGCCTTCTTAAGAAGATAGTTTGATATTTTGCTGATATTTTTATTTGGGGCTTCTAGAATCCAAAACTATGAGAAAAGAAATTTCTGTTGTTTTAAGCTCCTCAACTTGTCACCAATTTGTTAGAGCAGCCCTAAGAAACCAATGCCTCAGCAGTAAAGAGTCCGTCTGCCAATGCAGGAGATGCAGGTTTGATACCTGGTATAATAGAATTCATCACTGTTTTTTCAAACATGCAAAGAACATTTACCAAGAGAGACCATATTCTTAAACCAACTCTCAATAAACTTAAAATAATCCAGTCATATCAAGTACCTTCTGATCACAGTGGAATTATAAATCAATAACAGAAACATATTTGAAAAATCCCACGTTTGAGAAATGAATAACAAGCTTCTAAACAGTCTGTAGGTACAAAAAGAAATAGCAAAGGGAATTTGGAAAGTATTTTGAACGAAACAAAAATGAAAAACAAACATATCAAGTTTTAAAATAGTGCTTATTAGGAATTTAACTTATTGTAGCATCTTTACAGGAGCATTTAAGGGATTTTACTTTTGTCATCTGTGGCTGTTAAAATTTTCATGGGTTGAGATAATCTACTAAGTCAGGAGAATGGATTTAAACGTGCACCTTTAAAAATATTTTGTAATTGAACTATTCTTGTTCATTGCTACTGACTTTATGAATTTAGAATTCTTTATTGAGTACTTTTTATTAATTCTCATGTTTTCAGCAAATTTGTCTGGCCTTTCTGAGTACATAATAATCTCCTTTTTTTCCCAATACTTATTTTTATCTCATTAGCCCCAAATTTCAGAATTAGTATGAAATAGTAATAGCAATTATTAGTATCAATGCCTTATTTATGATTTTTACCAGAGTGCTTCTGATGTTTATCAACTTCTCAAAGAGATCTGTGCCTGGAGAATCCCAAGGATGGCGGAGCCTGGTGGGCTGCCGTCTATGGGGTCGCACAGAGTCGGACACAACTGAAGTGACTTAGCAGCAGCAGCAGCAAAGAGATCTGTAATTCTGAAAATTAAGAACCATTGTTTAGAATCCTGGGTTATTAGCATTCATACAATATTCTATAGGTGATGATTCTTGGGATCAGAAAGTTTAAATGACTAGTACCAAGGTCTTAAAAGTAGGCAGTGGAAGAACCATGACTAGAATTCTCTTTCATTTATGGTTTTGTTATCAAACCTTACAACACAAATTGTAATAGTTTTCCTCATCTCTGATTTTTTAAAAATTGAAAACATTGCATTTGTATCCTTTTTGTAACAAATTTATTGAGATACAATTCACACATTTAAATGATATAGTTCCTGGCTTTTAGCTCATTTACCAAGCTATACATCATCATCACAATCATTACTAGGATATCTCCATTACTCCAAAAGAAACCTTCCAACTCTTCCATTCCTCCTGTCTCACTCTTTATCTCTAGGCCTAGGCAAGCACTCATCTGTTTTCTGTCACTATGATGTACCTACTCTTAGTATTTTTATACAAATGGAACCATATGTGGTCCTTTGTGACTGGCTTCTTTCACCTGGCATGTTTTCATTGTTTATTCATGTTGTGGAATGTATCAGTACTTCATTTCTTGTTATTGCCAAATACTATTTTATTGCACACCTATAAAGTGAAAGTGAAGTCGCTCAGTCACATCTGACTCTTTGCGACTCCACAAACTGTAAGCCTACCAGGCTCCCCTGTCCATGGGATTTTCCAGGCAAGGACACAGGAGTGGGTCGCCATTTCCTTCTCCAGGAGACCTTCCCGACCTAGGGATTGAACCTGGGTCTCCCACATTACAGGCAGACGCTTTATCATCTGAGCCACCAGGGAATTCCAATGCACACCTATAGCACTTATTTATCAGTTGATGAATATTTGGAGTTTTCCACATTTGGCTATTATGAATCTCCTGTTATGAACACTCAGGTGCAAATTTTTGTGTGCACACATTTTCATTTCTCTTAGGAGTGAAACTGCTGAATCATATGGTAACTCTATGCTTAACATAGAGTTAAACACAGGAAAACAGCTTGCCTACCAAACCAGCTGCACCACTTTACATGCCCACCAGTAGTACATGAAGCTTCAAATTTCTCTACATTCTTGTCACATTTGTCATTGTCTTTTGGATTATAGCCATTCAGTGGGTGTGAAGTGGTATTTTATTATGGCTTTGATTTTCATTTCCATGTTGGTTAATAATGGTGAACACCTTTTCATGTGCTTACTGCCTATTTGTATATATATATATATTTTTTTTTTCTTGAGAACCGTCTACACCCATTGCTCATTTTTTAAAACTCTGAGAATATTTAAAAGTATATTGGTCATTCAAATTTCCTCTTTTGTGAATTTTTGTCACTTGCAAAGTATTGTGTTGCAGTCTGGCACTTATACAGTATCAACTGTATTATTGCCTTTTTCCTTATTAACTATAGGAGCTCTTTAGGGTAGATATGTTTCTTTGTACATTTGTAGCTTGAATTTTCACTACTTTGTGATCTCCTGATAAAAGACCTTAAATTTAATATTTTCTGTTCAATTATCAATCTTTTCTGCTACCGTTTGCAATTTTTGAATCTTGTTTAAGAAATATGTCCTTATATCCTTCATGAAAGGCAGGCAGTGTACTGTACTGGTTAAAAAGGAGACTCAGGATTTCCCTTGTAGTCCAGTGGCTAAGACTCCCACCTCCCAATACAGGGGGCCCAGGTTTGATCCCTGGTCAGGAAACCAGATCCCACATGCTATACCTAAGACCTGGCAAAATCAAATAATTAATTAATTAAAAATAAATAATAAAACAGGAACTAAAGATGCAGTTTCAGTCAGTTCACTTGTTCAGTCGTGTCCGACTCTTTGCAACCCCATGAACTGCAGCACGCCAGGCCTCCCTGTCCATCATCAACTCCCAGAGTTCACCCAAACTCACGGCCATCCAGTTGGTGATGCCATCCAGGCATCTCATCCTTGGTCGTCCCCTTCTCCTCCTGCCCCAATCCCTCCCAGCATCAGAGTCTTTTCCAATGAGTCAACTCTTCACATGAGGTGGCCAAAGTACTGGAGTTTCAGCTTTAGCATCATTCCTTCCAAAGAACACCCAGGACTGATCTCCTTTAGAATGGACTGGGTGGATCTCCTTGCAGTCCAAAGGACTCGCAAGAGTCTTCTCCAACACCACAGTCCAGAAACATCAATTCTTTGGTGCTCAGCTTTCTTCACAGTCTAATTCTCACATCCATACATGACCACTGGAAAAACCATAGCCTTGACTAGACGGACCTTTGTTGACAAAGTAATGTCTCTGCTTTTGAATATGCTATCTAGGTTGGTCTTAACTTTCCTTCCAAGGAGTAAGCATCTTTTAATTTCATGGCTGCAGTCACCATCTGCAGTGATTTTGGAGCCCAGAAAAATAAAGTCTGACACTGTTTCCACTATTTCCCCATCTATTTCCCGTGAAGTGATGGGGCCAGATGCCATGATCTTTGTTTTCTGAATGTTGAGCTTTAAGCCAACTTTTTCACTCTCCTCTCACTTTCATCAAGAGGCTCTTTAGTTCCTCTTCACTTTCTGCCATAAGGGTGGTGTCATCTGCATATCTGAGGTTACTGATATTTCTCCCAGCAATCTTGATTCCAGCTTGTGTTTCTTCCAGCCCAGCGTTTCTCATGATGTACTCTGCACATAAGTTAAATAAGCAGGGTGACAATATACAGCCTTGACAGACTCCTTTTCCTATTTGGAACCAGTCTGTTGTTCCATGTCCAGTTCTAACTGTTGCTTCCCGACCTGCATATAGGTTTCTCAAGAGGCAGGTCAGGTGGTCTGGTATTCCCATCTCTTGAAGAATTTTCCACAGTTTATTGTGATCTACACAGTCAAAGGCTTTGGCATAGACAATAAAGCAGAAATAGATGTTTTTCTGGAACTCTCTTGCTTTTTTCCATGATCCAGCGGATGCTGGCAATTTGATCTCTGGTTCCTCTGCCTTTTCTAAAACCAGCTTGAACATCAGGAAGTTCACGGTTCACATATTGCTGAAGCCTGGCTTGGAGGATTTTGAGCATTACTTTACTAGCATGTGAGATGAGTGCAGGTATGCAGTAGTTTGAGCATCCTTTGGCATTGCCTTTCTTTGTGATTAGAATGAAAACTGACCTTTTCCAGTCCTGCGGCCACTGCTGAGTTTTTCCAAATGTGCTGGCATATTGAGTGCAGCACTTTCACAGCATCATCTTTCAGGATTTGAAATAGCTCAACTGGGATTCCATCACCTCCACTAGTTCACCACTTGTTCGTAGTGATGCTTTCTAAGGCCCACTTGACTTCACATTCCAGGATGTCTGGCTCTAGGTGAGTGATCACACCATCGTGATTATCTGGGTTGGAAGCTCTTTTCTGTACAGTTCTTCTGTGTATTCTTGCCACCTGTTCTTAATATCTTCTGCTTCTGTTAGGTCCATACCATTTCTACCCTTTATTGAGCCCATCTTTACATGAAATGTTCCCTTGGTGTCTCTAATTCTCTTGAAAAGATCTCTAATCTTTCCCATCCTGTTGTTTTCCTCTATTTCTTTGCACTGATCGCTAAGTAAGGCTTTCTAATCTCTCCTTGCTATTCTTTGGAACTCTGCATTCAGATGCTTATATCTTTCCTTTTCTCCTTTGCTTTCACTTCTCTTCTTTTCACAGCTTTTTGTAAGGCCTCCCCAGTCATTTTGCTTTTTTGCATTTCTTTTCCATGCACTACTTGGATGCAATCTCAAAAACAGAATGATCTGTTCATTTCCAAGGCGAACCATTGAATATCACAGTAATCCAAGTCTATGCCCCAACCAGTAATGCTGAAGAAGCTGAAGTTGAACAGTTCTTTGAAGATCTACAAGACCTTTTAGAACACCCCAAAAAGATGTCCTTTTCATTATAGGGGACTGGAATGCAAAAGTAGGAAGTCAAGAAACACCTGGGGTAACAGGCAGTTTTGGCCTTGGAATACAGAATGAAGCAGGGCAAAGGCTAATAGAGTGCTGCGAAGAGAATACACTGGTCATAGCAAACACCCTCTTCCAACAACATAAGAGAAGACTCTACACATGGACATCACCAGATGGTCACTAAAATCAGATTGATTATATTCTTTGCAGCCAAAGATGGAGAAGCTCTATACAGTCAGCAAAAACAAGACCGGGAGCTGACCGTGGCTCAGATCATGAACTCCTTATTGCCAAATTCAGACTTAAATTGAAGAAAGTAGGGAAAACCACTAGACCATTCAGGTATCACCTAAATAGAATTCCTTATGATTATACAGTGGAAGTGAGAAACAGATTTAAGGGACTAGATCTGATAGAGTGCCTGATGAACTATGGACGGAGGTTCATGACATTGTACAGGAGACAGGGATCAAGACCATCCCCATGGAAAAGAAAAGACACAGTTTACCAAAGTACAAATTATAGCTCTTCTACTTTATGATACTGTGGCCTGGGGAAACTTAGTTAACCTCTTTTGCCTGAGTTTCCTCATCTATAAAATGGAAGCGATATTAGTAGTACTTACTTCACAGGGTTGTTATGAGCACTAAATAAACTGGGGTATGTAAAATGCTTAAAATTGTATCAGCACATAATAAACATCAAGTAGTGTTATTATTGTTTGCATATTTATTCCACGTGACCTGATTTATTTTGTTGGGATGTAGAAAATTGATTGGACTTTTGTTCCATATAGATAACCAATTCTTGAAGCACTGTTTATTGAATAATCTGTCCTTTCTGCATTTTTTTGTTCATGTTTCAAGTTGGTCTGTCCCACACCTCTCCATTTTATTCCAATAGGCTATTTGTCTCTTCCTGACTCTCAAAAACTTTAACATACCTTGCTTGCTGTTCAAATTCCTCTACCTTTTAATTCATCTTCAAAATTATCAACTGTTCTTACACCTTTGCTCTTAAGTAGGAATTTTAGGTTTACTTTGTCAAATTCCATAAAATCTCTGTGGCTATTTTGATTGGAACTGCACTGGATCTCTGGTTAAATGCTGGTGGAACTGATAGGTTTATGGTGCCTCTGTCACTACCAATGAGAGCATAACTGAAAGCTCCCCACACAAAGTGTTTCCTCACATAACTATCAGATAGGATTCTTGTACATATGTCTAGCTGACAAAACCCACAACAAACGATGATGTCTTAGCTATAAAAGATGGTGAAAACACGAGTTCTGTCTCCTAATTTGGGGAGGGAAACTGAAGAGACGGAGAGTTACAAAGATATGATAAAAGTGCTCTCTCTATTTAGCCCACTATAGAATTTCTAAATAAGTAGTTTTGTTCTTTTTGAAATCTTGAAAATTTATTTTTCTTCTCCAGCTGCTTTTGTAAGGAAGCTACAAAATTATTGAATAGAAACAGTGATAATGAGACAAGATAATTTTTGTCTCAATCTGATTTTAAAGGGAATGATTCTTACATTTAATCATTAAGTGTAATATTATGAATTTTTGTTACATAACCTTTAATTGATTAACAGTTTCCTTTTATTTAGCTATAATTGACATAAAATAGTATATTATTCCCAGGTGTATACGGTAATGATTCAGTGTATATCGTGAAACGGTCACCACAAAAAGTCTAAAAAATGTCTATACATTTAAAAGTTGCTGAGAGAAGAGGTGTGAAAAGTTCTCATCACAGGAAGAAACAATTTTTGTAACTATATTATGGTAATAGATGTTACCTAGATGTTGCACATTTTTGATTGGATAATTTATCCTTTTTATTGAGTTATAGTAGTTCTTTACATATCCTAGTTTCTTCCCCTTGTATCTCTATACTTTGGGTATCCAAATCCCATTTTTAGCCATATTGACATTTATCATATTTTCACCAAATCATTTTAGATATGTGATTTGCAAAAAACATCTCCCATACTATTGGTTGTCTTTTCACTTTCTTAATAGTGTCCTTTGAAGCACAGTTTTTAAAATTTGGTGATGTTCAGTTAGTCTCTTTTTGTAGTTGTTTCTTCTGCTTTTGCTGTTATAGCTAAGCAACGATTGCCTAATTCCAGGTTATGAACCTTCATGCCTATGTTTTCTTCTATGAGTTTTATTGTTTTAGATCTTACATTTAGGTCTTCAAGTTTGAGTTAATTTTTATGTATATGGTGTGAGGTGGGGGTCCAACATCATTCTTTTGCATGCAGATGAATTGATGCGTTTGAACTGTGGTGTTGGAGAAGACTCTTGAGAGTCCTTTGGACTGCAAGGAAATCCAACCAGTCCGTTCTGAAGGAGATCAGCCCTGGGATTTCTTTGGAAGGAATGATGCTAAAGCTGAAACTTCAGTATTTTGGCCACCTCATGCGAAGAGTTGACTCATTGGAAAAGACTTTGATGCTGGGAGGGATTGCGGGCAGGAGGAGAAGGGGACGACCAAGGATGAGATGGCTGGATGGCATCACTGACTCAATGGACACGAGTCTGAGTGAACTCCGGGAGTTGGTGATGGACAGGGAGGCCTGGCGTGCTGCGATTTACGGGGTCGCAAAGAGTCAGACACGACTGAGCGACTGAACTGAACTGAACCAGTTGACCCAGGACCATTTGTTGAAAAGACTATTTTATTTTCCTTTAATTGCCTTGGTGCCCTTCAAGAAAATCAATTGCCCTTAAAAGATGAGGCCTTTTCCTGGGACTCTCATTTCTATTCCATTGACCTATATGTCTATTCTTATGCCCATTATCACACAGTCTTGGTTACTGTAGCTTTGCAGTAAATTTGTAATTAGTTGGTTTGAGTCCTTCAATTTTGTTTTTTTAAGATAATTTTGGCCATTCTGGCTCCCTTGAAGTTAGCCAAACTTTACCATCAGCTTGCCAATTCCTACAAAGAGGGCAGTTGGTAATTTGATATGAATCTACAGAACAATTCGAGAAGTGTTGACGTCTTAATCCTAAGTCTTTTGATCCATGAACATGTCCTTTCATGTGTTCAGGTCTTCAATTTCTTTCAAACTGCAAGTATTTTTTTTTACCATGCAAGTTCAGTTCAGTTCAGTCACTCAGTCGTGTCTGACACTTTGCAACCCCATGAACCACAGTACACCAGGGTTCCCTGTCTTATCACCAACTCCCAGAGTCCACCTAAACCCCTGTCCATTGAGTTGGTGATGCCATCCAACCATCTCATCCTCCGTTGTCCCCTTCTCCTCCTGCCCTCAATCTTTCCCAGTATCAGAGTCTTTCCAAATGAGTCAGCTCTTCGCATCAGGTGGCCAAAGTATTGGAGTTGCAGCTTCAACATCAGTCCTTCCAAAGAACACCCAGGACTGATCTCCTTTAGGATGGACTGGTTGGATATCCTTGCAGTCCAAGGGACTCTCAAGAGTCTTCTCCAACACCACAGTTCAAAAGCATCAATTCTTTGGCACTCAGCTTTCTTTATATTCCAACTCTCAAATCCATACATGACCACTGGAAAAACCATAGCCTTGACTAGACAGACCTTTGTTGACAAAGTAATGTCTCTGCTTTTGAATATGCTATCTAGGTTGGTCTTAACCTTCCTTCCAAGGAGTAGGCATCTTTTAATTTCATGGCTGCAGTCACCATCTGCAGTGATTTTGGAGCCCCAAAAAATAAAGTCTGACATTGTTTCCACTGTTTCCCCATCTATTTGCCATGAAGTGATGGGACCAGATGCCATGATCTTCGTTTTCTGAATGGTGAGCTTTAAGCCAACTTTTTCACTCTCCACTTTCACTTTCATCAAGAGGCTCTTTAGTTCTTCTTCACTTCCTGCCGTAAGGGTGGTGTCATCTGCGTATCTGAGGTTATTGATAGTTTTCCTGGCAATGTTGATTCCAGCCTGTGCTTCCTCCAGCCCAGCGTTTCTCATGATGCATTCTGCATATAAGTTAAATAAGCAGGGTGACAATATATAGCCTTGACGTACTCCTTTTCCTATTTGGAACCAGTCTGTTGTTCCATGTCCAGTTCTAACTGTTGCTTCCTGACCTGCATACAGATTTCTCAAGAGGCAGGTCAGGTGGTCTAGTATTCCCATCTCTTTCAGAATTGTCCACAGTTTATTGTGATCTACATAGTCAAAGGCTTTGGCATAGTCAATAAAGCAGAAATAGATGTTTTTCTGGAACTCTCTTGCTTTTTTGATGATCCAGCGGATGCTGGCAATTTGATCTCTGGTTCCTCTGCCTTTTCTAAAACCAGCTTGAACATCTGGAAGTTCATGTTTTACATCTTGCTGAAGCCTGGCTTGGAGAATTTTGAGCATTACTTTACAAATTAGCCAACAAGTATTCATTCATGGCTTTTGAGGACTGCTTAGCAGCTGTAACTATTCCTTTTATTTTTATGTAAAATCACTGCAATGTGTTGAAATTAAAAGCACTTATAAAGATATATGAAAACAATATATGTTACATTAAATAATTTCTGAAATAAGGAAGGGCAAGTAAGTAAAAATCTTTTCGTTAATATATAAACTACGGAAGTATAATGAAACATGTTTGAGACTGAAAGTTAGGAAACTGGGAAGCTTTTTCCAGCTCTGTGGTTAACTAAGCATATGACCTTGGGGAAATTATATCTCTAAGATTGTTTCTTCACATTTAAAATGATATTGTGATTTTTCCTAAATGTAAAGTCATGGGTCTATGCAACCAATCTACAACATAGCATGCAAATCATTTTTAGCCTAAATCTTGAGGATTACTGTCTATAGAATTGTTTGGAGTTGAGATCTTCAACATTCCCACCCACTGCTTCCCCTATCTATATTTTTCTTATCCAAATCCAGTTGTTTTTGGAAGTATTTACACATGATTTAAAACCAAGTACTAATAGTATTTCTTATCTTAGAAGCCTAAAGGAGAAAATATGTATAAAAGATTTTTACTTGTTGCAGATTAAATTAGAGGAGGATTTATATGGGGCTTAAACACCTATAATAAGTATAAAATAGAATTATGAGCAATATTATGGCTATGATTCATCATTAAAATAACCAGGAAATGGATGTCATCTGTTTTAGTCAGAATTTTAATGATAATAAGCCTACTTAAAACATCCAGTACAGTAAATAAGATAACAAGTGTGGGCCAATATGTGGATTATATATTTAAACCTTTCTTTTTTTAGTGTTTGAAAGTATCCTAGCATAAAATTCTTTAAGAAACTTTTTTAAAAAGTAAAGTATCTTTAATACTGTGTTAGTTTCAGGTAAACAACATAGTGATTGGATTTTGCAGATTATATTTCTTTATAAGTTATTACAAAATATTGGGTATAACTTATGTATATAGTAAATCCTTGTTGCTTATTTGTTTTACATAGTTTGTATCTGTTAGTGCTATACTCCTAATATGTCCCTCCTTCTCCCCACTTTCATAGCCATAAGTTTGGTTTCTATGTCTGTCTGTTTTTGTTTTGTGTATACATCCATTTTTTTTAGACTCTACATAAGCGTAGGAAACTTTTAAAGCACCACTTTTCTCAGCATCCCTGGACCTCCAATTATCTCCCATGTGAGATCCTGTATTGTACTCAGGAATTGTTGTTTTAGTGGCTAATTAGAACCAGTTTTTTAATTGGCTTTTGAAGCCAATACTCAATAGCACCATCTACTGTTAACACAGTGCAATTTAATAATAGTGAAAATATCTTCACATTGGAATGAATACAAGAAAGCATCTAGTTCCAACTTCATAAGCTCACAGATAAAGAACGTGAGTCTCAGAAGATGCATAACTTGTTAAAAGTCACAGATTTATTGCTAAAACCGTATTGCAAGCTATTGCAAGTTAAAATTTCTGTAGGTGCTCTCAAAGTAAGGAAACACGTGGAAAAGCAATTTATCCTAGTGATCAAGTCTCTAGGGTTAAGAACCGAGCTGGTTCTGCACCAGTGTTATCCTGGGACAAGCTAATTAACTTCTCTGTGCTTCAGGTGCCATATCTGGTAACTGGCTACACATGTGCTTCTCAGGTTTGTGTAAGAAGCAGTAGTAGTAGTCAGTATACATAAAGCGTCATGCTTGCTTGATGTATGGTGATGGACAATGGTGATATGACTTTTATGCACAAGTGGTGGAGATACGTTTGCGTCCAGGCCTCTCCAATTTCAGTGTCCATGTTTTTTATCACAGTAGATATCAGAAGAGACTGGCCACTATTTTACATAAAAAAGAATTCATGGGCATTTGATAACACAGTATTTCAAAATATATGCCTACTGGCGTAGCATATGTTTTATGGGATTCTTTGATTTGGGGAGTCTAAGAAGTTGGGTCTCATCTTCAGTACTTGGAAAAGAGATCCTTAGTTGTTTGTGTTATTATCATTTGGCCCAGCAAGGTTCCTCTCTTTTAGTGATAGATCTTATTCTCCTGGCCTTGAGGGTTCTGCAGAAAGTAAATGGTTCAGAGGACAAGTGATGTAAAAAGGGTCAATGTCCAGCGGAGTCAGAGAAATGAGAGAAGTGTCATATCTTAGAATTCAGGCAAATACATCTTGTGGGGTACCTCATTCCTAATCAAGTGGGGAGGAGAAACTTGCCCTGTCATCCCACTTTCATTCTCTTCATTTAGCAACAGAACTCTCAGGCCTACACTTTCTAGTCTCCTTTGGAGACACTAGAGCCAGTGATATAAGAGTGAAATTGCTGGATGCCATTTTTAAATTTGATCTGAAATCATTAGTCATTTACTTTTCCAGTCTCTTTTCCCCATTCCTGTAGGCTGAAATGCAAATATGGCAGTGACTCAGCTTTAATCTATAGGGAAAGAAAATACCTTAGAAGATGAACACGTGAGGTAGTTTAGGATAGACTAGGAAATAGATATTAACAGTGCAGTCACTCACTGGAAACTGTGCATGTGGTGTTAGATAGTAAATTCAATGCATAAGCTAACAATCCATTTACGCTTAGATATAAAGAGGAATGACATACTGATTCATGCTACGATATGGATGAGCCTTGAACATTACTCCAAGTGAAAGAAGTCAGACACCGAAGGCCATGTATTATATGATTCAATTTATGTGAAATGTTCAGAATAGGTAAATCCATAGAGACATAAAATAGATGAGAGATTTCCAGGGTGCTCTAGGGACTTCTCTGGTAGCTCAGACGGTAAGCAGTCAGCCTGCAATGTGGGAGCTGCTGCTGCTGCTAAGTTGCTTCCGTCATGTCCGACTCTGTGCGACCCCATAGACGGCAGCCCACCAGGCTCCCCCATCTCTGGAATTCTACCAGGTTCAATTCCTGGGTTGGGAAGATCTCCTGTAGAAGAAAATGGCAACCCACTCCAGTATGCTTGCCTGGAAAAATGCCATGGCTGGAAGTGCCTGGCGGGCTACAGTCCACAGGGTTGCAAAGAGTCGCACACGACTGAGCAACTTCACTTTGGAGGGGTGTTGGGGTGCAGAGTGACTGATAGTGGGCAATAAGCTTCTTTGGGGGGTGATGAAAGTGTTCCAGGATTACCAGTAATGATTGTGCAACTTTCTGAATACAGTAAAAACCACTGAACTGTACACTTTATAGGAGTGAATTTTATGATATGTGAAGTCTATCTCCAAATATCCATTTAGAGTAAATTACACTTGAGAGTCCTTCTCCCAGAGTCTAATACAGTTAGTTTACCTCCAATGTAAAAAACAAGTTGCCTTTTTAACTTCTGAGTTGAGAACTAAAGTAGCATGCTTGCACTGAGGCGCCCTGTTACAAAAAATGTATCTTATAACTTGAGTCACCCGCAGTTACATAAGATTCTCACATTATAAAGCGTAAAGGACATATCAAAGGTATTCAAAAGGGAGTATGTATACTCCAAGGGATAAAAGACTTTCCAAGAGGTTCTCAGGCACAGATGGTTCTAAGGAAATGAATTTCCAGATCCCCAACTTGCATGTGTTATAGTTTCTAGACTGATCTGTGGCTAAGTTGCCATGTCATTAAGTTCCTATTGCCCTTTCCTACTTCCCATTTTTCAGTTTATAGGAGAAAGGCATACTTACCTGTCATGAATTCTTACCATGGTGGAAACTTCAAGGTGCCAAACAATCCGACAGTTTGAGATACTCGTTTGGGGAATGTGCTTAGTCGCTCGGTCATGTGTGACTCTTTGCGACCCCATGGACTGTAGCCGGCCAGCATCCTCTGTCCAAGCCATCTCCTGTGTCTCCTGCATTGCAGGTGGATTCCTTTACCCACTAAGCCATCAGGGAAGCCCCCTTCCTTGGAGAAGCCTCCTTTAAACCATGGACCATAAAGCCATGAAACGGAGTTGCAGTTTTCTGTCTTGTATTTTTGACATACAATTCAGAATAAGTCCAATCAGTTGAATATTTTAGTAAAATTCCTTTCATTCACTTCTACACGTTTAGAAGAAAAATCTGTAAAAATGAAAGCTAGGGAGAGAAGAAGCCAATTCAGGTCTTCATTCGGTACATGATTACTGGCTTCCCACACCTTCATCCCTAGGAAGTAATTTTTGCAGCAGAGTGTGAAAAGGAAGCGCCCGAGGATGATGAAAAGGTCGGGGGCCAAGGCTTTCCCTGAGACCAACGAAAATGCAGGAGTTTCTCTTACACTCGGGTTAACTGCCACATATTTACGTGCCACAACGGCACATATTTATGCCCGCTGGTTGAGTCCACCTTCGTAGCAGCCCTTTCTAAAAGCATGGTTGCGTTCAAACGGTACGTGGGCGGTTTAAACCGGCTCCAGACAAACCTCCAAGAATCCGGCTGGCAGCTACCGGCCTGCCGAGAGCTGCCCCTAGTCATTCCACCAGAAGCGTGGGAAGGGCGGGGCGAGCTGGCCGGAAGCTGCGAGAACAGCCACACAAGGTTTGTCCACTGTTTCCAGGGAGGACCAAGTCGGCGTGGAAGGCGAATGGGCACCTCCCCACTGTGACAGCACCGACCACGAGCGTCATCCTGTCTACTCCCTCGTCACACCTCTGGTTTTCTACGCGCTAAGGGAACCAGGCCGAGCGTCGCGTGCCTACCGACCTGGCTCCGCCCACCACGCTCGTAGCCCCGCCCCAGACCCGCCCAACAGGAGGTCGGCCTATCGCACTTCCGGCATCAGCCGGCCGACCAGCCTCCTTCCCTCTTCCAGGCTCTTTTCTCCCGCCCCTATCGACTTTAACACTGTCACGTGAGGGGCGAACGCGGGGGCTGCCGGGATAAGTACGCCGGTGGGTCAGGGTTCGGCCTCAATATGGCGGTTCCAGTCCGGCAGTGACCAAGGCTTTGCCGTCGAGAGGACTAACTGGCGACTGCCGGCGTCTCCACCTATCAGGGTGGAATGCGAGGACGCCGGGGCGAGCGTTGAGGAGCGGCGGTGACGGGGAGGGGTCTGTGGCGGGTGCTCCGGGAGCCAAGGCGGCAGCGTCTGTTCGTTCTATTGGTCTCAAGGCTTCAGCGCCCGGCCCCGCCCGGCCGGGCCAGGCCGGCGGGCGGCGGCGGTAGCTGCTGCAGCCGCAGGATCAGCCTCCGAGAGTGGGCCGGAGGGCGGACGCCGCCGCTGCCTCTGCCGCGGTGATGGCCCAGTGTGTACAATCAGTGCAGGAGCTCATCCCGGACTCCTTCGTCCCCTGTGTGGCCGCGCTGTGTAGCGACGAAGCCGAGCGGCTTACTCGTCTCAATCACCTTAGCTTCGCGGAGTTGCTTAAGCCCTTTTCTCGCCTCACTTCTGAGGGTATGTGCTCTCCCCTTTGCACTGAGCTCCTGCAAAGCCGGGGCCGGGAGAGGGAAGTTGGGGGCGGGCGGGGAAGAGAAGGGCGGTGTTTACATCTTGGAGCCGGGAGAGTGGCGTCGGGCTGGGGCCCCGCGGTGTCTTTAGTGGCCGCAGGAGGAGGTTCTGTAAAAGAGATGGTCAAGACAGCAGCTTGGTTCTGACCTCCAGTTTTTCGGGCACTTCCCGGACAAACCAGACTGTTGGGTAATTAAACGTGAGCCGCAGAGAAGGGCATTGAGCCTGTTCTCAAGGGCCGTAGGGAGGGAATTAGGAAGTTGCAAGGAGGTCAGGCTAAGAAGATGCTCGCTGTTAGACCAATGAGGTCTTAGTAAAGAAGACGAATCGTCTTCCCCTGGGAGTTAAACTGGGTTTTCAGAGTTGCCTTAAGTATTATATTCTTTAGCAGTGAGGTATCCCTTTCAAGATTTAACGTTTACTTTACTTTTTTCTTTTGAAAATATTTCTCTAGGTATCCAGAATTTTACTTTACCTCTCAAGCAAATAAAAGGTATTATAAAAGTAGTGAAACTTGGAACAGCCTTTTTTTTTGGTCTGATGGATGAGGAAATAAGGACAAGTTGTTAGAATAATTTAATCGAGTTAGTGGCAGTTATCTAGATTTATAGGGATGGAAAAGTCCTGAAGTTTGTGGGGTTTTTTTTTTCAGATAAAAATTTAATCAACAGAAGAAATATCTTTTTATTGAAGAGTTGCCTGTTTTCTCCAGCTTTAGATTCTTTATTAGGGAAAAGTAAGCGTAATAATAGTCTAGTGTGGTTAATCAATATCTTTACCTGTACTTTGCAAACAGAACATTGAAAAATATGGGTAAGATTTTTTTGTTATAAACTTTAAAAAGGTTCTATAATAAAGGTTGTCAAGACAACGACCATGATGTTTATTTGGTTATGATGACTTCTTCACACACAGATGCTGTGCCATAAGTTTTATGTATTTACAGGCCACACGTGTGTATTCTTTGGGAGAATACCTCCATTATACTTTTGTATTTAAAGGAGACAAGGAGCTATCCAAAATAAACAGGTTGAGAACTCTTGAATTTCCTTCAGCCTGTACCTTAGCCATCCATCTCATCTCCTGCAGTATTTTTTACTAACTCAACAAAAACGACAAAGTGCTCTACATTCTTAAATATTAAAAAACAAAACAGAGGAGCAAGTTTGCCTGTGATTGGAGTGCTCTTTCCTTCTCTGTTAATAAAGAATAGTAACACTAACTGATGTATATACTTAGCGTTTCTCTTTTAGTCTGTCTTGAGTCCTATGAGAAAGGTACTGTTAACACCATTTTAAATTTGAGGACATCCAGGCATGGAGATGCTAACTTGGTCAGTCCTAGACAGGTGGGAAAGATTTAAAAACAGGCGGTGTGATTCAAGACAAGGTGTTCTTAGTCAGATCATCTTATCTCCTGATAATATTTAAAATCACTTGTTCACAGGCAGGAGCGGTGCCATCCAGTAGTAACAATGTGACTCACATGCATAACTTAAAGTTACTTTGTAGTCACATTGTAAAAAGATAAAAAGAAATTGGTGAAGGAGATTAAATATTTTATTTAATCCAGTATTTCCAAACTTGTCATTTCAGCAGGTAATAAGTATAAAAAAACTTAATGAGATAATTTGTATTCTTTTTTTATCGCTAAGTCTTTGAAAGTTGGTGTGCATCTTACACTTATATCAACACCTAAGTTTGGACTAGATGTATTTGAAGTGCTCTGTAGACACTTGTGCCTGGTGCCTCCTGTATTGGACAGTGCAGTGAATAGAGGCTGAAATCTTTACTTTCTCCTTGTGTAGACTGCAAAAGATTTAGGGATGGAGTATAATGAGATAGACTTGAATAGGTAGATGTTGGTGGAATGGAAGAGGATGAGCATTTGCTTTTGAGAACAGAGATGAGGTTAGAATGGTATGGACTAAGGTAGAAATGATAATTGAGTGGTCGGGGAACAGTGGGAAAACTCCCTTTTCAGTACAGGATAGTAAGGAAAAAGGCCTAGATTAGGAAAGATCTTGAATTCTGGGAAAGGAATTTTTGATTTTCTATCTTGTGGATATGTGATAGTCAAAAGATTTCTTGAGCAAGGGCATGGAGTTTGGGGGAAGTTGTGTGGTTCGTAAGCAACTGAGGTTTTCTTTTTTAATACAGTAAAGTTTTATGTGTTGTGTAAAGATAAAAGATGTCATTATTTTTCAAAATACAAATACACCAGTTATGTATGTTTCCTGAAAAAAATTTTAGGTCGAGTTTGCTTAAAAAGCATGTATTTGGGAGAATTAGTGTCATTTAGTGTATTAAGAGCTCTGGGAACACCTACTATTGTCAAGAGACCTTTTAAAAGTATAATCTAGTTTCCTAAATTTATTTGAACATGAAGTTGAGTTTTCAGAAACAGTTGTCTTGAGCAGCCAGTAATCTGTGGGCAGCACGTACTGGGGAATGTTGCTTCAAGGAGCTATATGTGGCAGTCTATAAAAGTAAGGCAGTGGTGGAGCCGAATTTCACCCAGAAATTGAGATGTTATATGCTATATAAAGTCACCTTTTGTGACGTTATAATCTTAATAAAGCCTTAATATAATTATTTAATTTTGAAGCTTTTGGATTTTTTTGTGTGTGATTTAAGAGCTTTTGTCAATCATTCTTAATTCTTGCCTTTCTCTTTATTAAGCTGATTTTGTGCTACTCCAGTGTATACGTATCAATTATTATGTAATAAATTGCCCTGAAACTTAGCACCTTAAAGGCGTTTTTAAAAATTAATTTTATTTACTTATTTTTGGCTGTGATGGGTCTTGGATGCTGGGTGGGCTTTTCTCTAGTTGTGGCAGGGGGCTACTGCTGTTACAGCGCAGGCTTCAATAGTCACAGCTCCTGGGCTCTAGGGCACACACTCAACAGTTGTGGCACACCAGCCCAGTTACTCTGTGGCACATGAGATCTTCCTGGATTAGGGATCGAACCTGTGTCTCCTCCACTGGCAGGCAGATTCTTTACCACTGAGCCACCAGGGAAGCCCCCAAAGCATCTTGTATCCCTCAGTTTCTCAGGGGTCTGGGAGTGGCTTAGCTGGACTATTGTCTCTTGAGGTTGCCCTGGAGCTGTCAGCAGGGACTGTGGTCATCTAGGGCTGGAGGATCCACTTGCAAGCTCACTCCTACAGTTGTTGTTTCACCTCTTCACTGGGTGTTGACCTGAGACCCCAGTTCTCTGCAATATGGGCCTCTCTGGAGGTTCCTTGAGTGTCTTTATAACCTGGCAGTAAGTTTCTCCTAGAGGGAGTGATCAGAGAGAGAACCCAAGATGGAAGCCATACTCTTAAAACCTTATCTCAGTAACCTTATCTCTTATAACCTTACCGCAGTAGTTTTTGCTGTGTTCCAGTGGTCACACATGGGCTTCCCAGGTGGCTCTAGTAACATATCCACCTGCAATGCAGGAAACACGGATTCGATTCCTGGGTCAGGAAGATCCTCTGGCGAACAAAATGGCAACCCACTCCAGTATTCTTGCCTGAGAAATCCCATGGACTGCAGAGCCTGGTAGGCTACAGTCCATGGGGTCCCAAAAGAATCAGATATGACCTAGCAACTAAACAATAAGAACATTGGTCACACATATCCATCCTGGGATGTGGGAGAACATATACTGGGAAATATCAGATCATCAGGTGCCATTTCAGAGGCTGGCTGCCACACATTGACTCATTTCTGGATTATTGATAAGATTACCCAATAACTAATGACCCATTCTGAATATAAGACACAACTCTTAGTAGAATAACTTTTTTTGTGTTAACACTTAAGAATACCAGAGTCAATTTAAAATTTTAAGAGAGGTTTAATATACATAATAGTTGCTTATATTATTTGACAATTAGGGATCAACTTGAAGGAAACTGCTTGTATCCTAAAAATACCAGAAATGTATCATAGTATTTTGATGTTTTTTGGTTTCTCTGTTTCATAGACCAGCTGAGAAGTTTAATTAAGGAGTTTGTTTATTTAAATCATTTAGAAAACAAGCAATTACAGATGAGTGCAGAAGAATGCAAGAAGCATCCAGCTCGCCACTACCTAGAGCCAGCGAATCTTGTCATATTTGCTTTGTATCTTTTTCTTTGCTTTAAGAAACGAAGTTGAATTCACCTTTTTACCCTTCCTTAGTCCCACTTCTTTCCTGCTTTTACCATAGGTAATCATTATAATGGAATTTGTGTGTATACTTTCTGTACATATATTTAGTTTTACAAGTACACATATTCATGTCGTATGTAGTATTTTTAAAAGCTTTTTGTCTGATATTTTTTAATTGAAAATTTAGACGTCAGCTGAGAGAATACACTGGAAATTTAGGAAGAGAGTTTTTAATGGATGTAACTTTATTTAAGACGTAGGCGGACCTGAACTTAAACGTTTACTAAAAAGCATGTCCCATTAGGAGGAAATGTCATTTTTTAGTGGGTAGGTACGCAAAGTCAGTTTTCTAAGAATTGCCCTGTGTTGGTGTATGATGACTCATGACATACTTGAAACAGAAGATGTTCTGTGTGCTGCCACCATCCTAACTACCTACTCGTGTGTTAGGCCTGTGCTGAGTCCTTTGCACTTACTATGTCTTCTAACAATATCTCATCTAAATTCTTAAAATAACCCTGTGAAGTAGGTTATTTCCTTCATATGTTATAGGTGAAGAAAAAAAATAAAGCATGGAAAAGGTTAAAAGTTGTTTAGGATAACCCAGTTAAAAGTAGTGGGTTAGTATTTTAAGTAAAGTCCGATTCCAGGATTTGGATCCTTAATCTATACAATAAATTGCTTCTAGTGCTACCATGGAAGCTAATCATCTTATCTGATTATAAGAAAAAAATATACTTACATTTCCTACTGTGCACCATGAGCCCTGTCTTACTACAGTTGCCTGAGAACCTCTTGCCTGGCCTTGAAGCTCTGAGCCCTGGTTATAAATCATCTAGACCGAGACAAGGCCTGTAGTAGGGAGGAGACCGGAGGTATTGATTAGGTTAGGAGAAGGACTATGGGCACTGATTTTTGTTTTCTTCCTTTTTACTAGACTTTGTTGTTTAGAGCCGTATTAGATTCACAGCAGAATTGAGCGGAAAATAGAGTTCTCGTATACCTCCTGTTAGGATATGTGTACAGCATCACCTACTATCAGCATCCCACACTAGAGTGGGCATTGATCTTTATGATAGTAGAACAGGGGCCGAGAATGCAGGCATCTCTGTCAGGGAACCAGAGGAACCCGGCGTGCAGCATTTAATGCCTTTTCTTCCCTGATTTTCAGTTTTGATACCATAGATCTCACACTGCCTTGGACCAGCTTTAAGGTAAAGTGAGAATCAAGAGATTTGGTATGGATGGTGGTTGGGCTTCCCAGGTGGCTTAGTGGTACAGAATCTGCCTGCCAAGCAGGAGATGGGGGTTTGATCCCTAGGTTGGAAAGATCCCCTGGAAAAGGAGATGGCAACCCATTCCAGTGTTCTTGCCTGGAGAATCCCATAGAGGAGCCTGGTGGGCTGCCGTCTATGGGGTCGCACAGAGTCGGACCTGACTGAAGCGACTTAGTAGCAGCAGCAGCCAGTATTCATGCCTGGAAAACCCCATGGACAGAGAAGCCTGGCCGTCTAAGTCGGAACCAACTTAGCAACTGAACCACCACCATGTGGAGGGTGGTTATGTGCTGCGTGGTCAGTCGCTTCAGTCATGTCCAACTGTGACCCTGTGGACTGTTGCCCGCCAGGCTTCTCTGTCTATGGGGATTCTCCAGGCATGAATACTGGAATGGGTTGCCATGCCCTCCCTCCTCCAGGGGATATTCTCAACCCAGGATTGAACCCACATCTCTTTTGTCTCCTGCATTGGCAGGAGTTCTTTACCTGCTGGTGGATTCTTTACCACTGGCCACCTGAGACACCCTCCCTGTCAATTCCAAAGGTAAGGAAGGAAAAGACCTATGGTAGAGTAGCTGTGAGCAGTAGCGTTACTGGAGAGGAAGGGTAGACTGTCTAGCTAGCCCTTTGGTGTGTAATGGAATGTTGTGTTGTTCCTTTGCTAAGTCCTCTTTGGGACCCTGTGGACTGTAGCACACTGTAAGTCAGTTGTATTTTGGAAGACTTGTTACACTTGGAATTTCTGATTTCCAAATTGAGCATCCTTTGTAAATCATTAACCCAAGTTTTTTTCTTTTTAATTGTCATTATAATTGTTGGCTTGTTATACTTTGTGTAGAATTAATTTCAAGTTTTTTTTTCTTTTTTTAAGTTCATATGAGAGATCCCAATAATCAGCTTCACGTAATTAAAAACTTGAAGATAGCTGTAAGCAACATTACCACCCAACCACCTCAGCCTGGAGCCATTCGGAAACTCTTGAATGATGTGGTTTCTGGCAGTCAGCCTGCAGAAGGATTAGTAGCTAATGTGATAACGGCAGGAGATTATGACCTCAACCTCAGTGGTATGTAATAAGGTTTATTATTATTTTTTTAATGTTATTTCTTTTGTTAGAAAAGGTAATTCTGTAACTTGGAAATCATTCAACACACACTTAAGTACTTGCTGAGTGCTCAAGCCTGAGAATACAATGTGGAAGATAAGTCCTTGCTTTTTAGGAGATTGCAATCGAGTAAGCAGGCAGCCATTCAAATAACTACGAAATATGTGATTTCACTTTTTCATAATGAAAAAATTTTTTGTAGTTCTACTTGTAAAGTTAATGCCTAGAACATGTGCATAATATTTCTTGAATGAAAGAACCAACAGTAGACAAAACTATTCTTTTGTGACATTAGTAATACAATGATTATGTAAAAGCATTGTTTTATTGTATCTTTTATCTTGCTTAGTGTTAAATAGAGGAAATGTTTATAATATGTAAATAAATACTTATCCTAATCTGATGTGACTCGTAAATGTTTTCATAATAAAATTGTTAGGTGAAACTAGGTAAGAATATGTAAAAGTGAGTTAGCAGTATTTGGTGTGACTCTTTGCCAGTGTAGAAAAGACTTGATGGGGGGACATAGGATAGATTTTTAGATGGCAAAGATGAAAAGTACGTCATCTAGGAATTTTCTGGTGGTCCAGTGGTTAGGACTCCAGCTTCCACTGCAGAGAGGCATGAGTTTGATCCTTGGGCTGGGAACTTAGCTCCTGCATGCTCCATACATCATCTAATTAGGCTGTTTTAGCTACCTAATAATCATCTCAGATCAGTGTAACTTATCATCTATTATATTAATGCCTCCTAATTGCATAGTTGAAACATACAAAGAGAAATTAAGAGGTATGTTTTAGATCATGAAGTTACTTGGTTGCACTTGTATAGTTAAAAATATTTGTAGATTTACTTTGTTTAAAAATTAACAATTTTTCTTGTTTTCTATGTCATTTTAATTCCAACAAGATAAGTTACCTTGATAAGATTAAGTTTAGAAAATTTTGATTATCTTTAAATCAAAGGAATCCATTTCAGGATATGTACTTTAAGCAGTTCCTGGCATAACTTATTTTCTTGAGGCGAGATTTGCATATTTTTGGGAGAAAGTGATGGAGTTTGAATTATTTCTCTCATCAGTAGAAATTTGAAGTGTGAAAGGCACTGAATCTAATGCCAGAGTGTCCAGGTTTTTATATTACCACTGCCAGGGTTAGTTATAGTTAGTTGGATAATCTGAATAAGTTACTTACTCAGAATCAGTTCTGTTCTCTGAAGATGAGAGAATTTGACTAGATTACTTCTTAAGGCCTCTTCTAGACCTTTAATCCTGTGATTCTGTTTTATAGGGACTTTAACATTTTTATTACTCATGCAACAAATATTTATTGATTTCTTACTATTATGCTTTGCACTGAGATAAGATGCTATTTGTAACTTCATAACCTGATCAATAATTAGGAGACATTCTAATTTATAGTATCTTAAAATACATTATAATAGAGATATAGCATATCTAATATGCCAGAGTGCTGAGGGGCACAGAGAGAGGAATAAACTATCATATTTTTTCAAAATTATCTTTTTTTATAGTGCAGATAGTTTCCTGACCTCCAAAGCTCATATACCTTTTATTTTAAAAAAATTTATTAAAGTGATACCTGCACAGAAAAAAAGCAAAAGTGTCAGTCAGTCGTCCAGGCTCCTCTGTCCGTGGAATTTTCCAGGCCAGAATACTGGAGTGACTTGCCATTTCTTTCTCCAGGGGATCTTCCCAACCCAGAGACTGAACTCTCATCTCTCTGTCTGCCGCATTACATGCAGAATCTTTACTGTCTGAGCCACCAGGGAAGCCCAATACAGAGATAATGCTGAAAAGACTTAAGAGAAAAAAGCAACAGTAATCTGCTCTCTGTACCCCTGCCCCACCAACTTTTAGTGGTTTTCTCTGGTATTCATTTTGTGTTTCTAAGTAATATTTTTATGTGGTTGTTTATGGCAATAGCACCCCACTCTGGTACTCTTGCCTGGAAAATCCCATGGGCGGAGGAGCCTGCTGGCCTGCAGTCCATGGGGTTGCTAGAGTTGGACACGACTGAGCGACTTCACTTTAACTTTTCACTTTCATGCATTGGAGAAGGAAATGGCAACCCACTCCAGTGTTCTTGCCTGGAGAATCCCAGGGATGGGGGAGCCTGTGGGCTGCCGTCTATGGGGTCGCACAGAGTTGGACACGACTGAAGTGACTTAGCAGCAGCAGCATGGCTTAATTAAAATTATTATTTATTGATTTCTCATAATTGATGAAGATTTAGCTTAAGTACACCCCTTCTTCCATCTCCCTAATGTGGTTTTTTATAATTTTTGGTTAATACTCACTGTTGGCAATACTAAGTATTCACTTCTTCACTGCTGAGCCAAATATTGGGCTTTCAGTTCATTTTTATACAGCATTTTGTTTTTTTCAGGATTTAGTTAATCACCTTTTAAAAAACAACTTGCCCAGAGTTCTTCGTATTTTTTGCTAGTTTCTCAAACTTCCAATAGCCTCCCAGTAAGATTTTCCCCTTGATAGATTAATTTATGAGATAATACATTTATTAAGACCTTCCTAATGTCTTCTCTCTTTCTACTCCACACATTCTCAATAGGGAATGATAAGTATCCTTCAAGGGGGTGAAAACTTGGGGGACAAAAAGTACATACTACAATGATTTGTGGCTCTCCAAAGGATCACAGTACATTAATGGATACATCCACTCCAGTGTTCTTGCCTGGAGAATCCCAGGGACGGGGGAGCCTGATGGGCTGCCATCTCTGGGGCTGCACAGAGTCCGACACGACTGAAGCGACTTAGCAGCAGCAGCAGCATTCTGTGGGGAGAAGGAACAGTTGCTGCTGCTGCTAAGTCGCTTCAGTCATGTCTGACTCTGTGCGACCCCATAGACGGTAGCCCACCAGGCTCCCCCGTCCCTGGGATTCTCCAGGCAAGAACACTTGGAGTGGGTTGCCATTTCCTTCTCCAATGCATGAAAGTGAGATGTGAAAAGTCGCTCAGTCGTGTCCGACTCATAGTGACCCCATGGACTGCAGCCCACCAGGCTCCTCCGTCCCTGGGATTTTCCAGGCAAGAGTACTGGAGTGGGGTGCCATTGCCTTCTCCGGAAGGAACAGTTAGAATATTTTAAAAAGTTTACCAGGCGGGGTTAAGGGGTTGGAGGGGAGAGGGAATATAATGAAATGGAAGTTTCAAACACTGTTCTACTCTGTCATGGTTTGGCTACACTCCAAGACCTGCTCCACAGCTGCCATCCTGGAGATTTCCTCCCCTTCTCTGTAGCCTCTCATTCATATCTTTAGGTATATTTCATTGATTTGGTAAAGGACATCTCCAGTATTTTCCTAAAAAAAGATTTATGTTTTGGAAGGTAAAATTTTTGAGGAATGAATGTCTGAAACTCCTTAGTGAAGTGAAATCACTCAGTCATGTCCGACTCTTTGCGACCCCATGGACTGTAAGCTACCAGGTTCCTCCATCCATAGGATTCTCCAGGCAAGAGTACTGGAGGGGGTTGCCATTTCCTTCTCTAGGGGATCTTCCCGACCTAGGGATCTAACCCGGGTCTCCTGCACTGCAGGCAGACGCTTTACCATCTGAGTAGGCAGACTTTAAAAAAGAATCTCAAGTGGTTAGGACAAGCTTCAGAAGAAAACAGTTTCTTTAGCTTCTTTCTCTGCTACTTAAGGCACTTCCCTGTAGCTTTATTGTTTTGTTGGTCTTGAAGACTGAGAATGTGAGATGCTGAAGTACTGAATTTATTTTAATAAAATTATGTTAGAATAATACTCTGGAGATTTGAGAATGTGAGATGATGAAGTACTGAATTCATTTTAATAAAATTCTGTTAGAATAATACTCTTCGGAGATTTGAGTGGTTTTATCCATTTTAAGTAGGATTAATTCTTTGTCTAGAAATACTCTAGTTTTACCATTAATGTGAATCATCATACTTTTCACTCATTCTGTTTATGAAATACATGTTAGATACTTCACTCATAAGCCTAGCTTTCACAGTGCAGTTTCTTCATAAGATTGGTCAATTAAAGCTAGAGTTCCTTCATACAGTAATTGGAGAGACATAATGATGGAATTGAAAGAATCCTCATTATATACAGGTATTTCCTCTGGTGGTCTCAGTTTTCCAGATTGTTCACAATCTACTCCTTGTCTATTACTTTTTTTTCCACTCAACTACTACTTTTTTGTATTTGTTTCAGTTAACACGTCTGTTTAATTTTTCTAAAACGGAGATAACTTTCGTAATCTCTTATCTATTACCTATTGTATTTACTCTTGATTTACAGTATTATCTGCTAAACTCAGGCATTGACCTTGAAAAGTATAATTTGGGCTGCACCTTGTTTTGGTAAGAAGGAAGAACATATTTTCCACCCTTTTTCAGTATGTAGTATACTTTTTTTCTGATTGCCTTTATGTTAACTACTAATACTCTGTAAGATACCATGAGACTTCAGTGAATAGTGAAGTGTAAACAGTGTTTTAGGAGATTGTTTAAATATTCTTTAATGTCTTTCCAAAGATTTTTACTTAAAAGCATGAAGAACCCTTTAAAAAAGTGGTTATTATTTAAAATGTGGGTAGTGCCAAATAGGAAATTATTGTTCTTATTTTTCTAGTATCTTGAAGTATTTTTCTGTTTTTCGTCCTGGGAATTGTTTATCAATACCAGTTACTTTGAACTATGAGAAAGTCCAGAAATAATGAAATTCTCTAGGATGATGCAATAGTGAACAAAATCACTGTTATATCATCCTTCAGTTTGAAATTTTGTATTGCCCTAAGTTCTAAATCTTCTTTCAGGAAGTTATGAAAGAAGTTTGGAGACAACATCTTCATAGTCGTCATCTTTATCTTTTTTTTTTTCCTCCATTGAACACAGCTGAGACTTGGGGATTTTTAGTCCATTTTGACAAAGAAAAGAAAATTGACAGTGGAATATACAATTTTTCACCGTTACTAGACAAATTAGAAGATGAATGCAGTGACATATGGCAGTTCAGACTAATGCTGTCTAGTAGAAATAAATGAGCCACTTAGGTTATTTTCCATGTTCTGTAGCTACAATAAGGAATGTAAGAATAGGAAATTCCCTGGTGGCCCAGTGGTAGGACTTTGTGCTTTCACCGCCAGGGGACCCAAGTTCAATCCTTGGTCAGGGAACTAGATCTCACAGACTGTCACATTGCCAAGAGAGGGGGAAAAAAAGAATGTAGAAAGAAATGAGTGAAATTAATTTTAATAATATGTTTAATTTTAACCTAAATATTACCATTTCAAATGTAATCAATGGAAAATTTCTTTTGTATTATCTTCAAAATTTTATGTGTATTTTATACTTAACAGCACACCTCAATTCAGACAAGCCACATTTCAAGTGCCCAAGAGCCGCATATGGCTAGTGGTTACTTCCCTTATTGGACTCTGATGACAGTGGTGAAATTGATCATATATAGAAATCCTAGTCTTTTGAGTCTTCAGATGACAGTATCTAGGACAGTTGTCTTCAAACTCAAGAGTTGATGAATGAGCAATGTATTTCTAAAAACAAAAAGAAAATATAGTATTTCACCCAATTTAACAGGAAGGACTTAATTTAACAGGTAGGACTTCATATAATATTTTGAAATGCTAACCTAGACCATTCCATTTTGTTAAAGGACATGTGACCATATTCTTTCATCTTTTATGATGTTTGTGTAAATTTACTTAATATGGTTTGTTAGTGTCAGGCATGTGTATGAAGGTAATTGGAAGGAATCAGATGATGTAGAAATGAAAATTCATTAACTTAATCATTGTGTTTGCTGTTTAGAAGTCTAAAGAATGAAAATGCTTTGCAGTGATGGAGAAAAATAAAATGACCTTTTTGTTTTCAGCAAAATTTTGAGCCATCACGTTTTTCCAAAATGTTGCACCTTGGCTGTGCAAGAAAAACCAGAAATAATCATAAAATAGAAGTTGTTAGACATGTGTTTAAATCTGGAATCAGTATTTACACTGTGAATGTGTTCTAGGTTTGTGCATAGTAGTTGATGGATATTCAAAAAACATTGCCTGATTGAGGCACATATATTTGAAACTGGAAATAGATGGAATACAATTTGAGATTGCTTTATTAAAATTTATAAAAAGCTTGTTTAGGTTTTATTCTTAATTCTGTGAATAATTTACGAAATGAATTAGAAATACAATAAAATATCAGGCGTCAATTAAATCCAGATAGTAAATGCAATGACTATTTTTCTTGATATACTGAGGGTTAAAAGGAATATAGTTTCAAAAAAGAATGATCTGTTTTTTAAAAAAATCTGGTGTATGAGAAATTTAATTATTGGGCATAAGTAATCATGGCTTTCACCTCTTTAGAATACTTTGATTTTTGCTGATTTTTTTTTTAGAAAACACTTGATTAGAAATAGTCTCTTCAAGGATAGTTCTCAAGGGTGTTGTTAAAATGCAAGGTTAGTATTTCTTAGCTCTTCATATTATTTAAGATTATTTGATTTGCAAAATGCTTATAAATTTTATATAAAAGTTCTGGTTTTAGTTTTTTGGAGCTTTTGTTGAAGTCTTCTGAATTAAACCATATATTTTGATAATCACTGTTATAAGTGTTAAGTATTTTTGACTTGAGGCTCTTATTGAATTACATAATTATACATCTAATTATCATATTTCTTTCCCTTACTTGAATATTTTCATTCGGGAAGATATTATTTTGCGACTACTGTTTATCAAAAGTTAAAGTCTTAAGTGCCAACATTATGTGGAATTTGTAATATTTCTTAGTGCCTTTTTCTTTAGTCTGAGTAGTGGTTTTCTGGTACTTTCAACGTTTGTGAATGATTAGAGAGGGAAAATATGTGATTTACGGGTAATGTTTAGGGTAGCCAGTCTTTTTCACTTGCAGGTTTGGGATCACTGATGATAGTATTTGGTTTCAATAGAAAGAAGACCAGAGTTGCTGTAGGTCTATCTCACTGCCTGCAGCCCTTGTTAGATATGTATTTGAACACTAATAACTTCGGCTTCCCAGGTGGCACATTAGTAAAGAATCCACCTGCCAGTGCACGAGATGCAAGAGACACGGATTCAATTCCTGTATCCGGAAGATCCCCTGGAGTAGGAAATGGCAACTCATTTCAGTATTCTTGCCTAGGAAATTCTGTGGACAGAAGGGCCTGGTGGGCTACAGTCTATGGGGTTGCAAAGAGCTGGACACGACTAAGCATCCACACACAACTCTGTTTGCCAAGTTACTGGCACTAAGAAGGGAACAAAGAAGAAATGGGGATAGAGAGAGAGGGCTGCCTTTTGTAGAGTGGAGGATAGAGCATTACATTTTTTTTTTTACTTCTTGGCTGCCTTCTTTCCTTTCTTACCAGGGGAAGAGTACATTCTACATAGAGAAACTTTAACTGGTAGGATATCATGGTTGCTGTTTCAGTTCCAAACAAAGAACATGTAGAGAGGGAAAGGAATGTGAGCAAAATACTAATTTCATCCGAAAACATGTATAAGAGAATTTTTAAGGGATGAGAAGTGTCACTAAATGTTAGTCTTATGTTAACATTAAAAAAACCAAACACCTTTTTTCCTGCTACGTTCTGCAAAAATGTTGCTTGAAAAAGCAGAAAGAGAACTATGCCCTAGTCAGTTAGCCCTTCAAGGAAGCATGTGGCTGAAGGAAAAAGTTACCTCATCAACCTGAATGTGACCCACTTGAAGGATAAAACCCACTTCTGCCGTATATATTTAGAAAATTTTCCTTTGTTTCTATATTCTTTGTTGAGTACCCAGTGTTTTCTTGTACCAGTATTTAGAAAGTATTATTTTAGTTTAAGAACTCCTACATGTGTATGCATGCTTTTTTTTGTTTTTGATTCATTTTTTTGTTAGGTCTTGTTATCTGGAACATACAGTTGCAGAGTCAAAACTATAAAAGAAGGTGTATTCACAGAGGCCTAGCTTCTCTTTGAGCCCTTCCCCTTTCTCATCTCTTTTTTGTCTTACACATGGTGGCATTTGTTAGATTCATTCTGTCATTTCTCTTTGACACAGTAAACTAATACACCTGTGGCTCTCTTTCTTTTTTCCTTTCTTTCACAAAATTGCATTCTTTTCTGCTGTTGTCTTTTTTCACTTAATATATCCTGGAGGCACTTCATAGTAATCATGTGGAGATTTTCCCCTTTCTCTTAAAACTCCATAGCACATCCAGTGTGTGTACCACAGTTTACTTAACCAGTCCCCTCCTGGTGGACACGTGCTTTTTCTAGTCTTTTATTACAGGAAATGTTGCAATGAATAGCTATTTTGGAAGGCCTAATTTGTTTATTCAGAACTCCCCAACCCACTGTGAAACAGACCCCTTGTCATATGTCTACAACTTACCTGTTATTTGTTAAATTTAAGCATGGTTGAAGCAACAAGGGAAATAGAAAAATAAAGTTGATAAGGTCATTTCTCCCACCATCTGTGGTGATTTCTTATCTAACCAAATTTTTCATTATTATTTATATTTTATTTTCTCTTCATTGGTACTGAGTGAAAATAAAAACGAATTTTCAAGGTAGAGACTCATTTTGACTGATTTAGGGGAAAGATATGTTTATTGGTTAGTAAGAAAATTGGTTTCCTGTTGTAACAGACTAGTCTGTGTCATTCTCCAATTATGCCACTTTTCGTGTATGTATGTATGTGTGTGTGTGTATATATATAGTACTATTTCTGGGAATGTTTTTCCTCTTCTGCAGCAAGAAAACATGAAATTTTTGTAGTACTAATCCTCCTAAACAATATGTGGGTTATTCTCATAATCCATTTGTTGGAATTAAAGTTTTTTTGTATATATGATACTGGGTTGGATATGCTGCTTGGTTAAGATGAATAGTTTATTATTTCACCCTTCCCAGTTTAATGTGTATTACAGTGTAAACAGAAAATATACTTGCTATGCTTTCAGTGAGTCTAAGAATAAAACAAAAAGTACATAAGGTTTTATAGTGAACATAAGTAACTAGGAATAGTGTCCTTTTAGTAAAACTGTGATTTAGATTAAACCTAATGAAATGACCAAGTTTAAGAAAATGCAAGTTTTTAACAAGTTAGAATAGTTGTAATGTAAAATGCTTAGCATGGAGTGAGAAAGATTTGACATTTTAAGAATCACATCACATACATGTATACAAAAAGTAAAAATACACGTCTTTGTATTTGATTGTGAGGTAAGCCTGTTTTGAAATTCCATTTGGAGAGGTTTAGTTGCTATCTTACTCGAGTAATCAAATTATAAAGTAAGGTTTGTCAGCCTCACCACTGTTGTTTTGAGCGAGATAATTCTTTGCTGGTGTTGGAGAGGGGTGTGTGTGGGGTATTGTTAATCCTGTTTTCCTAAGTGTAGGATGTTCTCATTATTCCATCGTTCCTGACCTGTTTCCCTAGATGCCAGTAGCACACCTCCTTGTTCCTATTTGTGACAACTCACAGTATCACCAGACAGTGCCAGATGTTTCCTGGGGGTCATGATTGCTCTTGGTTGAGGACTGCTGTTCAGAAATAATGCCATTTATGAGAAAGAGCTACTTCTAACAGTGTGACTAGTGGAAGGGAAAACTGTAGTTCTAAAATCTGGTTGTTCACATAGGTAATATTGAAAGCATTAATAAATAAACTGTGGTATCATTGTGTAGGTTGGGAATAGGTCAGTTTTATTTTTGCAAGTACATGTACTGCCATCTATGAATATATTTGTGTGTATGGCTCATGTATGTATATCAATATATATATATTAATTAAAGCACATGTGAAAAATGCTTGTTTATTGCTAGAAATGATGTTTTATACCTTTCAGGAATATGAACTTGAAATGTGGTCTGTTGTAAACTAATTCTACTGAACAGTTTAAACTTTTTCTTTATTAATTTTAGCTACTACGCCATGGTTTGAGTCTTACAGAGAGACCTTTCTTCAGTCGATGCCGGCGTCAGATCATGAATTTCTGAACCACTATTTAGCATGTATCCTTTGACTTTTATGTTCTCTTAAAATATGTGGAAGTTACTAATCTCAGAAAGAGTTACATAAACGCAAAATTGTTGAGAGGATGTAAAAATTATTTTTTATTGATATGCTTCAGATTTTCTTGTTGTCCTTGTTAAATGGCATCCTAGATTCAAGACTGGTAGAGCTAAGTTTTGATTAAAAAATAAGAATACTAAGAGCCTGCCTAGTTTTTGTCATCCAACTTGCACATTTCATGCTTAATATGTTTTTAAGCTATTTTAGAAAGAAAAAATGTAAACTGTCAGTGTTAACTGCTTTTGCTAATTGTCTCAAAATTCCCTGGTGGTTCAGATACTGAAGAATCTGCCTGCAATGCAAGAGACCCAGGTTTGATCCCTGGATCAGGCAAATCCCATGGAGAAGGGAATGGCTACCCACTCCAGTATTGTTGCCTGGAGAATTCCGTGGCCAGAGGAGCCTGGCGAGCTACAGTCTGTGGGGTCTCAAAAGAGTGGGACACAACTGAGCGACTAACCCTTTTGCTTTCAAAATTAACTGCTTATGCAAAAGCTCAGATTTAGAAACAGCTTTCCACCCTTTAGTAACATGTTTTATAGCTGTTAACCTCCTTTCACAGTTGTGACTTTGATTTTTTTTAACGTGGTTACAGAGAAAAGTTGAGAAAGGGACAGAGTATGAAATTTCACTGAGATGGAATGGAGAGGATCAAGACTCAACAGAAGTTTTCACTATGTTGATAGTTGAACAGTTTTCATATTGTCCATTTTTATTTTCATGGATTTCCTAATTGTATATATAAGTGATCTAAACAGCTGTCAACAAGATATCTTTAGTACTTAGAATCTTGAATTACTTAGAAATGTCGAAGAAATTATTTTATGCTTGCAGGAAAAACTGTAAAAATCAGATTTTGTTTGTTTTAGCTTATAAAATACCTCCCTAAATTTATTTTTAAAGAATAATATTAATTATTGGACTTCCTAGATGGCACAGTGGTAAAGAATCCACCTCCCAGTTCAGGAGATGCAAGAGACACAGGTTCGACCTTTGAGTCGGAAAGATTACTCTGGAGAAGGAAATGGCATCCCACTCCAGTATTCTTGCCTGGGAAATCTCATGGACAGAGGAACCTGGCGGGTTGCAAAGAATTGGACACTACTGAGTGTGCACGCATGCTTGCAGTTTATTTTAACAGGATAATAGTTACTATTAAATGATAAGTGATAATTACCTTAATGTGGTTTACAAGGTATGTTGGTGGCATCCTCTGGTGAAGCTGAACCTGTGGAACAGTTTTCAAAATTGTCACAAGAACAACATCGAATTCAGCACAATAATGACTATTCCTACCCCAAATGGTTTATACCAAATACACTTAAATATTATGTACTTTTACATGATGTAAGTGCAGGAGATGAACAGAAGTAAGTTTATTTTTTTTAATTTTAAAATATTTCCTGTCAAATGAGTTAACATTAATTTTGACATGGCTTAAGTTTTTGATATATTTTTCATCTAAGAAAGCAAGAGTTTATTAATAAATTAGCTTGATCTTTTATTTGAAGTTATATTCAGCAGCTACATCATTTTATTTCATATGCTTATCCAAACTTTTCCTTCAGTGTATGTGTCTATTAATCTTTGTTTACGAGCACTTGCCATTTTATATTTATAGATCTTAGCTGTATTTCTTAGCTGTATCTTACTTTGTATATTATTATTGCTCATTTTTTTCTCTTGTCCCTTTCCTGGTTTTCCTGTAACTTTTCGTTTCCTGGTTTATAGGCACTTCTTTTTTCACTCTTCACTCTTATCACTTTATATTTTTAAACTTGATGTTTTTCACAGTCTCAAAAAAACATCCACTTATTTCTTATGTCCCCTTTAATGTTCTTTGTTAGTGATTTACCATAGTCCTTTTATTTGGGATAAGAGAATAACTTATCGTTAACGATGAGTTCTTGGAAAAAGATAATATTGAAACAGTTTTACTTTTGTGGCTTTTTCTGGCCAGTGCAGACTGGGGAGAAGATGGGACACCTGATACTTTTTAGTTAAGAGGGAAACTTAAATGTCCAAAAAAGGTTAAAAATAAATGCATTAAGACTTTTTCCTGCTTTGCAGTTTATTTTGATTTTTGGTTCAAGATATTGATCAAAATTAATCTTTTGTTTCAAACTGTTATTCTGTTACGTCAATGTTGTTTAGAATATGCAGTTAAATAATTGTTTTTGTCCTTGTCCTGAGCACATGCCATCGTTTTAAAATAAAGTTTTCTTGATAAAACCAAAGAATTGTTCTGAGGATTACTAACCTTTATAATTTTTTTGATATCATAAATAATCTGTAACCTCTTGGATAAAGTGTATTTTATAAATAGAAATAATTTGAACTGGCTTTTATTAGTTTCAGTCGTTTGAATATGGATACCTTCCATATTAAATGGTTATAACGTGGATATTTAAGTGGTAATTAAAGTATTAGATCAGTGGTTCTTATGCTTAAGTGTCATTGGTAAAGCAAGTAGATGTTTAGTTTATTGTATGTGAGTAAATATACACACACATATACTTTATGTGTTTATACAAATTTATAACTGTTTTACTTAACCAGCCTTAATTTTACAGTGTGTAATAAGATTTAATTATTCGTTAGGTTTGTTATTTGTATAGTATTAGTATCTGCATTTGAATGGGCTATATCCACATGTTTTTTGACACCAGATAGCTGATGAGTTTAGGGAGAAAACCTAATTAGGTTAGTTCTATGTACCAAAATTTCATTTCCATTAGAATGATTCTTAGGCTGACTTATTTGAATTATCTTATCTCTTACCAACTAGCAAGTCTAGTTAACTAAAAGTAAGGAAATCACCTGCTTTTTGTTGCATTTGAGATTAGCTTATGGGTCCAGCTGATAATAAACTTAGCAAAAAAGTTGGATTTTTATATAATAAGTATTTTGACTGCTTTTCTTGTGTTTTCTTTTTTTTTTTTTCCCTTCTTCTTCTAAACTGTTTTCTTTGGAGACTGCTTAGGGAAGGCTAAACTGTAGCAGTAAAAGATGATTTTTGGGGGCGGATGCTACAGTTATCTATTTTAGCAATTATATTTTTTGGTAAGTTATCTGTTATCTAAGGCAGAATTTCCCAAAGTTGTATTTCCTGAAGGCTAGTCCACATAGTTGAGTTTCTGATTTATAAGTTTGAAGCCACTCTTTGGAAATTCACTATACACAGTAGCAAATGGAAGACTCAGAGGTGGTCTGCTGCAAAGAAACTGGTTGGCTTGATTACTGTAGTTCCCCAAACTAGTTTGACCACTGAAACTTTCTTTTTTAATAACATGGGTATTTTTGCAAAATTTATTCCATGAGACGTACTTTGGTAACTGTACTTTAAGGTGATAACCAAGCTAGCTAAACTTCAGTTAGAATCATGAACTTTGTTGTAATTTTTAAAATTATGCTACTTCTAATGTCTTTTTTGGGAACTATAGTTTTTCATGGTTTTTGTATTATTTTAATATCTATTATTGTCTAAGATCCTGTCTTTGTTGGCTACAAACATTTCCATTTTTTATTTTAGAGCTGAGTCAATTTATGAAGAAATGAAACAGAAATATGGAACTCAGGGTTGCTATCTACTTAAAATTAATTCTCGAACATCTAATCGAGCATCAGATGAACAGATACCAGATCCTTGGAGTCAGTATCTCCAGAAAAATAGTATTCAAAACCAGGTATATGTAAAAAACAACAATGAAGCAAACCACAAAAGCTATATTTCAGTTTTATGGCTAATGGCATCACTGTAGAATTTGTAGAATTACTAATAGTTATTTTATGGAATCTGGCTAGTTTTGATCCACTACTATGTGAGCTCTTAATGTTTCAAAAGCTGTTTTTAACTGCAGTAATCCCTTCTTTGTATACCTTTCAGGTATAAATATCAGTGTTAATTGTTATCTTGAAAGAAAAGTGGAGACTTCCCTGACAGTCCAGTGGTTAAGACTCTGCGCCTCCACTGAGTGGGGAACTAAGATCCCACAAGGCGCATGCTGTGGCAAAAAAAAGATGAAAAGTGAATTATACCTTAAGAATTGAATTAGATTGACTAAACACGTAGATAATAGAATTTTTGGCTTGCACATTAAATTCATTATGAATGCTTACAGTCAATTCTTTATTATCCACATGCTCTGGGGGTTGCCTTCCTTCATTTTCAACATGCTGTTCTTATGGCCACCTTTTGGAGCTCACACTTTTTAGGTGGGTGGGCTTTTTTCCCTAACTTTCCTTTGATTTCCTTTTCTTTTGAATTTCCAGGAAGTTTTGTTTCTTCCTAATCAACTTTTCTAATGTTGATTTCTAGACTAATGTTAATTGCTGTCTGTTGGCTGGTGTGTGGTGGGTGTAAAGTTTCACGTTCTGTCCAACTTTTAACATAGAATTTTATGCCACTTGGTACTAGTCGAATGCCAGGTTATACGCTTAGTTCAGGTAATCAAGAGTTGACTATTTTTTGTTTAGAAGGAAGATTTCCAAAGTAAATGGAAAATATATTTTGTATAATTAAGCTGCATTATATACTTTATGTGATACTATTTAAAAATATGAATTAGAAAGTATGTACATTTTGATGTTCTAATAGAAATAGTTTAATCTGTTTATATATTAAATTTTAAATCCAATTTTACTCACTTTAATTTTATAATGCTGGGGAAAAATGTCTGAAGAGAAAAAGAACCAGTTGGAGGTAGAAGAGCTTTAAATAGTGTTTCAGGGCCATACTCAAAATAGGAATATTATTGAAATACTCGGTTTAAAATCTAACCACCTAAGGTTGGGAAAGAGAACATAATAGGTCAAATTGTGCAGTTGGAGAACTTTTAACAGAAGACAGAGTTATAGATATTCTACAGCTTAGAATTCTAGAAGTCCAGGATTGGAGGATAGTTTAAAGGTTGTCAGATCCAGTCGTTGTCGTGATGCTTTCAGTTCAGTTCAGTCGCTCAGTCGTGTCCGACTCTTTGAGACCCCATGAATCACAACACGCCAGGCCTCCGTGTCCATCACCAACTCCCGGAGTTCACTCAGATTCACGTACATCGAGTCCGTGATGCCATCCAGCCATCTCATCCTCTGTCGTCCCCTTCTCCTCCTGCCCCCAATCCCTCCCAGCATCAAAGTCGTTTCCAATGAGTCAACTCTTCTCATGAGGTGGCCAAAGTATTGGAGTTTCAGCTTTAGCATCATTCCCTCCAAAGAAATCCCAGGGCTGATCTCCTTCAGAATGGACTGGTTGGATCTCCTTGCAGTCCAAGGGACTCTCAAGAGTCTTCTCCAATACCACAGTGCAAAAGCATCAATTCTTCGGTGCTCATCCTTCTTCACAGTCCAACTCTCACATCCATACAACACTACTGGAAAAACCATAGCCATGACTAGACGGACCTTAGTTGGTAAAGTAATGTCTCTGCTTTTGAATATACTATCTAGGTTGGTCATAACTTTTCTTCCAAGGAGTAAGCGTCTTTTAATTTCATGGCTGCAGTCACCATCTGCAGTGATTTTAGAGCCCAAAAAAATAAAGTCTGACACTGTTTCCACTGTTTCCCCATCTGTTTCCCATGAAGTGATGGGACCGGATGCCATGATCTTTGTTTTCTGAATGTTGAGCTTTAAGCCAACTTTTTCACTCTCCTCTTTCACTTTCATCAAGAGGCTTTTTAGTTCCTCTATACTTTCTGCCATAAGGATGGTGTCATCTGCATATCTGAGGTTATTGATATTTCTCCTGGCAATCTTGATTCCAGCTTGTGTTTCTTCCAGCCCAGCATTTCTCATGATATACTCTGCATGTAAGTTAAATAAGCAGGGTGACAATATACAGCCTTGACGTACTCCTTTTCCTATTTGGAACGAGTCTGTTGTTCCATGTCCAGTTCTAACTGTTGCTTCCTGACTTGCATACAGGTTTCTCAGGAGACAGGTCAGGTGGTCTGGTATTCCCATCTCTTTCAGAATTTTCCACAGTTTATTGTGATCCACACAGTCAAAGGTTTTGGCATAGTCAATAAAGCAGAAATAGATGTTTTTCTGGAACTCTCTTGCTTTTTCCGTGATCCAGCAGCTGTTGGCAATTTGATCTCTGATTCCTCTGCCTTTTCTAAAACCAGCTTGAACATCAGGAAATTCACAGTTCATGTATTGTTGTAGCCTGGCTTGGAGAATTTTGAGCATGACTTTACTAGCGTGTGAGATGAGTGCAGTTGTGCGGTAATTTGAGCATTCTTTGGGATTGCCTTTCTTTGGGATTGGAATGAAAAGTGACCTTTTCCAGTCTTGTGGCCACTGCTGAGTTTTCCAAATGTGCTGGCATATTGAGTGCAGCACTTCCACAGCATCATCTTTCAGGATTTGAAACAGCTCCACTGGAATTCCATCACCTCCACTAGCTTTGTTCGTAGTGATGCTTTCTAAGGCCCACTGGACTTCACGTTCCAGGATTTCTGGCTCTAGATGAGTGATCACACCATAGTGATTATCCGGGTTGTGAAGATATTTTTTTGTACAGTTCTTCCGTGTATTCTTGCCACCTCTTCTTAGTATCTTCTTCTTCTGTTAGGTCGTGATGCTTTAATTTCCTTTAAATCTATGAGTGACCTCATCTATTGAAAGTACTTACTGTGTTTTTAGGTAACCTGCTCTATGTTTAAGCAGCTTGAGGATCAAGCTTATACTCAATCCTATAGGGATCATGTCAGTTTTTCGTTAAAATGACTTTCAAAATATAGAACATAACTCTCATGTCTTTTTGAAATATTTTTCTAGGCTAAATATACCATTTTGCCGCTCTTTCTTAAATGTTGTTTTTAGTCAATTTCTTGTCCTGATCACCTTCACCTTATTAAGTTCTAGGTTATATATTTTTCTCAAAGTCTGGCACTCAGAATAATACCTCATGATATTAGTGGGCTCATGGAGTAGTCTGGACATTTTTTAAAGTTGTTTTGGTGGCTGAAACCAATACCCTTTGTACAAGTAAGCATTGCATTGGATATTTTCCCAAAACTTCTGTGTATTCAGAATGCACTCCAGCCTATTAATACTACATCCATGAGCCAGGGGATTCCATACCATCCTTTTTTAACCCCTCCAGTAGTCCATCTTTCTTGCCATTATTCCTTACATAGTTGCATATACAGGGATTCATATAGGCATATGCATATCACATATAAATAGATAAACTGAGATAGAAGTAACTTGAATTCAGAAGAATTAGGGTAGTGTGCATGTGAAACAATATAAGGATATAGTAGGTGTGGATTTAAGTGATAGAATATGATACATGGAAGAAGTTAAGAATTTGGAGAATTAGACATTTTTTGCTGTAGCAAAAAAAATGAGGTTTACTGTAGTTGATAAATTTGGTGATATCTTAAATATGATTAAGTATAACTATTAATATTTTTTATATTTTATTTTGATAGGAATCATATGAAGATGGCCCTTGTACTATAACTTCCAATAAGAATTCTGATAGTAACTTGTTTTCATTGGATGGATTAGATAACGAAGTCAAAGGTCTTGATATACTTTCTCTTAAGTTTGGGTCTTTTGATCGAAAATAGCACTCTTGTTAAAGCATGCTAATCTTTATATGTAAAAGATGGGGGAAATTTTCATAGTGAAAAGAGATAATGGTCAGATTAGCTTTTCCTTTGAAGATTTTATTGAGTTATTTGAGTTGATGTTTTTTGAGATTTAAAAATTTGTTTTATAAGAGTAATAAGTCAAACTTCATAAAAATTTTTTTGGTAGAGAGCAAGGGACAGTATGATATGTAGCATTAATTAATCCCCTGTTCACGTGATTTTGAGAGTTTTATTTTTGTATTTTAAATAACAATTTGGATAGTGATAGCTTTAAAATTTTTGCTATAATTTTTCTCATTGTTAGTGCTATTTAAAAATAATTTTTGTATTTAACACTATTTTTCTTCATTTATTTACATGAATTAAAAATTTTCTATTACGTGTAATAAGTATTAACCCAAGTACTGATTTTAGGGGGAGATTTGAATGCTATTGTCTTAGACTTCTAAGACATACAGTAAGAGAAAGGGTTCCAATACTGTTTCTTTTCTTTAGCAGTATAGTAGTAATGCCGCAATTTTCTGTTGCTTTCTGGGTAAAAGAAAGATTTGTTTTTCAGTAGATGGCTTACCAAATAACTTTAGAGCTCACCCACTTCAATTGGACCCCTCCAGTGACTCTTCTAATAGCATTGATGGCCCAGATCATGTAAAATCCACTTCATCATTACACGAAACAAAGAAAGCAAATGCTGGAATTATTCATGGTGCATGTTTAACCCTTACTGATCATGATAGAATTCGACAGTTTATACAAGAGTTCACATTTCGGGGCCTTTTGCCACATATAGAGAAAACGATTCGGCAGTTAAATGATCAGGTAAGATTTAATTATTTGCATTAGTATTTTTTAAAATTTCAGGAAATAGTAAACTTGGGAATATAGTAGTATAAGTTTAAGAGTGTATGTTTTTATTTTTAAAATAGACCAATATTAGTATTTATTAACTTATTATCAGTGATGAAATTCTAGTAAATCCTAGAAGAGGCTTATTTATTTTTATTAGGGATTTTGGATAATTTTCTTTAAATCATTGTTATTAAAGTGCACATTTGCTTACTCTTAAAACTTTTTAGTTATTTAGACTTTTTTCTTTTCTATGTAAATAAAGAAAACTAAACTCATGTTTGTCAACATATTTCATTTGTTTTCTTAGCTAATATCAAGAAAAGGTTTGAGTCGATCTCTATTTTCTGCAACTAAAAAATGGTTTAGTGGCAGTAAAGTTCCAGAAAAGAGTGTTAACGAGCTAAAAAATACATCTGGATTGCTGTGAGTAAAATATTACTGTTTTTAGTTTTCCTGTATTTAACTCTGATTAATGTTTAACTAATGATGTTCTGCAAAAAATGTCTGTATCTCTAGTTTCTTAGTTTCAGTTTGGTCAAAACTCCAGTAGATAAGAATTGTGACCATAAATAAGTTATATCAAATTTTAAAAAAACCTATAAGTAATTGATATCTAAAAATAAATAAGATCACAGGGAGGTCACATTATTGGGTCTGTTTTCCTTAAGAAGATGAGTTGGATTAGGTATTCATTGATAACTCTTCTTTATTAAAGTACTGAGGTCTAGTAATTCTAAGACATAGCATGTATTTAGAAATTTTCTCTAAAATCTGGTTTTAAGGGAAAATAAAATTCATTTTAGATTTTTTTTTTTTTGACTACATAAAGGTGAGTCACCTGGAATTGATCATTTGCTTCCTAATTTGACCATGGAGAAAGTGCTTGCCTTCTGCTGAGAAATTCTCAATATAGGGACATAAATTATATAGATACAGATGTAACAATCTGTTTCCAGATATCTGAGAAATTCGACCTCCTTGGAGGTAGAATTTTTATAAGACAGGATCAGGTTTTCGTATGTTTTGGACAATTGGGCATCTTTTTAGACATTTTGTAATATTTAATGGCTTAGCGATCATAGATTCTGAATTCCATTTTTTGTTTTGTATCTACAGGTATCCACCAGAAGCGCCAGAGCTTCAGATCAGGAAAATGGCTGACCTGTGCTTTTTGGTGCAGCACTATGATTTGGCGTACAGTTGCTATCATACTGCAAAGAAAGATTTTCTTAATGATCAAGCAATGCTTTATGCAGCTGGTGCCTTGGTTGGTATTCTGTAGTACTATAATTTCTTGTTCCTGCTACCATGAATGACTTAGAAATTTTTCTTCATGAAATGGCAAGCAGAATTTTCCCTAGGGATAAAGTTGTACTCAGGGAGCACATAATGCTTTATAGATTTTGAATTAATTGATGATAACCTGATGGATTTCTATTAAATTAGTATCTTCAAACATGGTCATACATGAGAGTTTCTTAGATTTGATTAATACTTTCTATTTAATTTGAATTATAGTTTGTACTGTAGTCCCAGTATAAGAACGTCTCTTTTTTAGAGGATTCTTTTTTATGTTTTGAAAAATGTTTTAAAATTGTTCAAAATGTTTTTTTCTGATCTAAGACCATTTATTGGTTAAGAACTTGTATTTTGGTGTGTGACAAACTTTCATCTTAGGCAAGTTACTGAACATCTCTAAGCCTTAGTTTTCTCATCTGTGGAATGTGAATCCTAAATATGGTTAGATGAGGTACTAGGTTTGTAAAGTGTCTGGCACACTACCTTATATTTAGGCTGTCAATAGGCATTGGCAATGTTAGTTTTGTAATTGATATAAAACCTAGGTGTTTCAGAAAGTATTTTCTGTGCTGCCGTATAAACTTTTACTGTATTTGAAAAGTTGTCATAAATATGTTTGTAATCTACTTTCTGTGCTTAGAAAAGAGTAAACTAGCATGGTTACTTTCTACATAGTCTATTTAAACAACAGGACACATGACTTAAAGGGAAACTAGGATTCATTTCTTTTAGGGTAATTTATCCCACATAAGGACAGATTGCCCTGCATGTAACAGCTACATATAGAAAAGTTATAAAATTGTTCTTGGTTTTAAATGATAAATGAAAAACATTAAAATTTTCCAATTGGATAAGGTATGCAAGGATTTTTATGTTCTTTTTTTATTAGAACAAAGTGAGTTGCTGGAATATAAAAATATGAGCTGAAAGAGCATGCTACTAATGGAGAAAAGGGAAAGGGATATTTTCAGAGAACCAGTATTTTTCCCCATCTCATCTTCATTCAATGTTGAACAAAGCATACCATTGGCCATTTGATTTAAAAAATAATGCAACGTGCTTGTGCACAGACACCAGTTACTTTATGTTCAGTTAAAGAATGGGGAAGGGGAAAAGGAAAGAACAGAGAAACTGTACAGCAGTAGTCAGGATGTGGTGGAACCAAATTGCAGCATTCTAACTGAGAATGTCTTCTTGGTCTGGAGGAACAGAATTCTGGAGTTAAGTAGCAGGTTCCCTCTTTGGTAGAAACCTCTTGTCTTCCACTGGAACACATCAGTTGTATCTTCAGCCTCCATTTCCAACTGTGCAGGTGTGTCTGTTTCATTGATTGGCATCCAGACAAATGGGAATCTGGTCTGGCTCCTTGACAAAGCCTGTTGTTCACAGTAGGCTTCCATTAGTTTACTAAGTGGCGTGTGCCTCTTGATCTTAAACTGCGCAACAGAGCCCTTCTGTCCTGCCCCCTTCACATGACGAGGATCATCATTCTCAGTCTTGACTTCTACCTTGGGCTTTTCATTGGCCATGGCATGTGCAGGAGTCTCCTCAGCTGTTGCTTCAAAAAAGCGGTGCCAGGTCCACACCAAAGGGGCATATGAGCGAGTGGCAGGAGGAGGCGGCGGCAGTGGTGGCAGAGGCAAAGAGCACAAGTCATGTGCTCCCTTCCCCACTCTGCGTGCCTGTGTAGTCTTCTTAAAAACATGTAAGCTATAAACATCAGTGTGAAGAATAGAAATACATAAGACTCTACTTCATTGATAATTACCATGTAGATAACCTGTTTAATAACTGCCATCTATTTTGCATTTATTTTAATATTGTATCTTTAAAAATAAGATAGTAATTTTAAAAAGTAAAGCTAAAGTAAAAAAGTCATCTAACTTTTAAAAAACCTTTAAGAACTGAAAATGTTGATGAATAAAAGTATTTGAAAAAGTATATGGATTGTCCTTGGCTAGACAGCCTGTAGTCTGTGGTTAACTAACATAAGCTAATAGAAAATCACAAACACTTAAATGTTATTTCATCAATACTTTATAACATAAATTCATAATTTCAAAATTGTGCATAATGTATCTGCAAATTGAAAGTTTGGAAAAATCTTATGGCACAAAATTTGTATGATTTTATCGTATTTAAGCTTTTTCATTTCTGTCTACAATCTGATTAATACTGCATTTAAACCATTTAGATGGAGGCAAATTAGTGGCATATTGAGCATATTAGTAGAGGCATATGAAGGAAAAGTAATTGAACACTGGAAAGTAAAGGCATAGCTACTATAACATATGCACACCTAAAAATCATTGTAGTCTATAATTACCCTAAAAATCATAAGCCTTAGAGAAAAATTGATCTGGTAGAGTCCTCATAAAAGCTATGTATCTTTGTAACCAGAGAATAAGATGTCGTGTGAGGCAGCTTAGCATGGTGGAAGTTATCCCAAGAAATAAAAAAAGTACACAAAACCAGTTTGTGAACCCTGGAGTGGGGAAAAGAACTCGTAACCAGTGGAATTGTCGTGAACGTAAGCATGGAAAGAAGTGCAGCCTGCCTTGAGCAAGAGCTGTGCAAGGCTGGGAGTATACATCGCTAGAGAGACGCCCCCTGCTCCCCAGTCACACACATACAAGGAGTAGGCATTCATTTTTTATTTTCTTAAAGCACAGATTACAAAAGTTCCTGCTTGGGCAACAGCTAAGTTGAGAGCTTTTTCCTTTCTTGCTGAAGGTTATAAGTCTATATTTGCTATTTTTGATCCCCTTGCCTAAGAAAAACTATTTTTGAATGAATAAAAATTCTGTTTGTACTGATACCACCTTCCTATTTACCATTCACATAATAGATAATTGATCACAAACTATACTGCCTGTCCTTTTTGATGAAAATTAAGATACTTAATTATTTTTAACTATAAAGTTAAAAGGTACATCACAGAAAACCAAAAAAAATTTTTTGGAGAAATACAGTTTATTTTGTAGTTTAATTTGTCATAACAGCTGAAGGTTAAGGAGGTCATTCCAGTTCTTGACTAAAGTCTTTGTAAAATGTGTTAACCCATTACTGTATACTGTAAGAAATGATTTAATGGTTGATTATTGAAGATCATACAGTTTCTTGGGGGTGATCATTCTGAATGTTCTCATTGTATTCTTAGAAATTGTTAGCTTGTATGTATATTGACTAGTGATTTCTTGTAGAATTAAATTAGAAAGTGACTTAGAATTCGAAGCCTATTTTTCTTACAGGATTTTTTCCTTAGTACACTTTTATTGGTGTATGTATGTGTGTGTGTGTGTGTGTGTGTGTGTTTGTATGTAGTATATATAGTGCATATGTAGCAAATATAATGTATTTTTATATAGTATTATACAATATGTGGGGCTTCCCTGGTGGCTCAGATGGTTAAGAATCTGCCTGCAGTGCAGGAGACCTGGGTTCAAGGTTGGGAAGATCCCTAGAGAAGGGAATGGCTACCCACTCCAGTATTCTTGCCTCAAGAATTCCATGAACAGAGAAGTCTGGTGGGCTACAGTTCATGGTATCTCAAAAAGTCAGGCATGACTGAGTGACTAACATTTCCACTTTCAAGCTATATATGTAATGTATTTTAGTTTTTTTGTGTAGTATAGAACCCTATGTGTATTCATTATATTTATTAGTTAAAATATAAGCTAGTTAAGAAAACATGATGTTTCAGAGCCATAGAAAATTTTGTCACATGGAGATCACATATTTTCATTGAATTTCTTCAATAAATTTTTGTGCTGGATGCTGAGGATACAGATATTTTGAAACAGGTAGGGTTCATACTATCATGGAACTTAAACAGTCTGTCAGGTTAAAGGCTTTAATCATATCCCAATTTTTACATAAATTATTTTTGTGTTTTTTCCTCTATTTTAAAAACTGCTACAGAAAAGTGTTTATTCATCCTAAAAGTAGGTTGACATTAGCAAATTTCCCCCCGATTTATGGAAGTTTCATTTATTTCTAGTTAAATTTTTATTAAAAGTTGGTCTATATGAGACTACAAGTATGAATGTAATATAGTATTTTACTAAGAGTCCAAAACCTTCATTTTTATTTTCATTTCTTTTCTCTGTTTTGGCTGCACAGTGAGGCATGCAGGATCCCAGTTCCCCACTAGGGATGGAACCCGTGCCTCCTGCACTGGGAGCACGGAGTCTTAACCACTGGACTGCCAGGGAAGCCCCTCACCTTCATTTTTAAGTCCTTTAGCACCATTGTGTATTATTTGAACTATTAATGGAATGGGTCTTTGAAGTAAGGAGTCCTAAAAAGTTGACAGATCGGTTTCAGAAATGATTTTTGTGCCTTCTGATACAGAATATGAACCTTAGAGTTTGTAAGAGGTGAAAGGTATATAGTACAAGTTGTTATGAGCTCTGATTTCAAATATCAAAGCCAGTAAATTGGAAACAGACGCAGTCTGTTTCTCTCTCTATGGTTCTATCATTGGTCCATTCTCTAGTCTCTAAAGAACAGGCAGTCACGAGGAGGTGGCAGCAGAAATCTTACTTGATAGTTACAGACCATGACCAAAAGTGTTTACTAGGTCTTCTTGAAAAACATTCATTTAAATAGTGACAGACTTTGGAATGTGATTGGAGAACTTTAAAACTGAAAGCATATAAATGTAATTATTTCCAAGTCTGCATTAGGCTATCAAATTTATATATGTGGCTACATAAAAAAACTCAGTGAACTGCATTCCAAATTTTAGACTCTGAATGCTAAACTGACGGCAAGAATTTTCTCGTTTTGAAATACTGTGATGTCTTTTCCTCTAGGAAATGGCAGCTGTGTCAGCTTTTCTTCAGCCAGGAGCACCCAGGCCATACCCTGCACATTATATGGATACAGCAATTCAGACATACAGGGATATCTGCAAGTAGGTGACTAGAATATTTATATTCTATCCCTTTAGAGATAAACTTGACATTTATATTGTAATTAAATATAAGTAGTTCTTTGTTTTTTTTATGTTTTAATCTTAAGCTCTCAAATCAAGTTAATATATAAATGAGGTGATCATTTAAAACTAGTGTTTTACTACATTTTCCTTTCCTGGAAGGATTTATAGTTAGGAATTAGTTAAATGTAATGTTGAACTTACTTGTTTCATTGAGGGCGATTTGTGTTTTGAGAACATTTTTAACTTTAACTACTATAAAACCAGGAATTAGCTAGTTTGAACTTTTCCTTGTTAAATAGGCAGATACAGAGAGGTAGATAATGGCCTCAGGAAGAAAATGAGAAACGTTTTGTACGTGTAGTGAGTTCTGTTGAAACTCCATGGAAGTTAGAACTCTCCACCTGTAAAGGAGACTATGAAAGTTGGTCCAGAGAGGGTTTCATGGTATGTTTGAGGAATAGACCTTTAAAGAAAGGTGGTTGGGATTTGAGAACCATAAAGATATTTCAGGAATTTTGGTTGGCAGGAACAGTATTTTGGATGTAACATTATTGGAGAAAAGGAAGAGAGCCTGGGCTAGATTAGAGGGTTTTGTGTATATGGAAAGGTGTTTTGAGAGAAATCAGTATGGGAGAACCTTAACTCTCATTTATCACTATTTTTAAGCAGTGGTTAAGATTTGTGTTTAATAAATGGGGAGTTACTGAATATTTGAGTAGAGCTTTGACATGGTTATTTTTCAGAAAGATTAATTCTAGCCTTTTCTATGTAGAATGGAAAAATTAAAAGATGAGGACATGAAGGCAGCTTTGTCTGCTATAGTGTTGAAGTAGTAGTAGTAGTCATAATAATGTGTTTAGAATACAGCACTGGTAATAAAGATTAACACTATTAGCACTCAGCGTTTACCACTGTGCCAAAGTAACTTATATGCTCATTTAATCTTTACAACAAATGTATGAAATGGTGCATACTGTTATTACTGCATTCTACAGGCAAGGAGATTGAAACAAAAGAGTTTAACTTGCTGGAATGGGTGAATTTAACTCAGATGATCATTGTATCTACTATTGTGGGCAATAATCCCTTAGAGGAAATGGAGTAAACTTCATAGTCAGCAAAAGAGTCTGAAATGCAGTATTTGGATGCAATTTCAAAAACGACAGAATGATCTCTGTTTGTTTCTAAGGCAAACCATTCAATATCATGGTAATCCAAGTCTATGGCCCAACCAGTAACTCTGAAAAAGCTAAAGTTGAACGGTTCTATGAAGATCTACAAGACCTAGAACTAACACCCAAAAAAGATGTCCTTTTCATTATAGGGGACTGGAATGCAAAAGTAGGAGGTTAAGAAACACCTGGAGTAACAGGCAAATTTGGCCTTGGAGTACAGAATGAAGCAAGGCAAAGGCTAATAGAGTTCTGCCAAGAGAATGCACTGGTCATAGCAAACACCCTCTTCCAGCAACGCAAGAGAAGACGCTACACATGGACATCACCAGATGGTCAACACTGAAATCAGATTGATTTTATTCTTTGTAGCCAAAGATGGAGACTGTCTGGACAGTTAGCACAAACAAGACCGGGAGCTGACTGTGGCTCACATCATGAATTCCTTATAGCCAAATTCAGAGTTAAATTGAAGAAAGTAGGGAGAACCACTAGACTATTTGGATATGACCTAAATCAAATCCCTTATGATTATACAGTGGAGGTGAGAAATAGATTCAAAGGATTAGATCTGATAGACAGAGTGCCTGGAGGTTCATGACATTGTGCAGCAGACAGGGATCAAGACCATCTCCAAGAAAAAGAAATGCAAAAAAGCCAAATGGTTGTCTGATGAGGCCTTAAAAATAGCTGTGAAAAGAAGAGTAGCGAAAAACAAAGGAGAAAAGGAAAGATATACCCACTTGAATGCAGACTTCCAAAGAATAGCAAGGAGAGAGAAGAGAGCCTTCCTAAGCGATCAATGCAAAGAAATAGAGGAAAACAACAGAATGGGAAAGACTAGAGATCTCTTCAAGAAAACTAGAGATACCAGGGGAACATTTCATGCAAAGATGGGCTCGATAAAGGACAGAAATGGTATGCACCTAAGAGAAGCAGGAGATATTAAAAAGAGGTGGCAAGAATACACAGACGAACTATACAAAAAAGATCTTCATGACCCAGATAATCACAAAGGTATGCTCACTCACCTAGAGCCAGACATCCTGGAATGCAAAGTCAAGTGGGCCTTAGGAAGCATCACTATGAACAAAGCTAGTGGAGGTGATGATATTCCAGTTGAGTTATTTCAAATCCTAAAAGATGATGCTGTGAAAGTGCTGTACTCAGTATGCCAGCAAATTTGGAAAACTCAGCAGTGGCCACAGGACTGGAAAAGATCACTTTTCATTCCAATCCCAAAGAATGCCCAAAGTACTACACAGTTGCACTCATCTCACATGCTAGTAAAATATTGCTCAAAATTCTCCAGGCCAGGCTTCAACAGTATGTACACCATGAACTTCCAGATGTTCAAGCTGGTTTTAGAAAAGACAGAGGAACCAGAGATCAAATTGCCAGCGTCCATTGGATTATTGAAAAAGCAAGAGAGTTTCAGAAAAACATCTGCTTTATCGACTATGCCAAAGCCTTTGACTGCATGGATCACTACAAACTCTGGAAAATTCTTCAAAAATGGGAATACCAGACCACCTGACCTGCCTCTTGAGAAATCTGTATGCAGGTCAGGAAGCAGCAGTTAGAACTGGACATGGAACAACAGACTGGTTCCAAATTGGGGAAGGAGTACATCAAGGCTATATATTGTCACCTTGCTTATTTAACTTCTATGCAGAGTACATCATGAGAAACGCTGGGCTGGATGCAGCATAGGCTGAAATCAAGATTGCCGGGAGAAATATCAATAACCTCAGATATGCAATTGACACCACCCTTATGGCAGAAAGGGAAGAAGAACTTAAGAGCCTTTTGATGAAAGTGAAAGAGGAGAGTGAAAAAGTTGGCTTAGAGCTCAACATTCAGAAAACGAAGATCATGGCATCTGGTCCTCACTTCATGGGAAATAGATGGGGAAGCAGTGGAGACAATGAAAGTCTTTATTTTGAGGAGCTCCAAAATCACTGCAGATGGTGACTGCAGCCATGAAATTAAAAGACACTTGCTCCTTGGAAGAAAAGTTATGAGCAACCTAGACAGCATATTAAAAAGCAGACGTTACTTTGCCAACAAAAGTCTGTTGAGTCAAGGCTGTGGTTTTTCCAATTGACATGTATGGATGCAGAGAAGGCAATGGCACCCCACTCCAGTACTCTTGGCCTGGAAAATCCCATGGACGGCGGAGCCTGGTAGGCTGCAGTCCATGAGGTCGCTAAGAGTCAGACACAACTGAGCGACTTCACTTTGACTTTCATGCATTGGAGAAGGAAATGGCAGCCCACTCCAGTGTTCTTGCCTGGAGAATCCCAGGGACCAGGGAGCCTGGTGGGCTGCCATCTATGGGGTTGCAGAGTCAGACATGACTGAAGTGACTTAGCAGCAGCAGCAGCATGAATGGATGTGAAGAGTTGGACTATAAAGAAAGCTGAGCTCTGAAGAATTGATGCTTTTCAACTGTGATGTTGGAGAAGACTCTTGAGAGTCCTTTGGACTGCAAGGAGATCCAACCAGTCCATTCTAAAGGAAATCAATCCTGACTATTCAATGGAAGGACTGATGTTGAAGCTGAAACTCCAGTACTTTGGCCACCTGATGCAAAGAACTGACTCATTTGAAAACACCCTGATGCTGGGAAAGATTGAAGGCGGGAGGAGAAGGGGATGACAGAGGATGAGATGGTTGGATGACATCATTGACTCAGTGAACATAAGTTTGAATAAGCTCTGGGAGTTGGTGATGGACAGGGATGCCTGGCATGCTGCAGTCTATGGGGTCACAAAGAGTTGAAAACGACTGAGCAACTGAACTGAAGGGCATGCAGTTAATAAATGGTTGAGCCAGTGTCAAATCTTGCCCTTTTTATAATTGTTTGAGAATATATTGGAAGTTTCTGGCAGAAGAAACAGCCTTCTGTCAAAGAGGAACCTTTGAAGAATTTGGAAAAAGAGTTTCAGAAGGTGGAAGAACTATGAGAGGGAGGCAGTAAGGAAGCCTGAAGTCCTTTAAATTCCTTTAAAGTCCTTTATCCACAAAGGGCTAGAATTCTCATAAAGTCCCATAAAGTCCTTTCTCTGAGATGATTTTCTTTGTCTTCATGAAGCCCAGAGCTTTTAGGGAGATTCATGTAGAATGATGCAAGACAAAAGTGAAAATATCCATTGACCCAGATAGCTATATGACAATCTGGTTTTGTCCTCCTGTTCACAACAGATTGTATGCTTTTTCTAAACACACTCTTAACTGTCATGCATTTACCATATAATCCTCCTCCTAAGTTACCATGATTGGTAAGGTTTATCATAAACATAATAGATATTTGGGGATAAATTAGAAACACTACATTAGTTATACATATCAATTTTAAGAATCTCCCCGATCTGAGAAATATTAAAATATAAATAAATTTTCTTAAAATACAGGAAATACAGTATACTTTACCAGGGCCCTTAGAATACCACACCCCACTTTTTAACTGATGCAGTCCTATTTATCTGGATAAATTTCTTATGAAACTTTCCCTTCCCTCCTTTATCTCTCGTATCATAATGAAAATTAGTTGTACTCTATTCATTATCTGTTTTACATCAGTTTCTGCTTTTAGATAGGAATTGTGTTTTAGAAACGCTTGCCTCTGTAGCACTTCCACTGCTTGACACACTGAGTTTAAAATGTTGCTTAAAGAAACAGTAAAGTCCTGGACTTGTGGTAGCCTTCTGACTTCATAACTGATCATATGGGGGAATATGTGAAGACAAAAATAAAACAATTGCGTTAGATTTACAAAGTTCACTAAAGATTCTCTAAGAACTGAGCGTTTTGAGTGTGTTGTAGTATATGTAAGTTGTTTAGTTGCTAAGTTATGTCCGACTCTTTGTGACCCCATGGACTGTAGCCTACCAGGCACCTCTGTCCATGGGATTTCCCAGGAAAGAATACTTGAGTGGGTTGCCATTTTTTTCTCCAAGGGATCTTCCCAGCCCAGGGATTGAATCCATGTCTCCTATGTCTTCTATATTGGCGGGCAGATTCTTTACCACTGAGCCACCTGGGAAGCCCAAAACATTCTCTCAAATAGTCATAAATATCAACCCTCTAAGAAATATCATGGTTTGTAGAAAGTTTATGGCAGATCACTACAGTAATTTTGGAAGCAATGAATTGTTTTTTAAAAGTATAACTGTTCAGAATGTCCTTCAAGTTAGTGATCTTTGGTTATAATTTTAAGGTCAAGTGGTATTTTCATTAAGGATTAGAATGTAAAATGAGAAGAACTTTGCGGCTTCAGTTGACCCTTGATCAAAATGGGTTTGAACTCTGTGGGTCCAACTTATACATGTATTTTTTCACAAAATATGTACTACAGTAGTACTACACAATTCTAAGTTGGTTGAATCCATGGATGTGTAACTGTGGGTACTGAGGGCCAACCGCATATGTTTGACTACACTGGGCAGTCAGCAACCCCACCCCCCGACTTGTTCTAGGGTCAGCTGTATTTCTGAACAAAAGGATTCCATCTTGAAATTTCTCAGTTTTCATTTATTTTTATTCAAGAATAAATAGTCCAATTCTAGATTTTTGATGGTAGAAGTCCATGAGAAAAATCAGCTGATTTCATATTTTCAAAAAGAAGATTTTGGTCAGGAACAGCTAGACAGCACTAGCTCCTCGATATCTCCAGGTGAAACATCCCGATGGTACTACCCCAGAGAAAATGTCTCATTATTCCTAAAAGTAATCAGTAAAATGAAATGCACATAACCAGAGTTTACAGTAAGGAAAGAAAAGAAATCTGCGTGAAATGTGTACCTTCCTTTATGTCTGAAAGCAGGTTTTGTTTACTAACTGCTGGTTCTGGTTATGTTCTAGCATTTTTCATATAGGAAATGTGACTTTGTATTGTGTTCTTCTTTTTTCTTTAAACATTTATTTATTTGACTGTGCCAGGTTTTGGTTGTGGCACATGGCGTCTTTAGTTGAGACATGTGAGGTCTAGTTCCCTGACCAAGGATTACACCTGGGCCCCCTGCATTGGGAGTGCAGTGTCTTAGCCACTAGACCACCAGGGAAGCCTCCTTATATAATTATACAATGATACAAAGTCTTGATGAGTTAAGAGAATTCTTTGAAGTTGTTTTATTTAACCATTTTTGGTAAGTGGAAAGCAAGGATACGGATTTCTTTTAGAATTGGAAATTTTTGTTGAACTCATGGTTACTGTGATATACTAAAATATCATTGTAGTGCTAATTATATTTTTCTTGACTTTTTTTCTTTAGGAATATGGTATTGGCTGAAAGATGTGTATTGCTTAGTGCTGAAATCTTAAAAAGCCAAGGCAAATATTCAGAGGCTGCAGCTCTCCTAATACGGTTGACCAGTGAGGTACTAAAACTGTGTAGTACTTGTTTTAATTAGTATTGTTTCATATTTTTAAAAATATTTTCTTTCTTCTTGAGAAGGTTATGCAGAACGAAATTAAAGGGGGACCTCTTTTTTGGAATTTATAACCTGGCTACTTTAGTAATTTGTAGAATTAATTTTAAATGCAATGTTTTGTAAACAGGATTTATTTTATTTACACATTTTATTAAGTCTACATGATTATTAAACCACAACCATCCATTGTATGTCTTCTGTGAATTAGGTTTTGACTTATGGATAACAGTATTTTTTTTTTTTTCTGTTCACTACTGATCTGATTTTATTTTTATTTTATTTTTTAAATTTTTATTTTTACTTTATTTTACTTTACAATACTATATTGGTTTTGCCATACATTGACATGAATCCACCACGGGTGTACATGCGTTCCCAAGCATGAACCCCCCTCCCACCTCCCTCCCCATAACATCTCTCTGGGTCATCACCGTGCACCAAGGATAACAGTATTTAAAGCAACATGCATATACATCATTCCTGATGTAAAATCAATACTTAAGAATATTCGGGAATTTTTAATTTTGTTTTTTATTCATATGAACTTGTTAAATCATCCTAAACATTTTAAAAATTCTATATTATGAATATTTCAAAAGGAGGAAAAACCTGCTCATAGCTGCTATTTCAGGTTTCCAACAATATTAAATTGCATTGACTATAGGCTTGTAAAGAATGGCAGTAATATGATTAAAGACATGTTTTTTTAGATGAGTGCTCAAGAACAGAAAAAACAAACACCTTTGTTTGCCCCTTAAATATTAACTTAACCTAGGGTTTTAACCCTTGGACCATTGTACCTTTTTACTTTTGTGTAATCTATTTACAGTTATGATTTTCACTCTCAAATCTCTCCAGCCCTGGAGCTTTAGATTTGAATGGCCTGGAGCTTTAGATTTGAATAACCAACTGTCTTTTAGACTCACCTACTCAAGTGTTTCCAATGCACCTTTGAGGCCACATGTCAATAACTAAACTTAATAGTTTGTAGATCATGATTTTAAATTATAGCCAAGCAGCTCCTAATTTGCTCAAGGCAGAAACTATTTGAGATGCTCCTGTAGTCTTCTATACTGTTAGTGACACAGAAGATGTTTTAACTTCTTAAATATGTGTTCTTTCTATAACTTAAAATATTTCACTTATCTTTCTCTTTTTAAAATCCCTCCTATTACTATCCTGGTTCGTGTCCTTAATGTCCTTCTCCTGGACTTCGTCCCGTTTCATCTTTTCTTCACCTCAGTTCAGTGGTTCCGATATCAGTCAGATCCTTCAGATAGTACCCAGGTTGTCTTCAGTGTGTTTGTCGTGCCCTCTTATATGCTGTGAGACCGCCATATCATATATTGAAAATTTATAAGCTGTTAGCTTCTTGAGGATAGGAAACTGTTTCTTTCAATGTTATTTTTCCCTAGTGCCTAACACTGGGTTTGAAACATGGTATATGATTTACAGATGTTTGTTAAGCTGAACCACTAATTATTCTAAAAAGTTTCTTTAGAATACAACTAAGTAGGCTAAGGGATGATATTAAAAATATTTTATAATTGATACTGTGTGGACACTGACCAATACGAACAGTTGTCAGACATTAAACTGTTTGGTAGAGCTGAGTATAGGTTCTTGAGTGTGTTGATGTTCTGTCTATTAATAAATAATCTTAACTTAGGTTTGAATATGTTGGCCATGTTTTTCAGCCTAGGAATTATCAGTGACTGTAAAAGGAGTTTATGGTTTAGAAGCTTGGAATAAAATTTCTTTTATTAGAGCAGATTCTTGTGTCTCATTGTAACATTATTTTCTTTCACTGTTTTTTCTTTCCAACTCTTTTTTTTTTTTTAACCCTTTTTCAAACCTGGATGATTTATTTTGTCATGAAATTCTAGAAAATTTATCATTGTCTTTTGCTGCTTTGGGGTGAAAGATGGGGGTGAATGTGTGTATTTCCCTGGAAGCTGTGATTTTTAGTGGCCTTTTCTACTGTGCTTTTCAGGTATTTCTTTGAAGTAACTTGAAAGTAGAGACTGCTAGGCATAATGTGTCTAAGATTATTAAATTTTAGCTAATAATTTATATTTATTGTACTTTTGTTTACTGGAAAAGCTGTATAAAATGAGAAGTGCATTTATCCTGAGGATAGAGAACTGAGTCACATAGTCTTGACACTCAGGAATTGCTTTTCCTAGTTTTTTGTTAATACCGTTATAGCACTTGACAGCTGTGAGGCCTGGATGAAAAGAGTTGAGCTCTGAGTTTGTTGTTTGCACTGTAAGTCTGTGGGCAAGTGGACCGTATTCTCGGGTCATGTTCTGGGATTTTCAGCATGGCAGAGCAAATGCGGCTTAATGATAAAACATGGCACATTTATCAGCACATAGGTAGTATGTCTAAATTTGGTGCTTTAAAGCATGATGCTTTCCCTCTACTTGTGTCTGTATTTCTGTGTTGAACATTTATTTTAGTCGTATAATGCTTTTTGTGTGTTACTCCCATTTAAATGCAAATAAATCAGCTTATCAGAGGTATAGTAATAGCAGCAGTTTTTTTTATAAGTTTCTCCAGCTTGGGAGGAACTGTTCTGTTTCTCTGGTAAGTTGATCAGCTGTTAGCACCTTTCCTATTAATTTCACAATTATGCAAAGGAAAAAAATCTTAGTGCCATGCCATCCTTGAGATCTGATTCACTGAAGTTTGTTGTCTTTATCAACTGCGTTTTTATGGCAGTTTTTACTGAAGCCTCTACCCCAAATGATTTTATAGCTGGTTGTGGGCAAAGTTCACAGACTGGAGTTCTTGCTGAAGTGGCAACCATGGGTTTCTTTTCTCAGCTCCTCAGAGAGCATGCATGATGGCCTTGTCATAGCATGGTTGTGAACTGCCACTGAAGTAAAATTGTATACTTCAAACATTCAAAGCCTCTGCTTTCTGGATAAAACTATCCCTCTGTGACATTCTGCCATTTTTCTTCCGTCAACACTGATGATAGTTAGCATTCTTTTCTGGTCCATTTTTTGGCTTCAAAGCAATGTTTTCCTACTTGAGGTGTCTCTGTAAGACAGGAACCAAGCAAAGAACAAAGCTGCAGTGAGATATAAGTGCAGTGTTTAGCCCTGCAGATCAACTCAGCAGCTTTACTGAACACAGGAGGCACATTTTGCTTCAGCTAAGTTAATATATGCTGTGGACTTTGCAGGTCTTTCTTGAATTGGTCAATCCAGTTAAAGTGGAGACTGCTGAGGGTTTACTGTCCTGGTTCTCAGTTGATGTACAATCTTAATAGAATCATTACACACCACCACAATTATCTAGTGTATATTCCTTATTTTAATCAGAATGTCCAGGATTGCTGCCCACCAAGTTTTGCAGGATAATGAAGCTTTGTAGAGAATTAAGATGTTTTTATGCTCTGTGTGTGCATGTATGTGTGTGTGTGTGTGGATGTGTGTGCATTGCTGGGAATAAACTTGAGAAATTTATCGGACTTAAACTGACTCCATTGAGAAACCTAAATTCCAAAATAGAATTAGAGGATATCTACCTGTTCTAGATATTAATGATAAAGTAATAGAATAGAATGAGAATTTAAATGCTACATATGATTGGCTGTCATTGTGTCATATTAGTGGGAAATGTTAGATTATTCACTGAATGGTATTGTGACACCTGATTAGCCGATTCCTGTCTTATTCATTGCATAATATAATTATAGCTTGATTAAAATATGAAAAAACAAAACAACCTTGAAAATATGGAGCTTCGCAGGTAGCACAGTGGTAAAGAATCTGCCTGCCACTGTAGGAAATGCAAGAGACATGCGTTTGGTCCCTGGAGTAGGAAAGATCAGGAAGATCTTGATCAGGAAGATCCCTGGAGTAGGAAATGGCAACCATTCTTCGCCTGGAAAATTCTGTGAACAGTGGAGCCTGGTGGGCTGCAGTCCGTAGGGTCACAAAGAGGCGGACATGACTGCGTGACTGAACATACAGATGCACACCCAGAGAAGAGAATATGGAAGAGCATTTTTTAAATTTAGGAATGATCACATTCTTTCTTAGTTTGATGCAGTATTTTGAAGCCATGAAAGTGAAGATAGTGTTTGACTACTAAAGAATAGACTCTTTTATAGTAAAACTGGGAAATACCATTTACAAATGTATGACAAAGGCTTAATATTGATTAAGTGTACAAAGGGTTCTTACAAACTAGATAATCACAAAAACCCATTCACACATGGGCATAACAGGCAGTTTGCAGAAAAAGTACAAAGACCCTTAAACCTATGTTAGATGAACAGCCTTACTATTAAAGAAGTCTAAGTTGAGGAACTAAGTATTATTTTTCTTTTATGGAAGGTCAAAAATCTTAAAATTTATTTTTGACTGGGTAGAGTAGAAAATAAACTCTTACTCTCTGAGAGTTTTTTACTGATATAACCTTTTTGTACCAAAATACCTTATATATTGATTGGAATTTGAAGTATATGCATAGCTTTCATTAACTCCGCACTTCTATTTCCAAACACTTGTCTAATAAAAATATTTGTTTGTACAGTTATTAAAAAATATTTTTAAAGATGTTTATGGAAGAGTTTTTTTTTTGTAGTAAAAATTTGTGGCAATATTGAATCAATCAAGTGGAGACTATATTAATAAATTATGCATTTATATAATAGAATACAGTGTGGCTTTAAAAGAAATGAGAGATGTAGATGTTTTGGAAGGATGTAGATGATCCTAAGGTAAAAAGTGAGATAATACTCTGTGTAATACTATTTCTGTATAAGAAAGTATGAGTATCAAAGCTGTGGCATTTGACATATAAGTGCATACCTATTTAGAAGGAGAGAAGTGACATAGGCCAGCGCCATGCTGGTAATGGCAGTTATCCCGGAGTCAGATGAGGCATGAAGTAGGGAAGAAAGATGCTTCCTTTTTTTCTTCAAACATTCATTCTTAAAGGGAAAAATAAAGAGGCCATATTTAATAATTTTTTAAGAAGAAAGCATTTTCCTAAAAAAAATAGAGAAGTAAGCGCCCTGTCTTCCCCAAGTAATTCTGATGCCTTGGTTAACAACTGCTTGTTAATTGTACATTCCTAATTTTCCCACTCACTAGCTTTTGGATCTAATTAAGAAAATCATCTGATCATTTAGCTTTTGTTATGAGGGGGTCTGAAATAGATAATATCTACCATTTACTGAATGCTTTTCCTCAGATGCTTCCGCTCTGGTATAATTTTATGATTGCTATGGAGATAGTTGCAGTAATCAATAGTCTATGAACACTTTTTAATGTGACTATAATTTGTTGAAATTGTTGCATTTAAAGTCAATGTTTTCTGTTTTCAACTTTCCCTGGGGAAAATAATGGCAGCAGAACACATGGAAGGGCATGGTAAGTTCAGCTTGAGAATAGCTGAAAAGTTAGAGAAAGTTTGGTGAAAGTGTTGTTGATGCTTAATCAGCAACCTTCAGTACTTTCTCAGTTATTTGTCAAGTGATGATGGCTCTGTCAGTTGAAAGATTGTCCTTATGGGCGAGGCTATAAATGTACAATCTGGTTTTTGTAGACTCTGTCTTAAGTCAGTTGCAGTGGAAACTAATTTGAGTTGTACCATTTACTAATATACTAATAGTAGGTGATAATCTTTGAAGGGGAAACCTTCTGGATGTTTTAATGAAAAGCATTTTCTTTGGCTGTTTTAAACTAGAGCAAAACTGAGAATTCCTTTTAAGTATAGTTAACCTTTATAGAAGATAAAATAACAGATTTGATTATTTAATGATCTGCACACATTCTGTTTTGGCTTTCCTCTTTTATTGGATGAATAGAAATAGGCTATTGTATGTCACAGATCCGTTTCCAGAAGAAATTAGATATGAATCTATTTTTCTGTACTCCGTTTTCTGGTTCAAGTGTGTATACCTGTATTAAATTCTCAGTTTATAATCTTTTTTTGCCATTTGAAAAGGGATTGCATTTCTTCACAGATTTATTACATGGTGCATATCACAACCAGACTTTTGGCTTTATGTAAAGCGAAAGAAAATATTTCATGGTAGAGACTTTTTTGAACTTTTTTTTAAAATTTGTGCTTATTGGAAGAAAGAATCATCAAGACTGGATTGTCTTGATCTCTGTCCTCAGATACTACTAATTTATATTGGATACACTGTATATTATTTTAAGGAAGAAAATGTTTTTTCACTAATTAACTATAATTTTTGTGAAATTAACCTTTTTCTTTTAACATTCAATAGGATTCTGATCTTCGAAGTGCACTTCTTTTGGAACAGGCGGCACATTGCTTTATAAACATGAAGAGTCCCATGGTTAGAAAATATGCGTTTCATATGATATTGGCAGGCCACCGGTTCAGTAAAGCAGGGCAGGTGCGTGCATTTGCTTTAAAAAGAAGATAATTTGTTATTTATTTTAATTTTTATTTGTTGTAACTTTTTTTTATAAATGTATGTTATTTGTCCATTTTTTGATTTAAAAATTTTAAAATAAAACTAAATTTTGTTCTGAGGTAATGTGTTACATTGGTAAGGACATGAGATTTGGCTTTAAACAAATCTGAGTTTAAATCTTGATCTTGTGCTCACAACTTTACTTTTTAAAGTTATGTCTTTGAGCCTTTTTTTTTTTTTTTTTAATTTGTGATTTGCCCAAATTTCTGTGAGGCTAAATGATATATGTGAAGGCTAGATAGACTTCCCTTAAGTAACTTCAGTTCTTCTTAAAGGTGATTGAACCTTCCCTACTTCAACTCTGGTCTTCTGTTGTTTCTCAGAGTATCTCTTAATGGTATTTGCTAAATATTTAATGGGTAGAAGTCATCTATCTCTTCTCTCTGGGAGCAGCTGGGTTGGAAGAGATCTTTATTAATTGGGAGCTATTCTCTGGTCCCCAATAGTCCTTTTAAACATTAGCTGAAGGGAGCTTTCTTGAGGCAGAGAATGGTAATAGCACCTGAGATAAGGTCACTTGAGTCTGTGTGTGCTCAGTTGTGTCTGACTTTCTGCAGCCCCATGGACTGCATGACTGTGACCCCTGCCAGGCTTCTCTGTCCATGGTGGTTTACTATAAGTGTACGTAAAAATGTGGGCTGAGTAATCCTCTGTATATTCCAAGCGCTCTGCTAGGAGCTGAGCTTACACTTGTAAAACTAACATGCTCTTGTCTCTTAAGGAATTTTTTAATCTAGTCAGGGAGTATGAGGATTTTTTTTTTAATTTAATTAATATGAATTTTTATGAACGTTGCTTTTTCAAAGTCTGTGATAACCAAAACATGCCAGTGTTAATTCACAGATGTAAAGAAGGAAAGGTGTTCAAAATTACTCTAAATTTCATGGAAGAATGTCATGATTTTTAAAAATCAACTTTTCAAGATTGAGTTCCTCTACTTTTGGAAAATGGGAAGTTAGAAAATATGTGAACTTGCTTTATATTAAATACAAAATTGTAAAAATATTTATGAAATTAAGTCTGTATAATAATTTTATGTACTTTATGATTAGAATTTCTCAGGTTCTGAAGTGAGGGGGGAAAAAGCTGATTTTTCACAGCCCATTTTCCATAGTTGGTACAAATGAAGCATCTGAAACGTACTATCCCATTGTTTATCTTTGCTTTAAGTGTTCTATTAAAGAAATCTACAAAATGTGTTAGGCAGAAGAAAAATTATATGCCCCACTAGAAATGGTTCTGTCATTTTTCCACATCTTTTGTCCGCTTTTGTGAATGATTTTGTTTGTGGTTATGCTGTCACTGGATCTTGTATTTACCTTCTAAAGGTACAGGGCATATTGCCTCTAGGAAGTGCATGGCAGGTTAAAAATGCTACATTCTGGTAGGTTGAGATACATTTGCTCTCTGGCCTAATAATCATCTTTAACTGTAGTTATCTTGCAGAGTTAATGATTCCAAAGTAGCTGGTTTGCTGTTTTGTGACCTATATACCTTGAACCCAGAGGATCACTTTCTCAAATAGTAGAAATCTGAAATATGCAGACCTGTTGGAAAAGCAAATATATGTCCCACTGAAGTTAGTCAAGAACAGTGTCTTCCTTGGAAGATAAGGTGCTCATCGTGCACATAATCCTGACTCGGGCCAAGTTGTTTCTGAGAAGCTCCAAAACTTTTCATGACATTTTCATTAAAAACAGATGTGGCTATTGACAGAGATGAGTGCGGAGCATAAGAGGAGATTATATATGTATACAGTGATGTCATTTTTCAGTCCTCTGTGATTGCAAGTTCATGCTGAATTGCTTATCTTGTCCCCAGAAATTGTTTATAGTTCTGTTTTTTCCATTAAGAATATTAACAAGTAAAAGGTATTTAAAAAGAGAACCGACATTATAATCAGGATTAAAAAAAATTAAAGTCTGAAGACGGTGTTTCTGATTATGCCCAGTATACCCTGGTTGATCTTTCTATTACTTTAAAAGGCAGACTTTAAATCCTTGTTACCTCTTAAATCTCTCTAGATGCTTTTCCAAGAGATCCTAAAAAATGCACTTGAACTTGATACTTTTAGACACATTTTATTGTTTCTCTGTATCTCTCAGTTTTTACGATTCAGTATTTGTGTTCCTTTACTAAATGCAATATGGAGATGGCGATTTTTTTGTTTTGTTTTGTTTTTAAGAAACATCACTTAAAAATTATTTTGAAATGATCTCAAACCTATAAAACAGTTTCAAATACAGTTCAGAAACTTTGGTTTACCTGAGCCATTTGGGAGTGAAGTTGTCTACCTGGTGCCCCAGTGCCCTCCCAATACTTTAGGATATATTGCCTCTTTCTTAGAAACAAAATTCTTTTCTCCTCTACAGCAGTAAAACAACACCAGTCGAGAACTTGGCACTTAATACAGTGTTATTGTCTAATCCTCAGACCCTCTTCAAGTTTTGATGGTTGTATAGTGAAGGATCCTGTTAGAAGGGTACTTTGACGTTTATGATGTTGACACTTCTGATGACTATAGGCCAATTATTTTGTAGAGATGTGCCTCCATTTAGGCTTGTTGAGTGTTTCCTCATCCTGAGATTCAAATTGGGTATATTTGTAGGAGTATCACAAAGAAGAGACTGTGTTCTCACTGCACACTATTAAGTGGCAGATGATTTTGATTTGCCTTTATTACCTCTTGATCAAGAAAACATTTCCAAAAACAACTGACCAATTCTGGTTGAAAATGATACAGATTTTGTTAATCTACCTTGGAAGAGGGTGGGTATAAGAATTTACTCTGAAGGAAAAGGTTTAGTGGAGAGAAACCTTTTTCTTGGTGAAAAAGTGAAAAAAAGTTAGTTGCTCAGTCAGGTCTGATTCTTTGTGACCCCATGGACTATAGCCCTCCAGGCTCCTCTGTCCATGGGATTCTTCAGGCAAGAATACTGGAGTGTGTAGCCATTTCCTTCTCCAGGGGATCTTTGTGACCAAGGGATTGAACCTAGGTCTCCTGCATTGCAGGCAGGGTCTTGAGCTGCCAGGAATACCAAATCCCGTGTTTAGAATGGAGGTTGTCTGAGTTCAGAGGGTGGCATTAATATGTAATTAAAGCCTAACCTACACTTAAGGGTGTGGTAGGATGCAGCCTTAGGCAGAAGAAAAGAATACCAAACTCTGTCACTATCAAAGACCAACAAATACATGTAGACACATACACCTTCATACTCATATATGCAGAATTAGAACACACTTTACTGTTCAGTCCAGGGCAGTGGTATAATGACTAACCAAATTTAAGCTTCGCAAGATAGCTCTCAGCTACAAGTTAACAGCAAGTCTCTCACTGATCTATGACTCCACGTGCTGCTGCTCTGGAAATTCCCAGATGGTTTTTCACAAAATCAGTATTATCCCTGACTTCTCAGACTTCTTACCCTTGGACAGAGCAGCTGCTTGTCTGCTTCAGGATCTCTTGGTTTTTAGCAATCATTGCGAAGTTTAGTTTCATTTTCTTCATCATCCCAGTCTCCGTTAGAAGAACTCATTACTAGTTACTTGACTTTTGTCTGTGTGTGTTTGTCCAGTCCCAGAGAAATTTGGATTGTAATACTTTGCTTTATATATTTTCTTACAGAAAAAACATGCTTTACGCTGCTATTGTCAAGCCATGCAAGTTTACAAAGGAAAAGGCTGGTCTCTTGCAGAGGATCATATTAACTTCACCATTGGGCGACAGTCCTACACTCTCAGGCAACTGGACAATGCTGTGTCTGCTTTCAGGCATATTTTAATCAATGAAAGTAAACAATCTGCTGCTCAACAAGGGGCCTTCCTCAGAGAATATCTTTATGTTTACAAGGTGAATACTTATTCTCAGAAGTGGATATTAAAATTATATTTGTCATTATTTTCAGAAAAACTCATTTTCAGTACTATCTAGTAAGAATCTTATAAGTGGTTTTATTAGACTATATATAATTATCTTTCATAATAAAGTACAACAGACTAGTCTTTTTGGTCATAAATCTGAATTACACTGCCCTTCTACCGTTCTCATAAAAGAGAATTGATTTGTGGCTGTATTTGAAATCTAAAAAAAAAAAAAAAATACCATGAGCTTTTGGGACTGTTTTCTTCATTATGTATTTTTGAATTAAAACTGGCTTTACAGCGTTTGGGTTATCGTCCCATTCTTTGGAAAAGTACATTCCTCTCTGTTTCCTATGAAAGATGAGTAGATATGGATCTGTGAGAGGTAGACATTACTTTGATGAAAGGCAGAAAAATTAATAGGAAGAAAAAATATTTCACTGAGACAGGAGAATAGCAAATTTAAAGCATTATTTTGTGGACAAAATGGAAAGTTGTAATTTTTTCCTCAAGGTCCATGAATAGTAAATATTTTATCTGTCCTGCAGAATATAATTACCCTTTTTTACTTTAGTAATTTGAAATCATATGGGTAAGAATTTTGGCAGATAGAATGCTATAATGAGTCTAGGAAGTAAAATACATATAAAAATAATATTTGGAGCTTTAGCATCCAGAGAGAACTAACTTGCTGAGTAACCTTAAGGAGATTCTCTTGGACCAAAATAAATATATCTAAAGTTCTTCCTTGTAAAATTTTATGACTCATATATTAAGTAAAACTAGTGATTCTTAATATTCTTTCTTAACATGCCTTTAATAACTTATGTATTAAAAATGAGGACAGATAAGCGTTCTCTCAAAAATTCTTTTTGTCTTTTGTATTTCTCTTAGAATGTAAGTCAGCTCTCACCAGATGGCCCTTTACCGCAGCTTCCTTTACCATATATTAACAGTCCAGCAACCCGAGTTTTCTTTGGCCATGACAGACGACCAGCAGATGGTTAGTAAAGTTTAATTTGGCTTTGTTACCTAGTGACTTTTTCTTTGAAGTTATTTCATCTTTTTCCACTAAAAAATATTATGTCATTGTTAAAGAATATTTGAAAGTAAACAACTATACCATATCATCTATCATCCTGCCACTTGAACCTACTACTTCAGTGCTTTTCCTTCCAGCTTTAAAATATAAAAACAATAACAACAAAATAGCTGTACGTATAATGACTTTTCTCACATAATATAAAGAAATTCTCATAAAGATTATATAATCTTGATAAGCATTTTTAATGGTTGTAATTCATTCAATGGATATAAAGTATTTTAATATTTGCTATATGGTGTCCATCTTTTTTGATTATGTGACATCTAAGTTGTAATGGACATCTTTGTGGATGAATCTTGTCTTAACATTTTATTATGGAAAATTTCAAATGTACACAGATGCAGCAAACAGTTGCCAATATAATTGCTGTTCTTATTGTGAGACTTTTCTAAAATTCAGGATTATTTCCTTAGCATTGAGCTTTAGAATGGCAATACTGGGCCAAAAGTTTAAATACATTAAAGGTCTTTATGCATATTAAACTTTGTAATTTTAAGTCTTTTTAATTGGAGCTTAGTATGTTTCTTTTTGAGAGCTAATTTAGTCTTTTATTTAAAATATTATCAGGGTACTTGTAGAAGCATTGTTTTTAGTAGCAAAAAAAATGAAACAGAATGAATCGATAGATTTTGGTACCTTCATATATTGGTTTCATGGTGTAGGACATGAGTGAATGAGTTCTATATATTTCAATGTGGATAATACCCACAACATAAAGTTGAGTGAATAAAGTTGCAGAAGGATGGATCAAAAGTTATTCCATTTATATAAATTTCAAACATATACACTAGTTCTGTGAATTGTTTATATATACACTCATATTTGATAAAGTAAAACAAAAATTATGAATGTGCATGCTATACTTCAACTTTGGAATAGCTCTGGGAAGAATTGGTACCAATGGAAGAGATGAAGGAGAGAGAATTAGGGAAGGTGAGATAGAGGAAATCGGCTCCATCTGTAACATTTATTATAGTCTTTAAAATAAAATTTGGTTTCTTACAACAAATTTGACATTTCTTAAATTTTGATACACAAGTATTTGTTATATTATTTTCCATATTTTGTCTGTATATGTGAAGTATTCATATAAAATTGTGGACACTAAGAGAATATATTCTGTCAGAGTCAGAAGGAAAAGAGCATCAGTATTACAAGTTGAGTTCCAATTAGGCTAGAATTAGTAAGAGACTATTTTTCTCTCAGATAAAATTGAAAATAGGCAAGAATGGTATATGTATGTATTTGGATACCTTCAATTTTTATTTAAAGTATATTTCCTTTGAGGGCAGGTATTAATAAATATGTGTAGTTAATAGTGACACTTTTTTTTTTTTAGGTGAAAAGCAAGCAGCTACTCATGTAAGTCTTGATCAAGAATATGACTCTGAATCCTCTCAGCAGTGGCGAGAACTTGAGGAACAAGTGGTATCTGTGGTCAATAGAGGAGTCCTTCCATCCAACTTCCATCCCACGCAATATTGTTTGAACAGCTATTCAGATAACTCAAGGTTTCCCCTTGCAGTTGTGGAAGGTAATTAATACACTTGAATTTTTATTCCCCGGTTTTTTACTTGTTTGTTTTGCTTACAACGTATTCATGGTAATTTTTTGCATGCCAAATATGACTGGAGGCTGAGGATACAAAAGTAAATTGAGTACTAGTGAGCTGCATTTATAAAACCAAGCAGTGGGGACTTTAATACAGGAATATTCAACGTGCTTTTGAAATGTAGAAGAGAGGATGACAGAGTACAGAAAAATTATGGGGGAGATCTTCTAAGAAAGGTAATTTCAAAAAATCCTGAATAAAGGCACGTTTACAAAGTGATAAAGGACAGTCTAGGCAGAAATGCAGAGCTTTGAAAGCAAGGTGTGTTCGGAGAATTGAAGCATACGGTGATGTGTGGGGTTTATTAAAATTACTAACTTAGGCCTTTCTTTTACAGAACCAATAACAGTGGAAGTAGCTTTTAGAAATCCTTTGAAAGTTCCACTTTTGTTGACTGATTTGTCATTGCTGTGGAAGTTTCAACCTAAATATGTCAGTGGAAAGGATAATGAAGAAGTTAAAGAACTAGTAAGTTGTTAAAAGGTATTTGTAATAAGCATGTTTCAGTAATAGTCTAACAGATGCTGTAATAACATTTCAGCAGTTTCTGTAAAGGGACCTGAACTTACTTTTTTCTTATGCTTATTTTCCCTCATTACAAAATGTATGATAATGTGCTTGCTGCTGCTGCTGCTAAGTCGGTTCAGTCGTGTCCGACTCTGTGCGACCCCATAGATGGCAGCCCACCAGGCTCCCCTGTCCCTGGGATTCTCCAGGCAAGAACACTGGAGTGGGTTGCCATTTCCTTCTCCAATGTATGAAAGTGAAAAGTGAAAGTGAAGTCGCTCAGTCGTGCCCAACTCTTCGCGACCCCATGGACTGCAGCAGCCTACCAGGCTCCTCCATCCATGGGATTTTCCAGGCACAGTACTGGAGTGGGGTGCCATTGCCTTCTCCGGATAATATGCTTATTGTTGAAAATTAAAAGTATAGAATTTTTCTGTGTGATGAGAACACTTAAGATTTTCTCTCAACAACTTTCTTATAACATGGAGCAGTATTAATTATATTTATTATGCTTTACATTGTTTCTTATATGTTATAACTGGAAGTTTATAACTTTTCATTGCTTTTATCCAGTTGCCCCTCTCCCCACTTCCTGCCTCTAAGAACCACACATCAGTCTCTTAACCATGAGGTTGTTCATTTGTTGTGTTTTTGAAGCATAGTTGACTTACAACACTACGTTAGTTCCTGATACACAACCCAGTGATTCGCTATTTCTGTGCATTTCAAAAAGATCACCATAAGTCTAGTTGTCATCTGTCACCATTCAAAGATGTTACAGAGTTATTGACTATATTCCCCACTTTGTACACTTCTTGTGACTCATTTACTTTGTAAGTGAAGGTTTGTACTCTTAATCGCGTTCACCTATTTCTTTCTTCCCCCCAGCCCCTCCCCTCTGACAACTATCTGTTTCTTCTCTGTATCTAAACTGTTTCTGTTTTGTTATGTTGTTCACTTTGTATATTGCTTAGCACATAGTAAAAACCTAATAAATGCTAACTAATAGCTATTGTCATTGTTGCTAAGTATTGATATGTAGCAGTGTTAATAATCTGATACTTTATTTGTTTGAATGTATATTTTACATAATTTACTTTTCAGGTAAAAGGTGAACCTGAAATGATTGGAACTGAAGTTATTTCAGAATTCTTAATTAATAGTGAAGAATCTAAAGTGGTAATTACTTTATTACTTTTCTGTCACATCTTTGTAAAAGTAAGATGACAACAGATTTTAAAAGCCTATTTATTCAGTTTGTTTTCCAGTTTTCTTAAAAATTAAAATTTATCATCTTAAGAAACTGGAATTACATAGAAGAGAATAGGTTGGGAAAGTAGGTTTGCAGTGGTTTTTAGTTTGTTAATTTCCTAAGAAGCCTGGTGAAAAAAGGTTTTGCTTTCTTCTTGGGTTGAGTGTTGTAATTTCATATGATACTTGGTTGGCCAGAATATCTTGGTTTTTATTAAAAGTTGTGATGCCTATAATTATTGAGTTTAGAAAGTTTCTTTAGAAGAAGATGCTTTCCAGTAGGATAAATCAATTGAGAATTAAATAAATTTAGGTCTGAGCTTTTATCTCTGTAACATTACAGAATTTAGGTATTGCGCTATTTAAGATATTGTGAAAACAGATAATAAGAGTGACTTAAATATCTCCACAGGCAAGGCTAAAGCTCTTTCCCCATCACATAGGGGAGCTGCATATTCTGGGAGTTGTGTATAACCTTGGCACCATTCAGGGCTCCGTGGCAGTAGATGGCATTGGTGCTCTTCCTGGATGTCACACAGGTAAAGCTATAGCATTACTGAACAATTAGAAGCTAATAAGTAAATCTCCTTAGAATAAATTGAGAAATATTTTTAAATTAGGTTTAAAGTACCTTTAATAAAGACATTTAATCAGATGAAAGAACGAATAATTTGAATTATTTTTAACTCTGCCATTGCTTAAAAAAAACAACTTTATTCCCTTCTGATGTATTTTTTATAATTCTGTGGTTCTACCCTATGTATTTTTCTTCTTTGTTACTGATCCACATTTAGTAAATTCTAAATTAACGTATTCTAACCATTGGTTGAGATGTCTGCTGCCAGTACAAAGGTTGACTTAGGATAGTCTCTTTTTCTGAATATTTATAAAAACATAGAGTGAACTAAGGACCAGTGTTTTCACATCATTGAATGTGAAATGACAAAAAATTCTGTCATCTGTTTTGTAAAAAGAGAAGGATTTAGAGTTAAGCTGGTATTCTTGGTTCCCCAGAATTGATAAATTTTACAAATTTTTGAAAAGTAAAACTACCAGATACATGTTTAACACAGCTTGCCTTTTTTTTTTTCCTTTAATTTCAGGAAACCATTCTCATATTATTTTGTAATAATATGTTGCTATTTGAGTTTAAGTTGATAAGACTAGAGAGAATTTACTATAAAATTCCTCTCTTCTGTCTCTTCATTTTAATAGCTATTTTTAACAAATTAATAGTCAGCAGACCTGAATTTAGCATTTATAAAAGCTGATTATTAATATTGAGAAATCTTTTGGGACCACTTGGAAAATTTGTTGGTTCTTTTAAAGTTCAGTTTGAAATTTCTACTTGCTTGTATATCTAGGGTAATTTAGTAAAACATTTTTTTGGAATGTATACTGAAATGGAATGAATCCATAAGAATTCAAAAATTATAAAACAAAAAATTGCCACTAAAAGTATAGTATTCTGCAGTTTAGTACTACGTGTATAATTCTTGGTTGATAAACACCAGAGGAGATTCTTCTGCAAATAATATTGCTAATTTTTAAATATTTTAAGTAAGTTAGCTGAGTGTGAAAAACTTTTTGAAGCTTCTTTACTTTCCCACTAGCCTATGATTTTAATTTTGTACCACAAAGTTATGATTGTCAATAAATTATAGCTAATTACTTCATTCAAGGTACCAAATATATGCATTAATAAATCATTTATAAATTTTTTATGATGTTAGTTGGAGAAGACCCTGAATTAACTATTAAAATAAATTGTACCGTATAGTAGAATTTGAATGAAGTTTTATTGTTAAATGCTAACAGGAATCTGGGTCAAATGAGGTAATAGAAATGTTACATTATAGGTCTAGTCTGGGCATATCACAGTGAGCTTCAGCATATTAAAGGTTCTAAGTATTCCTGCTAAGAGGAAAATGGCAACCCACTCTAGTATGCTTGCCTGGAAAATCTCATGGACAGAGGAGTTGGTAGGCTACAGTCCATGGGGTCACAAAGAGTTTGACATGACTGAATGATAGGTCTTAAGTATTCCTGCAGGAAATAACAGTTGTCTGCCTTTGCTATTTTCACACCTATGTGCAGTGTGTGGAAGCTTTTGGGGAAAAGCTCACATGCATATTAAATGAGTTTAATTTTGAGAAAGCTATGTCTATTATAATTTTCATTGTGTAGTCTATTGAGAAGGTACAGTTAAGTCTGTTGAGAAAGTGTAGTTATTTATAATCCAGAAATAATTGAAATTAGTATATATATTTGAATATGAGTAGCTATTCTGTCAGGTCTTTCCGGTTAATTATAGGTTTCAGAAACTTCCCATTTGATGATGTGCAGTCCTTCTGCAAAGTAGGTAAATCCTAATAAAATGAGAAATTAAGCAGCATGCTATAGTAGATGTGGTTAAACATGAACATAAAATATGCTTAGTTCTTTGCTTAACCATGTTAATTGGTAATTGTCTATAGAGTTCTTCTAGAAATAATCTGAAACAGACAGTACTCATATATTCAGGCTAACTTGATGTCAGTTAACTTATCAAATTATTTTAGGGCATTGATTGTTTTTTATTTCAGGAAAACATTCCTTGAGTATGTCAGTCCGAGGGAGACAGGATTTAGAAATTCAAGGTCCTCGACTTAACAACACAAAAGAAGAGAAAACATCTATTAAATATGGTCCTGATCGACGTCTAGATCCCATAATCACTGAGGAAATGCCACTATTGGAGGTATTTCACTTTTTAAAATTTCATGGGCTTAATAATTTATCTCCAAGGTGAGGATGATAATTTGGATAGATTAATTTTAGACTTTGAGATTGTTGATATATTGAAGTGCAGTTTTAAATTCTTGGTAAGCTAATGTTAAATAGATGTAATTCATAAAGACAAGATAATCATGCAAATTGGCATTAACTCACAGTCAGGTTATAAGATATAACCCTCAAAATATTCATAGAAGTTGGGAAAAAGCTTCTAAAAGAACACTTTGATTGTTATTAAAATCAGTGGCTCTTTCTGGGTAAGATATAAAAATAACACAGGAGTTAATTTTTATAAAATGTTTAAGCAATATAGATAGGTGTATGAATAAAAGCAATATTCACTTTCTTTGTGTCCCACACTGTCATGCCTTCATGCAGTCTTGTAGCTGCAAAAGATAGAAATTGATGCTGCTGCTGCTGCTAAGTCGCTTCAGTCATGTCCGACTCTGTGTGACCCCATAGACGGCAGCCCACCAGGCTCCTTCTTCATCCCTGGAATTCTCCAGGCAAGAACACTGGAGTGGGTTGCCATTGCCTTCTCCAATGCATGAAAGTAAAAAGTGAAAGTGAAGTTGCTCAGTCGTGTCCGACTCTTAGCTATCCCATGGACTGCAGCCTACCAGGCTCCTCCATCCATGGGATTTTCCAGGCAAGAGTACTGGAGTGGATTACCATGCAGTCTTTTAGCTGCAAAAGATAGAAATTGATGCTAGGTAGTATTAAACCCGCTGCTGCCCCCTCCCCCCGGGGCAGCTCTGGGAAATTTGTAAAACCTTTAGAAAGCATTACTTTCTAAATAACTTTTTATTTTCTATTGGAGTATAGCCAGTTAACAATATTGTGATAGTTTCAAGTGGTCAGTAAAGGGACTCAGCCATACATATACATGTATCCGTTCTCTTCCAAATTCCCCTCCCACAGCCTACTACATAATGTTGAGCAGAGTTCCACATGTATATAGTAGTAGCAGTGTGTACATGTCCATCCCAAACTCCTATTTTGATACAACTTTATTAGTCTTACAACTTCTGGTCTTTGTGCCACTTCATTATAAGATATATCAAGTGTCTAGGAGAGAACACCTTGAATCTAGGTGGCCCACCTTGAATCAGCTGTCTACCTGAGAGGCAGGCCACTGGCACGGCCATGGAGTGCAAGTGTGAACCCTGGAAGGAGGTTCTTCCTCCTGTATCCTCAGATTTCCCTGGAAGGGGGGTTAGAAGCTTAGTCATTCACCTTCAGCCAGTGATACCAAACTGATGTTTCTCTTTTCAGACCTTTCATTGTATATTTGTATATATTTTTAGTAATCATACTGCACATTTTATTCTGTGACTTGCTTTTTGCCTTTATCAACAAAACCTGATCTTTGTTTTCATTCAGTAAAAATTATTTCACAGCTGCTTAAGGTTTGCCTTTATTTAGACATATTATACTGTATTTTAGTCATTTATGTATCGATGGGTATGGTTCTGGCTTTTCATTGTTACTGACAGTTCTGAGGTAAACATTATGTATATATTTTGTCCATGCTTTAGTTTAGGCTGTAGACTTTTAGAAATGGAATTGTTGGATCAATTGTGCAATGTACCACAGAATTACCTTTAGCAAGCCTCTTGGAATTGACAGATTTCCTTCAGAATGAGAGTGCCATTGCCTTCTGTCAGTGCCATACTGGATACTATCATGTTTTTATTTATTTTTATTTTTTTTAACTTTTGTAAATCAGACTGGTGAAAATTGGCATTTCTTTGATAACTGAAAAGGTTGGTTAGTCTTCATTTTTTTGTCCATGTGATTTTTTTCGTCTGTAAGTCCATATGATGCCCTTTAATTGGATGTTACTTCCGTTTTCTCATTGGATGATTTTATGGTACTAATCCTATACTTGCTCCCCTAGTGGCTCATACGGTTAAGCATCTGTCTACAATGTGGGAGACCCGGGTTCGATCCCTGGGTCAGGAAGATCCCCTGGAGAAGGAAATGGCAACCCACTCCAGTACTCTTGCCTGGAGAATCCCATGGAGGGAGGAGCCTGGTAGGCTACAGTCCATGGGGTCGCAAAGAGTAGGACATGATTGAGCGACTTCACTCACTAATCCTATACTTATAGTGGTGGGATAGGTAACATGCTCATGAAAATGGTGCTGTTTGTGTTGAGCAAAAGGTATTGTTGAGCTGCATATTTTCTGCCCAGATTTTACACTTGCTTAATTATGTTGCAGACTTCCCAGGTGGCTCAGTGGTAAAGAGTCCACCACCCAAGTATGAGAACACGGGTTCGATCCCTGGGTTGGGAAGATCCCCTGGAGAATGAAATGGCAAGCCACTCCAGTATTCTTGCCTGGAGAATCCCATGGACAGAGGAGCCTGACAGGCTGCAGTCCATGGAGTCTCAGAAGAGTCAGACATGACTTAGTGACTAAACAGCAACAACAATTACGTTGCATTTAAAGAGCTGTATGGGGGATTCCCTGGTGGCTCTGTGGTGAAGAATCCGCCTGTCAATGCAGGAGACACAATAATAATAATAATAAATAAAGAGTTGTGCAGGGCAAGTAGAAGACTTACAGACTGATGTCAGTGCTCATTTCTGGTTAGTAAATACTTGCACATACTATCTTTCATCTGGCAGTTTTCATCATTTAAGATTTTTAACTTGGTTAAGAGAACTTTTATTATATTTGGATGAGTAATAGTATACCTTAATATTAGTAAAAAATTCATAGAATATTCTCATTCCTAATATCATATGTCAGAAATACTTTGTAGAGTTTGAAGTATTTAAGGGCGTAGTGAAAGAAGTAATCAGTCTACAACATCTGATGAAATAGTCTCTTAATCAAAATAAGAGTGAGCATGAAAATTACTGAAGCTGAGAAAAGATGAAGATTAAAGTGTCGTGTGTTAACTATCACGTGTGTAGGTAGCATACTGAAAGCATACAGCTGTGAGCTGTATCTACTGATTAGAAATGTTTAGGTTTTAAGTTCTGTTGGGGAAAAAAAGGTATCATTGCAAAACTTTTTCTTCCCTTATTAATTTTTTTTACATTTCATTAGAAAAAAGTTTTACATAGAAAAATAGAAGACCAGACCCTTCAGGTTCTCACTGTAGGCAGTATCTTGTGTATATGACATTTATTCAACCAGACTTGGCCTATCATGTCAGATCACTTGATGTTACAGATGAAATCACAATGACTAGCCTTACGTGTATCATTTTTACTCTATATGCCTATCACACATCTTGAGGATTAATTAGTGGAAGTGAAAGTAAAAAGTCCTGGTTCTTGGTCTTATTTTCCATTAAAATTTGAAGCTGTCTAAAACATCAACTTTTTATGAGGACTTTTAGCAGAAATGCATTTGAAGTAAAGGCTAGATGTACTGGTTCTCCTTAAAGTCAGCATAGTATATTTAGTAAAACCTTATTCTGAAGGTACATACACAGTATCCTACGTATGGTTTATCACTGGTCCTATCCCATCAGCCTTCCCGTTCTGCCAGTGCTGTTGCCTTACCCGTGGTATCTGGGTGTCTCTACAGCACTGTTATTTCACTGGTTACTCATGCGGTTGTTTTTGATGTAACAACTCAAAATTGATAGTCCTTCACAAATTTTAGCTTATTTGACTAAGCTTACTTGATACTGGCTAATTAGTACATTATCTGTGTTTTCAGTATGATGTTATGCTTAGTTTATTTTTTCCTAACTTCTTAACTTGTGTTTTCGATTTCTGTGTTAATCCCTTATTTTCTCATGTCCATTTCTGAAGCTTCTCATTTTATCTGATTTCTTAAGAATTTGGCCAGAAAGAAGTCTTATTCAAACTTAGATTGACAGACACAGATATTTCCACTGGACTTTGGTAACTCCTTTGGGACAGCCGGCTGACCCTTACTCCTCATACTCTTACCCTCTTATCCCTCCTTCCTGTGATTCTGTCAGGGTACTTCTGACATTTATGCTTTGGATCTTTTACATGCGAATGACTTACTGGATGATTTGGTTAGTCCATATTTCCAGCTCTTTAGTACACGTCGACAGTCCCTATCTGAAATCCTGAGGCCAGGCAGGTGTTGAAAGTCTTTTTTTTTTTTTTTTTAGAAATCACGCATATACATGTGTGTTTTTATCTTCCACATTTTGTGACCCCTGTTGGGTTTGTGGCAGCACCAGTTATCAAACACATTAACATAGCTTGAATGAACCACATGAATATCACACTAAATGGGAAAGTCTATAAAGAGTCTCTGTTAGTCAGGTCCGGTTTCCCTCACACATTGGGTTATGGGAACCCTGAGCATATTCAGAGATACCAGGTTTAAAAATTATGTATATGGAATCATGCTTCTGTATGTTCTCCTCTTTTCAGACCTATTGTGCATCACTTCATTTTAATGATGTATAAATAAATAGATGAGCTACTTTTTAAGTTGACAGTGTTAAGGGCTCTTCGGCTGATAACTGTTCATGTAATCATGTTAAATGACTTAATAACTTGTCTTAACCATAATCTACACAGTTGTGAAAATTTTGCCGGTGACCCTCTAGTTGTTGACATTGTACCTTTAATATGTAACTCTGAAATCTGCTACTGAGTAACATTGGTCTCTGTCTTACCCTCTCTTTAAAAATGGAGTTCTTAATAACCACATACACCGGGAGATATCAAAGAGAATGAATAAAATACTTGCAACCCTGTAGTAAAGAAATAACAGCATCTTAAAGTGTTATTCAGTAGAGGTTCAGAATTTTTAACAGACAATATAATAATATTTTTTCCCTCCAATGCAGGTGTTCTTTATACATTTTCCTACAGGGCTCCTCTGTGGAGAAATCCGAAAAGCCTATGTAGAATTTGTCAATGTCAGCAAATGTCCTCTTACTGGATTGAAGGTTGTTTCTAAGCGTCCAGAGTTCTTTACCTTTGGCGGTAACACAGCTGTTCTGACACCGCTGAGTCCCTCGGCTTCCGAGAACTGTAGTGCTTACAAGACTGTTGTGACAGATTCCACCTCTGTGTGTACAGCACTAGTGTCGTCAGCTTCTTCTGTGGATTTTGGCATCGGCATAGGAAGTCAGCCAGAGGTGATTTCTGTTCCCCTTCCTGACACTGTTCTTCTACCTGGAGCTTCAGTTCAGCTACCAATGTGGTTACGTGGGCCAGATGCAGAAGGTGTCCATGAAATTAACTTTCTGTTTTACTATGAAAGTGTTAAAAAGCAGCCTAAAATACGGTGAGTATTATAAAATGTTTCAGATTTAACCTCTGCGTTAAGGATACGTATATATGAAAAAAAGTGAAAGGGTTAGTTGCTCAGTGTTGTCCAACTCTTTGCAACCCTATGGACTGTATGTAGCCTGCCAGGCTCCTTTGTCCATGGAATTCTCCAGGTGTGAAAACTAGAATGGGTAGCCATTCCCTTTTCTAGGGGATCTTCCTGACCCAGGGATCTAACTTGGGTCTCTTACATTGCAGGCAGATTCTTTATCATCTGAGCCACCAGGAAAGTATATATCCATTCAAATAAACATTTTATTATTTGTTAACCTATGTCATTGTTTACTAAGAAATTATCCTTAACCAAATTATGCATGAAGTTTGTATCTGAGGTTGTCCCTAATCTGAGTAGCCAAAAGTGGAAAAAAATTAAGCTACATTAATCTTTTTCATGCTTCTTTCTGTAAACTTCATGGCTTTTTGATACAGCTAAGTACTGTGGTCAGAGTTACCACATAATAATGAAATTCACAGATACCATGAATTAAGAGTGTCGTTAGTATATGAAGATAGGTTGCCTACAGTCATCCTTTTTAAAGGAAATTATTTTAACTTTTCCTTTTCTCTAGTGCCCTCCCCTGCCTCCCCAAATTTATGTGTTTGCAGAGCAAGTAATTTGGGTGGTGTTATGGATATCTCTGAAGAAATCAAAACACAAGGAGCCGTAGCTTGTATATTTCCACAAGAGTATTTCATGCTAATCCCATTGTCATTTTTACAGAATTAACTTGGAATAACTGTGCTACTTTTTAAAATTTATTTGACTATTTAAAATATCGTAAAAGGCTTACTGTGAGAACAAAAAGATGCAATACTTGTAAGGAAAAGTATGTTGTAGGTCCTTCGTAAATGTTAATTCCCCTTAAGAAGATGAGTCTTCTGGCCAAAGCAATTCATTAAGGCTTTGTGGAATGTAGTAGTGGTGAAATGAACTTCCAAAGAAAGTAAAGATTTCAGAATTTGAATGTCAAAAGGTATAGGCAAAAGAGTAGTGGGTATTCCAGGAAGTAGCTGTATTTATGGATAAATATTGACAAGTTAGGAGATACAAACTGAATATAGTTAGTTTGGCTACAGTGTAAAATGTATAAAATGGGAATAAAGATTGAATTGTAAAGCTTTGTTGTGGAAAGCCTTGAATGCCAGGTGAAAGTGTGTAATTTATCAGTGCTTGGTAGGCGTCCAGTGACTTTGGAACTATTATCAGAAGAGTCATAATCAAGATGTAACTATATGATGATTATTTTCAGGTCTGTGCTATGGATGAGTTTGAGCAGGGGAAAAGGAAGACTAATAGTTTTCTTCCAAACTGGGAGTAAAGAATTGAACTAAAGTTAGGCTATCTAGTTATTCTTACATTATTGTATTTGTCTTTGTTTTTTTAATAGTATAAATGGTCCTGAGAGTGAATAGGTTTTTAAAACTTTATTTGGAATTAGAGAATCATCATGCTGGGAGAGGTTCTTAGATTAAATTTGTAATTTTTACTTTTTTAGTCACAGAATATTAAGGCATACTGCAGTCATTTGTACCAGTCGATCTTTGAATGTGCGAGCCACTGTCTGCAGAAGTAATTCTCTTGAAGATGAGGAGGGCAGAGGAGGCAATATGCTAGTCTTTGTGGATGTGGAAAATACCAATACTGTAAGTTAGTTTAAAAATAAACTTTGTTTTTAATTATGAATTTTTTTCCTTCACAAGACAGCATAAGCTAGGAATTTAGGGAGTATTCATTTTGAATAAAATATAAAAAATCCTACTTCTCAATTTGCTTTTGTGGTTTTATCCTTTAGTGCTTCAAATAAAAGGATCTAGTGGTATTAATATGCTGCTGCTGCTGCTACTGCTAAGTCACTTCAGTCGTGTCCGACTCTTTGTGACCCCATGGACGGCAGCCCACTGGGCTCCACCGTCCCTGGGCTTCTCCCAGGCAAGAACTAGTCATGTGGTATATAGCCATGCTGCTGCTGCTGCTGCTAAGTCGCTCAGTCGTGTCCAGCTCTGTGCGAGCCCATGGACTGCAGCCTACCAGTCTCCTCCGTCCATGGGATTTTTCCAGGCAAGAGTACTGGAGTGGGGTGCCATTGCCTTCTCCGTATATAGCCATACATACCAGTAATTCAACCCAAAAGAGATCTTATAAAATGCTTTCTAGTCTCACCACTGAGAACATCTTTTGATGTGATTAAATTTACAAAGTTCTATTAGGATTTCACATTCAATCGTAACTTGATAACCCCTCACTTACATATTGCCAACAGTACGATTTCCTTTATGTAAAGCATTTCAAACATTTTATTTACCATTCCTGTTTATGTACTTTAAAGATCAAAATGAAAATTCTTGAAGGAAGGGAATGTGATCTTATTAAAATAGAATATTAGCTTCAGATTGATGCTGTTTAGCTACCTATTTGAATTGTTGTTAATTCTGTAATGTCCTTTTTCTTTCAACTCCGTAAATTTGTAAGGTCATTTTAGGAAAAACGTCTGGATAATTTCAAATTAGTTCTTATTAAGGAGAATACAAAAATTGCATGCAGTTTAAATAAATGTAGTTGATTGTATTTGGAGGTTCTGTTCTTTGTTGCTTTTCTGCCTTAATAAGAATGTGATAGAAACATGAGAAAAAATAAAATGAAAGTGCTATGGTTTTGATTAAAAATTGACAAATAATTTTTGATAAATAACTCAATATGATAGATTCTAATAACTGAATGCCTTTCAAAATTAGCCACCAGAAGTATAATTAAATCTGTTTCTTGGATAGGTGATGACTTACCTGTTTTAAGAATGTTTGTGGAGGAATTTAAATAATTGCCATTCCTGAAATATGTAGTGTTAATTTATTTCAGAATAAAAATTGCATCTTATGTTAACTGACAGTGACTTTGGTAGCAGTGTCCTTCTCAGAAGAATATACTAAGTGCTTCTAAATCCTGAATGACTCTCTTACTTCTTTTTGATAGAGTGAAGCAGGTGTGAAGGAATTCCATATAGTACAAGTATCAAGTAGTAGTAAACACTGGAAGTTACAGAAGTCTGTAAATCTCTCTGAAAACAAAGGTTTGTGCTTTTTCCTTCTTCAGAATAAATTCTGCTATCTTTATTAGTTTACTTTTCTTCAGAACAGTACCAGAATATAATAAGATTATTGGTGCCTTTCTTATAATTAACTTTTTTAAGCATTAATTTGTGCATTCATTACATTGCATGATTTTTAATGAAACTACCCATCTTAATCGATGATTTCCCATCTTTTTATTCCACATCTTTTCTATTTGTATATTCTTTTTTTAAAAATTCAGTTGTGGGACTTCCCTGGTGGTCTAGTGGTTAAGACTTCACCTTCCAATGCAGTGGGTGCAGGTTCGATCCCTGATTGGGGAGCTAAGATCCCACATGCCTCATGGCTAAAAAGCTAAAACATAAAACTGAAGCAGTACTGTAACAAATTCAATAGCGACTTTTAAAAATGATCTACCAAAAAAAAAATTCAGTTACAAAATTAGTGCTTGAATACATGGTCACAGTCAAAATTCCAAATAGTACAGAAGCATACAGACTAGTTTCTCTTTGTTTCCTTTACTCTTGGTAAGCTGGTTTTTCTGTGTATAATCATACTTGTATGTTGATTGGCTTTTCTGTGTATTTCCAAACCCATATAACACTTAAAAGAACATGCACACTTGTGATACATATTGTCTAATTGTTTTCCAAAATATTGCTATCATTTTATCATCTTGCCAGTAGTATGAGAGTGCTTAGTGTTTGTCAGAATAGATTGAAGCTGGCAAAATGGTACTCTTTCTAGAAATAATTGTACATGTATTTTAAAAGATTAAAAAAATGTTTTAAACCCTTACCTAGCCTCACAGTAATCCTTATTTTTGGAATTTATACAAAGGAATTAATTCAAAAATATAAGAAGATCCATATATTCAGAGCAGATTATTTCAGGCTTATGTTTAATAGGGAAAAATTGAATGTATCTTTAATGTGAATTAAGCTAAAACTCATCTTGTCATTAAAATATATAACCTTTTAAAATGTGTCTGTAATATAGTGGGAAAATGTATCATAGCAAACTATGTGCATATAATAATATTGATATAAATTATCCACATGATAAAATACTGATAGGAAATCAAACAATAGAGTGGTGGGGTTATGTACTCTCTGGCTCCCAAATTCTGAGTTTTCAAAATTTCTGTTTATCTGTATGAACATGAATTTCAGGAAAATCTAATCTTACCCTTTTAAAGAATTGAATGAGATTTGCTTCATTGAGAGAAAAGCAAAAATGTTTTTCAGTCAGTTCAGTTGCTCAGTCATGTCCGAGTCTTTGCGACCCCATGGACTGCAGTATGCCAGGCTTCCCTGTCGGTCACCAGCTCCCAGAGCTTGCTCAAACTCTTGTCCATCGAGTCGGTGATACCATCCAACCATCTCATCCTCTGTCGTCCCTTTCTTCTCCTGCCTTCAATCTTTCCCAGCATCAGGGTCTTTTCCAGTCAGTCAGTTCTTGGCATCAGGTGGCCAAAGTATTGGAGTTTCAGTTTCAACATCAGTCTTTCCAGTGAATATTCAAGACTGATTCCCTTTAGGTTTGACTGGTTAGATCTTGCAGTCCAAGGGACTCTCAAGTGTCTTCTCTAACACTGCAATTCAAAAGCATCAATTCTTTGGCACTCAGCTTTCTTTATAGTCCAGGTCTCACATCCATACATGACTACTGGAAAAACCATAGCTTTGACTCTTCGGACCTTTGTTGGCAAAGTAATGTCTCTGCTTTTTAATATGCTGTCTAATGGTTGATCATAGGTTTTATTCCAAGGAGCAAGCATCTTTTAATTTCATGGCTGCAGTCACCATCTGCAGTGATTTGGAGCCCACGAAAATAGTCTCTCAGTGTTTCCGTTGTTTCTCCGTTTGCCATGAAGTGATAGGACCAGATTCCATTAAACATTATTTCTAACGATGAAATGTTCTCCAGTTTGACTATAGAAGTCTGAGTAATGAACTAGGTTTTACCATGTTACAAACGGAGAAAGATCTTTGAAATTTACTCTCTTCTTTTCCTAGATGCCAAACTTGCCAGTAGGGAGAAGGGAAAGTTTTGTTTCAAGGCAACACAATGTAAAGAAGAAGAAGGTAAATTCATTTTAGTGTCACACTTTCTTAAATGGTCATTTTCTATTTCGTGCCAAGGACATGATTAGTTTGTTCTCCTCCATTTTTTAGTTGCTACAGAGGCCTCAGAAAAATACACCTTTGCAGATATCATCTTTGGAAATGAACAGGTATGCAAGTAAACCTAATAGCATTTGATATTTAAAGTTGTAATTCTGGAGTATCTTGACTGTTTTGGCAAAAATGTTTAACTCTACTAATCTCTAAATTCTTTGGTGGATGAACGTATCAGCTTTGTTGAGTTTTGCAACTGCTGTCATGCCCCAAAGCAAATAAAAATGCAATATGTAGTATGCCATTTTAATTAGTAATTTAAATTTAGCTTTCTTTTAGATTGTAAGATACTGAGGAGATAAATTTAGCCCCTGGCATTAAAAAAAGAAACAGGATTAAATGAAAGAACCTATCTATTTGGAAAAGTGGTCACAGTGGAACATACAGATGATGATTCCCTGGATTTGGGAATATCAAATGGTTCTGAGACCCAAATAATAAGCTGTTCGTAATTTTTTTTTTTTTAGTAATGAGATAACTGAAAATTTTTTGTAATTTTTGTTATGAACGAACTGTGTGAACAGTGAAAAAAGTTCATGTCTGAGGGGGTAAATCTTACTTATTTATTAATATTTAATAATTAACTTGGAAGCTTAACATCTACTTAACAGAATTTATAATATAGGAAATTAAGTGTCAAGATTCTACAGTGAAACACACTATTCTATTAACTAGGGGAAATTCTGTAGTTCTAAGTCTGTTTAAAAATCTTTTCTCTTATTCTCTCCCTTCAGTGTAAAAGCCAAGTTAATGCCAGTAACTTCATTTGAGTTGTGTTTCATTGGGTATCACCTAGTCTTCCAAGTATTTGATTGGGAAATACTTGTTATTTTAAATAGTAAAACAAATTTTTCAATAGGAAAAATAATTAAAAATTTTTCTTTTTAACAATTTACTTTTTTAAAACTGAAGAATGGTTTATAATATTTTGTAAGTTTCAAGTGTACAGCAAATTGATTCAGTTATATATACATATTTATATATATGTTGTTGTTCAGATTCTCAACAGTTAACTTCCTATTTTCTTTGAATACTCATTTGTCTTCCCTGGATACTTGGAAGGTCCAAGTTAATGTCATGGCCATCTGGATTTAAGATTCAGGGTAATTTGTACCAAATATTTAGGGTGTTAAAGCATTAGGGTGGCCTTCTTATATTCAACCAAGTTGGTAAGAAATATGTAAGTTGTAGAAATACAAATTTTGGCAGGGTATATCTAATTGAAAACACATAGAGACAAGTGATTTTCTTTTAACAGATAGTAAGTTCAGCAAGCCCATGTGCAGACTTCTTCTATAGGAGTTTATCCTCTGAATTGAAGAAACCACAAGCCCAGTCTTCGATGCATACAGAAAAACAGTCAGTAGAGGATGTTATGAGATTAATCCAGAAGTGCAATGAGGTGGATTTGAATATTGTGGTGTTGTGGAAGGTATGTGTTGTTAAATTATTTCAGCAAGCCTTATTTATACTGGATTCTTAAGCTAAACAGTAAATGTAAGCTACTGTGTATATTTTTTTCTGCTTAAATTTTCCAGTTTGAGTTTGAAAGCTGTTTTATAACTTTTTGTTAACAGTTCCAGATGACTTTTATTTATTTTTTTGCCTAAAAGAAAAAAAATTCATTCAAATTAAATAACTTTGTTCTGTTACTTATTACTTACAAGAGGTACTGAGAATATTGTAAAACATGATAAGCTCCATGAAAGCAAAGTGGTATTATTAAACTCTTTATTGTGGGCATTTTCAAACTCTGTAAAAGGGAAAATAACACCACATAACTCTAGGTACCCATTACTCAGGCTCCAGCAGCCACTAATTTGCTGCTGTTCATTTTCCACCTGTATTCCATTAGCTCCTTTATTTTTACCTTCCTTTATTTTTTATGCTGTACTGTATATTTTTAATGACATAATATTTCATCTGTAAAAGCATTTTGTAAACTGCTTTTCTAGCAAATGAGGACTTTCTTGTTTAATATAACCCTGCCATATGATTATCTCACTCTAATTAACAAAAATTCTTTATAATTACCTAATGGTTGATCTCTGAAATCTTTCAGATTGTTTGAAAATATCATTTTAATTAAAAAAACAGATTCAGATGCCATCTACACATACACATGGCAGACTAGAATGAGGTAATTTAGGCATTGGTCTCCCCTAACTGAGGGTTCCATCCCGGGGTTGGGAAGTTCCCCTGGAGGAGGGCATGGCAACCCGTTCCATTGTTCTTGCCTAGAGAATCCCTACGGAGAGAGAAGCCTGGCAGACTACAGTCCATTGGGTTGCAAAGAGTTGGACATGATGGAAGTGACTTAGCATGCATGCAAAGTTAACTTAAACTATAATACAGAGATTTATTTTTCACAGTATACACTTTTGTATCTTAAGTATGTGTCTTTAGAAATGATTCTACACTGAAATATAGGATATTGCCTAGGGATATTCACCTGAGGTATGTGAAGAGGTTTTATTTTGTATTGTCTAGTACAGAGGCCTAACATTGGGACATGTTCATGGTAGATGATCGGAACATGCATTTTAAATTGATTCAAATGTTCTAGCGTGTTCTTTTTACTAAGCTGTACATTTTTAAATAAACTTACCTGGAACTAGGCTGGCTTTACATGAGTTCCAATAAAAGTACTTAAGCAAATTGACTTTTGTTGATTATAGAAGGTGAAGATGCTTAATGCTAAAAGGATAAATTACACATTGTTATCTTGAAATCAAATGTCCTTGAAGCTTTGAGTCAAGCAAATTCTATTTTTAGCCTCAGTAGCATTGCCCCTTTATGTAAACCAACCATCCATTAAATGTATAATAGACCTTATGCATTTGTAGCTGTCACTCCACAAATGCCTGCCATGTAACAATTATAATATATCCAAGATAGGATCTTGAGTAATGTATGCTGTACTTTGTACTTATTGTTGAGCCCACAGTAACCTTGGTTGGAGGGGTGAGTTATCATTTTAAAAATCACCCTGAATGAAAATCAACTACTACTATTGCTGATCCCATTAAGAAGAAGAAAACTACCCGAGATTGTGATGCTCCTTAGTTAGGAAATGGAAGTTTGAATAGGTTAAAGGATGAGATATTGTCTGGTAGTGGCTAGTCTGTGATAAGTTTATGATTCAGCTCATTTGAGAAAGTGACTAGTAGATTTTCCTCAGTGAGGGCTCTGGATAATGCACAAAGTATCCCCTTGACTGAAAGAAAACTTGACAATTCATTTAAGTTGTGGAGTGGATGCTTAGGGAACATAGCACTCTAATAAAATATGATTCAGAAGAAAACTAAGACCTTGGACAACATTTTTGTTTTAACAAAATTAGTTGTAAGGGGATATAATTGAAAGTGTGAAAGTGTTACTTACTCAGTCATGTCCAACTATGCAACTTCATGGAATGTAGCTCCCCAGGCACCTCTGCCCATGGGATTTTCCAGACAAGAATACTGGAGTGGGTTGCCATGCCCTTCTCCAGGCGATCTTCCCAACCCAGGGACTGAACCCGGGTCTCCTGCATGGCAGGCAAATTCTTTACCATCTGAGCCACCAGGGAAAGCCCAAAGGGGTGTAATACAGCTTCTAATTATTCTTTGTTTTTTCTTCTTTTTTTTTAATTTACTGTATTGGTTTTGGCGTACATTGACCAGAAATAAAGGTTTGTTTTGAAAAACGAAGACTTTGTGCAGGAGAGACGGCATTGTAGGGTTATCGTGATTTTTGTTTTTTGATCCCACAAGACTGCTGAAAGAGATGTATGTCCTGTGTCAGGACTTTATCCATTGTCATCCTCTTGATTAAAGGTCACTTCATCAAGTATTTATTTAACTCCTGCATTTCTCAGTTGTGCGTGGATGGATGCTAAGTAGGCCTTGGGCCTTCCTGGGCCTTAGTGCAGCACTTCTCCAAGTGTGATCAATGGATGGCAAATTGCCACACGTGATAAGTATAGAAATTGAAAATAAACATTTTTGGAATGTTTATAGCATTTGACTAAGTAATTTTGAATCTGTTGAGTCTAATAGTTAAAAAACATTGGACTTGTCAAAAATAATAATAATAATTTATCTGTATTTGCGTAATGTGATGTTAAGTGTATCAGAGCCATTTAGAGATTTTATTTTCTCCAGGATAGAAGAAGTTAAAGAAGAAGAATTACATGTTGGAATAAGTTTTAATATAGATTAAATCAGGCCATTATACAGTTTTCTTCTTATACAAGAAGAAAAAAAACCCTTTTTTTTTTTTTTTTTAAGCTTACGTACTTAAATTTAAGATCTCCAGGGACCTGGCATTTCCACTTATAGGCTTTACAATTATACTCACTGATTTTGCTCTACTATGTGATAACTCTGGTGCATCTTAGAAGCACAACTATAAGAAAAACCCTTTTGCCCATATATTGTCAGTCCAGTAAAGAAAAAAGCTTGTGTTATGGAATAGCAATGTTCTTTTTGGGCTAGCTTCTTAAGCACTCTAGAGAAAATTGGGAAAGGTTTCAAGATTTGTTTCTCCAATATCCAGGCCAGCTGTTTTATATTGAGGCAGAGCAGATTTTGACAGATACTCTATTGATTGAAGGAATGAATAAAAGTTAGAAATGCTGACAAAGTCATGAGTATTGGTATTTGATAGATATTAGCTGTAATACCTCAACTTTCCAGCAGATTTTGCCTTGGTTACTTTTGAGGTTACTGCCAAGCAGGGGTAACAATTTTGTGTTTTGTTCTTCTTAGGCTTATGTAGTGGAAGACAGTAAGCAGCTTATTTTGGAAGGTCAGCACCATGTTGTTCTTCGCACTATAGGAAAAGAAGCTTTTTCATATCCTCAGAAACAGGTAATGACATGCTTTGGGGCCTCCTGTGAACTTGTAGGGGTTTTTGTTTGGTTGTTTTGTATTTTTGAAGGTGTCTGATTTCTGCAAGCTTATATACTGAGATTTGAGTTGGGGGTTGGTGGCAGAAAGCTGATTAAAATTAAAAATGAACATAAATTGATTTTGAAGTTCACTAGCCCTTAATAAGACAATTAAGATACATTTGTGATCCTGGAGTTTCCTAAGATATACTTTTTATTGAACCTAGAACTCATAGTTATAAAAAGAATTGACTTGTATGAGAGGAAGGAACCATATCCTCTATCTTACCTTGCTTATTGTTCAGTAGGCCTACACCATTGCAAAACTCAACAGGGCTGGTCATATAGTGTAAAGGAGGGCCTCTGAAGTTGCACAGCAGCTGATAGTACTGTTTGTTTTCTTGTTTCTCCTAAAATACTGTTTAATCTTATCAAAAGTTCTCATCATATATAAGTAAAATTTAAGCATATTAGTCCTGTGATTCAAAGTAAGTTGCAGACATCTGCCTGTCTGCCCCCAAATACTTGACTTGAGTATTCCTGAAGACAAAGACAGTCTTCTCCATAATCACAGAAACCATTATTAATTCAGGAAGCTTAATATTGATGCAGTATTTATATACACTCTAAATTCAGATGTCATCAACGGTCTCAGTTGTAAGACTTGGTTTGCTTTTTCCCATTCAGAATTCAGTCCTGGATCGCACATTGTGTTTACTTGTCTCTTCAGTCTCTCTTAATCTGGAATATTTTCTGAACCTTTATTTTTCAGTTATGTAGACATTTTTGAAGAGCCCTGGCCAGTTATTTTAATGTAGAATAATACTTTGAATATTTCTTATGATCAAATTAAAATTACACATTTTTGACTGAAATACTTCCTAAGTGATGTTATATCCCTGTCAGTGTATTATATCAGAAGGCACATGAGGGTCTCCCCTGATGGTCCAGCAGTTAAGACTTTGCCTTTCAGTGCAAGAGGTTGGTTTGATCCCTGGTTGGGGAGCTGAGATCCCACATGCCTCAGGGCCGAAAAACCAAAACATAAAATAAAGTCAATATTGTAACAAATTCAATAGAGACTTTAAAAATGGTCCACGTCAAAAAATCTTAAAAAAAAAAAAGTCATGTGATATTAATTCGTGCCATTATAGGTGATGGGTCATTTGATTAAGATATTACCTGCCATGTTTCTCCACAGTATTACTATTTTTTCTTCTTATTTATAACAAGAAGTAATTTGGGGAGATGATGTGGGACTGTGTAAATGTGATTTCTCATCAAAGTTAGGTATACTAGCTTTACATTCCATTGGTAATAATATAATTTGAATTGATTTTTACTTTAGTGATGACTAATGGTAATTTTCTGTTAGGTTTAATGAAGATATATTTAACCCCAAATCTGTTTCATACTTTAAGAAAGTTGTTTTTCTCAAACTGATTTGAGTAATTAAAAATCTAATATTATTTATAAATTGTCATATTTTGATAATTTGGAACATCTCAAGGCAAGATTTTCATTTATTAAATGAAATAAAGTGTTCTCTATAAAATTTACTCATAGTCCCGTTTTACAAAAATACTGTCTAAGGCATATTGTTTTTATTTCTCTGTATTTCACCTTTGAAATATTTAACATGATTAGCTGAGTTGGAAGATGTGGCATGTTCATCATACTGAGTTGAGAATAATATATATGGAGCTCAGAGACTTTAAGATTGATGACCTAGTGCAATTTACTTGCATAACTTGATAAACTTTAGCTTACTTATAAAACAAGGAGTATTTTATATCTTGCCTCTCTTATGATGGAACTCTGTCTTGGGGTATAACTGTCTGTCAACCTTATTGGAAAAAACTATTGTACAAATTGTCCAGCACTCATTGTGAAACTTGTTGCTGCTTTTAAGCTGAGAGAGAGGGACACTTTTATCAGTATTCCCTCAGTAAATTAGCTTTAGGTTTTTGGTATCCTTTTATGGCTGTTGTTCATGTGTTTGCCTCCTGGTAAGTGGTATGTAGAGATTCAATATAGTTTAGAAGTCTCAAATAACAGCTTGTTTATCTTAGATGATTATATTATGTTAAACAATAGGATATTTTTTAAACTTTTTATTAAAGTTTAACAGAAATGCAGAAGAGTGACTTTTCACAAATTGAAGAACACTCCAGTATAAGCAGGACCCAGATTAAGAAAGAGAACTTCAGAAGTTCGGCTACTTCTGGCTTCCAGGCACAAGTTTTTCTTCCTCCAGAGTAAACCTTTACAGTCACTTTCCTCTCACTCATAAGTCAAAAACAAATTTGAATATTACTTTTGCAGCTGTATAAATCAAGGGTCAGCAAACTTTTTCTGAGGAAAGCTGGATAATAAACATTTCTGACTTTGCTGGCCAGAAGGTTTTTGTCAGAATTATTCATCTCTGTTGTTTAGAGTCCAAAAGCAGCCATAGCCAGTATGTAAACAAATGGATGTGGCTCTGTTTCCATAAAACTCTCTTTACAAAAGCCCCAGAAGTAAGCTGGCTTTGGCCCATGGGCTGTGGTTCACCGGTCCTGGGTGTAGATCAGATTCCAACTAGGCTACCAGGAAATTAAAAAATCAAAATTTTCTGATGGTAAAGGAAAATGGAGAAAAAATTAATCAAGGAAGAAGACTTCCATGGTGGCCCAGTGGTGGGGAGTCTGCGTGTCAGTGCAGAGGACATGGGTTTGATCCTCGGTCTGGGAAGATACCACATGCCTGGGGACAGCTAGGCTGGTGAGCCACAGCTACTGAAGCCCGTGCGCCTAGAGCCTGTGCTCCTCAGCAAGAGAGCCCACACAGTGAGAGGCCTGTGCACTGCAGCTAGAGAGCAGCCCCCGCTCGCTGCGATGGAGGGCGCACACCCGCAGCAAGGAAGACCCAGTGCAGCCACAAATAGATAGGGAGAATATTTTTAAAAGCTCTCGAAGCAGGTGATATACAATTGAATGTCTACAGCCTAAGTACTAAGCAGTTTTGTTAGATGAGAAACACAGCAACTTTTGAAATTATTATTATTGTGAACCCATTTTTATGTATGAGGAAATTAAGTCTTGAAGTATTAAATAACTTACCCAGGATCATAGAACTATTATGTGAGGTTGTTGGATATCAAGTTAACACTAGCACATAATAGAGAATGAATAAATACAGATCCTAGTTTTTCTCCTAGGTTGTATTGCACATGATTCCTACTGTTAGTTTGTTCGTTTTTACAGCAGAAAAAGTATTGTACATGCTTTACTTTATTTCCACTGGTTTTAGCTCCTTTTTTTTGTATCTGTTACACCTTATTTTAAGAAGGCAGTGTTTTCATTGTCGTATTTTTTCTTTTTTCAGGAACCACCAGAAATGGAACTATTAAAATTTTTCAGGCCAGAAAACACTACAGTTTCCTCAAGACCATCAGCAGAGCAGCTTTCTAATCTTATTAAAACAAGTCTTCACTATCCAGAATCATTTAATCATCCCTTTCATCAAAAAAGGTTTGAGATGTATTTTTGTTAAAATTTTTCTGCAATATACACACCTGTATATGCATGCACACACATCCACACATTTATTAATAGCATTAACACAAATGCTGAAGAAGAAATCTAGAATAATATTGAGTCTACAGAAATTGCCATCAAGTAATTTACCCCTTACTATGGTTATTATGTGTTGCTACTGTAATTAACAGATGGATATTTCCTCAGCCAATTAGTTGTCAAAAGTTTTCTTTTGATGAACATATTTATCATTAAGTCAAAAAGAAGGGAAAAATAGTGTATCATTTTGTTTTTGTTTTAGATACAGAATAAACCTAAGACATGACTATGATATAGATTCATCAAACAGTTTAAATTTAGACAGCATCATTGACTTAAGGTTTACCAAGTGTTAAACTTTTGGGGGGATGATGTATTTATAATTTTGATAAATAGCTTGATTATATAAATTTGAGGTTCTAAAATAAAAGGTCCTAAGTCAGGTGATACTTCAAAAAGGCGCTGGTTTGCAGATATAAAACAAGATGGAGTGAAGTCTGTTAGCGGCAGTCTGTAAATCAGAATTGAAGGTGTAAGTTTTGGTGAAGTCACCGTGGGTAGGGGTAGGGAAGAGGTGGGATAGAACAAAAGAGAATGGTGACCCATAGAACAGTGCTTTGGAGAGATGAGCTAAGGAAAAAGGAGTCCATCAGGAAGCCTGGTTGAGAAGTAGCAGTCAAAGAATTAGGAAGACAAGACCATTGAGTAGATAGTGGGATCACAGAGGTGGAGTGAGAGCAGTTCAAGGAGAGGAAAGTGGCTACCACTTTTAAGTGCTGCAGAAAAGTCATTTCACTGGTTCTGATGATAAAGAAATCGTTCCTGATTTTGAGAAGACTCTTAACTGTATGGAGGGTAGAAGCGTGACACAGTAGGTTTTGAGGAGAGATAGAGGCGGGAAGGAAGTAAGGATACTGGTATAGACCACCAGCCTTTCAAGAAGCCTGGCTGTGAACAGGGATCAGGGAATACCCTTCAGTATTACTGGTTTCTTACTTAGAAGATATGGATTGTATTTATGGTCTTGAAGGAAATGATGGGACGCAAGAAGGGCAACAAAACCCTTAATAGATGAAAAGGTAACACTGAAAAGTGGCAGGATTAGCTTTGGACAGAAAGGTGAAAGTAGGGAGAAATTTTAACAAATTTGCACATGCCTCCCTTTTAGAGAGTTTGTAGGAGCAAGGTTAAGTACTCAGAGTACTCTAGGAAATAAAGAGGTGAAAGGGTAGAGAATTTTTAAAAGTGAAATTTGAGGATAACTACTGAGAGGAATGAGAAGCCAGCTGAGAACGCACAGAGTGCTGGGCAAAATGAAGACCTTCACAGAGACTTAGGAGCATCAGAAGCATCTAAAAAGTAACTTGAATGGTGCTAACCATTTTTAAACCTTCTTATTGTGAAATATAGCACATAAAAAGTGAAGTCGCTCAGTTGTGTCTGACTCTTTGTGACCCCATGGACTGTAGCCCACCGGGTTCCTCCATCCATGGGATTTTCCAGGCAAGAGTGCTGGAGTGGGTTGCCATTTCCTTCTCCAGGGGATCTTCCCCATCCAGGGATCGAACCCAGGTCTCCCGCATTTTAGGCAGACGCTTTACCATCTGAGCCACCAGGGAAGTATAACATAGAAAAGTTCTCAAAACTGAAAATGTGTGGCCATAGTGATTCTTTTTCACAAAACTAATACCCAAAAAATCATCTTCAGGGAAGAAATTTTAAATTGCTAGCAATCTGAGAAGCCCCCTGTGTACTTGCCATCCATTCCCAGTATTAGCAGTCATTTCTTTGCTCCTCTTTCTTTATAATTTTCCAACCAAGTTTACATCTCCGTATTTTGATTTTTGTGGGGTTTTTGTGTAAGTGGTATTATACAGAGTTTATTCTTTTTATGCCCACTTTCTTTCAAACTAGTTTTACTAATTAGTACATCCCCACTAGGAGTACGTGGGAGTTTCTTCTGTTGATACCTTCACCAACACTTTCTGTTGTCAGACTTTTAAAAATTTTAGCCATTTAAGTTATTTTTAAATACTTTTGGTCTTAAATCTTGTCTAGGTCTTAATTGCTTGGTACTCAGTCTGTGTGCCTTTGACTGACAGAGGCATGCTGGGATCACTTGCAGAAATTAAAAAAAAAAATACAGATGCTTTGATCCTACTCCCAGAGATTCCCGTTTGATTGGCCGAGGGTGGGGGCAGGACATCCAGAGCTCCTGAAGTTCTCCAGGTGATTCTAATGTGCAGCCAAAGCTGAGGAAAGAAATGTTTTATCCCTGCTAAACCTGTCTTGACTTTACACGCTTCCATAGACAGTTTTGATTCCATAATATTTCATTTTACCTCACGATTCTACTTTGTCCCTGTTTATCAAACCCTGTCCTGCTTCATGTATTTCCTGAACATCTTAGATTCCATGGTGCTGCTTAGTGGTTAAAACCTGGGCTGTGTGTTAGAGGCTGGAGCATGAAGGACTTCTCCATGTGATTTTGTTAGGGTTGAAAAGCATCATAGAAACTTGGCAGTGCAGAGAAGTATGTAAAACAGGACAGATTTGATCAAACTAAAGCAGAACAGTGAGCTAAAATAAAGCACCACAGAATTCAAACTGCATGGAAGTATGTGAAAACAAGGAAGGGTTGAGAAGGATAAGATACGGCAGTTTCTTCCAACTTGGCTGCACATTAGAATCACCTGGAGAATTTTTAAAATCCTGATATTCAGGCCAATTAAATCAGAACCTCTGGGAGTAGGACCCAGGTGTCCGTATATTTTAAATAAATCCTCAGATTGCCACAATAATGCTTTGTGAGATACCACTCCAGAATTCAGCAGCTTACAGGGCATTTATTCCCACGCTCATGGGTCTGCAGACCATCGACAATTTCGATTCTCCTTCAGGCTGTGGGTTGGTTGGATTCACATCTGTGTACATGTATTTTAGGGGTCAGTCCAAATGTGCAGCAACTAGCTATTATTCTTCTCATGGCATGTCTCTGAAGTACAGAAAGTGAGCCACGTTGCAGTAGCACATTTAAAGCTTCTGCTTGCGTCCGTCATTATTACTTCACTGGCCAAATAGCCTCTCCTTCACAGTCAACAAGACGATCCCCCATCACACAGCTGGAAGGTGAGGGGAGTGAATAATTGTTAAACAATAATCACCATTACCACAGTAATCAGGGTTGAGAATGGGTGAAGTAGAGGGTCAAATGATTGGACATTCCTGTGAAGCTGAAGATCAGAAGCATAGTTGAGAGAGAGAGCTGGCGATTGTGGTCAGTGAGTGGAAAAGCTGAGGAGTATTTCAGAGGTAGTTATTTTTGGTGACTAAAAAAAAATTCATAGTTAAGTCATGAAAGATAGATGGCTGAGTTTTGAATACTCCTGGTGGTTATGGAGGTGATAGATCAAGGGTTTGGGAAGGAGCTGAATAAATTGTCTACCTAACTGTAGATGGTGACTGCGGCCATGAAATTAAAAGACGCTTACTCCTTGGAAGAAAAGTTATGACCAACCTAGATAGTATATTCAAAAGCAGAGACATTACTTTGCCAACAAAGGTCCATCTAGTCAAGGCTATGGTTTTTCCAGTGGTCATGTATGGATGTGAGAGTTGGACTGTGAAGAAAGCTGAGCGCCGAAGAGTTGATGCTTTTGAGCTGTGGTGTTGGAGAAGACTCCTGAGAGTCTTTTGGACTGCAAGGAGATCCAACCAGCCCATTCTGAAGGAGATCAGTCCTGGGTGTTCTTTGGAAGGAATGGTGCTAAAGCTGAAACTCCAGTACTTTGGCCACCTCATGTGCAGAGTTGACTCATTGGAAAAGACTCTGATGCTGGGAGGGATTGGGGGCAGGAAGAGAAGGGGACAACCGAGGATGAGATGGCTGGATGGCATCACGGATTCAGTGGACGTGAGTCTGGGTGAACTCCGGGAGTTGGTGATGGACAGGGAGGCCTGGAGTGCTGGGATTCATGGGGTGGAAAAGTCAGACATGACTGAGTGACTGAACTGAACTGAACTGAAACAGTGAAGTTTGCCAAAAAGATGACAAAATTCAGGATTGAAAAGAAGAAAGCAAACTCATACAGAAGCTTTTAATAAATGAAATCAGTAAGATGGTGTGGAGAAAGCCTGGGCAGTGCCTTCTGTCTAGGTGGCAGGCCTCTGCTTGACCCGCATAGTACATGAATCAAGGGTGGGGTGGGGTGAAGCAGATGCTTCCCTTATCTTCACCTCAGATATTTCAAAATGCTTATCCCTTCCCCTGCCCCAAGGAATCTCTGTTGCACTGAGTTACGTTCACTGGTTTAGTTTGTCAGTTTGAGGGCAGAGAAAAAGAATAAAAACCTTGGAGTAGTTAATGACGAAAGTGGAGGTGTTTTTATAGGAGAGAGAGGAGGAAGAACTCGACAAGTGGTATTGACTACATTAATGAGACATTCTGGCCGAGATGCAGAAGATGCTGGAAGATAAACAGCATCTGTTATGGCAAAGCCTGTAGAGGCAGCTGTGTCCTCACCCAGAGTTCAGTTAAAGTGAGGTGTGGACACATAAAGAGAAGAGACTGAGGATCTGGAGGAGTGTTCTTAAAGCCATGGGAAGTGGGGAGGGGCGCGACAGGAGACAACTTGGTCACGGCAGTGGGACGCGGGGCAGCAGAAGAATGAGAATACGAGAAACAAAGCGTCACACTGGGGTTAGCTGCCATCGCTCCTCACAGTAAGAAGTCGTGTTACATAGTGTTTGTGAAGCTTTTGAACTTGTGCTAGGCATTATTGTCAGTGTTTAGCATATTTGATCTTACCAGCCACCACAAGAAACTCGAGAGATGGGTAGAATTATTCCTAGGTTACAGTTGAGGAAGCTGAGAAGCAGAATTGTTGAGCTGACATGTGACTTCTAGCAGTCTGACTCTAGAACTCATGCCTTTAATAATACCAGATTTTAGTGGTGGGGGAATGCTTATTAGCAGTTTGGTCTCTAGGCACTGTTTTTGGCTCATCAGATGAGCGTTTTAGAAAGGCTGTTGTGTGAAGCAGTGAGTTTTGAAAGGTGGTCCCAGAACAGCAGCAGTTGGGAACTTACTAGAAATGCAGATTTTGGGCCCACCCAGCCCTTCTGAATGAGGAACTCTGGGGATGGAGCCCAGCAGTCTCTTTTACCAAGCCCTCCTGTGAATGTGGTGCACGTTGTAGTGGAATGATCACACGTCAGGTATGAGAAACACCCAGTTGAAGATTGGTTTACGTCAGAACACTAATTCAGAGGTGATTAGTAAACCGAGAGATGGAGTGACTTGAACTCGTAAGGAATGTGAATTTTGAATGAAGTCACCAGCGTCCAGAGCTGTGTGGGAAACAGAATTGATAGGAATTTGTGACGAATAGTAGAAAGTTGAGAATGGGGGGCTAATGAGGCAGTAGCCCCCATTCCCACTTTAAAAAAAAACCACTTGGGATGATGCCCAAGCTTTGCTGGGGAGATGAGAGTGCTATTCACTGAGACAGTGATGGAGGAAGAAGAGGAATGAAGATAATGACTTTGGGGTTAGGAAGCGTCCAGATGTTCTTATTTCTTCTTTCACTGGAGGCATTTAGATAGAGCATGGCAGATTTGAGGCTCAAGTGGTAACATTACTAGAGTTCCTGAGGTTTTGCTTTGGGTTACAAGTTACATGGCTTGAATTTAACTTAATGAGGGGCTCTAGACTGAACCCCTGTTCATTAGTCTAGGTTGTCCTCCGTTCCTGTGAGAAGTTTGTGGGGAAGGTAAGGGTGTAGCACCAGTATAATCTAAGGATGAGTTTTTGAAATTATCCTAGTTTTTGTCTAGGGAAATCTGTTATTTGCAGTGTGGTTTAGAAAGCATTTCTTAGTAAAGGGATATAAAATTTTTGAGAGCATAAAATATATTATCTGAGCAGAATTTTAATATTGTGTGAGCTCATAAGATTTTTTTTTTTACTATCTCTTTACTATTGTTCTTTATGTTAATAGGATAAAATATTTTAAATAATACTATGTAACCAGGCTTCCATAGTTCATCAGGCACTCTATCTATCAGATCTAGGCCCTTAAATCTATTTCTCACTTCCACTGTATAATCATAAGGGATTTGCTTTAGGTCATACCTGAATGGTCTAGCGGTTCATCATGATGATGTGATCACTAATCTAGAGCCAGACATCTTGGAAAGTGAAGTCAAGTGAGCCTTAGAAAGCATCACTACGAACAAAGCTAGTGGAGGTGATGGAATTCCAGTTGAGCTGTTTCAAATCCTGAAAGATGATGCTGTGAAAGTGCTGCACTCAGTATGCCAGCACATTTGGAAAACTCAGCAGTGGCCGCAGGACTGGAAAAGGTCAGTTTTCATTCCAATTCCAAAGAAAGGAAATGCAAAAGAATGCTCAAACTACCGCAGAATTGCACTCATCTCACATACTAGTAAAGTAATGCTCAAAATTCTCCAAGCCAGGCTTCAACAATATGTGAACCGTGAACTCCCTGATGTTCAAGCTGGTTTTAGAAAAGGCAGAGGAACCAGAGATCAAATTGCCAACATCCGCTGGATCATGGAAAAAGCAAGAGAGTTCCAGAAAAACAGCTATTTCTGCTTTATTGACTACGCCAAAGCCTTTGACTGTGTGGATCACTATAAACTGTGGAAAATTCTGAAAGAGATGGGAATACCAGACCACCTGACCTGCCTCTTGAGAAATTTGTATGCAGGTCAGGAAGCAACAGTTAGAACTGGACATGGAACAACAGACTGGTTCCAAATAGGAAAAGGAGTACGTCAAGGCTGTATATTGTCACCCTGCTTATTTAACTTCTATGCAGAGTACATCATGAGAAACGCTGGGCTGGAAGAAACACAAGCTGGAATTAAGATTGCTGGGAGAAATATCAGTAATCTCAGATATGCAGATGACACCACCCTTATGGCAGAAAGTGAAGAGGAGCTAAAAAGCCTCTTGATGAAAGTGAAAGTGGAGAGTGAAAAAGTTGGCCTAAAGCTCAACATTCAGAAAATGAAGATCATGGCATCCGGTCCCATCACTTCATGGGAAATAGATGGGAAACAGTGGAAACAGTGTCAGACTTTATTTTTTGGGGCTCCAAAATCACTGCAGATGGTGATTGCAGCCATGAAATTAAAAGACACTTACTCCTTGGAAGAAAAGTTATGACCAACCTAGATAGTATATTCAAAAGCAGAGACATTACTTTGCCAACTAAAGTCCGTCTAGTCAAGGCTATGGTTTTTCCTGTGGTCATGTATGGATGTGAGAGTTGGACTGTGAAGAAGGCTGAGCGCCAAAGAGTTGATGCTTTTGAACTGTGGTGTTGGAGAAGACTCTCTGAGAGTCCCTTGGACTGCAAGGAGATCTAACCAGTCCATTCTGAAGGAGATCAGCCCTGGCATTTCTCTGGAAGGACTGATGCTAAAGCTGAAACTCCAGTACTTTGGCCACCTCATGCAAAGAGTTGACTCATCGGAAAAGACTCTGATGCTCGGAGGGATTGGGGGCAGGAGGAGAAGGGGACGACCGAGGATGAGATGGCTGGATGGCATCACGGATTCGATGGATGTGAGTCTGAGTGAACTCCGGGAGTTGGTGATGGACAGGGAGGCCTGGTGTGCTGTGATTCATGGGGTCGCAAAGAGTCGGACACGACTGAGCGACTGGACTGAACTGAACTATACTGAAGCTTCATTTGTGCATAGAGTATGTTCATTTATTATGTTCTTAATAAGAACTCTGCACCAGTCTGTTTTTAGGTCCTCTTCTCTCACTCCCTGTCCTTTCTCCTGTGCTAAGTGAGATCAGAAACTAGGTTAAGTGAGCAAATATGTCTACTTGAAAGGGCTTTTCTCATAACTTGTTATACAAAAATAATTCTCATAGTCTCCCAAACATGATGGCTTCTGTGCAGATTTGATAGGATAGCAAATGTAAATCTAGGCCAAGTTCTCAAAGTTAAGTAATTTTTGAGAAACACAACAGCATTGGTTGTTGGCATTTTCATGATATTTTTTTCCCCTCCATTTGTCTTTCTTAGTTGCAGTTGTTTCCTTCTGTTTCTCATTTTGGGAAATAACCTAGAAACATTCTGGTTATTTTTAAAGATTAGCTTTAATAAAAGGAAATAAAAATGGTTTTGTGAATGTATATATTCTAATATTTAGTATTCCAGCATTGTATTAATACCTTTTACTTATTTATGCAACTCATTTGGCTTGAGTGATTTTAGAACTCAATTTTTTTCCTTACTTGAATATAATTGTTTTTCAGGATCTTATGCTGTTAGGTAACTGTAAGTTTTATTTTCAAGAAAGTGTTTTTGTTTGCAATACCCCACTAATCTTTTTTGGTTTTTCTTTTCCACAGCCTTTGTTTAGTACCAGTGACCCTTTTACTTTCCAATTGTTCCAAGGCCAATGTCGATGTAATAGTTGATCTTCGGCATAAAACAACAAGGTAAAGAATTATTTAGGGCAGGTTTATTTTGTAGTTAAAGATTGAGTTGAAAGTAGTTTAATATTTTGAAATTATGCAAATAATTATCTAATATAGATAGAGTTTACTCAGGCATACCCTTTTTTGTTTGGTATTAAGAAGTGTTAGCAAAGGGACTTGCCGACTCTGTGTTCTGAAGGCAGGCATCCCAGGTTCGATCCCTGGTTGGGGAACTAGATCCCATATGCCACAGCTAAGATTGAAGATTCTGTGTGCTGCAACTAAGACTTGGCACAGCCAAATAAAAAAAGAAGTGTTAGAGAAGAGTTACAGAGATTTTTCTTAGCATTTCAGTAGTCGCAAATGAAAACTGGTTTCCAGAAGCAGCAATTCTGGCCAGAGGCAACAATTTTTATAAAAGCTTGTTGGTGATAAAGAACTCTAAACTTGAAAATCAGTAAGTTCATGATAGAAGTTTTTTTAGTCTTGTTTTCTGATTTATAAAATAGTGCTTAACAGCGAAAAAAAAAATGCAGGTCTATATTGGCACTCCTAAGAGCTAGGTGCTTGTCAGAATTCAGAAAATTTGGGGTCTTTAGAAAAGCAGTGTGAAGCATATGCTGATTATTAATTATGGTATAACACTGCAAACAGGATCTGGGTCAGCTCTCTGAAATCTGAACACATTTTGTGTATCATAAATTAATTAACTAATGTCTTATTGGTAGACACTGGGTTGCTCTCCATGTTTCAATATTATAAACAGTCTCAATATTATACCCATTCTTATATATACATTTATTTTTATGTATGGAGAACCAGGTGGTTAAAAGCTCAGGTTTGAAATCAGGTTCCCTATTTACTGGCTGCTGTTGTGAGTGTTAAATGAGGTAATTCATTCTTAACATTATGTCTAGAACATAATAACTGTTACTAAATGTTAGTTATTATAGAAATAGTAATATTAGTTATTACTGTTGATGTTATTATTAATAAACAGTTGGCATCATAAATAATTTCTAGAATTAGAGTTGCTGGATGAAAGGGATGTGTTACTGGGGCTTTGGGAAAAAATTCCTGAAGAAAAAATATCCTCCAACTTACCATTTTCCTCCTCCCTTAGCCCAGAAGCTTTGGAAATCCATGGATCATTTACATGGCTGGGACAAACACAGTATAAACTTCAGCTTAAAAGCCAGGAGATTCACAGTTTGCAGCTGAAAGCATGCTTTGTCCACACAGGTGTTTATAACCTTGGAACTCCGAGAGTATTTGCCAAGTTATCGGACCAAGTCACGGTGTTTGAAACAAGTCAGCAGAGCTCCATGCCTGCCCTGATCATCATCAATAATGTGTGACAACTTACAGATTTGTACTGAAATGCGCAGGAATGAGTTTTATTTTACTGAATGGGTTTTACAGCAGTATTTGAAATACCTAACTTGTTCGGGAGGTTGGTGTCAGATCACCGCAGAATACTTTTGGTTTGTCTATTTGTTGATGATGCAAAGCACGTAGGACTGAGAATACTTAAATTCTTTTTTTGTATTTCTTTAAACCCTGGTAATAATTTACATGCTCATAATACAGAATTTCAGCATATCCATGCACCTAATTAAGCCCCATCTTAAAACCAGTGTCTGAGTCTGCTGTTACAACATACTGATGGTATATGAACATTAGGAGATGATCTGAGAAAGAAAAGGCCTTGTTGGCAATCCTCCTGTTAAGCCATTAGTCTATAAATTCCAGCTTTACTGTGAAGTTCTATAGAGTGGCAGATACACGGTTTCTTGTCTTACTTCACACAATTCTCTAAAATCAGTTTTGAACTTTGGTTATGAGTCTTCATACTTCAGTATCTGGTCGTTCCTATGGCTTATACATAACTTTGTAAAAAGAAAAAAATTTTTTTCTGATGCTTTGAATATAGTTTTGAAAGGAGTTTGACTCCCCCCCCACCTCATTCATCTCAGCATAGAGTGCACTATTTCACAAATGAGATTTTTGTCATTTAAATTATCATATTCTTTATTATGTAACTTTAACAATTGAGTTGATTTGTTTAAAATATAAATCTACTCAAGTTAATTAAAAATAAGCTTTTCAAAAATGTATTATATTTATAACAAATGTACTGTAAATAGAATAAAGACATGCTATTCACTATATAGATTGATTAGATGCCTTTTTTAAAAAAATTCTGAGAACTTAATATATTCTTTATTCAGAATCAGTGCCAACCATATTATTATAGCAGGTAGCAGATCAGTTTCCTGAAAAAGTGTTACCTTTGTTTCCAAAAGTGAAGAACAGTCTTTGTTCTTACAGTCCTTGCTGACTGTGTTATAAATGAGCAAATGCATTTTGTTTTCAATGTGTCATGTCTGATACCTAGTTACAACTTTGATAATCCTTTCATATCTTGGGAGAAAGGAAGATCAATGCTTCTTAACACTGTTGTTTCAATAACCACAGTGCAGACTCTGATGCTGGTTACGGAGGACTAGGTAATGTAGCTCTCCTGCTGAAGAAAAGCAAAACGTCAGAACAAAATCAAAGAATATGTTTTACTGCTAAAAACAAAGCATTGTCAATATAGTTTGTTATTAGAAGACCGGAATCCAGGAGAAGTCTAGAGAGATGGGACTTGGGCCTACTTTGCCTTGGGAGGTTACCCACGTAGCAAGAGGCAGCTGAGAAGTGGAGTCTACAGTTGACTTACTTTAAGACAAGAAGTATAGGTCAGGAGGACTATTTGAAACTGAAGGAAGAAGAGAAAAAGGTTGGAAAGTAGGCCCCCAAAAGATAAGAAACCTACTGGATTCTGTAAGAAAGTCTTATATATTTATCTGGAGTCTGAGAAAGGGGAGAGGATAGGGCAGAAGCAGTATAGGATTTGAGAATTTTCCGAGATGGACAAGTTACAGCTTCAAGTAGTTCAGTAAACCCCAGACAGCATAAATAAAAAGGAACCTGTATCCAGAAGCATCATAGTGAAACCGCTGGAATTTAAAGACAAGAGGAGAACCTGTCCTGAGTACAGAAGACAAAACTTACATGAGCGAATGGTAGCAGTAATTCAAGTGATAGCAGACTTCTGAACAAAAATAGTGAAAGACAGAAGATAGTTCCTTTCAGTCCTTTGAAGATAACCCTATTAATTGCTAAGCCTGAATTCTAAACAACAAGGATACCTGTTAAGGGAAGTGAAACAAAGATATTTTCAGACAAAACCAGAGAGTTTACTTCCTTCCTGGTGACTGAGGATAATGGTGTGTGTGTGTGTATGTATGTGTGCGTGTATCTGCATGCACACATGCTCCATCATGTCTGACTCTTTGCACCCCCATGGACTGTATCCCACCAGGTGCGTCTGTCCATGGGATTTTCCAGGCAAGAATACTGAAGTGGGTTGCTATTTCCTCCTCCAAGGGATCTTCCTGACCCAGCCATCAAACCTGTGTCTCTTGCAACTCCTGCATTGGCAGGCAGATTTTTAACCACCGAGCCACCTAGAAAACCCTATGGTGTCTGCCTAAATCTAAATCTTTGCACTCATTCTCCAAATGAAGTATACAAATCAACAAGAGCAAAGGAAACCATGCCTACCTTGTGCTTTTAGCATAACTAGACAATACTAACTTCAGACTATCTGCACATAATCTGAAAATGTAGCCTTAAATTCCAGCTGCATATCTTGAGAATCTATGGCAGATCTTTGTAGAACGGATGGATGTGGGGAAGACAGGAATCTGGAAAGACACTGTGGAAGGGAGATAAGAGAACTGGGCTTAAGAGTGAGCCAAAATCACTCAACAAAGAGAAAGTCATCCTGACTGTTAAGAGTACGAGGCAGACCAGAGCTCTTGTGACAGGCAAGGGACTTGAAGCTTTGCAACAGGGCATTGTAGGAGCAGCGGGGGAGAGCAGGGTCTGTACATCACATGGCTAAGGAAGTGCTTCCTGGTAGGAATTAGAGTGTTGAGTATTTTGAGGCTTGTGCAGCTCAAATCAAGTGAAATTGTTCCATTAAAGATTCGGACCCTTTGGCCTGAGTTCCAGAAGACTCCATTAAAATAACCTAGAAGGCTGGGATAGGATGGGGAGGGAGGTTCAAGAAGGAGGAGACATATGTATACCTATGGCTGATCTGTGTTGATATATGGCAAAAATCAACCCAATATTGTAAGGCAGTGACCCTTCAATTAAAACGTAAAATGCAAAATATTCAAAAAATGCAAATGCCTGTAGGTACCCCAAAACCACCACCACCCCACATGTGTCTTTAACATGTAAGATTTTTCAGGCATCCTGTAAGAGGGCAGTGAGACTTGGAATGGGACACAGAACAGTGTCTAGAGGTGGGAGAAGCAGAAATTGGGGAGAGGAGGAGCAAGGGATAGGATGCTGAAGGAAAGAAAGCTTGATCTATTTCATGATTTTGCTTAGGGTCAATCCTATTTGGTGTTTCTCACCTCAGGATAAAAGTTTGGGTGTCCTGTGTTATTCCTCCCCATGTTTTTGTTTTGATTTTTAAGCTGTGATTGACATAAACTTTTCTAAAACTTGTTAGCAGTTCTCAGTTCCTTACCTACTTGAATTAATTACTCTGTACTTGATGACAGGAAAGGACACATCTGATAATTGGATGTTTGTGAAAGGCAAAAAGCAAATGTTCATTTTCACATGTGAATGAATAGTTCATTAGTTAACTGAGTATTCTACCAGGAGGTATTGTATAAAACCATCTGAAATCTTTTAAGACTTAGCAATCTTGCTTAGAAAGTCGGCTCTCAAAATAACTTTTTGGGACTTCCCTGGTGGTCCAGTGGTAAGGAATTCGCCTGCCGATGCAGGGGACATGGGTTTGATCCCTGATCCGGGAACATTCCATATGCCGCAGGGCGACCAAGCCCATGAGCTGTAACTACTGAGCCCACTCCCCCTAGAATCCATGCTCCACAATAGGAGAAACCCAGGCATCACAACTGGAGAGTAGCCCCTGCTCACAGCAGTGAAGATCAAGCACAGCCAAAAACCAATTTAAAAAAACAAAAAATTTATAACTTTTTGAACTAGAGAAGAGGCATTTGGCTGCAAGAGGCAAACAATAGGGAATTTTAACGCAAAGGGCAGAGGAAGAGGAGGAGGGTGGTTGAAAGGGAGCTTTCATCCTTGAAGGAGAAGGGCTATGGGTGAGCCAGGGTGGCTGTACTGGGGCAAGTGGACCCAACCCTGCTGCCACTAGACAGCAGATTGTCCCAGTCTATTTTCCAGCGGCCCTCTGGAGGAGCCGCACAGAAGTGAGGAGAGATCAATAACCACATTTTCCAAGTTCAGAAAGACTGAGCCTCCTGAGAGCAAAGCTGCTGATCCATGCTGCCATCTTGTGCGGGCATCTCATCTACCCCACCACACCTGCCTGAATTCTAGATGTAGGTGTGTGGCAAGGTGGAGAGGAAAGTCACCTCTGGAAACATGTATTTCCTTCTTGGAAGTTAAGGGCCATGAGCTGCAGAAAAAAAAAAAAAGCAAATTTGAGTATGAGAGGGAGATGTAGTAAGTAGGTGTGAAACCACACACTTCAGATGGGACTGGAACCCACAGTTTTCCAACTGGCAGAAACACAATTCAGATGTGATGATGGGTGACAAGATTCAGCTAACCTTCAGATTGGATGGAATCAGGAGGTAGAATCAGCTGATGACTTAGTACCTGGAACAAGGACTGAATTTTAGCCCTGGGCCAAGAATGCCACTGCAATGAGAATAGGTTACTGGCCCAGCTAGAGTCCTAAACTCCAGTGTGGAGGAGCTTTACAATATTTTTAGCCAAGACACATAGCTTTTAACTCCACTTACATCTCCTTTACGTTGGTTTCCAATGCTAGTTAATGTCTGCTGGGAGAGCTGATATTTGAAAGGCTTTTGGTAGCCACTTCCGGATTTGTGGACTGACCAATTTTTCAAAGGCTAAATAACCATCCCCGGGTTAGATACTTGAAAGTGTTTTTTTACTACTCCTAGGTGGTTAACATATGTCACACTATCTTTGGTAAAATATTTTAAAGTAAATTATACTCAGTATAACATTTGATTCCCAAGGCACAATGTTCAAGACAGAATTTTCTTTTAGATAAGCGTGAAAGTGAAGTTGCTCAGTCATGTCGGACTCTTTGTGACCCCATGGACTGTAGCCTACCAGGCTTCTCAGTCCATGGGATTTTCCAGGCAGGAATACTGGAGTGGGTTGCCATTTTCTTCTCCAGGGGATCTTCCCGATCCAGGGATCAAACCCGGGTCTCCCGCATTGTAGGCAGACACTTTACTGTCTAAGCTACAGAGCTCTAAGGTCGATAAGAAGTGTAATAAGACTTAAGTCTTAAACTTAAGCACAATATTATAAACTTGAATTTCCCAAATTGTCTTCCACTGAATAAGGTGTTAATAGGTATTAGATGAAAAAGTAGGGAAATATGGAATTAAACTAAAAAGTTATCTTTATTGCTCATGTGTATTTCGAGAGAGTTTCCCAAACATATTGATAGGGATCAGGCCTTACTAACCAACTCATTTTTTAGAACTAATGATATGCTCATAGACTAGAGATTGGCAACCTTTTTCTGCAAAGTGGCAGATAGTTTAGGTTTTGTGGGTCATACAGCCTGTTGCAACCACTCAGTTCTTCCCATTGTAGTGCAAAAGCAGTCAAACACAAAATGTAAATGAATGATTGTGACTATTTTTGTAAATACACACCTGTTTCTGTAAATAGTTATACTAGCTTTGACACTGAGGGATACTGTCAGCGTATTTTGGGAACCTAGACAAGACTAGAGGAGAAAGGAGAAAGGACTACCTTGTTGTTCTTGTTTAGTTGCTAAGTCGTGTCCGACTCTTGCGACCCCATGGACTGTAACCCACCAGGTTCCTCTGCCCATGGGATTCCCCAGGTAAGAGAACCGGAGCGTGTTGCTATGACCTCTCCCAGGGGATTTTCCAGATGGACCCAGAGATTGAACCCAAGTCTCCTGCCATTTCTGCATTGCGGGCAGATTCTTTACTCCTGAGCCACCAGGAAAGTCCTTTTCCCAGGGCATTTTTTCCATTAAAACATAACAAGTGGGTCCTGAAACCAACTATCCACTAGAGGGCAGCAGAGGTGCAGTTTTGCCTCAGTGCCATTCTTACTGCTGCTGCGGCTGCTAAGTCACTTCAGTCGTGTCTGACTCTGTGCAACCCCATAGACAGCAGCCCACCAGGCTCCGCCGTTCCTGGGATTCTCCAGACAAGAACAGTGGAGTGGGTTGCCATTTCCTTCTCCAATGCGTGAAAGTGAAAGTGAAGTCACTCAGTCGTGTCCGACTCTTCGCAACCCCATGGACTGCAGCCTACCAGGCTCTCCGTCCATGGGATTTTCTAGGCAAGAGTACTGGAGTGGGGTGCCATTGCCTTCTCCAGCCATCCTTACTACTTGCCTTTAAAATGTTGGGATTAGCATTTTATGAGATAGCACTTGGTAGAGTTGGGTATCACATCAAACATTTTATCCTCTACTGTAGAGAATTAGTCAAATTAATGATAGTACCAACCTAAAGTTACAGTAGCAAGGCGCGGTAGTGTAGCGGTTAGGCCAGCAGGCAGGCTAGGGTCCGGAGGGGACGACCGAGGATGAGATGGCTGGATGGCATCACGGACTCGATGGACCTGAGTCTGAGTGAACTCCCGGAGATGGTGATGGACGGGGAGGCCTGGCGTGCTGCAATTCATGGGGTCGCAAAGAGTTGGACACGACTGAGCAACTGAACTGAACTGACTGAAAGTTACAGTATTAACTCAGAAAATACTTCATAATTAAAGCTGTTGCTGAGTTTTTAGTAGTCTTTATTTCAGAGAATCAAGATAGATGGGTTTTCTTGAAACAGTATTTTAAGACACTTTAAAGTTTTATTGATCAAAAGTCTTTAATTTGTCATTGCGCAATCTAAAATGAAGGCTAAAATGGAAAATTGTTAATGAAACCTCTGATAAAATACATGGGTGAGACTTCTTCCATCCCCGTTTATTAGCTGTGGACAAACCTCTTAATGTCTTTGTTTCCTTATAACACAAGATTGATTCTTGAGATAATGAGTTTTTAAAGTTCTTAGAGCTTGGTTGGTATCCAGTGCATGCTGGCTAAGTCAAATCATGCATCGGTGAGCTACTGGAAAATTCCTTCCAGCAGGATATGACATTACAGGGCAAGATGACTTAAACCAGAAGAACTTGCAGGCCATGTGGAGAACAAGAAAACTTATCAGCTTGATTCAGTCGTTTTTATTTTATTTTTAAAAGTATTTATTTGGTTGTGGCAGGTCTTAGGTTGAGGCATGCACGATCTTTAGTGGCAGCATGTGGGATCTAGTTCGCTCCCCCTGCTTGGGGAGCTCGGAGTCTTAGTCACTGGACCACCAGGGAAGTCCCTGGGCAGCTTTTTTAAAGTATCTCACCGTTACCCAAAAGTCATAATCTGGGGCTAAGAAGAAGTTAGCATGCATAATCTTTCACATTTTGAAATAGAAGTTATAGTATTATAAACTAAAACATTGATTTCAAAATCATATTAAGATTGAGGTATCAAGTATAATACTTAAATATTTTAGATATTTAAAGGGAAGTTATAATATTTTCTAAGCAAAAATGGAAGGGACTATGATTTGGGGCATATGAGTTTACTTGTGGATAACCAATCATAATCTCCGCAAACAAGACTACCTTGGAAGAGCTAGTACAGATGACTCCTAAGTCTACATGGATTGGAAACCAAGGCATTGCTCCTTCAAACATGAGACCTTGGGAAAGTAAAAATAACTGAACCACCCACATTAGTCTTCTCATTCATACAGTGTGACAACAACAGTTCCCCTCTCACTGGGTCATTGTGGTGATCAAATGCCAAAATTTCATAAATTTATTAGTTCACCTACTGGTAGTGAAGACTCAATGATCTGTTATTTTTAAACATGATTTACTTAAATCCCATTTGAGAATACCCATTGTAAGTTCCTCTAATAGATGCCACTTCAAATGACTATGAACCATAAACCCATAATCAATTCTATCTATAGCAGCCACTGCACTATTTTAAGTTTCCAATTTTGTTCATGATTATAAGCTTTATTTGGATTACAGGCTTGGGCCTCATGCTCATCACCTTGAACCTCATGAAGGAAGCAAAAAGGTTTGCTCCCTTCATACCGTCCTTTCCTTAATACTAAGAACAATGCAGGACATATGCTAGAAATTCTTGTTGAGTTGAACCGAAGACTTGGTTAAATCACCTTTCGTCTATTACAAGTAGAATGTATTGTGTGATTAGCAGTGCCAGGGGGCCACAGTTCTTCAGTGGCTTTATTTAACATATGTATAATGCCTTTTTTAAAAATGTTTATTTGTTTTTGGCCATGCTGGGGGCTTTTCTCTAGTTGTGGCAAGCGAGGGCTACTCTCTAGCTGAGGTGTGCAGGCTCCTCATTGCAATAGCTTCTCTTGTTGCAGAGCATGGGCTCTCTGGTGCACGGGCTACAGTAGTTGTATTATGTGGGCTCAGTAGCTGTGGCTCCCAGGCTCTAGAACACAACCTTGGTAGTTGTGGTGCACAGGCTTAGTTGCTCCATGGCACGTGGGATCTTCCCAGATCAGGGATCAAACCCATGTCTCTTACACTGACAGGCAGATTCTTTACCACTGAGCCACCAGGGAAGCCCTTTACAATGCTTTATAGATGAGAAATATTCATAATCCTGGCACTTAGTTTGATAAAAATGAGTTTTTAAAGCTGAATTCACATACTTGGATTCATTTTCCTGTTAAGAAAATGGAAGAAAACAATAACTAGTCTTTTATCCATGACAAAAGTTTAAGAATTGTAGGGAATTGGAAACACTGGGTTTGCTTCTGTATTTGCCTGTTTTGCTGACATTTTCACTAAAAGTGACTTCAAGTATAGGAGTTCTAATGGATCATTCATTCAGTAGTTATGAATGTAGTTTTGCCTTGGCCTGTTTTAGGTGCTAGAAACCCCATCCTAGGCATTGGCTGGAGTAATAGCTAATACTGAATTAAAGATACTAACTTTTGGGGACTTCCCTGGTGGTTAAGTGGTTAAGACTTCATGCTCCCAATGCAGGGCCCAGGCAGGGTTCAATCCCTGGTGGGGGAACTGGATCCCACATGCAGCAACTAAGACTTGGTGCAGCCAAATAGATGTCAGTCAGGTCACTCGCTCAGTCATGTCCTACTCTTTGCAGCCCCATGAACTGCAGCACGCCAGGCTTCCCTGTCCATTGACAACTCCCAGAGCATGCTCAAACTCATGTCCATCGAGTTGGTGATGCCATCCAACCATCTCATCCTCTATCATCCTCTTCTCCTGCTTTCAATCTTTCCCAGGCTCTTTTCCAATGAGTCAGTTCTTCGCATCAGGTGGCCAAAATATTGGAGTTTCAGCTTCAATATCAGTCTTTCCAATGAATATTCAGGACTGATTTCCTTTAGAATTGACTGGTTGGATCTCCTTGCAGTCCAAGGGAACCTCAAGAGTCTTCTCCAACACCATAGTTCAAAAGCATCAATTCTTCAGTGCTCAGCTTTCTTTATGGTCCAACTCACATCCATACATGGCTACTGGAAAAACCATAGCTTTCACTAGATAGACGGTAAGGTAATGTCTCTTGCTTTTTAATATGCTGTCTAGGTTGATCATAGCTTTTTTCCCAAGGAGCAAGCATCTTTTAATTTCATGGCTACAGTCACCATCTGCAAGTGATTTTGGAGCCCAAGAAAATAAAGTCTGTCACTGTTTCCATTGGTTCCCCATCTATTTGCCATGAAGTGATAGGTCCGGATGCCATGATCTTCGTTTTTTGAATGTTGAGTTTTAATCCAGCATTTTCACTCTCCTTTTCCACTTTCTGCCATAAGGGTGGTGTCATCTGCATATCTGAGGTTATTGATATTTCTCCCGGCAATCTTGATTCCAGCTTGTGGTTCATCCAGCCTGGCATTTCACATGACGTACTCCGTGAAGTACATATAAGTTAAATAAGCAGGGTGACAATATACAGCCTTGATGTACTCCTTTATCAATTTGGAACCAGCCAAACAGATACATAAATTTAAGAAAAATACATTAATTTTTTTACCTTAAATGTGGCACTCTTCAGACAACAACTATATGAGCAGTACATTTGTGAAGAATCAGAATTTCATCTTTGAAAGTTACAGGAAAATATTTTGCTATGTGAATTTACTAAACCAGGCAATGAAATCTTTTGTTTACATTTTTCAAGTCACAACCCTTACGTTTTTTGCTTATTTACGTAGTGTAAATGCATTCCTTTTGGTGTACGCTTTTGAGTTTTGACAAATACATATAATCATGTGACTGCCATCATGAGTTACTTACAGAAGAGCTCATCACACCCCCCATATCCCCTCATGCTGCCTCTGTCGTTTCCTAGGGCTGCTGTAATAAAGACCATAAAGACCGCAAACTGGCTGAATTGCACAACAGAAATTAATTTCACATTGGTTCTGGAGGCCAGAGTCCAAGATCAAAGCTGGCAGAGCTGGTTCCTTCTGAGAGCTGTGAGCCCTTTTCGGCCCCTCTCCCCTCCCTTTGGTTGGTTTGCTGGCGGTTGTTGGTGTGTGGAATCACCATCCTATCTCTGCCCTCGTCTTCTCCTGGGGTTCTCTGTGTGGATGTCTATGTCACAATTTCTCTCTGTCTTTTTTTTTTTTATAAAGACACCAGTCATTTTGAAGGAAGGGCCCATCCTACTCCAGCAAGACTTCAGCTTAATACATCTGCAATGACCCCATTTCCAAATACGGCCACATTTTGAGGTACTGGGGAATTAGGACTTTATATGAATTGATTTAGGGGGTGGGGACACAATTCAGCTCATAACAGTAGCCAGCCACTACCCCAACTGTCATCCCTGGCAGCCGCTGACCTGTTTTCAGGTCCATAATTGTTCCTTTTTCAGAATGTCATGTAAGTAGAATTACGCAGTAGAGATTCTTGTCTCTGGCTTCTTTCATTTAGCATACTGCATTAGAGATTCGTACACATTGTTGCCTGTATCAGTAGCTTATATCCCTTTTTATTGCTGAGGAGTATTCCATTCAGTGGATGTACCAAGTTTGCTTATCCATTCGCCAGCTGCAGGATATTTGAGTTAATGTCAGTTTTTGGAGATCATAAATAAGCTTGCTATTAACATTCACATTCATGTTTTTATATGACTGTGGTTTTGATTTTTTTTTTCTGGTGAATTCCTAGGCATGGAATTACTATGTCACATATACGCAGGTAGAGTATGTTTAACTGGATAAGAAATTCCCTAATTTTTTCTAAGGTGACTCTACCTGTTGCATTCTCACCAGCAATGAATGAGAATTTTTGTTTCTCTGCATTCTTTCCAGCAATTAGTATTTATTTTCAAAACATTTTAGCTATTGTAATGTAGCTATTGTATTGTAATGTAATAGGTACATTAATTCTTAGCGTTTCTTTTTTTTTTTTTCTTTTTGGCCATACTGCATGGCTTGTGGGATGTTAGTTCCCTGAGCAGGGCTTGAACCCATGCCCCTTACAATGGAAGTGTGGAGTCTTAACCACTGGACCACCAAGGAATTCCCCTCTTAGTTGTCTTAATTAGCATTTCTCTAATAGATATTACTTTAAAAAAATTTTTTAATATGGAGGGTATCTACTGTTCATACTGTACTTGTTATGCTATGTAAATCCTGTCCTCTCTTGATATTTGAGGACTCTCTTCGTAAATAGAAGGAAAATCACTTTGTTTTCATTACAGGTTTTAAACCTTGTTGTAATATATTAATTAGCATGTGACTTAATGGGCTTTCCCTGATGGCTCAGCAGGGAAAGAATCTGCCTGGAGTGCAGGAGAGACAGGAGATGTGGGTTTGATCCCTGGTTTGGAAAGACCCCCTGGAGGAGGAAAATGACAACCCGCTCCAGTATTCTTGCCTGAAAATTCCCATGGACAGAGGAGCCTGGTGGGCTACAGTCCATGGTGTCACAAAGAGTTGGACATGACTGAGCAACTGAGCAAGCAAGCAAAAGTGTTGCAAGTATTACTGCCTATTAAGAAAATTAGCTTACAAACATGCTTTCTAAAATGTGAATAGGTTATAACCTCCAAGCACACAAAAGTTGATGATTGTGGCTGTTATTTAAATACACATTTTGAAAAATGCGTGATTTTTAGACTATATTTCTGGAAGGTTACAGAAGAACCCCATTATGGTGGTTGCCTCTGGACTGAAAAGTTGTTAACAGTGGGACAAGAGTGGAAAGGAAACTTGTTTTTCACTCTTTATTTTAAACTAGGCAAATATCTTTCTTTTAAAAATTGAAATAACTACAAACAAATAGCTTAAAAGCTAATTTCCAGCTTTTAATTAAGCAGCTCTGAGTAGGGAATCATGAATTTATAAATTTAACAACAAAAATGTTAACTTCTTAGGTTTCCTTAAGAATTTGTTGTTATGAATGTCATGATAGAATGTAGAATTCTGTCCTGAAGGAATGCATAGCATCAATATTTACCAGTTTTTGCTGGTAATTACTACAGTTTTCACATTAACTAGACTCATAATAATCTAGTTTCTCTTTGTCTCTAAATGATGTTTTTGGATCCATTCCCCTTGATGACAAACAACGGGCATGTTCCCACAGAGATTCTCACGAGTTATTTTACATCACTCATGGGGCAAAACACATCTTATTTCCTCACATGATGCTCAGTTTCATTCTCTAAAGAACCAGTGACCCAAATTCTGTGTGTAACAGGAACTTGAAATTTTGTGGCATCGGAGGACTTTGATCTTGAAGCCAGCCCAACAGCAAATGGAAACCAGTCTTCCAAGTCAAAGTCCTTCAGTGACCCTTATCCTTGGGCATCATTTCCCACTCACCTACTTCCTACAGTTTCCATCTTATCATCTGGCTTTCAGACCTCACTGTCTCCCCTTCGGACTGCCTCGAGACCTGCAATCTTCTGTCTTGTGCAGCTTGGAAAGAGCAGGACTCTGTAGGAGTGAAACAGAAAGACTTCTATTCTTCTCCACCCCCCACCCGCCCCAATTACACACCCCCAACGCACCCAGGCATATTGATTGAAATGTCAGTAACTCTTTCAACATCCTCCTGTCACTCTAAATCTTAACAACAGCCTCAATTCCATCACTAAAATTTCAAAACACTTCAACAGCCAGCATTCTGAATGTCATAATGTTAAAGCTCTAGTTTTCTGCTGGGAAGCCTTAAATTGGGCAGGGGGCAGTGTGGCCAACTTCTCCCTTTTTGTAATGTACGCTTCTCCCCTTCTGTCTTGATATGCCTGGCTGCCTCCAAATCTCCCAGAATTTGTCCTCTCTCCCTGAGGCAGTGCGAATCTGGCACTGACATCCTCTGGGCACTTTGGGCTTGGTAACTATTTAAATCTCATTCTCCACATCTTGTCCTTGAGATTCTGTATCTTGTGCTCTTGCTATGTAGAGGGGTTTGGTTCATTAAGTGTTTGTTTTTTTATCTGATGGGTGTATCTTTGGTTACATATTCTGCCTGCTCTGTGTTAATGTTACTCTGATAATTTCTCTCGTTCTTCCTTTTCCCTTGTGGTATTCCATATATGTGTGTATGTATATATTTTTATATTGTTGTTGTGAAAGTCACTCAGTCGTGTCCAACTTTGCAACCCCATGGACTATAGAGTCCATGGAATTCTCCAGGCCAGAATACTGGAGTAGGTAGCCGTTCCCTTCTCCAGGGGATCTTCCCAACCCAGGGATCGTACCCAGGTCTCCCACATTGCAAGCGGATTCTTTACCAGCTGAGCACCAGGGAAGCCCATATATATATACATATATAGTGGTGGTGGTTTAGTCAATCAGTCATGCAGTCATGTCCGACTCTTTTGTGACCCCATGGACTGTAGGGGTCCATGGGATTTCCCAGGCAAGAATACTGGAGTGGGCATTTCCTTCTCCAGGGAATCTTTCAGACCCGGGGATCAAACCCAGGTCTCTGCATTGCAGGCAGATTCCTTACCTACTGAGCCACCAGCAAAGCCCAAATATTCATTTATAATACATATTCTAGTACAGTTTCTAAAACCCATCTTTGAAAGAAATGAGTTCCTTGATCTGTTGTTCCTATTTGCAAGAGGTCCTTGGAGAGAAGGTTGTATGTACTTGATAATGTTGTATCCCAGTAATTTTTCTTATGATTGAAGGTTTTTTAGATACACATACATCTATAATTTTAGCCTTTGCTACTTTTTAGCCAACTGAGATTAATAGCTGTAGAAACTGCTGTGGGATGTTTTGCCTCCACTCTGCCTCACTGCAAGATTTTTTTTTCTCACAGAAATGGCTTGTCAGTATAATTTCTTGCTCAGCCCTGCCTTCACTGCTTTTCTTCAGATTCAGACTCAAACAGGAGAGACTGTCCCCTTGACTTTTTATGACAGAACACACTTCTGGTTTTCCTCAGACACATCTGGTGCTTCTTTTGTGTCTCCTTTTTAAGCTTCTTTTCCTTTCTTCAGCCACCAACAGGTAGTCTGAATCGTTTAATGATTTTTCGCGGTTGTGCCGGATCTTCGTCGCTGTACTCGGGCTTTCTCTAGTTGCGGCGCGCGGGGGCTGCTCTCTGGTGTGGCGCTCAGGCTGACTGCGGAGGCTTCTCTTGTTGCTGAGTGCGGGCTCTAGGCGCTCGGGCTTCAGTGCTTGCGGCTCCCGGGCTCTGGAGCAATGGCTCAGAAGTTGTGGAGCATGGGCTTGGTTGCTCTGAGGCACTGGGATTTTCCTGGACCAGGGATCGAACCCGTGTCCCCTGAATTGGCGGATTCACATCCACTGCACCCCCAAGGAAGTCCCTGGTTGTTTCTTAAAGAGTGAGCTGCTTGGGGCACAGAGTGAAGTTTCCATTAAAAGGGGCATTTGATTCTGCTCCTAATTTTTATTTCCACACTTCTCTGAGATTGGGGGTTAATATGCTCACGGAATCATAGGGAAAGTGACCTTCCTCCTGAATTTCTCAGGTGCCAAATTAAGCATTTAAAAATTAACGGTGCTCATGGACTAGATGAATTAAAAAGGACAACAGAGAAATAGCTTTATAATAGAAAAAAAATTCCAGAGAAATGAGGTAAAATGAATTTTTAAAATATTCTGATATAATAAATGCTATTCTTTAGAAAGTTATTCTTTTATTATGAAACCCAGAATCATAGGCTCAAGGAAAGTTAATTAAAATCTAGGAAATGTCTGTTAATCTAAAATGAATTGCAGTTTGGGGAGATCGAAACTTGTTAAGTTTAATATATTAAAAATTGGGACTATCTGCCTAGCAGTTAAATTTTTTATGCTGTATGTTTCCTATTGAATCAGTCAGAAAATGGATAACTGCAAATCAGATGTGATTTATGAAATAAATGATTATTGCTAATGCCATAATTAATCTAATTAATGTAACATAATAATTCCTTTATTTTTGTAAATAGGAACTTGGAAGGGGCAGCTTTACATAGCACTCATCTGCCTATTTGCAATTATTTTAAAATGTAAATTTAGGTCTAACATACAGTGTCAGACTTTATTTTGGGGGGCTCCAAAATCACTGCAGATGGTGATTGTAGCCATGAAATTAAAAGACACTCCTTGGAAGGAAAGTTATGACCAACTAGATAGCATATTCAAAAGCAGAGATAGTACCTTGCCAACAAAGGTCCATCTAGTCAAGGCTATGGTTTTTCCAGTGGTCATATATGTATGTGAGTTGGACTGTGAAGAAAGCTGAGCACCAAATAATTGATGCTTTTGAACTGTGGTGTTGGAGAAGACTCTTGAGAGTCCCTTGGAATGCAAGGAGGTCTAACCAGGACATCCTAAAAGAGTTCAGTCCTGGGTGTTCATTGGAAGGACTGATGCTAAAGCGGAAACTCCAAATACTTTGGCCACCTCATGCGAAGAGTTGATTCATTGGAAAAGACACTGATGCTGGGATTGGGGGCAGGAGGAGAAGGGGACGACAGAGAATGAGATGGCTAGATGGCATCACCAACTCGATGGACATGAGTTTGGGTGAACTCCGGGAGTTGGTGATGGACAGGGAGGCCTGCGTGCTGTGATTCATGGGGTCACAAAGAGTCGGACACAACTGAGCGACTGAACTAACTGAACTGACAGGAATTTGGAATTGGGTACTTTTCACAAACATATACCTTTATTTGTCAGTTATAATTCATTTAAAATTTAAGCCTAGGGACTTTCCTGGCGGTCCAGTGGTTTAGACTTCGCCTTCCAAGGTAGGGGACGAATCCTGGTTGGGAAGCTAAGATTCCACATGCCAAAACACGAAACAGAAACAATATTGTAACAAATTCAATAAAGACTTTAAAAATGGTCCACTTAAAAAAAAAGACTTTAAAATGTAAACTTAGGTCCACCATTTGAACATGTTCATCAATCTCAGATTTGTATCTTCAGCCAAAATTTCTCTCTGAGCCTTAGCCCCAGACGTTTGACCTCAGTGTGTTCTGAGCTCCCCTACCCTCCCCAACGTGATGCTTCTATCAACTTCCTTGTCGCAAGAGATGGCATTACCATCAGCCACACCCAAGCCATGACACACAGACTTGTTCCCAACCTCATCCTCTCCCTCATTCTCTACGTCCAATGAACTGCTGTGTCCTCTCAATACTGTCTCCTCCACATGAATTTGTCTTCTTTCTCCTTTTGCCCTGATACTTCCAGAACTCCAGACTGCTCTGGTGGCTAGTCTGGTTTACCACAAAAATGATCTTATGGGTCTAACCCTTGTGCGACCTCACCTCCAACTGAGTTGCCACACTACAGTCAGAGTTTCCATCTAAGCATTGACATACATACACTGCTGTGTGGCACAGGGAGCTGAGCTCGGTGCTCTCTGTTGACCTAAATGGGGCAGGGGAGGGGAGGGAGATTCCAGAGGGAGGAGACAGGTATACATGTAGCTGATTCACTGTGCTATACGCAGAAACTAACACAACATTGTAATTATACTCCAATTAAAAAAAAAAAGGTTTTAAGAAGAAGAAGAAACTAATAGAAAAATTATCCAAAGTAAGTTCTGTCATCGATCAGAATTTTGCCAAGTCTTGATCAAAGTTGTGATCGAAAGCTCGATTATCATAGACTCTCAGAAGTCGGTAAGAAGCAAAAAGCAATTAATCTTAACCCATGGGGAAAAAAAATAAGAGTAAAATGCAAAGTAGTTCAAGTTGCTTCCCCGTTGGCCCCTCTTTCCCCCCCAAAGAAAGTCTAAACTCCCAGCAAGCTCTTCATTCTGAATTTTATCTTAGACTCATCTCCCACCTGCCTTAACCCCGCACTCTGAGTTCAGCTTTCAACAGGACCACGGTCTTCTCCAGTGCTTTGTGCTTTCTCTCACATCTGAGTCTTTATGTGAACTGCCCTCTGCCTGGAATGTCCCCTCCCACACATGCCTTCAGGACAAGCCTAGCCTGTCCTTCAGGATTCCAGCTAGCTTTCTTCCCTGAAGCCCCCTGAACCCCCCCTGAAGCCTGGAAGTTGCTCCCCTAGCTCACAGGGCACTGCCTACTGTATTGTGTTATACAAGCTATGGGTGGAGATTGATTGCTGATTATCTCATGATACCCATTCTCTCCTCCTTTCACATAATAGAGCCCCACATCTTTAGCTGCCACGTTAAAGTGAAGTTGTGTCTGACTCTTTGCAACCCCACGGAAGTCTACCAGGCTTCTCCATTCATGGGATTTTCCAGGCAAGAGTACTGGAGTGGGTTGCCATTTCCTGCTCCAGGAGATCTCCCCAACCCAGGGATCATATCTGGGTCTCCTGCATTGCAGGCGGCTTCTTCACCGACTACACAAGGGAGGAGGAAGGTGGAAGAAGGAAGTTTATCTCCTAAGACAGGCTGCTTAATGCAGATGTAGACACACTGGAAGGGAGGGAGGAGGCCTATCTGGGCAGAGAAAAATTTTATGTTAAATTTTTCTTGTCTTGCCATAAAATACGAATTTTATTTCATCATTTGTAAGATACTTTTTTATAATGGGCTATAAATCCAACTTGCCTGCACTTCACTGCAGAGGGTGTTGTTAGCTACTTTTTCCCCAGTCCCATCTTCCAAGACTGTTTACTACACAAAACATCCTGAAAAGGGTGGTCTGCTACCAACGGCCAGAGGAAGGCTTAGCTTACAGTTCAATTCAGTCGCTCAGTCGTGTCCGACTATTTGCGACCCCATGAATCGCAGCACGCCAGGCCTCCCTGTTCATCACCATCTCCCAGAGTTCACTCAGACTCACGTCCGTCGAGTCCGTGATGCCATCCAGCCATCTCATCCTCAGTCGTCCCCTTCTCCTCCTGCCCGCAGTCCCTCCCAGCATCAGAGTCTTTTCCAATGAGTCAACTCTTCTCATGAGGTGGCCAAAGTACTGGAGTTTCAGCTTTAGCATCATTCCCTCCAAAGAAATCCCAGGGTTGATCTCCTTCAGAATGGACTGGTTTGATCTCCTTGCAGTCCAAGTGACTCTCAAGAGTCTTCTCCAACACCATAGTTCCAAAGCATCAATTCTTCGGCACTCAGCCTTCTTCACAGTCCAACTCTCACATCCATACATGACAACTGGAAAAACCATAGCCTTAACTAGACGGACCTTAGTTGGCAAAGCAATATCTCTCCTTTTGAATATGCTATCTAGGTTGGTCATAACTTTTCTTCCAAGGAGTAAGCGTCTTTTAATTTCATGGCTGCAATCACCATCTGCAGTGATTTTGGAGCCCAAAAAATTAAGTCTGACACTGTTTCCACTGTTTCCCCATCTATTTCCCATGAAGTGATGGGACCAGATGCCATGATCTTTGTTTTCTGAATGTTGAACTTTAAGCCAACTTTTTCGCTCTCCTCTTTCACTTTCATCAAGAGGCTTTTTAGCTCTTCTTCACTTTCTGCCATAAGAGTGGTGTCATCTGCATATCTGAGGTTATTGCTGTTTCTCCCGGCAATCTTGATTCCAGCTTGTGTTTCTTCCAGTCCAACGTTTCTCATGATGTACTCTGTATATAAGTTAAATAAGCAGTTAATTAGCTTACAAGACAAGCAGAAAAGCGGAAGCCTCATGGAGAACTGTCTCCCAAGAGATAGCAGTATTCTGTCCCTTGAGGCTACTTGAATATTAAGAACTTTCCAGAGTAATGATAAGACTGGAGAAACACTTTTATACCTCAGCGTGTAATCTGAGGGCTTCCCTGGTACCTCAGTTGGTAAAGAATCCTCCTGCAGTGCCGGTCACTCGGGTTTGAACCCTGATTTGGGAAGATGCCCTGGAATAGGAAATGGCAACCCACTCCCTGGCAACCCACTCCAGTATTCTTGCCTGGGAAATTCCATGGACAGAGGAGCCTGGTAGGCTATAGTCCATGGAGTCACAAAGATTTGGACACGACTGAGGGACTAACACTTTGGCTTTGATAAGTGGTTAAGACCCTGCCCTTCTAATTCAGGGAGTGTGGGTTCAACCCCTGGTTGGGGAACTAAGAGCTCATGAGCCTTGTGTCATGGCCCAAAAATGAAAGAAATTGTTGGAATTGCTAGCCAAGAATCAAGGAATTTGGATAGCCTTTGAAACCATATCTATACCTTCTACTATTTGTTGTGGTCTGGGCGTGGGTTGGAAAAGAATTTCCAGACATGAGGCAGAATGAGAGGGAAATAAAGTTTATTAGAGTGGGAGATGCTGTTAGAACAACGAGCCTAATCAAGGGAGAAGTGACATTTAACAGGGGTTCTTAGTCCCTAGTACCCAGGGTACAAGGAGTGGGATAGGGGTCTTGCAGGTCATATGCTGATTGGATGAGGCACGTATACTGGGTTGGGGGAAGAGTAAGGCAAATACCTTCTCTCTTTGGGGTAGGAGGGGAGACAGGTTATGCTGCTCAGGAGGACCTGAAATCCATTAAGAGTTACAGTATGGGGGAGGGAAGGACGATAAGGGTCTGGTTTTTCTGTTCCTACATTCCAAGACCCTCCTTGGTTTTAATCTGCTCTGATGTTGGGAAAGATTGAGGGCAGGAGAAGTGGGTGACAGAAGATGAGATGGTTGGATGGTATCACTGACTCAATGGACATGAGTTCGAGCAAACTCTAGGAGATAGTGGAGGACAGAGGAGCCTGGCGTGCTGAGTCCATGGGGTTACAGTCAGACATGACTTGGAGACTGTACAACAACAAAAGAAAGTGGAAAACCCAACAGATGTAGCAGAAGTAGTCGAAGGCAATTAGCTGGGACAGGCAGGAGCCACAAAGGATAGTCATTATGCAAATACAGGACCATGAAATGCCAGTTTTCCTTGCAGAGATAACCTCAGAACTGGTTTTACACCAAAAGGAAAGGAAGATAAATGCATAATGTTTTCTTTCAGCACAATTCACCCATTCACATCAAGTTGTCACCATTAAACAAGCTAATAGATTTTTCTTAACAGTTAAAACTGGCAGATGGTTTCTGATGTAAATGAAGTTCTTACATTCTGGCTTGGTCTCCTTTTGGCATCTCTCTTCTCAACTTTGAAGGTTTTCTCCTAAGTTTTAGGGCCAAGGACACACAAGAAAATAAACAAGGAAAATAATCTTTTAAAAATGTAGTAGTCCATTTCACACCAATTTTGCATCTCATGAGCTGTAACATGTATTTGCAGAGGCAAAGAATATCTGTTTTATTTTCACCTCTTAATCCAGATGGCAATAAATGGCTTTTTCTTCTTCTCACAATCTCTTTCTAGAACCCACCCAGGTTAGTGTTACCTTGCCTAAGGCACTTTATAGGAAACATTCAAGGACCTTATATGATTAGGGTGTGTGCAGGACCTGCACCCAAGTACTACATTTTGGACTCTTGTTGACTATTATGGCTACTCCATTTCTTCTAAGGGATTCCTGCCCACAGTAGTAGATAAAATGGTCATCTGAGTTAAATTCACCCATTCCAGTCCATTTCAGTTTGCTGATTCCTAAAATGTCAATGTTCACTCTTGCCATCTCCTGCTTGACCACTTCCAATTTGCCTTGATTCATGGACCTAACATTCCAGGTTCCTATGCAATATTGTTCTTTACAGCATCAGACTTTGCTTTCATCACCAGTCATATCCACAACTGGGTGTTGTTTTTGCTTTGGCTCCATCTCTTCATTCTTTCTGAAGTTATTTCTCTACTCTTCTCAGGCAGCATATTGGGCATCTACTGACCTGGGGAGTTCATCTTTCAGTATCCTATCTTTTTGCCTTTTCATGCTGTTCATGGGTTTCTCAAGGCAAGAATACTGAAGTGGTTTGCCATTCCTTTCTCCAGTGGACCATGTTTTGTCAAAGTAATGCTCAAAATTCTCCAAGCCAGGCTTCAACAATACATGAACTGTGAACTTCCAGTTGTTCAAGCTGGATTTAGAAAAGGCAGAGGAGCCAAAGATCAAGTTGCCAACATCTGTTGGATCATCAAAAAAGCAAGAGAGTTCCAGAAAAACATCTATTTCTGCTTCGTTGACTATGCCAAAGCCTTTGACTGTGTGGATCACAACAAACTGGAAAAGTCTTCAAGAGATGGGAGTACCAGACCACCTGACCTGCCTCCTGAGAAATCTCTATGCAAGTCAAGAAGCAACAGTTAGAACTGAACATGGAAAACACTGGTTCCAAATCAGGAAAGCAGTACATCAAGGCTGTATATTGTCACCCTGCTTATTTAACTTATATGCAGAGTACATCATGAGAAACGCTGGACTGGATGAAGCACAACCTGGAGTCAAGGTTGCTGGGAGAAATATCAATAACCTCAGATACGCAGATGACACCACACTTATGACAGAAAGTGAAGAACTAAAGAGCCTCTTGATGAAAGTGAAAGAGGAGAGTGAAAAACTTGGCTTAAAACTCAACATTCAGAAAACTAAGATCACGGCATCTGGTCCCATCACTTCATGGCAAATACATGGGGAAACAATGGAAACAGTGACAGAATTTATTTTGAGGGGCTCCAAAATCACTGCAGATGGTGACTGCAGCCATGAAATTAAAAGATGCTTGCTCCTTGGAAGAAAAGTTATGACCAACCTAGATAGCATATTAAAAAGCAGAGATATTACTTTGCCAACAAAGGTCCATCTAGTCAAAGCTATGGTTTTTCCAGTGATCATGTATAGATGTGGGAGTAGGACTATAAAGAAAGCTGAGCGCTGAAGAATTGATGCTTTTGAACTGTGGTGTTGGAGAAGACTCTTGAGAGTCCTTTGGACAGCAAGGAGATCTTATATGATTAGTCCATCCTAAAGGAAATCAGTCCTGAATATTCATTGGAAGGACTGATGTTGAAGCTGAAACACCAAAACTTTGGCCACCTGATGCAAAGAACTGATTTACTGGAAAAGACCCTGATGCTGGGAAAGATTGAAGGCAGGAGAAGAAGGGAATGACAGAGGATGAGATGGTTGCATGGCATCACCAACTCGATGGACATGAGTTTGAGTAAACTCCAGGAGTTGGTGATGGACAGGGAAGCCTGGTGTGCTGCAGTCCATGGGTTGCAAAGAGTTGGATATGACTGAGCAACTGAACTGAACTGAACTGAACCGAGGACGTGCACTCATTTAATCGGGTCTCAGGCAATTCCTTAATGAGCTTCTCTGGTTCCTTTATTCTAACCTCAGTTGATCTTCTCTGTAATAAAGAATGCTAACTCCATTTGTTGGGGATTGTGGTTCTGTAAGAGTCGGACACAACTGAGCGACTAAACTGAACTGTGGTTCTGTAAAGAGCTCAAATATATTATTATGTGTATCCCTTGAGGGGGAACCAGGACCCTGCCTAATGGGGTCCTCTTGGCTGCTCCTCTCTTGTCTCTGCATCCCCTCCCTTCCCTGATTAGCAACTCTTAGAATCTGCCCTTTAGAACTCAGGAAAGATCACGGCGTCTGGAGTCTGTTCCCTACAAACAAGGAATGGGGAACATGGAAAGGCCCTGTAGCCCCTTGAGTTCTGCTTAGTTTCCTAAAGTTGGGAGCTGGGAGACACTCAGAGAAAGTTCAGAGAAGGAAAGAAAATTCTTTGATTGGCTATCACCTAGCACCTAGGTGGCTGTTTGTGACCTGCTGTCCTTGGCATTTTGATTTGTCACCTTGAGGCATGTACATCACACTGGTTTCTAATGCAGGAAGGCAGGACATCTGAGCCACCTCTGTCTAATGGCCTCCTTGTTTAATTTAACAGGAGTCACAGGCCAAAGAGAGCTGGGGGGTCCCCCCTGGGAAATGAGGGAACTGCTTTCCTCTGTTCTCGTCTTGCTTCTCCAGCCTGCATCTCTTCCTCTCCATCAACCATGGCCTCCAGTTCAATTCAGTTCAGTTGCTCAGTTGTGTCTGACTTCTGACCCTATGGATGGGAGCACGCCAGGTTTTCCTGTGCATCACCAATTCCCGGAGCTTGCTCAAACTCATGTCTATCGAGTTGATGATGCCATGCAACCATCTCATTCTCTGTCAACCCCTTCTCTTCCTGCCTTCAATCTTTCCCAGCATGGGGGTCTTTTCCAGAGAGTCAGTTCTTTGCATCAGGTAGCCATAGTATTGGCGTTTCAGCTTCAACATCAGTCCTTCCAATGAATATTCAGGACTGATCTCCTTTAGGATGGACCAGTTGGATCTCCTTGCTGTCCAAGGGGCTCTCGAGAATCTTCTCCAACACCACAGTTTAAAAGCATCAATTCTTCGGTGCTCAGCTTTCTTTACAGTCCAACTCTCACATCCATACATGACCACTGGAAAAACCATAGCTTTGACTAGATGGACCTTTGTTGGCAAAGTAATGTCTCTGCTTTTCCTCTTTCACTTTCATCAAGAGGCTCTTTAATTCTTCACTTTCTGCCATAAGTGTGGTGTCATCTGCATAACCGAGGTTATTGATATTTCTCCCAGCAGTCTTGATTCCAGCTTGTGCTTCATCCAGTCCAGCGTTTCTCATGATGCAGTCTGCATATAAGTTAATTAAGCAGGGTGACAATATACAGCCGTGACGTACTGCTTTCCTGATTTGGAACCGGTCTGTTGTTCCATGTCCAGTTCTAACTGTTGCTTCTTGACCTACATACAGATTTCTCAGGAGGCAGGTCAGGTGGTCTGGTATTCCCATCTCTTGAAGACTTTTCCAGTTTGTTGTGATCCACACAGTCAAAGGCTCTGGCATAGTCAACAAAGCAGAAATAGATGTTTTTCTGGAACTCTCTCGCTTTTTCAATGATCCAACAGATGTTGACAACTTGATCTCTGGTTCCTCTGCCTTTTCTAAATCCAGCTTGAACATCTGGAAGTTCATGGTTCACGTACTGTTGAACCTGGCTTGGAGAATTTTAAGTATTACTTTGCTAGCGTGTGAGATGAGTGCAATTGTGCAGTAGTTTGAACATTCTTTGGCATTGCCCTTCTTTGGAATTGGAATGAAAAGTGACCTTTTCCAGTCCTGTGGCCACTGCTGAGTTTTCCAAATTTGCTGGCATATTGAGTGCAGCACTTTCACAGCATCATCTTTTAGGACTTGAAACAGCTCAACTGGAATACCTCCCCTAGCTTTGTTCCTAGTGATGCTTCCTAAGGCTTCTTGACTTCACATTTCAGGATGTCTGGATCTAGGTGAGTGATCACACCATTGTGGTTATCTGGGTCATGAAGATCTTTTATATATAGTTCTTCTGTGTATTTGTTGCCAGCTCTTCTTAATATCTTCTGCTTCTGTTAGGTTCCTACCACTTCTGTCCTTTATTGTGTTCATCCTTGCAGGAAATATTCCCTTGGCATCTCTAATTTTCTTGAAGAGATCTCTAGTCTTTCCCATTCTGTTGTTTTCCTCTATTTCTTTGCATTGATCACTGAGGAAGGCTTTCTTGTCTCTCCTTCCTATTCTTTGGAACTCTGAATTCAAATGGATATGTCTTTCCTTTTCTCCTTTGCTTTTTGCTTCTCTTCTTTTCACAGCTATTTGTAAGGCCTCCTCAGAAAACCATTTTGCCTCTTTGAACTTCTTTTTCTTGGGGATGGTCTTGATCACTGCCTCCTATACAATGTCACAAACCTCTGTCCATAGTTCATCAGGCACTCTGTCTATCAGATCTAATCCCTAGAATCTATTTCTCATTTCCACTGTATAATCATAAGAGATTTAATTTAGGTCACACCTGAATGGTCTAGTGGTTTTCCCCACTTTCTTCAATTTAAGACTGAATTTGGCAATAAGGAGCTCATGATCTGAGCCACAGTCAGCTCCTGGTCTTGTTTGTGCTGACTGTATAGAGCTTCTCCGTCTTTGGCTAAAAAGAATATAATCAATCTGATTTCGGTGTTGACCATCTGGTGACGTCCATGTGTGGAGTCTTCTCTTGTGTTGTTGGAAGAGGGTATTTGCTTTGACCAGTGCATTCTCTTGGCACAACTGTTAGCCTTTGCCCTGCTTCATTCTGTACTCCAAGGCCAAATTTGCCTGTTACTCCAGGTATCTCTTGACTTTCTACTTTTGCATTCCGGTCCCCTATGATAAAAAGGACATCTTTTTTTGGTGTTAGTTCTAGAAGGTCTTGTAGGTCTTCATAGAACTGTTCAACTTCAGCTTCTTCAGCATTACTGGTTGGGGCATAGACTTGGATTACGGTGATACTGAATGGTTTGCCTTGGGAACAAACAGAGATCATTCTGTCATTTTTGAGATTGTACCCAAGTACTGCATTTTGGACTCTTTTGTTGACTATGAGGGCTACTGCATTTCTTCTAAGGGATTCTTGCCCACAGTAGTAGATGTAATGGTCATCTCAGCATCATTTTCCGTATGCCTGTGCATGCATGCTATATCACTTCAGTCGTGGACACTCTTTGCGATCTTATGAACTGTAGCCCACCAGTCTCCTCTGTCCCTGGGTTTCTCCAGGCAAGAATACTGGAGTGGATTGCCATGCCCTCCTCCAGGGAATCTTCCTAACCCAGGGGTTGATCCCGAGTTTCGTATGTCTCTTGCATTGGCTGATGGGTTCTTTACCACTAGCGCCACCTGGGACGCTCTCTTGTATTCCTCCTTACCAAAAATCAGTAAAAGCCACCATCTGGTTTCAGCTGCTAGTGGCAACATGATCTCTGACCTGAAGACCAAGTGGAAGCAGTGGTTTGGTTGTCACAAAGGACAGCTGACCCCACTAGGGGACGATTTCATAAGGTTTATCAGGGTTGCAGGTTAAAAAGAAACCTGGAGACCTTGGAAATGCCCGCAAATAGCTAGGATGGCACTTTGGAGGAAGCATGCCTGTGGGTGTCTGTGTCAAAATAAGTTGAATAAACAAAGATGTAAGCCGGCTCTGAGATCACAGGCCGATGTCACTGGTAACAGGAGTCACAGAAATGTCTTTCAGCACCGTCCACCTCCCTTTCCCCTAAAGCCATACTCAGCTGTTGACCTTCAAATAGTGATTTAGCTTCCCCAGTGTCTGCCAGCAGGGAGAGAATACATTGAGATTTATTGTCGTTTAGTTGCTCAGTCATGTTTGACTCTTTGCAACCCCATGGACTGTAGCCCGCCAGGCTCCTCTGCCCATGGGATTCTCCAGGCAAGAATACTGGAGTGATTTGCCATTTCTTTCTCCAGAGGATCTTCCCGACCCAGGGATGGAACTATCATCTCCTGCATTGCAGGTGGATTCTTTATTACTGAGCCACCAAGGAAGCCCACGTTGGTAGTATTAGTGTGTTTTCCAGTTCTCCTTCAGGCTTTATTTTGCTTCTTAATCCATAGTACTGTTCTGGTCCATAAAACAGTCTTTTTTTTTGAGTTTGGTACATAGGAATCAGTCTTTGTGTTATGTATACAACAAAATCTTTTTTTTTTTTTTTCAGAAACAAAAATGACATCTGGGGCCATAGCCTCTTATATTAGTCTGTTCTGGTTGGCAGAGCAAAGTACCATGGACTGGGTGGCTCAAACAATGAAATTTTATTTTCTCACAGTTCTGGGGCCTGAGAATCCAAGATCAGGTGTGGGCAGGTTTGCTTCCCCTGCAGCCTCTCTGGCCTGCAGATGGTTGTTTTCCTACTGTGTCCTCACAAGGCCTTTTCTCTGTGTACACATCCCTGATGTCTCTTCCTCTTTTTATAAAGGACACTGATCAGGAACTTCCCTGGTGGTCCAGTGGCTAAGACTCCACTCTACCAATGCAGGGGGCCCAGGTTTGATCCCTGGTCAGAGAACTAGATCCTGCATGCTGCAACGAAAAATCCTGCAACTAAAACACCTTGCATGCCTCGACCTTACAAAGATCCCGTGTATTGCAACTCCAGCCAAACAAATAAATAATAAATATTTAAAAATAAAAAAAGTAAAGGGCACTGATCTTACTGAATTACAGGCCCACCCTTATGATCCTAATTACCTCTTTAAAGGTTCTGTCTACAAATATAATCGCACTGGGTGATGGGGCTTCCATGTGAATTTTGTTCACAACATCCTCCTTCCTCTTCCCCACACCCCCAGGAACACCATGAAGTTTGGATGCCCAGAGAATGCAGCCTCTCTCCATTGATGACTTTCCCCACTGATACCTGTCTGTGACTGCCTCTCCTTCCCATACAGTCCTTGTCACCCATGACCGAGCACTGGGAGACTCCCGTTCACATGAGGATGCTCACCCCAGAATCCAGTTTTGCCCCCACCATTCCTCAGGCTGTCACCCTGGGTGACTCCAGCGAATGGAAGACCCAGCAGCAGAGCTCACATCTTTATAACCAGGTTGACCCACTGATACTCCCTCCTCACTGGTCTCAATTTGAAGATCCTTCATGGTTCCACACAGCTCACTCTGGAGGCCCTCAACCTGGGATATGTCCTAAAGTCCACTTTCTCTTCTTCAGCATCAGGTAGCTTAGCTCTTCTTGAGAAAATCTAAGCATCTTTATTTATTCATTTTTAATTGATTTTTATTGGAGCATGGTTGATTTACACTTTTGTGTTAGTTTCTGCTGTACAGAAAACTGAATCAGTTGTAGAGATACATATATCAACTCTTTTTTTAGATTCAGTTCCCATATATGTTAGAACAGAGTATTGAGTAGAATTCCTTGTGCTATACAGTAGGTTCTTATTAGTTATCTATTTTATATGTTTGACAGTTCAGGTACTAAGTCATGTTCGACTCTTTGCGACCCCATGGACTATAGTACACCAGGCTCCCCCATCTTGGGAGGCTTCACTGTCTCTCAGAGTTTGCTAAAATTCATTGAGTTCAGTTCAGTTCAGTTGCTCAGTCGTGTCCGACTCTTTGCAACCCCATGAATCGCAGCACGCCAGGCCTCCTTGTCCATTATCAACTCCTGGAGTTTACCCAAACTCATGTCCATCAAGTCGGTGATGCGATCCAGCCGTCTCATCCTCTGCCATCCCCTTCTTCTCCTGCCCCCAATCCCTCCCAGCATCAGAGTCTTTTCCAATGAGTCAACCCTTTGCATGAGGTGGCCAAAATATTGGAGTTTCAGCTTCAGCATCAGTCTTTCCAATGAACACCCAGGACTGATCTCCTTTAGGATGGACTGGTTGGATCTCCTTGCAGTCCAAGGGACTCTCAAGAGTCTTCTCCAACACCACAGTTCAAAAGCATCAATTCCTCGGCGCTCAGCTTTCTTCACAGTCCAACTCTCACATCCATACATGACCACTGGAAAAACCACAGCCTTAACTAGACGGACCTTTGTTGACAAAGTAATATCTCTGCTTTTCAATATGCTATCTAGGTTGGTCATAACTTCCCTTCCAAGGAGTAAGCGTCTTTTAATTTCATGGCTGCAATCACCACCTGCAGTGATTTTGGAGTAGATGATGCCATATACATATTATATGTAGTAATGCATATATGTCAATTCCAATCTCCCAGTTTATCCTCCCTAAACATATTTAGTACAGCAATCAACTCATAGTCTGCAACCTTGTTTAAGCATCATTGGAATTTCATTTTACCCTTCTCTTGGTCTGCTTTCTCACAGTAGTTCTTACAAACCTAAGCTTCTAAATAATAATATACTGACTATGTGTCAGTCACTGCTCAAAGCACTTCTTAGTAAGTATTAATTCATTTACATTCAATTCTCCTAACAACCCTGGATGATAGATACTATTATTCTTGCCTCATTTTATAGATGAGGAAATCAAGGCACAGAGACATTATATAACTTGCTCAAGGTCACACAGCTACTAAGTACCACAACTAGGATTTCAGTGCAGGCATCCTGTCCCACGTAAATCCCTCCACCTGAGTGATCCCACTTCTGAGACCTGCTTCTCTCAGTTATTTCCTGTCTTCAAATTCTTTCTTTCATTAGCTTTCCCCAGCTTTGTGATTCCCCAAAGCTTGATTATGTCAACATCTGTTACACTGAGTGAATTCCCCAGGACTGATACATCACACAACCCTGAAAAGTGGCATGCTAATGTATTTATAGTGACACATATAATTTCCAAGGAAACCAAGTGTTCATTTGAGACCAAGCTTAAATCTCATCTCCAGGAGGCCCTTTATTGCTTTGTTATTTAGCTTTCCTCTGGCACTTTTCATTTGCCGCTGTGTGTTGCTATTATCTTATTTATTACTATCCTGTGACATCCAACTAGACTAAAGGTCTATCTACTGAAAGCAGCAATGATACCCAGTCTTGCTTTTTATGTTTGGCCCAGCATCTTGCACACAGTGGTCACACATGACAAATCTTCTTGGTTCTTTCAACATTTTTTTCATCCAACACATATTTATTGAGCTGCTACTGTGAGTCAGACATTGTTCTAGACTTTGGGGAGTTAGTAGTGTATAAAACAGACGGTGAATCTGATTGCATGGAGTTAGTGTTCTATCAGAAGGAGATGAGCAACTAGGAAATAAATGTATGTCAAGTTATGATATGAACTAAAGAGGAAAATGATTCAGAAGACAGCATCAGGGTTTGACAGGGGTTGTGGCATTATTTTTACAGAAGGAGTCAGAGACAGCTTTGCTGTCTAAGGTGACATTTGAGTGGAGACTGGAATGAAGTGAGGCCGCAAACAAAGAACTGGCTTTATCAGCATGAATATTTATGAAGCTGGTGGTTTAGGTCATCTGACACCACTAACCAGCCATGTCATTTTTTCCCTAATAAAATGTTAAACATTTAGAAAAGCTGAAATAATTTTCCATTGAACACCATGTACCACCACCTAGATCCTACTGTAAACATTCTGCTTTATCACACATCTCTCTCTCCATCTCCTATTCATCCATCAAGTCATCTTTTTTTTTCCTGATACAATTGACAGTAAATTAAAGACATTTGAATATTTTCCCCTAAATACTTCAGCATACATATCATTAGTTCAATTTTTTTAGTTTCTTTTTCCTGTATGTAAAATGAAATGTACAAATCTTAAGTACATGTTTGCTTTTTTTTTTTTTTTGCTCCTTGGAAGAAAAGTTATGACTAACCTAGACAGCATATTAAAAAGTAGAGACATTATTTTGCCAACAAAGGTCCATCTAGTCAAAGGTATGGTTTTTCCAGTAGTCATATATGGATGAGAGTTGGACTATAAAGAAAGCTGAATGCTGAAGAATTGATGCTTTTGAACTGTGGTTTTGGAGAAGACTCTTGAGAGTCCCTTGGACTGCAGGGAGATCCAAACAGTCCATCCTAAAGGGAATCAGCCCTGAATATTCGTTGGAAGGACTGATGCTAAAGCTGAAACTCCAGTACTTTGGCCACCTGATGTGAAGAGCTGACTCATTTGAAAAGACCCTGATGCTGGGAAAGATTGAAGGCAGGAGGATGCTGGGAAAGATTGAAGGCAGGAGGATTGGAGAAGGGGATGACAGAGGATGAGATGGTTGGATGGCATCACCAACTCAATGGACATGAGTTTGAGCAAGCTCCAAGGAGTTGTCAATGGACAGGGAGGCGGCGTGCTGCAGTCCATGGGGTCACAAAGAGTTGGACACAGCTGAGCAATTGAACTGAACTGAACTTTTTAAAGAAAGGAAACTTTGTTGTTAAGTCTTTCAGATTTTTTAAAAAATATTTATTTATTTGATCCCACTTGGTCTTAGCTGGGGTACATGGGATCTTTGATCTTTGCTTCTGCATGCCGGATCTCTAGTTGCGGCAGGTGGATCTAGTTCCCTGACCAGGGATTGAACCTGGTCTCCCTGCACGGGGAGCATGGAGTCTTAGCCACTGGACCATCAGGGAAGTCCCATACATTTGCTGACTTCTGACAGACACGTACACTTGTATAATCCAAATTCTGTTCAAGCTGTAGAACATTACCTTGACTGCAGAAAGTCCCCTCATGTCCTCATGTCTCACCCCATTAATCCCTGGACCCGACTGGCAACCACTGTTTTACTTTTTACCACCATGGATTTTGCCTGTTCTAGAACTTCATATAAATGAAATTATACAATATACATTCTTTTGGGGTGAGGCTTTTCTCACTCATAATGTTTCTGAGGTTCATTCATATTGTTGCATATATCAGTAACTTTATTTCATTTAAAACTCTAGTCCAGTGGCTCTCAATCAAGGGCAGTTTTGCCCCTCCAAGTACAGTTAACATTATCTGGAGACATTTTTTTTTCTTTTGACTGTGCTGTGTGGCTGGTGGGATATTAGTTCCTCGGCCGGGGATTGAACTGGGGTCCTGGCAGGGAGAGAGTGAAGTCCTAATCAGTGGACAGCCAGGGAATTCCCTGGGGAGATTTTTGGTTGTCTCACGACCAGTTTGTTACTGGCATGTAATGATTAGAGGCCAAGGACGCTGCTGAATGTTGGGTCCAGTGAGGACAGCTCCCTCCCCACACCTGACTACAAAGTATTATCCAGGTCCAGAAGTGGAGAAACCCTGCTCTGCATGTGTGCTCAGACACTTCAGTCATGTCTGACTCTTTGTGACCCCATATACTGTAGCCTACCAGACTGCTCTGTCCATGGGATTCTCCAGGCAAGAATACTGCTGTGGGTTGCCATTTCCTCCTCCAGGGGATATTCCCTGGAGGATCTTCAGGAATCAAACCTTTGTCTCCTGCACTGGTAGTAGAATCTTTACCACCTGAGCCATCTGGTCTAGCCAGATATAAAGCAAAACAGGTCTCTTTCCATCCAACCAATATCTTCTGTCAGTTATCATTGATCAACTAAGGTATTACATCTGGATCTTTGCTTAGTGTTAGTCTTCTTGTTTTTGCCTTTTTACATTTTAAAAAAGGACAACATTTTCAGAAAAATAATTTTTCTTTCATAGTGGAAAATCCATTTGTCAATAGCAGACTCAGGTAGGAGGAATTTTGGGTATGATTCTTTCCTGGGAGTCATCAAATCCTATTGTATTCAGATTTCCTGGAAAATCCAGGTGGGGAGCAAACTTCACTAGCCTCTGGGAACCACCAAAGCAAATGCAAGTTAGAAATTTTTCTTTGCTTTGCTTTCCTTTTCTTCTCTTTTGTCTCTTCCTTTTCTTTACCTTGTTGATATCCCTATGAGTGTGAGAGTGACTAAAGTGGCCACTTTAGATTGAGAGGTCTAAATATCTCTTGGTTTCATATTTTTTTCCCATTCAGAGCAATATGCCAAGAGCAGAAGGAAGCTGGTTGGGGGTTGGGTAGAAACAGACGGTACTTTGAAATGTTCTGTTTTTCTTTTTTCAAAAAAAAAGTCATTGACTACGATATATAGAACATGAGATTCCTATAAATGTATTGGAAAGCAGTTACATTAAGTGTCTTATAAATTTAACGGCTACTGTTTAGATCTACCTGATAGATTTCTTGGTATAGATTCTGCTGTGAGGCTGAATTTCTTGTTTCAACAAGAGCTGTGATTAGCATTCACATAGCTCCCAGGCACTTCTGAAAGTATGGTTAAAAACAGAAGGGAACATTTTCCTTAAAATTAGCTGCTGTGAAGTTCTCCTTTTATGAGTTTTTTTATTATGCTAATCCATGTTGTGTTTTTATTATTTGAACTATTTTATCTATGGTCAGTAATTATTTTAAACATTAATGAGAAAAATTAATAAAATCGTGGATGTAAATGCCATATTTGTAACTTTGGATTTTATTTTCATTGTATTTCTGACTCACCTTGTGTCATAAATATAATGTAAGACCACCTGACCTGCCTCTTGAGAAACCTATATGCAGGTCAGGAAGCAACAGTTAGAACTGGACATGGAACAACAGACTGGTTCCAAATAGGAAAAGGAGTACATCAAGGCTGTATATTGTCACCCTGTTTATTTAACTTATATGAAGAGTACATCATGAGAAACGCTGGGCTGGAAGAAGCACAAGCTGGAATCAAGATTGCCAGGAGAAATATCAATAACCTCAGATATGCAGATGACACCACCCTTATGGCAGAAAGTGAAGAGGAACTAAAAAGCCTCTTGGTGAAAGTGAAAGAGGAGAGTGAAAAAGTTGGCTTAAAGCTCAACATTCAGAAAACGAAGATCATGGCATCTGGTCCCATCACATCACAGGAAATAGATGGGGAAACAGTGGAAACAGTGTCAGACTATTCTTCTGGGCTCCAAAATCACTGCAGATGGTGACTGCAGCCATGAAATTAAAAGACACTTACTCTTTGGAAGAAAAGTTATGACCAACCTAGATAGCATATTCAAAAGCAGAGACATTACTTTACCAACAAAGGTCCATCTAGTCAAGGCTATGGTTTTTCCAGTGGTCATGTATGGATGTGAGAGTTGGACTGTGGAAAGCTGAGCGCCAAAGAATTGTTGCTTTTGAACTGTGGTGTTGGAGAAGACTCTTGAGAGTCCCTTGGACTGCAAGGAGATCCAACCAGTCCATTCTAAAGGAGATCAGCCCTGGGATTTCTTTGGAAGGAATGATGCTAAAGCTGAAACTCCAGTACTTTGGCCACCTCATGCGAAGAGTTGACTCATTGGAAAAGACTCTGATGCTGGGAGGGATTGGGGGCAGGAGGAGAAGGGGACAACAGAGGATGAGATGGCTGGATGGCATCACCGACTTGATGGACATGAGTTTGAGTGAAGTCCAGTAGTTGGTGATGGACAGGGAGGCCTGGCATGCTGCAGTTCATGGGGTCCCAAAGAGTCGGATACCACTGAGCGACTGAACTGAACTGAACTGAATCTGACTTTTGATAATCAGTTTTTAATTATGATTTTTTTTACTTGAGTATATGGTAAGTTAAACAGTATACTTACAAACAAATAATTTAATGATATATAAAATGTATAGGGAAACAAATCACACTAAAGCCTGTTGTCTAGTAGTATCTGTTATCTAATATTTACATTCACATAATTAAAAAATAACTTCCTTAAAAATATGTTTCTTGGGAATCCTCCTAGACTGTTGGTGGGACTGTAAATTGGTACAGCTACTATGGAGAACAGTATGGAGTTTCTCTGAAAAGGTAAAAATGGAGCTACCATATGACCCTGCAATCCCACTCCTGGGCATATATCTGGAGAAAAACATGGTTTGAAAGTATATTTGAATGTTCATTGCAGCATTTTTTCACAGTAGCCAAGACATGGCAGCAACCTGAATATTCATGGACAGAGGAATGGATAAGAAGATGTGGTACACATATACAGTGGAATATTAGTCAGCCATTAAAAAGAATGAGATAATGCCATTGGCAGCTACATAGATAGACCTAGAGATTGTCATACCAAGTGAAGTAAGTCAGACAGAGAAGGAGAAATATCATACGATATCCCTTTTTTGTGGAGTCTATAAAGAAATGATACAAATGAACTTATTTATAAAACAGAAACAGACTTGCAAACTTAGAGAATGAATCTATGCTTGCCAGGGGATTGGGTGGGGGGAAGAGATAGTTAGGGAGTTTGGGATGGAAATGTACACATTGATATATTTAAAATGGATAACCAACAAGGACCTACTATATAGCACAGGACTTCCCTCATAGCTCAGTCAGTAAATAATCTGCCTGCATTGCAGGAGACCTGGGTTTGATTCCTGGGTCAGGAAGATCCTCTGGAGAAGGAAATGGCAACCTATTCCAGTATCCTCACCTGCAGAATCCCATGGACAGAGGAGCCTGGCAGGCTTCAGTCTCTGGAATCACAAAAGTCAGACAGGACTTAAAGTGAAAGTGAAAGTGAAGTCGCTCAGTCCTGTCCAACTCTTTGCGACCCGTGGACTGTAGCCCACCAAGCTCCTCTGTCCATGGGATTCTCCAGGCAAGAATACTGGAGTGGCTTGTCATTTCCTTCTCCAGGGGATCTTCCTGACCCAGGGATCAAACCCAGGTCTCCTACATTGGAGGCAGACTCTTTAACCTCTGCAGCACCAGGGAAGCCCTTAAATACAAGAATACAGTCTCTCAGAAAACCTCCTATAGAGACACAGAACTTCAGATCGAAGTACTAACATCAAAGATTTCAAGGGAGGAAAGGAAGCCAGGTTGAAAGAAGAAGGGGGAGGAGGCGGGAGAGGGGGGCGAAAGGGGTGGCCTTACAGACGTCTCCTGCCACCTACAGATACCCAGGCGTTATGGGATTTTTCCCTGAGCCTCCAGAGAAGGGAGGACTGGAACTCGGCCCTACCCGAAATCAGACCAGACCAGAACCAGAATTCGAGTTCTCTGCCAAGAGGAGGTGATCAGTCTCCAATCCTCAGCTCAGGCTGAGGGCCCTTCGACCAGATTCCTGCATCCAGGACCGGGGGACTAGAAAAACAGGGAAGGATAGGAAGGGTTAAGGAGAAGAAAGAGAGAGGGAAGGGGAGAGAGGTCAATAAAGTCTCTTGTTCCTTACCGGTCGGGGCACTCTGGCCAGTTGTCTGTGTCAGGAGGAGACCAGGGACAAAAGGGTCCCAGTTGTGGCCGCTGGGTCTGGTCCATTGGCAGGCAAGCTGGCCCCTGAGTACCCCGAGTGGTCAGGATGTCTGTCTCAGTGAAGAAGAGTCCCCGCCAGAGTTGCCATTTGTTGCAGGAAGAGGGACCTCTTCCAGGGGCCGAAACCGGGCTCTTGTCTAACACTCGGAAATGAATTGTCCGAGGAGACACATGTGCTGACAGAGCAAGAGATTTTATTGGGAAAGGGCGCCCGGGGGGAGAGCAGTAGGGTAAGGGAACCCAGGAGAACTGCTCTAAAGTTTAGCGACTAAACCTCCTCCCATACAGCACAGGAAACTTTGCTCAATGTTATGTGGCAGCTTAGATGGGAGAGGTGTTGGAGGGACAGTGGATACATGTATATATATGGCTGAGTCCCTTTTCTGTCCACCTGAAACTATCACGACATTGTTAATCAGCTATATTCCAATATACAATAGAAAGTTTAAAAAGTACGTTTCCTCATAAGTCAAAATTGGGTCAGCTGATGCCCTTCTCTTCTCATTTTCCAGAGCCTCTTTCCCTGATAGTCCCTCAAGAAACTTCTAACAGGAACCAAATGTGATCTGCTATTGCTTACCAACAGACTTTTTCTTATAATTTAGTTAAGGAGCTATTAATCTCCTTAATCCAAATATGTATCTTTTGGCACAATTAGCTTCTTACCCAGTGGAGTCCAAGTGATATTTTCCTCACAGGTTCTCTCAAAAATTCCATCCCTGGTCATAAATTCCAGATGAGAACATTGTCTTTCTTCTACACAAGAGTGTTATATTGGTTTGCCAGGGCTGCTGTAACAGAGTATCACAAATAGTTGGCTCAGATAACCGAAGTTCCTTGTCTCACGGTGCTGGAGGGTGGAAGGCTGAAATCGAGGTGTCAGCAGACTGGCTTCTTCTGAGGCTGAGAGAGCAGAATCTGTTCTAGACTTTTCTCCTTGACTTGTAAATAGCCATCTCCATGTTCATGTGGCATTCTGCCTGTAAGTGTAGATGACCCCAAATTTCCCCCTTTTATAAGGACACCAATCCTGTTGGATTAGGGCCCCACCTAATGGCATCATTTTAACTTGATGACCTTTGTAAAGACTGACTCCACATAAGGTGACATTCTGGAACTTCCCTGGTGGCCCAGTGGATAACATCCACCTGCCAATGTAGGGGGCGCTGGTTCCATCTCTGGTCCAGGAAGATTCCACATGCTATGGAGCAACTAAGCCCGTGAGTGACAACTACTGAGCCTGTGTACTGCAACTGCTGAAGCCCAGCACCTGGAGCCTGTGCTTCACAACGAGAGAAGCCACCGCAATGAGAAGCCCAAGCTCCACAACTAGAGAGGAACTCCGGCTCACCGCAACCAGAGAAACCCTGAGCAGCAACAAAGATCCAGGGTAGCCCAAAGTAAATAAATAAATAAAATTACACAAAGTCTTTGTCTAACAGTCTTATTTATGTGTAACTGGCACATAATAAACTGTGCATATTTAGAGTGTGTACATTTGGTAAATTTTGACAAGTGGTACATACACCTGTGAAACTACCAGCAGAATCAAGATAATGAATGTAATCAAGATAATGAATGTATTCGTACAATGAGTATAATGAATATAATGAATATACCCCCTCCACCAAGACTCCCCAAGTCCCCTTTGTCATTTCTCCTTCTTGTTCTTCACCAGCTCCTCTATGCCCAAGGCAACCACTGATCTGCTTTCTGTTATTCCACATTAGTATGCATTTCTTATGATTTTATTAGGTTGGTGCAAAAGTAATTGCGGTTTTTGCGTTGTTGAAATTCGCCCCCAGGAGGGCATGGTAACCCACTCCAGTATTCTTCTCTGGAGAATCCCTATGGACAGAGCAGCCTGGCAGGCTATAGTCCATGGGATCGCAAAGAGTCAGGCATGATTGAGTGACTACGCACAGCACAGTACTGGAATAGATTCTTAGATAAATGTGGTTATGTTATACATCATGTACATTATTTTAATGTTCATTTCTTGCTTTATTTATTTATTTTTGCTAATCACTTGTTACTTGCTGTGCATTTTATATTTATTTTAAACTAGGGAAATGATATTAGACAAAAAACAAATTTAAGCAGTTTTCTTTTTTGAGTTCAAAATGGGTTGTAAAGCAGTGGAGACAACTCACAGATTCAACAATGCATTTAACCCAGGTGAACATACAGTGCAGTGGTGGTTCAAGTTTTGCAAAGGAGACAAGAGCCTTGAAGATGAAAAGCTCAGTGGCCAGTCTTCAGAAGCTGACAACACCAGTTGAGAGGATTATCGAAACTGATCCTCTTACAACTACATAAGAAGTTGCCCAAGAACTCAGTGTTGACCATTTTATGGTTATTCAGCATTTGAAGCAAATTGAAAGGGTGAAAAAGCTCGATACATGGGTGCTTCATGAGCTGACTGAAAATCAAAAAATCATCATTTTGAAGTGTCTTCTCTTATTCTACACAAAAACAACAAACCATTTTTCAGATTCTCACCATTTCATGTGCAATGGAAAGTGGATTTTATATGACAACTGGTGATGACCAGCTCGGTAGCTGGACAGAGAAGAAACCCCAAAACACTTCCCAAAGCCAAAGTGTTAGTCGCTCAGTCCTGTCCAACTCTTTGTGACCCCATGGACAGTAACTCACCAGGATCCTCTGTCCATGGAATTCTCCAGGCAAGAATACTGGAGTGGGTAGCCATTCCCTTCTCCAGGGGATTTTCCCGACCCAGGCATTGAACCTGGGTCTCTTGCGTTGCAGGCAGAATCTTTATCATCTGAGCCACCAGGGAAACCCTTTACAAAGCCAGACTGGTGCCAAAAAAAGGTCATGGTCACTGTGTGGTTGTCTACTGCCCATCTGATCCACTACTGCTTTCTGAATCTGTTGAAACCGTTATATCTGAGACACATGCTCAGCAAATTGATGAGATGCACCAAAAACAGCAAAGCTTGCAGCCGGCATTGGTCAACAGAAAGGGCCCCAATGCCTGACTGCACATTGCACAACCAGGGCTTCAAAAATTGAACAAATTGGGCTACAAAGTTTTGCCTCATCTGCCATATTCATCTGACCTCTGACCTACCTGTCACTTCTTCAAGCATCTTGACAAATTTTTGCAGGGAAGACAATTCCACAACTAGCAAGAGGCAGAAAAAAAATGCTTTCCAAGAGTTTGTCAAATCCCAAAGCACAGACGTTTATGCTACAGGAATAAACAAACTTATTTCTCATTGGCAAAAAATCTGTTGATTGCAATGGTTTCTATTTTGATTAATAAAGATGTGTTTGAGCCTAGTTACAATGATTTAAAATTCATGGTCAAAAACCACAATTACATTTGCACCAACCTAATATATGAATTGAATTGTAAGAACCTAGTCTTTTAGTTTGCTTATCCATTCACCTGTAGATGGATATTTAGGTCATATCCAGATTTTGGCTCTCATAATGAACTTTAGCTAACAGCTATGAACATTTGTGTATAAGTCTTTCAATGGACATATATTTTCATTTCTTTTGGTAAAATGCCAAGGAGTGAAGTGTCTGGATTACAGAATAGGTGTTCATTTACCCACCTCAGAAACTACCAAAATGTTTTCCAAAGTGGGCTGTATCACTTTATATTGCCACCAGCAGTCCAGGTCATTCACGGCCTCCCCAACACTTGAGATGTTCTTTTACATTTAATGAGTCTAGTAGATTTGAGGTAGTAACTCTTGGGGGATTTAAATTGTATTTCCCCCATCAATAATATAGACTGTCTTTTCATGTAACTTTTGGTCATTAATTTAGAAGAGCTTATTGTTGAACAAAATTTCTTGGACAAATTTGATCATGATTTTGCCTACATTTATTAATTTTCTGCTGCTAATTTTCTAGGGTCAAGGGAAACAGTAAAATTCAAAGCAGAGAAAGACAGAGGCAATGAAAATCAAGGTATTAACTAGCTGGGAGAAAGAATGATTACATAAGTAGCTAGTGTTTTTCAGAGTAGGAAATATTATAGTTTCATTTCATTTCACTTCACGACTCCAGCAGTGGTTACAAAAACCAGCTGCGAGGGCTGGGTCCCAGGTGCCAGTTGTGCTGTCTACCCAACAGGAACGAACAACCATCTACAAGCCAATGATGCAGATATATCTATGGTGCTCATCACTGGAATAGCAAAATTTCTTCCCCCAGCTGAGGCGCTCATTAGTCCCCTCAACCTGAAAGGGTGACATGGGGTCAGGCAGAGAGCAGAAGCGAAGGGCCCAGGAATGCAGCTGAACTTTAAACAGGCCATTGCCTGTCGTGATGCTTTTCAGAATCCAAACAAAGATGCAGAACACACAGTTCTGTTACTTTCCAGTCTGGAGACTATTTTCCCCCCATGATATTGTTGCAGGAAGGGGGAACCCTATCCAGGGTCCAAGAATGGGCTCTTTTCTAACTCGGAAATGTATTGTCTGAGAAGACACGCATGCTGACAAAGCAAGAGACTTTAAGACTTTACTGGGAAGGGGCGCCTGGGCAGAGAGCCAGGGGAGGGAGCCCAGGAGGACTGCTCTGCCTTGCGGCTTTAGTCTCGGGTTTTATGGTAGTTGGGTTAGTTTCCAGGTTGTCTCTGAACAACCTTTCTGACTCGGTCCTTCCTGGTGGTGCATATCATTCAACTAAGATTGATTCCAGTGAGAGGAGTCTGGGAGGTTGGTAGGACATACAGACTGACATCTCCTCTCTCCGTTAGACCTCTGCTGAATTCTTTCGGTTGGTGGTAACTTGTTAACTCCACATTCCTTACCAGAACCTCCTGTTTTGGATAACTCATGCAAGTGGTTACTATTGGTCCTGGTCAGGGAAGGTGGTTTCAAGTCAGTGATTCCCCTAACAATACTATTAAAGAGCATATGGGACAATATATTTGTTCTAACTAATAAAGTGAGGAGAGTTAAGTTTCTGTGGACTATGTGAGAAAGGGGATCTCTGAAAAGAGAATGGTGTTGGAGGAATGAGGGCAGTTGAATAACATGATGAGGTCGTGAGAAACAATTTAAGAATGGGCTTCATCTAATTTTTAGGATTTGGAATTGCTATCTCATGAATACCTCTGTCGACCTCAAATGTCAGTAAATTCTGTTATATGCATGAATGCCTCATTTGACTCTGTGTGAGTATATGAGTCTATGCGTGTGTTAACCATGGAAAAGAAGTTGGATCTGACATCTAGGCTGGCACACAGGAGGTGGCAGATCTCTGAGTTTCATGCGTCCTCTGGAAGCACAAAGCCAGAATTGCTCAGGGAAACATAAACTCTGGGGAATCTGCAGAAACCCTTGTTATTGTTGTTTAGTCACTCACTCGTGTCCAACTCTTTTCAACCCCATGGACTGCAGCATGCCAGGCTTCCCTGTCCTTCACTATCTCGTGGAGCTTGCTCAAACTCATGTCCATTGAGTCGGTGATGCCACTCAACCTTTTCATCCTCGGTTGCCCCCTTCTCCTCCTGCCTTCAATCTTTCCCAGCATCAGGGTCTTTTCCAACCAGTAGGAAAGGGTAGCCAAATTATTACAGCTTCAGCATCAGTCCTTCTGATGAATATTCAGGATTGATTTCCTTTAGGATGGACTGGTTGGATCTCCTTGCCATCCAAGGGACTCTCAAGAGTCTTCTCCAACACCACAATTTGAAAACATTCATTCTTCAGGGCCCAGCCTTCTTTATCACACAATTCTCACATCCATACATGATGACTGGAAAAAAAAAACCATAGCTTGACTATGTGGACCTTTGTCAGCAAAGTAATGTCTGCTTTTTAATATGCTGTCTAGGTTTGTCATAGCTTTTATTCCAAGGAAACCCTTCAGTTCAGTGCAGTCGCTGTCCAATTCTTTGCAACCCCATGAATCACAGCACACCAGGCCTCCGTGTCCATCACCAACTCCCAGAGTCCACCCAAACCCATGTCCATTGAGTCGATGATGCCATCCAACCATCTCATCCTCTGTTGCCCCCTTCTTCTCCTGCCCTCAGTCTTTCCCAGCATCAGGGTCTTTTCAAATGAGTCAGCTCTTCACATCAGGTGGCCAAAGTATTGGAGCTTCAGCTTCAACATCAGTCTTTCCAATGAACACCCAGTACTGATCTCCTTTAGGATGGACTGGGTGGATCTCCTTGCAGTCCAAGGGACTCTCAAGAGTCTTCTCCAACACCACAGCTCAAAAGCATCAATTCTTCGGCACTCAGCTTTCTTTACAGTCCAACTCTCACATCCATACATGACCACTGGAAAAACCATAGCCTTGACTAGATGGACCTTTGTTGGCAAAGTAATGTCTCTGCTTTTGAATATGCTATCTAGGTTGGTCATAACTTTCCTTCCAAGTAGTAAGCATCTTTTAATTTCATGGCTGCAGTCACCACCTGCAGTGATTTTGGAGCCCAGAAAAATAAAGTCAGCCACTGTTTCCCCATCTATTTCTCATGAAGTGATGGGAACTGATGCCATGATCTTAGTTTTCTGAATGTTGAGGTTTAAGCCAACTTTTTCACTCTCCTCTTTCACTTTCATCAAGAGGCTTTTTAATTCCTCTTCACTTTCTGCCATAACGGTGGTGTCATCTGCATATCTGAGGTTATTGATATTTCTCCCGGCAATCTTGATTCCAGCTTGTGCTCCTTCCGGCCCAGCGTTTCTCATGATGTACTCTGCATATAAGTTAAATAAGTAGGGTGACAATATACAGCCTTGACATACTCCTTTTCCTATTTGGAACCAGTCTGTTCTTCCATGTCCAGTTCTAACTGTTGCTTCTTGACCTACATACAGATTTCTCAAGAGGCAGGCCAGGTGGTCTGGTATTCCCATTTCTTTCAGAATTTTTCACAGTTTATTGTGATCCACACGGTCAAAGGCTTTGGCATAGTCAATAAAGCAGAAATAGATGTTTTTCTGGAATTCTCTTGGTTTTTCGATGATCCAGCAGATGTTGGCAATTTGATCTCTGGTTCCTCTTGGAGACCATTCAAAGTTCTAATCTGTTGTACATTAGACCTCTCACAAGTGTGAACAAGTAGTTTCATCTAATTTAGCTTAAATTTTCAAAAACAGAATAACATTTACAAGAATTCAGCCAACAAGTAGCTGTCACAACTCAGTCAATGGAAAGTCACTAAACTTTGAACTTTCAATGCTTACAAGTTTGTCTATTACACTCCCCCAACTTCCTTCCTCCTGTTTAAAACTGTCCCTCTCTCCTTGCTGCAGGGAACTTACATGTGGCTAGCCATGTTTGCAGACCCTGAATTGTGGTTCTTTGTTGATCCTGAGTAATACTTTTTTTTTTGCTAGAGAAATAATAGGTTGTCTATTTGTTTTAGGTGAACAGGTGTTGCAAGTAACAGACTGTTTACCTCTGCAGTTGGTGTTAGTTGCTCAGTCACGTCTGACTGTTTGTGACCCATGAACTGCAGCCTGCCAGTCTCCTTTCTCCGTGGGATTTCCCGGGCAAGAATACTGGAGTGGGTTGCCATTCCCTTCTCCAGGCAACATTCCTGACACAGGGATCAAACCCAGGTCTCTTGCATTGCAGGTGGATCCTTTAACTGTCTGAGCCACTAGGGAAGCAACTCTACAGCAACCTCTACAGTAAAGAGACCTAATATAAAAAGATGATAAATAAGTGTAGCTGAGGGTGGGAATGGAGAAGGCAATGGCACCCCACTCCAGTACTCTTGCCTGGAAAATCCCATGGACAGAGGAGCCTGGTGGGCTGCAGTTCATGGGGTCACTAGAGTTGGTCACGACTGACTGACTTCACTTTCACTTTTCACTTTCATGCATTGGAGAAGGAAATGGCAACCGACTCCAGTGTTCTTGCTTGGAGAATCCTAGGGACAGGGGAGCCTGGTGGGCTACCATCTATGGGGTCGCACAGAGTCGGACATGACTGAAGCGACTTAGCAGCAGCAGCAGCAGATGCAGCAGAGGGTGGGAAATGATGATGTGGGAAACTAGGAAAATATTTTTAGAGTCAAGAAGAGAACTGCAGACCAGAATGGAAAATGACCATTTTCCTAGATCCGGGGCTCCGAGTCTTCATGATATGGACTTGGAAGTTGGTTTCAGAAACAGCTGCATTTCAGAGAGATGAAAATTAAGGCCTCTCCCATACTTTGGGGCCCTGAGGTTGATAGACGCCCATCCAGTGTTCTTCATCTTACAGAACTGACCCAAAATATTGCATGAGCATTTGACATCACCCTCCAAAGCAGAAAAATTTTAAAAATACAAAACGTTCATTTAGAGAGTATGCTGGGCCTTTGATGAATTTAAGAATGCTCATTACTAGATGCTTTGCTTATTAATGCACTCCCAAGGCAGGAAAAAGCACACAGAACAAGCATGCAGATGAAAAAGTATATGGGTTCATACTGTGAATCCGTGTTTGTCCTCATGAGCATTGTGTGTGTGTGTGTGTGTGTGTGTGTGTATGTGTGAAAGAGATCTATTTACTATTGATAGTGACCTGTTGGAAGGTCTGGAAGGACTGAAAGTTGCATCTGTGTCTGACACTGGCACAGAGACCACAAAGGGGACCAGACTTGAAGCAACCAAGCCCTCAACTGATGGTTCTATGGGGCTGAAAGTTGCAAAGTATGTCTTGGCTTATGCTGCCTGTCTGCACGGGAAGACTTGAGTCCAAACTGAAAATAAATGGGCCATGACTTAATCATATTTATATCCATGAGATGGAGAATGTTGTATGAAATCCATTTGCCAAACCTCAAATGGTCCGTGAGGCAATTTAAAATGCCCAGGAACTGTACAAACAGGCTTCCTTCGGTCGTACTTTGTGGAATAAGTGAAGTAGGCACTTTTTGTGGCCTTGCTGATGTTTCCCCACTGATATTGATCCATGAATGCTACAATTTTTTCAGTAGACCAATGGTTAAAAGCATGTATAGTGGAGAGGAGTGGGAATTTTAGAGTCTCCAGTAGGACCAGGTTGTTATTTGGTGCAAACCAGAGTTTCTTCTTTTTACAAACCAACAGTTGCTGAATTTTCAATCTTGTTTTTCCTTTTCTGAGGTCAGTTATTGCACGTTTCTAACAAGTTTTCCTAAATTATCATTTAAGGAAGTATCTTTTAGGACAATGGTAGAGACTTGGCTGCTATTGGTTTCTTTAAGAGCAGCATTTTAAAAATCTATTTATTTATTTGGCTGTGCAGGGTCTTAGTTGTGGCACACTGGATCTTGGATATTCACTGCAGCATGTGGGATCTAGTTCCCTGACCAGGGATGGAACACAGGCCCCCTGCATTGGGAGTGAAGAGTCTTAGCCACTGGACCACAGGGAAGTCTCAAAGGCAGCATTTTTGGGGGGGAGGAACGTCAGCAAGGTGTTTTCCCTTAGCTTCCAGAGAGTCAAGTTTAGAATGCCCTGAAATCTTCAGTTCAGTTCAGTTCAGTCGCTCAGTTGTGTCTGACTCTTTGTGACCCCATGAACCGCAGCATGCCAGGCCTCCCTGCCCATCACCAACTCCCAGAGTCCACCCAAACCCATGTCCATCAAGTCGATGATGCCATCCAACCATCTCGTCCTCTGTCATCCCCTTCCCCTCCTGCCCTCAATCTTTCCCAGTATCAGGGTCTTTTCAAATGAGTCAGCTCTTCACATCAGGTGGCCAAAGTATTGGAGTTGCAGCTTCAACATCAGTCCTTCCAATGAACATCCAGTACTGATCTCCTTTAGGATGGACTGGTTGGACCTCCTTGCAGTCCAAGGGACTCTCAAGAGTCTTCTCCAACACCACGGTTCAAAAGCATCAATTCTTTGGTGCTCAGCTTTCTTCACAGTCCAACTCTCACATCCATACGTGACTACTGGAAAAACCATAGCCTTGACTAGACGGACTTTGTTGGCAAAGTAATGTCTCTGCTTTTGAATATGCTGTCTAGGTTGGTCATAACTTTCCTTCCAAGGAGTAAGTATCTTAATTTCATGGCTGCAATCACCATCTGCAGTGATTTTGGAGCCCAGAAAAATAAAGTCAGCCACTATTTCCACCTAAAACAGCAGGTCAAACCATTATATCCAATAATTCCTGAAATAGGGGCCATTTAAAATTCTATTTCCACTGGGCATAAGGAAGTCACATTAGTTCTTTACTTTACATTCCAAAATCATAAGCTATTTCAAAAGCCTGTTCACTACCAGTTATAAATGTTGGCAGTTTTGCCCTTGCCCTCACGTAAAAGCATATAATTCAACATGTTGGGTTGAAGTAGCCATTGCTAAAGATGCTGCCTCAACAATATCAAAAGGAGTAGCAATAGCATATCCAGTGAATCATTGGCCATTGTCACTTTTAAGTAAGAACCACCAGTAAACCATAAGAAGTCAGCATTACCCAACGGGATTTCCTGCAGATCTTTGCAAGGAGTCAGATGACAGGTCAGTGTTAAGCAGTCATGAGGGACTTGGTCAGTGACAGAGGGGAGAAGAGTAGCCAGGTTCAGGTTATGACAGTGGAAAGGAGTGATGGAAGAAGCACTTAACAAGGGACTTCATAGGAGGTGAGACATCCGACTGAGAAATACTGAATGTGATGAGACTTCAGGAGGGCTTCTATTGTGCGAGGTACAAAAGTGTTTAAAGAGGATCCCACAGTGATTTTTCTGGTGGCTTTAACCCAAAAGGCAGTGGCTGTAAAGGCTCTAAGACAAGGTGGGTATTACCCACAAGGCCCAGGGTCCAGTTGCTGGCTGTAATACCCTATGGGTCATTGGTGGCCCCATGTTTGGGGGTGAGTACCCCAAGGGCTTCCATCATGGCTCAGATGGTAAAGAATCCACCAGCACTGCGGGAGACCTGGCTTTGATCCCTGGGTTTGGGAGATCCACAGGAGGAGGGCATGGCAACGCACTACAGTATTCTTGCCTGGAGAATTCCTGTGGACAGAGAAGCCTGGCGGGCTACCGTCCATGGGGTCGCAAAGAGTCGGACATGACTTAGTCACTAGGCACTAATGCTACACCCCAAGGGCATTCCCTTCCTTCTCATATACAAAAGGAAAAAGGGAATCAATAATGGGATGTCCAAGGGTGGATTCATCAAACTCTCCTTTAAGGCCTTGAACATCCCATGGTTCTTCTCATGAACTCGGGTCTGGGGTTGTTACTGTTGAGTAAAACACAGTGGTTTGACCATAGAGATACATTTAGAATTGATCTCTAGCAATAACCCACCAGCCTGAGAAAATGTCACAGTTGCTTCTTAGTTTTGGGAAACTCAGGACACCATGAAGCCTAGCTAGATCCAGGTGTTGTCCTTGTCCTGACGGCAGATGCCCTAGATATTGAACCTGGGTTTGGGCAAACTCTAATTTTCCTTCGCGATCTTATATCCCTTTAAGGCTAAATGCTTTAGCAAGCAGGTTCTGGCTTCGTGTGATGAGGCCTGAGAAAAAGAGCAAAGAAACAAATCATCCGCTATTGCCTGCAACCAACTAGACCCTCTTGGGAACTTTATATCAAACAGATTAGCTTTAAGGATTTGCAAAAAAATAAGAAGGATTCTCAGTAAAACCCTGAAGCATTGCTGTCCAAGTGAACTCTTTTCCTCCCCAGATGAAGGCAGTGAAGTATTGACGAGCTTCATCAACTGAGATACTAAAGACTACACAGCATAAATCAACTACAGTAGTGGGGATGGCTGTTAGTCATGTATGAGAATTAGGGGCAGCTGGGTGTTGATAACAAGGTTGTTTATTGCTGGGAGGTCCTAGATAAACTGCCACCCTCACCCCTTAGGTTTTCGCACCAGTAATTACAAAGACTAGTACAAGGGATCATGAGGTCTTAAGTCTTGTTATCTTTGATTATAGTCTTTATGCCTTGAAGGGCTTCTTTACTTACACAATATTGATTCATTCTGGGAAGAGATTTCAAGAGATCTATTGAATCTTCATGAGAGTTGTGCTGTGAAGTTTTCTAATATTAGTTGCTGATTTTGCCCGTAAAGACAGTGGTAGCTGATTCAACAGGGACAAATGATAGGTATTTTCAGATCTGCGCTAAGACTGTTAGAAATGGAACAAATAAAATGCATCACAGTTAGGTTGACTGCTTTGATCACTTATTTCCAAGTTCTAAAATTATTTTCCCGTTTTTGGGAGAAAGGAATCCCAGCAAAATCCTACTGTAAGAAGTCTTGCCCTAACAAATAGGGCGGAGGCACTAAAGAGAAAGGGATGTGTATCTCTCAAAGAGCCTAAACAGGGACTTCCCAGACAGTCCAATGGTTAAGACTCTGCACTTCCAATGCAATTGATGTGGGTCTGATCCCTGGTCTGGGAACTCATTGGAAGGACTAATGCTGAAGGTGAAGCTTCAATACTTTGGCCACCTGATGCATTGAGCCAATTCATTAAAAAAGCCCCTGATGCTGGGAAAGATTGAAGGCAGGAGAAGAAGGGGACAACAGAGGACGAGATGGTTGGATGGCATCACTGATTCAACATGAGTTTGAGCAAGCTCCGGGAGGTGGTGAAGGACAGGGAAGCGTGGCATGCTGCAGTCCATGGGGTTACAAGGAGTTGGATACAATTGAGCAACTGAACTATAACTGGGAACTAAGGTCCCACATGTTGCCTGACACTGCTGGGGTTGAGGGTATGGGGGAAGAGCCTAAACAAAAGGGAATATGTTTGGAACCTCTCGAAGTTCATTAGAGATCCCCATAATTTGAACAGGGGTTGCTTAATAGTCGTGGGGTTGAAGAATAAGAATGTGGCTCCGGTGTCAGTTAGGACCAGAAGAGATTCATCCCCGATATGGAGAAATGTCTCTCCAAGGCAACTTCAAGAGAGGAATGGGAAGAACCTCTACAGTTCCTTCAGGTCTTGTTTCTGAGAATCGCGAGGATGTTGAAAAGGCTGATTAGAAAGCTAGGTGACTGAAGGGTTTTGATTTTTTTTTAATTTAATTTATTTATTAATTGGCTGTGCCAGGTCTCTCTCTTCTTTAAGATTTATTTATTTTTGGCTGCTCTGGATCTTTGTTGCTGCATGAGGGCTTTCTCTAGTCGAGGGGCTACTCTTCATTATGGTGCTTGAGTTTCTTATTGTGGTGCCTTCCTTTTCAAAATCTGAAACATTCTGAAGTCTGAAACACAACTGTTCTCAAAGAAGAGATTGTGGATTTGTATTTGCAGACAATTCTTTGCCTTGACATCTGCAAATACCAACATTTATTACTACTTTAGGAATTCAATCTTTATCTCAGTTATACCAAGAAGTCTTTGCTTCTCTCCAATATTCTTTTCAAAATTCTGGTTATCTGCTTCTATAAGTACTCAAGGAATGGCTGCTCAAGGTTACAGTCTTCTCATGTCTGTGCTACCTCTTTGTTCTAAGTCTAATTATTATCATTATTTTTTTGTGTGTGTAGGGTGGGAGGAGTCATTTCTGTTGGGGCCTGTGTTATGAATGTTGTTGTTGTTTAGTCACCAAGACCCCATGGATTATAGCCCATCAGGCTTCTCTGTCCATGGGATTTCTGAGGCAAGATACTGGAGCGGGTTGTCATTTCCTTCTGCAGGGGATCTTCCAGACCCAGGGATCAAACCCCAGTCTCCTGGATTGGCACGCAGATTCTTTACTGCAGGTCCTGGATGTGTCCCTGAAACACCATTAACCCATTCTCCTAGAGCAGGACCTCAGGAGAGATCCTACTTCACAATCACTACGGTGAACATGCCTTCGTGTTCACTACGGTGCCAGTTTTCCAAACACAGCTGCTATTAAATATGTAAATATTGACAATTGTAAGGAAGGAGGATCTGGAGTTCTGGCTTGAAATAGAGTTAGTTCTTCAGATAAAGCATTGCATCATTGGTGACTTTGTTTAGTACTAGAATTCATTAAAAGCATATTTCTAATTAAATCCTTGCCAAGCTGAAGCCATGCTGGTTAACTCCACCTACTCTATTTGGTAGATTAGTTTAGTTGCTTTGATTAGACAACTTGCTCAGTTTTGGCAGGATATTAAATCATTTTCTGTAATTAAATGGTCATGCAATAGTGATTAAAAATATTGTTAGTGCACTGTTAGCACTCTAACTTTTTCTCTGTTTTGAAATAATTTTAGAATGGAAACTTTAATCCAAATATTTACCCACTAAAGATTATTGATGGCCTATGATGTGATAGGCCTTGCCACTGGGAGTCACAAAAGTGAATGAGACGCAGTGCCTGCTTTTAAGACACTCATATGCTGATCAGAGCAAGAAATGCTCAAAACTCATCTGGTTGATACTAAAACTGGGATATGTTGTATGAGATACAGAAACAAGTGGGGCAGGGAAGGTAGTACTTGCCTTTTGGGTGTGCCCCATACAGAGTTCCATTGTAGAGTTTCACTCAGAATAAAAATCGGTGTCTTATACTCACATTTAACCTTCTAAGTTAGCAGACAGTGTGGAGATCGCAAAACATCACTCAAGATTTCAGTCCAGCTCTGCCACTTACTTTTTAACTTGTAGGATCCCCATCGGAGTCATCTGGGCAGGCTTATTAAAAAGGCACATCCTAGATGATACTGTATTGTATAATTGAAATTTGCTATGAGAGTAGAAATTAAGTATTTTCACCACACACACACACACACACACACACACACACACACAAATATCAACATTCTTCTGCAGGTGAAGACCTAAGCACGTGCTGAGACCTTGGGGAAGGTATAGTGGCATGAGAGTGGATCGTGTCTTCACGAAGTTGAACATAGTCACCATTGGGTGCAGAAGAGGTGCCAAGCGCCTCGCTGTGCTTGTATGGGGAGAAGGGGTCTGTGTTTAGATTGAGGATTTAGGGAAGACTCCCAAAAGCTAAGTAGGAGATAGAAGGAAGGCCAGTTTAGGCAGAGGGATGACAATACAAAGGCAAAGAAGTGTCAGCCAGCACATTATGCTTTTTTTCTGGAGACAAGTCGTTTGATATGGGGCTGGTGCAAAGAGTGCCTTTTGAAGTGTGTTGGCAGATAGGGCCCAGGGTAGGAAGACATCAGATCACGAGGGACCTTTATCTTTCAGATGTTGTTTAACGATTTATGCAGGGAGAAAACAATTTACACAGGGAGATATGTTAGGAAGATGATCACCTTAGCTCTAGTGTGGGGGGCACATTGGGAAGGGGCAAGTTTCTCTCACCCAGGAGACTCTGAGCATCTCTCTTTAGTTCTGTTTTTACCGCATTCTGATTGCCAACATCTTGACAGAAAAAGTGAGAACTCACTATCGATGTCAGAGAAAAGCAAACCAAACCAAAGAAAACAAAACAAACAGAAAAAAGAAAAAGTATATCCTTCCAGCCCCCAGCAGTGCTAATATTTAATACACAGCAATTAAATTTCTAATGAAAATCATTGCTACAAAAATCAGAGTCTGAATGTTGCTGTCTCCTTTCTCCTTCTATGAGGTTTTATTTCTTTTCACTGAAGTTTAAAGAGGACTCAAGGGTTTGTAGGATTCATTCAGGAGCAATTCACTACAGGAATCTGTTAGTGGGATGGGCAGGGACGCGCCATCATTTGATCCCAAAAAAGCCTGTCATTTGACTCTGTTTACAGTGGGCAGCGCACATCAGAGGGCGGTGTAGCCGGGTGCTGTGACCTACTTTGTGGTTGAAGTCTTTCACTGTTCCTGGGAGGGAGGTTATTTTTGTTTCTGCTCATCCCTCATACACACACATGAAATAGAAACATCTGATGCTCCCTGAACGCACACCAAGAGTTGTGGGGCAAAATGGGCTTCCAGGTTATTTCATTTATGCCTCTTCCACCTGACACTTCTTTTTCTCCCAAGTGAATTCCATGCAGCATATAGAACTTTTAACCTTTTACTCATCTTTTCCTTTTCTCTTTCTTTTTAAAAGAATATTCCAAGGCTTAACTGGCAGGCTATGAATTCCCAGCTTTTGTGCTTCTGGATATAAAGCTTGTTTTGTCTTCCTGAAAAATTACACTAAAATCTTTTTACCTCACTTAGGATATTCCAACTTAAAAAGATACTAATTTTTAAAAGTTTCAGTAACATTTCCTTAGGAAAATGACTGGGAACGTATCTTCATGGTACCCTTAGAGGAAGCTGCCGATGGAAGAAACACAAGTAGTGTCTATGTCTTTTAATATCTAGGAATTCTAGCATCTTTGGATTAGTCTGGCTTTAATTTTATCGAGCTCATTTAGAAAGATATTGCCATGCTTGTTCAAAAGGAATCCTTCTCACGTGTCAGACAGTCATTGTGTGGAAGTTTATTCAGACTACTTTCATGGGATTTTTTTTTTAGTTTATTTGGCTGCGCTAGGTCTTCGTTGCTGCATAAGGGCTTTCTCCAGTTGCGTCAAGAGGGCTCTCTCTAGTTGTGGTGTGCAGGCTTCTCTTCTTGTGGAGCACAGGCACTAAGCCCCTGGACCTCAGTAGTTAGGGCACACATGCTTAGCTGCCCAGCAGCATGTGGAACCTTCCCAGACCACGGATGGAATCTGTGTCCCCTGCATTCACAGGTGGATTCTAAACCACTGGACCACCAGGGAAATCCCAGACTACTTTCATGTTTTGATTTGATGAGACAGGTCTGTGGGTTCATCTAGAATCAGGAGGCTTAGTTAACCTTCTGTCTACAATGGTGCCTGGTATTTGTGAGCTTGGGAAAATCTTTTCCTTCTTGTCAGAATTTGTAGTTCACGGCAATAAACCTTACTCAGGAATTTCAATAACAACACACCAAAATAACAGTACAGACCATAAGAAGTAAAGAACATAAGCTTTAGAATAAGACTCACCTGTGTTCAAATCCTAACTTCACTATTAAAAAGCTATAAGGATATTAGGGAAGTGACCCTTGTGTTTTTCATCTGGAAAATGGTGTAATATTTACTGCAAGTGGTTGTTTTGAGTTATTAATGAAATAAATGCCCAGGAAGGCAGCCAATACAGCATCTGCTAATGACATGGTTTCAAATTATGAAACTTGTTATCATTCTTTTATTTTTATCTCACCCTTTGTATTTCTCCCAGTATCTTTCTAGTATGGAAATGGAGTCTATCCAACATTTACAGTGTTGATTCTATTTTGATTTGTTGGCTACTATTAATATTTCCTTTCTGGTCTTGATCTATTATTAACCTTCTTTTCTGGTTTGATCTATTATTTTGATTTTTCTCCAATGATTTCACTGTCTGGATATAATGTGAGTGTGTGTGTGTGTGTGTGTGTGTGCATGCACACACGCACACGAGCATACTCAGTTGTGTCCGACTCTGTGACACCATGGAGTGTAGCTTGCCAGGCTCCTCTGTACTGGAGTGGGTTGCCATTTCCTCCTCCAGGGGATCTTTCTCACTCAAGGACTGAACCCTTATCTCTTGCACCTCCAGCACTGGCAGGTCGATTCTTCACCACTGAGTCACCTGGGGAGCCTTTTAAAGGACAACCACCACGTAAACATTTCCTGGCATCTGAATACTGCAGCCCAGTCAATGGGACCTAAATGTTCCCACCCTTCATGAGACCAGTCTCTGAATGGTTACACACATAAAAGAAATGCAGATTGGACTCCATGGAGGTCTTTACCAAACATCTTTTGAGAATTTGGAAACTGGATTTATACTACATTTTTGTATAATTGAATTTAACTTTAAATTGTATTTAAATACTGCTCCTGCTCCCCACAGTTCCAGCCTCCACATAACCCCTCATATCCACTCCCTCTGCCATCTTTCTTTCTATTTCACATGCTGCTCTTTGCCACCATACTAGCTCTCTTCTTGACTCCCAGCCTCCAATTTGTCAAGCTCTTCCTATTCTCTCTGTTTCCCAAGTTTCTTCTCCATGGGCACCTCCATGCTCTTTCTCATGTGGAAGAATTTAGCTACTCTTAGATTCTACACGTCTCTCTTCTAAGTTCTTTACCCATTAATTCTAACAAAGGCAGATACTTAAAAGGAATTATTTTTAAGGGACTTTCCTGGTGGTCCAGTGGTTAAGAATCCACCTTACAATGCAGGAGACATGGGTTCAGTTCCTGGTTGGGAAATTAAGATCCCACGAGGAACTAAGCCCACGCACTGCAACTAGAGAAAGCCCATGTGTCACAAAAAAAGACCAGCGTAGCCAAAGTCAAATAAATTATTTTTAAAATTGAGGTATGATTGGCATACAGAAAGCTGCTGCTGCTGCTAAGTTGCTTCAGCCGTGTCTGACTCAGTGCGACTCCTTAGACAGCAGCCCACCAGGCTCTGCTGTCCCTGGGATTCTCCAGGCAAGAATGCTGGAGTGGGCTGCCATTTCCTTCTCCAATGCATGAAAGTGAAAAACGAAAGTGAAGTCACTCAGTCGTGTCCGACTCTTAGTGACCCCATGGACTGCAGCCCACCAGGCTCCTCTGTCCATGGGATTTTCCAGGCAAGAGTACTGGAGTGGGGTGCCATTGCCTTCTCCGACAGAAAGCTGTACCTACTTAATATTAATATATACATCTCGATGAGTTTGCAGGTAAATGTAAACCTGTGAAACCATGACCATAAACAATGCCGTAAACAAAGCCATTACCTCTAAAAATTTCCTCCCCTCCCTCTTTAAGAAATTCTTGTTACAAGTATGTCAGTGGGATTTACCTAAAACTGTAGCATTCCTATGTCAACATGACTTCCTAGTTCATTCCTGAGAATTTGTTCAAAACAGATACAGTTGCAAGCCAATAAATAACTTCAGTGTTTGCTTCAGGAAATTCCCACAAACCAAGTCATTAGAGATAATAAGTTGCTTACCTGGACAAAATCTTGTTCGTTAACCACAGGTTACTTATTCAAGACCCTTGCTTTGCTGTGTTGACCAACCTAGATATAAATAAATAAATAATAAAGTAATTTTAACATATTATATGTAAAAACAAACTCTATATTTATGTACAATATAAATAAATTTCCCTGCCTTGAAGACCCAACTTAAACCCATCTTGAGCTCAGACCCCAGAGCTAAATTAATATCTCACTTCTGAGTTCCCTCTTTAAAATTCTCCTAAGATTGTCAAGATTGTCTTCTCCACAGTTTATAGTGATCCACACAGTCAAAGGGTTTGGCACAGTCAAAAAAGCAAAATAGATGTTTTTCTGGAACTCTCTTGCTTTTTCCATGATCCAGCGGATGTTGGCAATTTGATCTCTGGTTCCTCTGCGTTTTCTAAAATCAGCTTGAACATCTGGAAGTTCATGGTTCACATATTGCTAAAGCCTGGCTTGGAGAATTTTGAGCATTACTTTACTAGCGTGTGAGATGAGTGCAATTATGCGGTAGTTTGAGCATCCTTTGGCATTGCCTTTCTTTGGGATTGGAATGAAAAGTGACCTTTTCCAGTCCTGTGGCCACTGCTGAGTTTTCCAAATGTGCTGGCATATTGAGTGCAGCACTTTCAAAGCATCATCTTCCAGGATTTGAAATAGCTCAACTAGCTTTGTTCATAGTGATGTTTTCTAAGGCTCACTTGACTTCACATTCCAGGATATCTGGCTCTAGGTGTGTGGTCACACCATCGTGATTATCTGGGTTGTGAAGCTCTTTTTTGTACAGTTCTTCTGTGTATTCTTGCCACCTCTTCTTAATATCTTCTGGTTCTGTTAGGTCCATACCATTTCTGTCCTTTATTGAGCCCATCTTTGCATGAAATGTTCCCTTGGTGTCTCTAATTTTCTTGAAGAGATCTCTAGTCTTTCCCATTCTGTTGTTTTCCTCTATTTCTTTGCATTGATCACTGAGGAAGGCTTTCTTATCTCTCCTTGCTATTCTTTGGAACTCTGCATTCCAAGAGGAGCAACCCCACTTCCAAGGAGTGGTGGCTGTGAGGGCAAAGGAGGGCCGAGAGGAGCTACTCCACATTCAAGGTCAGGAGGGGCGGCCATGAGGAGATACTCCTCATCCAAGGTAAGGAGCAGCGGCTGTGCTTTGCTAGAGCAGCTGTGAAGAGATACCCCACGTCCAAGGTAAGAGAAACCAAGGTAAGATGATAGGTGTTGTGAGAGGGCATCAGAGGGCAGACACAGTGAAACCATAATCACAGAAAACTAGCCAATCTGATCACACGGACCACAGCCTTGTATAACTCAGTGAAACTAAGCCATGCTGTGTGGGGCCACCCAGGATGGGAGGGTCATGGTGGAGAGGTCTGACAGAATGTGGTCCACTGGAGAAGGGAATGGCAAACCACTTCAGTATTCTTGCCTTGAGAACCCCATGAACAGTATGAAAAGGCAAAATGATAGGATACTGAAAGAGGAACTCTCCAGGTCGGTAAGTGCCCAATATGCTACTGGAGATCAGTGGAGAAATAACTCCAGAAAGGATGAAGGGATGGAGCCAAAGCAAAAACAATACCCAGTTGTCGATGTGACTGGTGATAGAAGCAAGGTCTGATGCTGTAAAGAGCAATATTGCATAGGAACCTGGAATGTCAGGTCCATGAATCAAGCCAAATTGGAAGTGGTCAAACAAGAGATGGCAAGAGTGAACGTCAACATTCTAGGAATCAGCAAACTAAAAATGGACTGGAATGGGTGAATTTAACTCAGATGACCATTATATCTACTACTGTGGGCAATAATCCCTTAGAAGAAATGGAGTAGACATCATGGTCAACAAAAGAGTCTGAAATGCAGTACTTGGATGCAATCTCAAAAATGACAGAATGATCTCTGTTCGTTTCCAAAGCAAACCATTCAATATCATGGTAATCCAAGCCTATGCCCCAACCAGTAATGCTGAAGAAGCTGAAGTTGAATGGTTCTATGAAGACCTACAAGACCTTTTAGAACTAACACCCAAAAAAGATGTCCTTTTCATTATAGGGGACTGGAATGCAAAAGTAGGAAGTCAAGAAACACCTGGAGTAACAGGCAAATTTGGCCTTGGAGTATGGAATGAAGCAGGGCAAAGGGTAATAGAGTTCTGCCAAGAGAATGCACTGGTCATAGCAAACACCCTCTTCCAACAACACAAGAGAAGACTCTACACATGAACATCACCAGATGGTCAACACCAAAATCAGATGATTATATTGTTTGCCGCCAGAGATGGAGAAGCTCTATACAGTCAGCAAAAACAAGACCGGGAGCTGACTGTGGCTCAGATCATGAACTCCTTATTGCCAAATTCAGACTTAAATTGAAGAAAGTAGGGAAAACTGCTAGACCATTCAGGTGTGACCTAAATAAAATCCCTTATGATTATACAGTGGAGGTGAGAAATAGATTTAAGGGACTAGATCTGATAGACAGAGTGCCTGATGAACTATGGAGGAAGGTTTGTGATATTGTACAGGAGACAGGGATCAAGACCATCCCCATGGAAAAGAAATGCAAAAAAGCAAAACGGCTGTCTGAAGAGGCCTTACAAATAGCTGTGAAAAGAAGAGAAGCGAAAAGCAAAGGAGAAAAGCAAAGATATACCCAATACCATGGCTCAATTTCCCCCCAAAGAGTGGCGGATAATCTGTAATTATTCCTTGAGCTACAGATGGTTTTGATAGACGGTGTGGAGTCCAAACCTCGGAGGGGGAAAGGGTGAAGAGATTTTGGTGTGATGTAGGGGTTAAAACGTCAGTAAACTCCCAAGCTCTTAGGTCACCAGGTAATCTGCAGAACATTAATCCTCACCCTAGTCCTGAGCCTCAAATCTTTGCTGATTTGTATCCCTGGGGAGACGAAGAGTGACGGGGTGAGGAGTGAGGGAGCTCCTGGAGGAAGGAGAGCAGGTGTTACAGATAGTGATGATTTGAAAGGGGAGAAGAGCGCTTGCTGGGATGTGACTCTTTTTTTTTTTTTTAAAGGTTTTTGTTTTTTTTTCAATGTGGACTATTTTTAACATCTCTAAGTGAATTTATTACAATATTGTTTCTATGTATATATGTCTGTGTGTGTTGCTGCTGCTAAGTCGCTTCAGTCGTGACCGACTCTGTGTGACCCCATAGATGGCAGCCCACCAGGCTCTGCCATCCCTGGGATTCTCCAGGCAAGAACACTGGAGTGGGTTGCCATTTCCCTCTCCAATGCATGAAAGTGAAAAGTGAAAGCGAAGTCGCTCAGTCATGTCCGACTCCTCGTGACCCCATGGACTGCAGCCCACCAGGCTCCTCTGTCCATGGGATTTTCCAGGCAAGAGTACTGGAGTGGGGTGCCATATATATGTATTTTTTTTTTGGCATGTGAGGCATGTGGGATCTTAGCCCCCTGACCAGGGATCAAACCTGCACCTCCTGCATTGGAAGGCAGAGTCTTAACCACTGGACCACCAGGGAAGTCCCTAGGATGTGACTCTGATCCCAGCTGGTTGAAGGTTGGAATGCACTAGGGTCAGAAATGTTTGGGAAAATTCTGTACCTGTCATGAAGCTGTTCTTTGGAGAAGTGATCTTATGCTTTGACAGGAACTTTTCATTTGTCCAAGTCTCTCTTCTGTCAAACTATCTGCAGCAATGTTCCATTCTAGGAGCAAATCTTGTGCAGTTTCAAGGGAAATTGAAGATGAAGAAAAGACAGACTGAGAATAATCTAGCTATGAAGTTCGGAGAAGGAAATGGCAACCCACTCCATTACTCTTGCTTGGAAAATCCTATGGATGGAGGAGCCTGGTGGGCTGCAGTCCATGGAGTCATGAAGAGTCGGACACGACTGAGCAACTTCTTTTTCACTTTTCACTTTCCTGGATTGGAGAAGGAAATGGCAACCCACTCCAGTGTTCTTGCCTGGAGAATCCCAGGAACGAGGGAGCCTGGTGGGCTGCCGTCTATGGGGTCGCACAGAGTCAGACACGACTGAAGCGACTTAGCAGCAGCAGCAGCTATGAAGTTACTGGGGCTTGGGTTGGAGACCCAGCAGATGGCGTGATAACAGCTTATCTGAACATGGAGGATATATGAGATGCTAAATGGAAATCCATTCTGGTGAATCCCAGATGCTGGTCCAGGGCTCAGCTGGATCATAGAACAATACAGATTCCTGGGCTGCAGACCAGACTTTCTGATTTGAAAGGTTTGTGAGAGTCCTTGGGGGTGATTCTGAGGCAGATTGAAGGTCAGTCAGTTCAGTCATGTCCGACTCTTTGTGACCCCATGGACTGCAGCACGCCAGGCCTCCCTGTCCATCACCAACTCCCGGAGCTTTCTCAAACTCATGTCCATCAAGTCAGTGATGCCATCCAGCCCGCTCATCCTTTGTCATCCCTTTTGAAGGTAGGAGCCATTTACCACGGTTCAGAGGGCTCAGCCTTGGCTTCTGATTAGAATCACCTGGTGAACTTGAAACAGGTGGTGCTGTTCACCCCCGACCCTGTACCATTTACATGAGTCTTCAGGGGGAGCTCACACAAACTAGTAAAAAGAAATCTCCCAGGTGATTCTAATGTGCAACCAAGTTTGAGAACCATGGCTGTAGGCCATAATGGTTGTTAGACTTCAGACTTCATGTTTTCAGAGCTTAGAAAAGTAGCAGCGAGAAGCACCTCCCACAAAATGCTCCCCACCCTCCCACCACCGACAAAATCATGTGGCAGATGATAAGCTAGGCTAAGATATTTGGCATTTGATACTTCCATTTTTAGGAAGCACATAAAACTGATTGGGGGAAAAATGGTTGAATACCTAATTCAAAATATCACAATAGTGATATCTAGTGTCGAATTTAGATGCTTACTCAGAATTTCAGTATTTTCCTCCCTCTCCCACCCCTTTTGGTGAATATTATTTAAAGCAAAATGCAGAGAGATAATTTTCAGTAGCCTTTTAATAATTTCCAGAGTCTTCAGAGCTATAAATTGGATGATTTGGTGATGGCGTAGAGGAGCTGGTGAGTAGGGGGTGTGCCAACTCAAGAAATATAATTATTCCTCCTCTTGCTTTCTAGTAGATTTGGAAAAAACCAAAAGCTAAAAACCTGACCCGGCGTATAATTGAGCCTTTCAGAACAATGTGAAATAATTATCCCAATTACCCGAGTGCTGAGATGAAGCAGATCTTTTTATATTCCTGTGTGACCTCAAATCTAGAGCTTTTTCACCCACTTCCCCGATCTGAGGTGTAGACATTCAACTTTCCAGGAGGATGGAGAATCTCATTCTGGCTCAGACCCAGCCACACAGACCAGAGTGTTTTGGGTCCTCAGACCTCCCTTTCTTCCTGGCACGTTCATGGCTCACCATGAACTGAAGGTGAAGGGGAAAGCCCACAGGAAGACTGAGAAAGATCCACACGGGAGTCCAATCTTTGCCTCCACTGTATCCACACAGGTGAGTCCATCCTTGTTTCAAGGCTGGCAGGTAGGGAAGAGGGATGGGGAAAGCCTTCAATACACTTTCTTCCTCTCTGTAGAAATGATGAATTCTTTACTGTCTGAGCCACCAGGGAAGCCCGATAGATATGACAGCAGCAAGAAAATAAGCACCTCCTACCCCAACAGCAGGGCTTCCCAGGTGGTGCCAGTGGTAAAGAACCCACCTGCCAATGCAGGAGACATAAGAGACACAGGTTCAATCCCTGGGTCAGGAAGATCCCCTGGAGAAGGGAATGGCAACCCACTCCTGTATTCTTGCCTGGAGAATCTCATGGACAGAGGAGCCTGACAGGTTACAGTCCATAGGGTCGCACAGAGTCGGACACAACTGAAGTGACTTACCATGCCCGCTCCCCAACTGCGCACAGACATTCTTCTGAGTAAAAGGTGTCATTTTCTGCAAATAATTCCCCTTAAATTTAAATAATGAAAAGATAAACCTAAAGTCTCTTCAGTGTTTTCTTGGAATCTCAAAAAGCTAATGCAATAAGTGAAAATATGTATAGAGAATATTCAATATAAAGTCTTAATGAAAATGTAACCTATTAAACCTAAGAGGGAGTTTCCTGGTGGTCTAGTGGTTAAGACTTCACCTTTCAGAGGAGGGAGTACAGCTTGATCCCTGGTTGGAGAGCTAAGATCCCATATGCCTCGGTGCCAAAAAACCGAAACAAAACAGAAGCAATAAAAAAAGGTTCTTATAATGGGGGGAAAGCAACCTGAAAATAGAGTGCTACGAGGGATCAGCACCATTTCAAATTAAGACATGAGCCCCACATTAGACACAGAGCCTGAGGGCCACATGGAAATCACAACTTGCAATTTCAAACTGTGTCCCAGTGGCATTTATTTTTGACAATGATCTTTTAGTTTGTGATCAGTAGATTTTCCATTTCATTTCACTCGTCACTGAGATAAGCCATCATAAAAAAATTTGGATCTTAATCTTTCACACCGAGGAATAGGCCATTTTGCTAATTCCATAATCGTATCAACAAATGAGTGTTTATTCAATTTGTTAGAAATTTTTGAATCTCACTTGATATTTGGCTGTCTTTGCTTGCCAAATGAATTGTAGTGAATGACCTAATTTAGGTAAATGAATTTGAAAACAATCTCAGATCAAATAGGTCTGTGACCGAGAGGTAGAATTATTAGGTTGCCCTGTTCCCAGTACCCGTGAAATCCCATTTTTGGGCTTGTGTGCTGTGCTAAGTCGCTTCAGTTGTGTCCAACTCTGTGATGCTATGGACTGTAGCCCGTCAGGCTCCTCTCTCCATGGGATTCTCCAGGCAAGAATGCTGGAGTGGGTTGCCCCTTCCTTCTCCAGGAGATCTTCCTGACCCTGGGATCGAACCCACGTCTCTTATGTCTCCTGCATTAACAGGCAGGTTCTTCACCACTAGTGCCACCTGGGAAGCCCCATTTTGGGGCTTGGAGCTCTATTAACAAATTCACTTTCTAAAAAGACCTTCGTTGGTCCTCAATCAGCTCCCAAAATTACCTGCTGCTGCTGCTGCTGCTGCTAAGTCGCTTCAGTCTCTGTGTGACCCCATAGACGGCAGCCCACCAGGCTCCCTGTCCCTGGGATGAAGCAAGTTGAGAATAATACAGCAGTGTGAATTTGAAGGCCAGTGCTATGTTTGATAAGCAAACATGGGACTGGATGTTCAGTTCCTATTTTTAAAGGACTGGAAACTTAGACATGTCCATCCTGGCAGCTCCAGCCCTACATGCCTGCCCTATCTGTTTCTGATCACATCTGATTGTCCCTGTAAATAATGAAAGCGCAGGGGCCTGTCTATTTTGGGCAGTCTGTGAATGTGGCCCTAGTACATGCTGCCTTCAGATCTCCCCTGCTGAAGAACCTGAGCCTACTTATAAACAAAAAAGATAACAAAAAGACTATTTTAAAAAAATGTATTGGAGTATAGTTGCTGTACAATGTTGTGTTCGTTTCTGCTGCACAGCAAAGTAAATCACTCTGTGTTTATTTATTTGTTGTTCAGTTGTTCAGTTGTGTCCAACTCTTTGCAACCCCGTGGACTGCAGCACATCAGGCTTCCCTGCCCTTCACCATCTCCTGGAGTTTGCTCAAACTCATGTCCGTTGAGTTGATGATGCCATCCTCTGTTGTCTCCTTCTCCTCCTGCCCTCCATCTTTCCCAGCCTCAGGGTCTTTCCAAAGAGTTGCCTCTTCTTATCAGGTGGCCAAAGTGTTGGAGCTTCAGCTTCAGCGTCAGTCCTTCCAATGAATATTCAGGGTTGATTTCCTTTAGGATTGACTGGTTTGATCTCCTTGCAGTCCAAGGGACTCTCCAGAGTCTTCTCCATCACCACCGTTCAAAAGTATCAATTCTTTGTCGCTCAGCCTTCTTTATGGTCCAGTTCTCACATCCATACATGACTACTGGAAAAACCATAGCCTTGACTAGACGGACCTTTGTCAGCAAAGTAATGTCTCTGCTTTTTAATACACTGTCTAGGTTTGTCATGGGCTTCCCAGGTGACTCCAGTCATAAAGAACCCGCCTGCCAATGCAAGAGACATGAGTCTGGGGTTCGATCCCTGGGAAGATCCCTTCAGGGGATTGAAAGGTTGTTGCTGAAAGAAAAGACGCCAGGATTCTTGGCCTCTGGAAGAGAAGAATTCAATCCGGGGCCAGAGATGAGGCTTGGTCGCTCAGAGCTTTCGTATAATAAAGTTTTATTAAAGTATAAAAGAGATAGAGAAAGCTTCTGACATAGGCATCAGAAGGGGGCAGAAAGAGTACCCCCTGCTAGTCTTCAGCTGGATGTTATATAGTTACTAGCAGTCTGTTGGAGAAGGCAATGGCACCCCACTCCAGTACTCTTGCCTGGAAAATCCAATGGATGGAGGAGCCTGGTAGGCTGCAGTCCATGGGGTCGCTAAGAGTCGGGCACGACTGAGTGACTTCACTTTCACTTTTCACTTTCATGCATTGGAGAAGGAAACGGCAACCCACTCCAGCATTCTTGCCTGGAGAATCCCAGGGATGGGGGAGCTTGGCGGGCTGCCGTCTATGGCGTCGCACAGATCAGACACGACTGAAGCGACTTAGCAGCAGCAGCAGTCTGTTAATGAAAGAAAGAAATGTCTTAAAACTCAATGGCACCAGGCCCCTCATCCATAAGATGCATTTTGGGATAATCTTGGTACCAAATGATTCATCCTGGGCCATAAAATGATTAACTTGAATCTTGTAGAAGGACAGATTACCATACAAATAGTTTCATTTACATAGATTAGGGTAACAATATCTGAGTATAACATACTGGTTTGTCAAGTAGGTTCTGAGCCATTAGGCGAAACAGACTTGAAGACAGAGTTTGGGGTAAATGCATAGTACATTAGCATAGCTTAAGACAAACATTTCCATAATAAAAATACATTGGTTAACTCAAGATTTGAGAATAGTTAACTTCAGGTGAAACCAGGTGTCATTATGGCAACACAATAAGAGAAACCTCCTTTTAAATTTGTATAGAGAAGGAAAAAAATATTGCTAGTTTGTTTCCTCCTGTGCTTAAGAGAGATAAAAATGTCTGACACTTGCAGGCTATTTCCTCCATTTGGAGACTCCTGGCCTTCCTGCCTGTTACCCTCTCATTCCCTCCCAGATCCTCCCTCCAGGGGAGATCCCCTGGAGGAGGGCATGGCAACTCGCTCCAATATTCTTGCCTGGAGAATCCCATGGACAGAGGAGTCTGGCAGACTATACTCCATAGAGTTGCAAAGAGTTAGAAACAACTGAAGTAACTTGGCACATAGGTTGGTCACAGCTTTTCTTCCAAGGAGCAAGTGTCTTTTAATTTCATGGCTGCAGTCACCTTCTTCAGTGATTTTGGAGCTCAAGAAAATAAAGTCGTTCACTGTTTCCATTGTTTCCCCATCTATTTGCCATGAAGTGATGGATACCAAGATCTTAGTGTTTTTTGAATGTCGAGTTTTAAGCCAGCTTTTTCACTCTCCTCTTTCACCTTCATCAAGAGGCATAACATTCAGATGGCAAATGAATTCATTCGTTCTTTAAAATTGTGTGTTTCTTCTGCTATGTCTCCTATGCATCCACCGTGTGTTGCACTGGCCTCCTGGGGTGTCATCAGGGAAGACAGCGAACAAATTCCTTGCCTCCACAAGTCTCACATTCTAGTTGAAGGAGCAGAAAAGAAGCAGACAGACATATCTTTCAGGTAAATATGCATTTTAAAGAAAAATAAAGCAGAGCAAGGTTGCTGGATGGGAGGCTATTTGAAATGGTGTTCTCAGCTACTGTGTCTTTGGGGAGAGGACACGCGTAGGTGTGGGGAGAGTCGAGCAAAAATCTTGGGAAGTGTTCTGAACAGCAGGAGCACTGAAAGGTGGACTGGACCTTGGTGTTTTCAAGAGATGCAGTCAGACTGGAGCAGAGGGGCAAGAGGAATAACGTTAAGAACTGACTCTGGATATGTATCTTCGTGTCTATGTTCAGCTGTTCAGTCGTATCTGACTCTTTGGGACCCCATGGACTGCAGCATGCCTGGGGTTGGAATGAAAACCGATCATCTAGAGTCCTGTAGCCATTGCTGAGTTTTCCAAATGTGCAGCACTTTAACCTCATCACCTTTTAGGATTTGAAATAGCTCAGCTGGAATTCCATCACCTCCACTAGTTTTATTTTAGTAATGCTTCCTAAGGCCCACTTCATTTCATATTCCAGGATGTCTGCACTACTCCAAAACAATATTCTAAGTCTGACCCCAGTGTGCCTAATTCCAGGAAAATGGCCACTCTTGTAAGCAACTGCTCTGGGTACTAGAGAAAACTCCTGAAATACACTTATTAATGAAGATGGCTGTTATAGTTCACGTGTGCATTGCCTCAGATGGATTTTTAAACATTAACATGATTCTAAGATTCATTTATTTGACCCCAAATATCTGTTGATTACAAGTGTTCTTTTCTTTTTTAAAAAAGTATTATCTATTTGGCTGTTCCAGATCTTTGTTGCACCATGCAGGTTCTTTTAGTTGCTGCATATGAGATCTAGTTCCCTGAACAGGGGTTGAACCCAGGCCCCCTGCATTGGGAATGCAGTGTTATGCCCGAGGTCCCAATCCCCAGAACTGAGAGAACAAGACATCCACAGCAATGCAAACGCAAAAAGGGAGTTTATTTCTAGCTCGAGCCAGGACCCAAGTTTCATCCAATGCAATGGAGTGGAACAAGGGCCCCGAGCCCTGAATTACAGGAGTATTTATAGGGTTAAAACAAAGACAGGGAGTTGACAGGGGCGGATTGGTTGCAAGGGTTCCTTAGCATCTGCTAATTGGCTAGATTTTCACGCGCGGGCTTTCTTGGGGGAGGTTTTCATCCCTGTCCTGATAAGCTTGAATCAGGCTACAGGGAGTATACTGATTGGTAGAGTCCTGGCGCCTGCAGAGGATGATCGCAGCTCCTCCTTGGCAATAACTCAGCCCCTCTGTAAAGGAGACTTAGGCCTACCTTGGCCCCCTGAAGCCTGTCATGGCACCTGTTTGGTCCTAACAGCAGAGTTTAACCCACTGGATCATCAGGGAAGTTCTCAAGTGTTCCTTTCTAAGTCAGTTCAGAATGCATTTTCCAACAACTGTAGTTCTTATGCATGCGGGTGTGCTAAGTTGCTGTAGTTGTGTCTGACTCTTTGCAACCCCATGAACTGTGGCCCTCCAGGCTCCTCTGTCCATGGATTCGCCAGGCAAGAATACTGGAGTGGGTTGCTATGCCCTCCTTCAGGGGATATTTCTGACCTAGGGATTGAAGCCGCGTTTCTTATGTCTCCTGCACTGGCAGGCAGGTTCTTTACCACTAGCGCCAATTTTCCAGAATGACCTTCAAAGTCCTATTTGGCACCTCTGTACTTGATGGTATTAATAATAGCACATAACCAGGATGATAGCGTTATTTCTATGAGGAAGTCAATTCTGGGTTCCACTCAGTGGGGTCTGTTCACACCCTCCTCTCTCCTGTTCTGCTTTCAGCTCATTCTGGTTCTGCTGCTTTGTAGCCTCAGAAGCAGCATCCAACAGTGAGGTTTCCAGGGTTCTTGTGGTATCAGAGAGAGCCCTGAGCCATCAAACAGGGCTCTGATAATCAAAGTGGCAGTAGGGAATCACACACGTACTTCCCCAGAACCATCAGGAAGGGACACGTGTCCTCAGCTGTGCAAGGAAATGGGAATTACTGTAAGTCCCCTACATATGAACAAGTTCTGTTCTGAAAGTACATTCGTTAAGTCCAACAAAGTTAGCTTTGGTGCCCAATGAACATAATCGGCTAAATACTGCTGCTTTTACGTTTGCTTCCAGACCTCCTGGGCTTGAAATAAAGATACTGTTCTTCTGTACTCTATTCAGTACTGCACAGTAAAGTACACAAAAGCACTACCATTTGTAGAGAATGCACGCACATGACAATGTACACCAGACACGGGAACATGTGACATTTGAGCACACATTCACATCTTTGAAAGTTCGCAGCTTGAAGGTTCATATGTAGGGAACTTACTATAAAGGTGATGGGGAAGCAAGCAGCAGAGAAGGGGAAAGAATCACTGACTCTGAATCACTCCCTACAGCACTGTAGGGAGAAGTTATCCAGCTAGTACTTCTCTGTGGCCAACACTAGGGAGCACCATTGTAGCTGAAGGCGTGCCCCTCACTGGGAATCTAATGCCCTTGGAGTTGTACAAGTGGGGGCTCTGCAGGAAATCGGAGGAAGAGACTCTTGATGAGACACCTATGTCCAGGTAAGAGATGTTTATATATCAGGCATTTTAATGTTGTAAATGACCTTACAAACTTTTCTTAATACTTTATAACATTATCCATGTATTAAAAAAGTATACATTTAATAAACCAGGAGAAACAGTAGGATTATCTGGCTTCATGCTTTTTCATAGACCAGATTTTATGACCTCAAGTGGTATTTTCTCTCCAGAAGTGCATTTTGGACGCAACCTTCTGGTTGCATTGAGGATGAATGCAGAGAAAGCTAAACCCGGATACAGAAAGGATAATTAGGAAGTGATTGAAATAATGCAGGTAAGAGATGTTCAGAGCCTGATCTTGGGCAGGAAAATGGACAATGCTTAGGTTGTAAAATTGAACAGGCTTGAGAAATCTGACATGAAGGCAAGGAAGACTAGCAAAGGGTGCTCACTGGCTCTTGGCTGAATAAGCAGGTGAAAGCGAACACTGATGAAGGCACAGTCGGGGTGGTGGTGGGGAAATGGTGAGTTCACTTCTAGACATGTTGAGTTAGATGCATCCAGGGAATATGTGTATGGAAAGATGCAGCAAGCTTGGAGGTCAGTGAGGAGTCTAGAGTTGCAGACAGTGATCCAGGTATCGCATGCAGGTGACAGCTAAGCCAGGAGAACGCAAGGAACCTGCACTACAAGTTTATAGGGGACAGGATATATAGGAAAGAATCTCGAGGCTCAGCAACATTTAATTTTCAGAGAGAGGAGAGGTACTGGCAAGAGTTTATATACTGGAAAATCAAAGGGTGTGTCTTTAACTGGGTTTACAAAGACCCAAACCAGTCTATCTGCTCCCCAACTACTTAAGATGGCTCAGTGATGACTGCTGAGACTACTCACAATGAACAGGGAAGCCTGGTGTGCTGCAGTTCATGGGGTCACAGTCAGACGTGACTTTCGACTGACCAACCACAACAAAACAATTAATATAAATTAAGTTGCTTCTTCTTCCTTTAAACTATTACTGAAATATATCCTTATATAATAGTGTGCAAAGAATTTAGCACAAAACAGGATTAAATAGTCTTTGGTGATCTTTTAGAAGAGACTTTTGAAAGTTATGAATATGTGCCTTGACTTGAAAAGTCTTGTTACAGAAACAGTAGACTTATTTCTGTCAATTTCATATTGTTTTAATTACTCCTGATAACAGTGTTAAAATTTCCATATTTTTGACATTGTCAATAATGAATCTGTCATCATTTTCTAATTGGAAAATATATCTTAGTTTTTTAAGGAAGAAATTAGTTGGAAGCAAATATGAAAAATATTATCAATGACTGTGCGATGCTGGAAATATATTATTATTAAGTTTAAAATTATGTAAATTTTTAAAAATTCAGTATTTAAAAAACCTCTATTTTCCAGCTGTAGCTTTCAGTGAGAACATGTGATTGTAAAGTTCTTTCTATATATTTTGTGTGTGCCAGGATTTAAAATCTGACATCCATGATTTATTATGTAAGTCATTTTTATGTCAAAGGCTACACTCATAAATAGAAAAATCATTCCACAATTTTATTTTCTAGTTTTCTATTTTTGAACATAATAAAAAATTATCAGTATTTCGTTCATGACTGAAGACCTAGGCTCGGTTCTGCTTTAACATGTGTGATTCTAAGATTTCAGCAGAGCTGTGGTTTTCCAAGTTCTGATTCCTCTTCCTTTAGCAGTCGTTGACATCACCATTACAGGAACCACTGGCTTGTAGGCAGGGGAAAACCATCTTGTAAACAGTCACTGCATGCCTGTACTCCCAGACTAATTGGAGGCTGGATGGTGAGGGGTCCACAGTAAGCGTATTTCAGGTTCTTCTCAAGGCAGCCTCTAGAGGGCAGAGGAATCACAAGCCTGTTAGCAATTCTGTACAGGTATTCAGGATTCTACATCCTTTCTTTAATGTTATTCTGCTTTTCAACTTCATTTCAAATTGATGTTTTCGTGATTTATTTTTACCAAATTTCAAAGTTACAAAAGAATATTCTTATTCCCCAGAAACAACTAACACTACCCTACCCAACAACCCAACATCACCAATTCCTTATATATCTTTCCAGAGGCAGTGGTGTGTGGTGTGTGTGTGTGTATCACCCTGTCTTCTCCCTTGAAGTGAAAGTGTTAATCACTCAGTGGTGTCTGACTCTTTGAGACCCCTTGGAGTGTAGGCTCCTCTGTCCATGGAATTCTTCAGGAAATAATATGGGAGTGGGTTGCCATTTCCTCCTCCAGGGGATCGCCCCAACTCAGGAATCGAACCCAGGTCTTTTGCATTGACATGTGGATTCTTTACCATCTGAATCATCAGGGAAGCCCCATCTTCTCCCTTATTTTTATACAAATGTTAACCTCCATATACGTTATTCTGTATCTTGCCTTTTCCACTTAATATTGCTTTGGATAAAATTCAGTGTAAGGATAGAGAGCTTTCTTGTTTATGACTGCAAATTCTAGCTACAGGGTGCATAATTTTCCAGGTAATACTTCAGTGAAGGGCACTTAGTTGTTTCTGCGGTGCTGCTGGACCTTAGACATGTAAAATTTCACTAGCAATAGCGATAGCAATATATCCACCTGAGTCATATCTTACAGTGTTTTGGAGGCTGTTCTTAATTTTGCTGGGGAAGGAGGGGAAAATGATACTGAACTTGATTTTTAAAACATCTCCTTCAAACTTTAAATTCTCTCTGTAAACTAAATCTTTCCCGAGAAAACCTCTCCATTCCCCTCCCAGCCCCCCTACCTCCCCCCGCCCCCGCCCCGCAACAAGACACTGCTTTCTCTGTAGGCAAGAAGAGTGCTGAGAATTGTTCTCTTGTTTGCCTCTTCCAGGTCATTTTATCTCCTCCCCAAACACCTATTCTTAAATCTCAAGTCACCAGGCTTTCCAACCACTTCTCTTCATTGCTGGTATTCTCCACCAACCCCCAGATCACATTCCTTCATTTCTCTCTATTTTTTTAAGTTCCCGAATGGCTGTTATTCTCTTCAACTCTATTTCTGTTCTAGTGATCGGCTATTTTAATATCTACACATGTGAAAATTTCACATTCTGCTCTGGTTGAACTGGATTTCTAAGGACATACAGTAAAGATCTAGGCAAACAAGGTGAGAAAGGGCTAAAATTAAGGTTTTGTGACTAGGAAAGCACGGTGTGAAATTCGAGTTAAATTGGGACAAGATCTTGGCCAAATATAACTTTCTTTCTTCTTTCCTTCTTTCTTTTCTTTCTATTGAAGATTATTGGCGTGTGTGTGTGTGTGTGTGTGTGTGCGCGCGCGCGTGCGAGTGCTTAAGTCGCTTCAGCCGTGTTTGACTCCTTCGAGATCCTATGGGCAGTAGCCCACCAGACTCCTATGTTAATGGGATTCTCCAGGTGAGAATACTAGAGTGGGTTGCCATTTCCTGCTCCAGGGGATCTCCCTGACCCAGGGATCGAACCGACATCTCTTATGTCTCCTGCATTGAAAGGCAGGTTCTTTACCACTAGCACTACCTGAGAAGCCCATGATTGACATACATTATACTGAATACTGGAGAAGGCAGTGGCACCCCACTACAGTACTCTTGCCTGGAAAATCCCATGGACGGAGGAGCCTGGTAGGCTGCAGTCCATGGGGTCGCTAGGAGTCGGACACGACTGAGCAGCTTCACTTTCACTTTTCACTTTCATGCATTGGAGAAGGAAATGGCAACCCACTCCAGTATTCTTTCCTGGAGAATCCCAGGGTTGACGCAGCCTGGTGGGCTGCCGTCTGTGGGGTCGCACAGGGTCGGACGCGACTGAAGCAACTTAGCAGCAGCAGCAGCAGCATGTTGAATATTAGATTGGAATGTACAACATAATGATTCAATGTTTGTATACATTGCAAAATAACAATTTTATTTAGACTCTATTGGGTAGATGATGAAAGTCTCAAATATTTTCACTGTAGGAGTAACAGGCTAAAATTTGTGTTTATGAAGATGACTCTGATTGTATTGTAGAAAATTGTTGTCATGGATTCTACCCAGCTAAAGAGGTGTATTTCTTGGTCATGTTATTATTTAGATGATGTATTTGTTCATCGTGCCACATCCTGGATTTTGGAGGTCAAGGTAAACATATCCTGATTGGCACTGTCACCCCTCACCCAGGCTGGAGTTGTGCTCACTAGTGAAATATCTTCAGGGCATCCAAGATAAATTAGGTAGGTGGGATACCGTAGCCCTGTGGGCCCCCTCCCCTAAGCAGAGTAGAACTAGGGGGAATTTTACTTTAATTTCTCTGAAGATGGATGGGAGTAGGAACTGTAATGTAGTAGATAAGTGTGTAGTTTTGAAGCCAGGAAGCCTGGGTTCAAATCTGAGGTCTGTCTTCCAGTTGGCTATGGGATCTTGACTTCCCTGGTGGCTCAGTGGTAAAGAATCCACCTGGCAGTGCCGGAGATGTGGGTTCCATCCCTGGGTGGGGAAGATCCCCTGGAGAAGGAAATAGCAACTCACTCCAGCATTCTTACCTGAAAAATCCCATGGACAGAGGAGCCTGGCGGGTTACAGTCCATGGGGTCACAAAGAGTCAGACATGGCTGAGCGCGTGCACATATATGCACACACATGCGCACACACACAGGTCTCCTGAGAGACCAGATTCAAGCTTCTAGAAGAAATAACAGTAGGAGAAAAAACGATTACAGCCAATCGCAACATAGATTTTCTTCTTCATCAGCATGGAGTTGGCATCACGACAGCAGACACAATCACACTGATTTTTGTAAAGAGAGAAACAAGTATTAAAGCTTGGGAGAAAATGAGTAAGCATGAGTTGTGCCAGCCTAAAGGCTAGCATTTATCTCCAGCAAATACTGGGGCATTCGGCCCCAGAGATTTCTAGAAGCCCTCCCTCTTTGCCCTCTTGCTTCAGTTCCTGATGCCCTATCTCCCACAGTGGCTATGCCCTCTGTCATTCTGGAGGTCTGAGCTCTCACTTGCCTATGCACATGCTCTTCGTTACCTACTCTCAACCCTGAGCCTAGCTGGTGACCAGTTGTCAGCATCATGATTATTCTTGGTACAATATCAGAATGGACCTAGTGGGAAATTTTCCTCAAAAGAGATAACACACTGGCTATTTTCTTTCGTCTCCCATTTATGCTGGTTTAGGGGCAGGAACTGGAGAAAGAAATGGCAACCCACTCCAGTGTTCTTGCCTGGAGAATCCTAGGGATGGGGGAGCCTGGTGGGCTGCCGTCTATGGCGTCGTACAGAGTCAGACACGCCTGAAGCGACTTAGCAGCAGCAGCAGCAGCAGGGGCAGGAACGCATATTTGCTCTTTAAACATTTTATTTTGGTAAGTGTGCATTTGCTCATGTAATATGGGTCTGGAAATGAGTCTGGAAATAACTTCTAAAGCTCTCTGATCTCTAACCTTTTTATTTCCATGGAGGACTATTGTTAAACCAACCAGCACATAAGCTCATAGACCCTATTTTTAAAAACTCTGATGTCTTATTATAAGCAAGAGCATGATGTTTTAAGCCTCAGTCAGAAGAAATTCCTTGGGAAAATAATTTTTAGGTTGTTTTCCCTGGTTTTTGGAGGAGGTCATCAAAAGGACACAACCTTCAGTTCAACTACAAGCTGGACCTGAGTGATCAGAGGCTCCTCACCCCTGCCCCTGACCTTGAAATCAATGTTCTGCCACTGTTCCCACAGGGGTAACTGTTCTGAGGACACAGTCATGAGGGAGGAAGATGTCATTGAGACCATGTGGATGGTATACATCATAGAACCCCATGAAAACTTCTACGTAAACTTGTAAGATTCTGGTGGGCAGGTGTAGGGATCTACTTGTCTTGCAGTACCCCAGACAAGCCGCATCAGTAAGTTCCCTTGCTTATTGGACCTGCCACTGCCAGTCTGGATGGGCTACATCCATCTTCCTTCTATCTCTCCTTGCCTTCTGTGCATGGGGGCCAGTTTGCAAACCAACACTGGTCACGTGCAGGAAACAATGCTTTAGGCTTCTTGTGCCTCAGGCTCTTGGCAAGCTTAGAAATTCTCAATCTCATTACCGTGAAAGAGTGAAGGAGAAAGCTGACTGCAAATCTAAGTATTTGGTGCATTTTGCGTGCGAAACACCGATAGTATTATATATTATTCAGGAGCACTATTTGAGTGCGTTGGAGGTTAACAGAGAAAGAGACTTTCCAAAATGACTCTGTCTGAGCTTTTCTCATGAGGGTCACATGTCTATCATAATAACTCATTCACTCTGCTACAACCTAATAAGGGTGCATTGTTTAGTTATTAAGAACATTAACGAGGAACAACAGGATGCTGAGTGTGTGTTCTCCCATGCTTGATGTGCTGATGGTACATGACATCCAGGCTTACATGTCTGACACTTGATTGAGAGTGGGGACCTCTCAATCAAGTGTCAGAATTCAGGGATATTTCAAGATTCAGTGGGCTTCCCCAGTGGTGCTCAGCAGTAAAGAATATGCCTGCAGTGCAGGAGCCACTGGAGATGTGGGTTCAATCCCTGGGTTGGGAAGATCTCCTGGAAGAGGGCATGGCACCCCACTCCAGTATTCTTGCCTGGAGAATCCTCATGGACAGAGGAGCCTGGCGGGCTACAGTCCATAGAGTTGCAAAGAGTCAGACATGACTGAATCGATTTAGCATGCACACATGCCCAAGATTCAGTATATTAATAGCTCAGATAAAAGGTTAAACAAGAGAGGTACTAAAATGGATAGATGCTGCTTCAACTCCTCTAATTCTTTTGGAAATTCACCTTACTAATTGTATTTCTCAGACCTGAATAGATCTCTTCTGGTAGCACATTAATGTTCAATATTATTATGGATGTGTGATGACTTGAGGCACCTGGAGTAAATCACTCTCAACAGCAAAGAGCTCAAAGGTATGAGTTCTGGAGGCAGCTCTGCTTCTGACATTCCGTCTGGGCATTCATTTGAGTGAAGCCGTTTTCTGTCCTCTGATGCCTAAAAGCCTAGTTTACCAGGTCTCTCTACTTTGCCTTCTTCCCCAGTGGTAACCCCTCTCTGACCCTGTTTACGGCAAGGCAGCCCAAAGGGTCAGTTCAGGTGCAGAGCCATTCATTATGCTACTGTGAGGAAATTCCAGGGTATGAGCTAGATGGTTGAGGTAAATTACAGGCAGAGTATCTCATTACTCAGTTTAACAACTGTTCTGAGCACAAAACATTCTATCAGGCATTCTCTGTCATCATTCTCATTACTAGTCCCAAAGCCAATTTCTAGACTATTTTTTGTATTACCTAGTTCTGAGTTCTCTCTGAGACCCCAGGATTCCTGGGGACTTGGGACCTTTTGAATTCTGAGTCCCTAGTCTGCCCCTTCAGCCTCTTAGTTGACTGGTGGGTAAGAGAGCTGTGAGTTTGGACTTCCCTAGTGGCCCAGTGGTCTAAGATTCTGCACTGCCAATGCAGGGGGTCTGGGTTTGATCCCTGGTCAGAGAACTAGATCCCACATGCAGCAACTAAGACTCAGCAGTCAAATATATTAAAAAAAGAGAGAGTGAGAGCTGTGAGTTAACAGAATGGAAAGAACCCGCCTGCCAAGTAGGAGGTGCAGGTTTGATCCCTGGGTCCAATAGATCCAGAGAGGGAAATGGCAACCCCCTCCAGTGTTCTTGCCTGGAAAATTCCATGGACAGAGAAGCCTGGCAGGCTATAGTTCATAGGGTCACCAAAGTGTCGAACACAACTTAGTGACTGAACAACAACAATTGGTTAGTCAGTCAAACTTTTGATGAAACATTCTCTAATTCAATTTCTTTCTTTCGTTGTATCTGATATTAATCTGATCCCCTTTCACTCTCATCCTGATGAGTTGAATGAGCATTGAAATTGGAACCCAGAAAACTTGAGTGTGAGCCCTAGATTTGCTATTTACTAGCGGTTGTGCCTGGGAAATTTCTTTAATTCTTTGAGCCTCAGTTTTCTCATTGACAACATGGAGAGACTGTTGCCTTTCTTACTTTACAGGGTTGTTGTGCAGATCATAATGAAGGCCACAGACATGTTTAGCTTTATATTTCACCATCGGAGACTATGATTCCATGAAAAAGACAGCTCTAAATGTGATAGAGACTTGACTAAGAAATGAAACATGGCTGAAAGGCATGTGAATTGACTATGGTCCATCATGCCTAAATCTGAGTGACTTAGTAGGGTCAGAAAAACAGTATTTTTATAAGAGCATCACAGGATTTCCAGATCAAACACACATTGCGCAGCACGTCGGGCCTCTTTATACTAAAAAGTTACTCATTATTTAGCTGAAACTCAATTTAACTTGGGTTTCCCTGATGGCTCAGTTGGTAAAGAATCTGCCTGCAATGTAGGAGAGCCCAGTTCAATTCCTGGGTCAGGAAGATTCGCTGGAGAAGGGCCTAGGAGAAGGGATAGGCTACCCACTCCAGTATTCTTGGGCTTCCCTTGTGGCTCAGCTGGTAAAGAATCCTCCCGGGAATCTTGTATTTTACTTGCTCAAGGTGGTGATTCTACACAGGTGATCCTCACGAGTGAGCTGCTTTTGAAACTTCTGACCTGGATCTTGAGTAGGGCCTCATTGAGAGCCAGGAAAATGGGGTGACTGACTCCGTGGCAGGACATCAGATGCCATGGTGAGAAGATCATGGTGTCTTCCTATGAGAATAGAAAGTCCTGCCTCACCACCCACGGCTGTGACATTTTCTTCTTAGAATTGTATACACTGCAAATGTGAACAACCAAGGAAAAGATAGAGAAGCATCAGGCAAGTATCCATTATTTACATTTGACTAGTAGTCAGACAACCTAGAAATAAGTTAAAAAAATTTTTTATTGGAGTGCAGTTGCTTTATCATATTGTGTTAATTTCTGCTATATGGCACAGTGGATCAGCTATATGTATACACATGTCCTCTGTTTCTTGGATTTCCTTCCCATTTAGGTCACCACAGAGTGCTGAGTAGAGTTCCCTGTGCTATATGGTAGGTTCTCATTCAGTTCATTTCAGTTCAGTAGTTCAGTCGTGTCCGACTATTTGCAACCCCATGAATCGCAGCACGCCAGGCCTCCCTGTCCATCACCAACTCCCGGAGTTCACTCAGACTCTCGTCCATCAGGTCAGTGATGCCATCCTGCCATCTCATTCTCTGTCGTCCCCTTTTCCTCCTGCTCCCAATCCCTCCCAGCATCAGAGTCTTTTCCAATGAATCAACTCTTTGGATGAGGTGGCCAAAGTACTGGAGTTTCAGCTTTAGCATCATTCCTTCCAAAGAAATCCCAGGGCTGATCTCCTTCAGAATGGACTGGTTGGATCTCCTTGCAGTCCAAGGGACTCTCAAGAGTCTTCTCCAACACCACAGTTCAAAAGCCTCAATTCTTCGGCGCTCAGCTTTCTTCACAGTCCAACTCTCATATCCATACATGACCACAGGAAAAACCATAGCCTTGACTAGACGGACCTTTGTTGGCAAAGTAATGTGTCTGCTTTTGAATATGCTATCTAGGTTGGTCATCTTCCAAGGAGTAAGTGTCTTTTAATTTCATGGCTGCAGTCACCATCTGCAGTGATTTTGGAGCCCCCCAAAATAAAGTCTGACACTGTTTCCACTGTTTCCCCATCTATTTCCCATGAAGTGATGGGACCAGGTGCCATGATCTTCGTTTTCTGAATGTTGAGCTTTAAGCCAAGTTTTTCACTCTCCTCTTTCACTTTCATCAAGAGGCTTTTGAGTTCCTCTTCACTTTCTGCCATAAGGGTGGTGTCATATGCATATCTGAGGTTATCGATATTTCTCCTGGCAATCTTGATTCCAGCTTGTGCTTCTTCCAGCCCAGCATTTCTCATGATGTACTCTGCATAGAAATTAAATAAGCAGGGTGACAATATACAGCCTTGATGTACTCCTTTTCCTATTTGGAACCAGTCTGTTGTTCCATGTCCAGTTCTAACGGTTGCTTCCTGACCTGCATACAGATTTCTCAAGAGGCAGGTCAGGTGGTCTGGTATTCCCATCTCTTTTAAAATTTTCCACAGTTTATTGTGATCCACACAGTGAAAGGCTTTGGCATAGTCAATAAAGCAAAATAGATGTTTTTCTGGAACTCTCTCGCTTTTTCGATGATCCAGCAGATGTTGACAATTTGATCTCTGGTTCCTCTGCCTTTTCTAAAACCAGCTTGAACGTCTGGAAGTTCATGGTTCACATATTGCTGAAGCCTGGCTTGGAGAATTTTGAGCATTACTTTACTAGAGTGTGAGATGAGTGCAATTGTGTGGTAGTTTGAGCATCCTTTGGCATTGCCTTTCTTTGGGATTGGAATGAAAAGTGACCTTTTCCAGTCCTGTGGCCACTGCTGAGTTTTCCAAATTTGACCCATTAACTTGAATTTATCAGCGGTTGTTTTGCTTTTGATTTATTTTACACCCCACCTGCTTTCCTCATTTATTTTATCTGCCTGGCTGCCATGGGCATTGATTTGGGGATCCCTGTTTGAGAAGCAACGTTTTGGTTTCACCTTAATGAAAACAAATGAATTAAAGACTAACTTTGAGGTGCTTTTTACAAATATCAATTAGAAGCTGCCTCTCTCACACTGACTAAAAAAGGGGGCCCACGTACAGGAAAGAAGTAGCTTCAAGCTCTGTCAGAGCAGGATAGCAAGCTGGATGACTCACGTCCCATGTGGACAACTTTGGAACAGTCCTTTTGCCTATCAGAAACTCAGTTTCTCCACCTATAAAATGAAGCCAATAATGGTAGCTACCTCTTGGCGTTGTTATGAGGTTGTTCTACAGTGAGGTATATAAAGAACTTTATAGCCATGCTCAATAATAAGCTTAAAATTTAGAAAGTAACATTTTCATTTAAGTCATAGTTTTTATATTTAGGTAACATCAATTTTGAAAGAAACTGATGAGAACTAAGTGCCTGGGAAAAACTTTCTTCCTTAATAAAGGAAATAAAGAAATAAAGTGCTACAACCACATAGAGGAAATTTTTAGAAAAGGTTCTTTTCATATGTTTACTGGGTTAAACTCACTGTCATAATCTAATATACCTCACAAAAAGTAACTGCATTTTTAGGAGTTAATTTCAAGATGGAATTAGCTCATGAACACACTTTTCCTTGCTTAGTGGCATTGCTAATTTTGGAATTTGAAAGAAACCAAAAGTTGAAAAGAAATAAAATTCAGATGGAATTCAACATCACCAAAAGCCCTTAAACATGGGGCAATAAATATAAATGTGAGCACAACAAAGCAAATTACAAAGAAAGAAGTCAAAACAGTCTTCCTGAAAGATACTATGTGAGGAAAGCAAAATAAAAGACTATGTATCGATAGAGGAGCAAAAACCAGTGGTGACCACAAACTGCTGCAGAAACCCAATGGTAAACAAGAAAAGGACTTTATGCTATAGACTGTCTACATCACCGGAAGGGACGGCGGGCAAAACTCGTCAAGCTTGAAGAATGGCAAGAGTCTAAACTTGAGTGACTATAATTCTTTTAAGATATTTGGTAATTAAAGAATGTTTAGGAAACAAACATTTGAGCGTAAACTAAGTGCAGGGAAATGGGAGCAATCAGTCAGGGCCCTGCTCTCAAAGAATTATCATCAAGCTGAGAGAGGTAGGAGTAAATAGAGAATCATACGTAAAAGATAGATGATGACTGGTGAATTCAGAGAGGCGTTGCCTAATCTTCACTTTTTAGTCATCCAATTTCTTTCATTTATAAATGGGGTTTGAAAGACGAATAGGTAAATAAGAGTTTACCAGGTGGACAAGGGGAGAAAGTGATTACAAGCATGGGGACCAGCATGTTCAAAGGCTTGGAGATGTAAAATAGTGAATGAAAGATGGAGAAAATTTTACCCTCCAGAGCATGGTACACAGAGAAGATTGGTGGGATGGCTTATACTAGGAGCAGAAGTGTGTGTACGGATTTTGGGATCTTGGAAAGGAGAGGATAACATGAGGGGAAAACAGCATGATGTTGAAATTGTATGGCATGTGATGTATTTTTCCTCTCTGCTACCCCCACCCAACTGGGTAATTCTAATAGTCTCAAGAAATGCTTGATGTTTGGGAATTATTTATGGGTACCAGTCTTGGAAAAGAGCCAAGATCATGAGATCGGGGCAAGAGGACAGACACAAAGAACCACTAAGGCCATGGCTGATGTTATGTCATTTTTGTACAAATTTTACAAAGAAACCTCTTTGGGACTGGGTGGTGGCTTTGTGCCAAAAAGAGGCATTTGTAACCCCACAGCAGGGGCACAGCTTTGAGGGCAAAGTGCTAATTCGTTGCAGCTCCCACTTGCCCCCATGGCTGCACACTGTTTTGCTGTGCACAGCCTGAGCAACCCAATGTGGCAAACACTCAATGGTGAGAAAGTATGCTCGGAGGAGGGTTTGTGACTGTAAGAGGTCATGGAAGTAGTGTTTAGGCCAGCATCAAGTATCCCTAAAGGACTCAGAGATTATATCTCATGTGCCTTTGTACACTGTGTTCAGGGAACTCTGAGCAGATCAGTATTTTTGGAAACTATATTTCTAAGGGAGTGTGTTTGTTTCCTAGGGCTGCTGTGACATATTACCACAACCTGGATAGTTTAAAATAGCAAAAATGAATTCTGTCACTGTTATGGAGGCCAGAAATCCAGAAGTCTGAAATCAAGGTCATCAGCAGGGTTGGTTCCTCCTGTGGCTCTAGACAGGGTTTTCATCCTGGGTCTCTCTCCTGCCTCTGGTGGCTATAGGCAATCCTTGGGTTATAGACACCATTGACTCTCTGCCTCTGTCTTCACATCATCTCTTTCTCTTTTATGCACACACTTATCACTGGATTTAGGGTGGCTCAGTGGTAAAGAATCTGCCTGCAATGCAGGAGATGTGGGTTGCATCCCTGGGTTGGGATGATGCCCTGGTGAAGGAAATGGCAACCCACTCTGGTATTCTCACCTGGAAAGTCCCATTGACAGAGGAGCCTGGTGGGCTACACTCCATGGGGTCGCAAAGAGCTGGACACGACTGAATGAGCACAGCACAGCGGCACATATTACATTTGCAAAGACCTTGCAGCAAATTAGGTCACAACCACAAGTCCTGGGTGGACATATCTTTCGGGGGCCATCATTCAATTCACCACAAGAGGAGTCATGGTATCCACTGGGCCAACAAGCAAGCAGGAACCTCCCGTCTGACCCTGTGTGATCAACATATGGTATTGGCTTATGGTTCACTGATGCTGAACTATTTGTCACTTGGTGTTTATTTCAGCCTAAGCAGTCTTTCTTTGTTTTATACTGTGTGGTTTGGTCTTTTCCTGACAAGCTGCTGCTGCTGCTAAGTCACTTCAGTCATGTCCGACTCTGTACAACCCCATAGATGGCAGCCTACCAGGCTCTGCCATCCCTGGGATTCTCCAGGCAAGAACACTGGAGTGGGTTGCCATTGCCTTCTCTGTATCCTGACAAGTCAATTGCTTTAATAAGAAAAACACAGTTTTGGGCTTCCCCAGTGGCTTAGTCGGAGAAGGCACTGGCACTCCACTCCAGTACGCTTGCCTGGAAAATCCCATGGATGGAGGAGCCTGGTGGGCTGCAGTCCATGGGGTTGCTAAGAGTCGGACACGACTGAGCGACTTCACTTTCACTTTTCACTTTCATGCACTGGAGAAGGAAATGGCAACCCACTCCAGTGTTCTTGCTTGGTGAATCCCAGGGACAGAGGAGCCTGGTGGGCTGCCATCTATGGGGTCGCACAGAGTCTGACACGACTGAAGCGACTTAGCAGCAGCAGCAGCAGCAGTAGCTCAGTGGTAAAGAATCCATTTGCCAATGAAGGAGAAATGGGTTTGATCCCTGATCCGGGAAGATCCCGTATGCTGTGGAACAACTAAGTGCCACCACTATTGAGCTTGTGGTCTGAAGCCCAGGAGCCACAACTGCTGAGCCTGTGTGCCACAGCTGGTCAAGCCTGACCACCACAGAGCCCATGCTCTGCAAGAAGTGAAACCACCGCAATGAGCAGCCCTTACACCACAACTAGAGAGGAGCCCCTGCTCGCTGCAGCTAGAGAAAAGCCCACGCAACAATGAAGACCCAGCGCAGCCAAAAATAAAAAAATAAAATTATTTTTTAAGAAAAACACCATTTTCACTGATGCACTTCTTATTGCAGAAAGATGAAAAGTCCCAGAGTTTTCATTTGGTAATCTTCAAGTTTGAGCCTAAATTTTCCATTTGCCTAGAATTTGTTTAAAATTGTTCCTATCCTAGAGATATCATTTCCCCACTTGTAACTCTTTGTGGCTTGATTTGCACTGAACTATTAAAACCTTCCCACAGTCAAGGAGTTCTCTTTGGGCCTCTGTGTTAGAATAACATATGGTATCTGATGCATCTTGAATGAGAAAGGTTACAGAAGGATGTACATTTATGGTTGCAAAATGTTCATAGTCACATACCCCAAGGCCCATAGGTTTTAAAATTAGACTAAAGAAAAGGAAAAATAAATAAATAAATAAAAAATTTTAAAAAATTCCTCCTTGATTGGAGGAAAAGTGCTTTGCAATGTTGTACTGGTTTCTGCTGTACAACAAGGCAAGTCCGCCATAATTATACATATGTCGTCTCCCTCTAGAGCCTCCCTCCCCCTCTCCATCCCGCTCCTCTCGGTTGTCGCAGAGCACCAGGCTGGCCCCCTGTACTGTACACTGGCTTCTCGCCTGCTCCCTATTGTACGCGCAGTCGTGCATCTATGTCAGCGCTGCTTTCTTCATTCGTCCCATTCTTTCCCCCGCTGTGTCAAGTCTGTTCTCTATATCTGCATCTCTCTTAAGAAAAGCCTATTTTTTCTGAAATGGGGTTAATTACAAAATAAAATAAACTGCTGTCTCGTAGAATTAAAGAATATTGGAGGCAAATGATGCTTGTAGATTAAGCTAGCTCACCCATTTGACAGAGAAACTGACGCAAGAGAGATGGGCTTGCTGAACATTACACAGCTAGCAAGTGAAAGAGAACTCATTTGCTTTTACTGCTTACATTTGCAACAGTTGTGAAAACTAAATGCATGAGGTAGATGTCCTGATGAAACGAAAACCGGCTTGAAACAAGCATTTCTGTTTCATGAGGATACATCTAAAATAACCCACCCAGTCTCACGTTTCTTCAGTCACTTAATTCCAAAACCTGAGGATAGCCTCTCTCCCTCATTACATCACCATTTTGATTCTTTCTAATTAAATGCATCAGTTAAATTAATGAATGCTTTGCCTTTTTGACAACATTATTTTTTCCCTTCTGCCAGTATCTCCCACTATTGTCTGATGAACTCCTTTTTTGATCCAAGCTTCCTTCAGCACTTTGTTTTCTCCTAAATCTATCCAATCTTTTACTATGGAGAAAGTGGGAAAATCAGAGACAAGGGCAGAAACAAGGAGGAAAGCTGGAAAGGAATAAAGGGAGGGAGAGAAATTAGATTCTTCCTAACTTTCTACCCCGGAGCGTATTAAAAATCAGAGACGTTACTTTGCCAACAAAGGTCTGTCTGGTCAAAGGTATGGTTTTTCCAGTAGTCATGTATGAATGTGAGAGTTGGACTGAAAAGAAGGCTGAGCACCAAAAAACTGATGCTATTGAATTGTGATATTGGAGAAGACTCTTGAGAGTCCCTTGGACACCAAGGAGATCAAACCAGTCAATCCTAAAAGAAATCAATCCTGAATATTCATTGGAAGGACTGATGCTAAAACTAAGGTTCCAATATTTTGGCCACCTGATGCAAAGAGCTGACTCGTTGGAAAAGACCCTGATTCTGGGAAAGATTGAGGGAAGGAGAAGGGGGCAACAGAGGATGAGATGGTTGGATGGCATCATTGACTCAATAGACATGCATTTGAGCAAGCTCTGGGAGATGGTAAAGGACAGAGAAGCCTGGTGTGCTGCAATACATGGGGTTACAAAGAGTTGGATACGATTGAGCAACTGAAAAACAATTTTCTGCTTCTGTTTTCAGATGTCAGTATTCTTACAGTATTATAAATAAATTAAAAAAAAGAAACTAAATATCCACCAACAAGAAAGTTGTTAACTAAGTGGTTCACAAATTTTGGCCTGTATTAGAATCTCTTCTGAACACTCTTAAAAATATGGATATTTGAGCCAAACACTAGACCTGAATCTAAATATGTATAAGTTTGGACACTGGAAGCAGGACAATCACCAAACCTCATAGGTGATCCTAATGTAAATTGCAATTTGTTAATTAATACATTAAATTATTTCATGATACAGTCATACAAAGGAATAATATGCAGCTACCAAAAAGGACAGTGTAGGTCCATATGAATTGACACTAATAAATGTCTATAATGTGTGAGTGAAAAGGTCAGGTTAAAGAATAATATATTTAAAATTATTTCATTTATTTTTATATATCATATGTATAATACATACAATGTATAGACTGGTTCCAAATAGGAAAAGAAGTACGTCAAGGCTGTATATTGTCACCCTGCTTATTTAACTTAGATGCAGAGTACATCATGCGAAATGCTGGGCTGGAAGAAGCACAAGCTGGAATCAAGATTGCCAGGAGAAATATCGATAACCTCAGATATGTAGATGACATCACCCTATGGCAGAAAGTGAAGAGGAACTCAAAAGCCTCTTGATGAAAGTGAAAGAGGAGAGTGAAAAACTTGGCTTAAAGCTCAACATTCAGAAAACGAAGATCATGGCATGTGGTCCCATCACTTCATGGGAAATAGATGGGGAAACAGTGGAAACAGTGTCAGACTTTATTTTTTTGGGCTCCAAAATCACTGCAGATGGTGACTGCAGCCATGAAATTAAAAGACGCTTACTCCTTAGAAAGAAAGTTATGACCCACCTAGATAGCATATTGAAAAGAAGAGACATTACTTTGCCAACAAAGGTCTGTCTAATCAGGGCTATGGTTTTTCCAGTGGTCATGTATGGATATGAGAGTTGGACTGTGAAGAAAGCTGAGCGCCGAAGAATTGAGGCTTTTTAACTGTGGTGTTGGAGAAGACTCTTGAGAGTCCCTTGGACTGCAAGGAGATCCAACCAGTCCATTCTGAAGGAGATCAGCCCTGGGATTTCTTTGGAAGGAATGAGGCTAAAGCTGAAACTCCAGTACTTTGGCCACCTTATGCAAAGTGTTGACTCATTGGAAAAGACTCTGATGCTGGGAGGGATTGGTGGCAGGAGGAGAAGGGGACGACAGAGGATGAGATGGCTGGATGGCATCACTGACTCGATGGACGTGAGTCTGAGTGAACTCCGGGAGTTGGTAATGGACAGGGAGACCTGGCATGCTGCGATTCATGGGGTCACAGAGAGTCGTACCTGACTGAGTGACTGAACTAAACTCAACTGATAGTATATTAATTGATATTGTGGTGGCTCAGTGGTAAAGAATCTGCCTGCAATGCAGGAGATGCGGGTTCAATTCCTGGGCTGGGAAGATCCCCTGGAGAAGGAAATGGCAACCCACTCCAATATTCTTGCCCGGGAAATCCAGAGAGCCTGGCACGCTACTGTCCAGGGGTTCACAAAAGAGTCAGTCACGACTTAGTGATTAAAACAACAAGAAGCATAATATTAAAAAAAAAAATACAGATGGTGTTCTACAGTGGTATTAAGTGGTATTTGCTCTTTGTTCAATATATCTCTGTTTTCACATTTTTATAATGAGTCTATTATGAACCATGTATAATTGGGGGGAAATATTAAAATAAGTAACTGCCTAGAAGCCCTTGTCCTTAAATGACAATGCCAGGGAAGATTCTTCAGAGGATTAAGTTAGTTAATACTATTTAAATAATTTACTACTGTGAAAAATGTTTTATTCATCTCTTTCCTGACCTTACTCTTTACAAATGTTCTAAATTACAGATAGCGCATGTTTAACTTGTCCTGTAAATTAACCTTTTCAACTAGAACAGGAAGAATACAAAGTTTCCCTCCCACCTTATTCATTGTGGTGAAGGTGAAAACTCTTAATGACATCAGTTGATCAGCTTCTGTGAGTGAAGAAGCAATAAAATGATCATCTTTCAAGGCAGACACATTGGGTCACAGGCACTACTGAAATATTTTACCATGTACTAAGTCCATGGGGTTGCAAAGAGTCAGACAGGACTGAGTGACTGAACTGATCTGAACACTATAGAATCTTGGAATATAAGTGACTATTTAAAAAAATTTTTTAATTGGAGGATGATTGTTTTACAAGGTTGGGTTGGTTTCTTCCAGGTAACTATTTTATTGACGAGGGAGAAACAGATTCTTTTTCCTCTGTTGTTTAGTCACCAGATTGCGTCTGACTCTGCTACTCCGTGGACCCCTCCAGGCTCCCTTGTGCATGGAATCTCCCAGGCAAGAATACTATGGTGGGTTGCCATTTCCTTCTCCAGGGGATCTTCCTGACCCAGGGATGGAACCCCTGTCTCCTGCCTTGCAGGCGGATTCTTTACCACTGAGCCACCAGGGAAGCTCCTCTGTTTCCCTAGGTGAAATTAAATGCCTAAAAAATTTTTAAAAATAAATCAATTGACTGTTTCTCATAGTTAGAGGTATAGTTAATCATTTTGGGTGCCTCCTTGAGTAAAAAGTTTTAGGATAAGTCTTCCTTCATATTTTTATTTGCAAGGCATTGGGTTGGCCGAAATGTTCATTCAGTCATAAGATGCTATGGGGACCCAAACGAGTGTTTTGGCCAACCCAATAAATAGTTTCCCAGACACTTTGTGGTTACTTTTACCAAGAGAGAAGTACAGACAAGTAGTGCTTATTTATCTTTTTCTGTGCTGTTTCCTCCTGCCTTTTATCCACCTCCCCTACACACACCTTGGCCATATAAGTAAGTGTCTGTTCAAGATGGATATTCATAAATGAGTGATTCTTGTGATTTAGGCATGTCATGTGGTTAGTATTTCTCAAGAAGTCTGTAAATGCCTCTTATTGAATTAGTACAGTTCTCAGAGTTAACTTTATGGTACTGCTATTATTTCTGCTTTGATCTGTTTAAGCACTTTCAGTTCAGAGATATAAAGCCAAAATCAGACTTGAGTGTATTGGTATTGGTTATTAATATTAATATTTTCTATAAAATATTAAAGTCAATTATAGGAATATGGAAATATGGAGGTTTCCTAGAAGTTATCTAAGATTCCTATAGTAAATGTTTTATGTATATGATACCTATAACAGTATAATAGATATAGTATGTATGTATATATACGTATTGAACAGATTTATATACCGTATATATATGTATATTTATTCCCTCTGTGAATAGCGTTACATTTTTCTTTTATAGAGCCTGAAGCTTAATAAAATCTAACACTGAAGGAGCATTTACTATGTTCTAGGTATATTATCTTATTTAACCATCATAACTACCTGTCTAAATAAAATTTTCAAGACGCTAAAAACATGATTATCATTTCAAAATAGTATGAACAAATGCTAAAATGTTTATTAACTCATTAGTGAGAGAATCAGCAGGATAAAAAAGCTGTTCAAGAAGTAGGTTTTTATAGGCATTTAAGAGGACATGCCTTAGGGACTAAATATCAACAAGAGAGAAATGTTAATATAAGATTGATCAGTAGGGCAATTAAAAAAATTACTTTTGGGGCTATCTTTTCTACCCAACAGAAATTACTTGTGGTTCCACTGTAGCTACCTTCAAGTTAGCACTTAACTCCAAAGAGTCTAAGATCTTAATTCATGTACTCATACCAAAATTTCTGTACAAATGTCAAACAAAGGAAAGTTACACTAGATAATAAAATAATCCATGAGTGGGCTGATTAAACAGTGTCCCCGTATGACACTGAAAACTCATGCTAGGACTTCCGTAGTGGTAATGCAGGGAACATGAGTTCGATCCCTGGTCTGGGAACTAAGATCCCACATGCTGAGGGACAACTAAACCCATGTTCCTTTGTTGCCTTATAGTCAAGTTCCAGATCATATCTTTTAACACACCCTGTTGTGTAAGTGGGGGCCTCCCTGGTGTGACCCAGTGGTAAAGAATCCACCTGCTAATGCAGAAGATGTGGGTTTGATCCCTGAGTCAGGAAGAGCACCTGGAGAAGGAAATGGCAACCCACTCCAGTATTCTTGCAAAGGAAATCCCATGGACAGAGGAGTCTGGCCAGCTACAGTCCATGGGGTTGCAAAAGAGTTAGACATGACTTAGCAACTACAACAACAACAAAATTGTGTAAATAATTTTATTATCCTCATTAATTTGGTAGAGATAAATCAGATTCAAATAAGCAAAATCACATATATATATTTTTTTAATCACATATATTTTATAAGGCAATGAAGCAATCTGAGTTAGAGCAGATATATTCTACTCTATATTCCCATCTATAAATAGAAAATAGCTATTATTACCATTAATATCTATAAATAGAGAATAACCAAATCCATAGAGTTTCATATTTATTACCTAGCTTTTGTCTTATTTGACTGATTTGGCATTGTTGTATCTGTGATTTTTAAATGACAGGCTATGCCAAATTCTTTTGATGGGTAAACATAATATTAATATAGAGTTTTATCTATAAAGATTGAACTTTGTATGCCTACTGTAAATTAATTACTAGTCACATGACTCTTTCCTCTTTGCCAAAACCCAGAGCCACTTAGCCCAGCTGATTATTGTATGTATTGTCAACAAATGAGGTCCATATGGGTTGCTTGATTCTAATATAAAAAACTCTTCAATAACTATTGTCTGCATTCCTAAACCAATTGGTTAATTCACAAATATGTATAAGTGGTGAGGAGAGAGCAAAAACCTACATATTATGTCTTCTAAAGATTCAGTCCATCATCACTCTTAGAAAATTAAGTCCAAATACTTGATTTTATCATATTTTATATATTTGGGACAAGGCATGTAAAAAACTTTAGTAAGGAAGGATGCAGGCCTTTTTTGATATGAAAAAGCTCTTTTATGCCCCTTTATACATTATCTTGGTTTTGCTCATCCAGTTCTATTTTTCTATGTATCTTAAAGTCCTCTAAGTTCTACAGATTATTAATTAATTGTAAAATTATTATTAATGCTTTGTATTTGATATTCTGATTTATCATTTACTGCAAAACTTGCAGGGCTAGTTTTTCACATTCAGTTTTTGTCATTGTCATTAATGTCATCATTTTTGTTGAAAACAGAGATAACAAAGAAGGATTAAAGTCCCAGGGCCTGGGTACATGATATATTATAACAGAAAAGTTTTGGTAGTTCATTATCTTGAGTCATGAAGCACTGACTCTCAGCTCCCAGAATAATATTTAAACCTCTTAACCCTACTGCTATGCAAATAAAAAAAAAGTGTGCTAGTATCTCAGTTATGTCTGACTCTTTGTGACCCCATGGACTGTAGCCCAGCAGGCTCCTCTGTCCGTGGATTTCTCTAGGCAAGAACACTGAAGTGGGGTTGTCATTCCCTTCTCCAGGGGTATCTTCCCGACCCAGGGATCAAGCTCAGGTCTCCTGCATTGCAGGTGGATTCTTCACAGTCTGAGCCACCAGGGAAGCCCAATATGCAAAAGAACCAGTGCAAATTAGCTGCTCAGAGCTTTACATATTCCTGCATATATTCTTAGACGTTTAAATATACCCGAGTCAGGTCTGTCCTTGAATACACTTATTTGGCTCTCACCTGATTCTATTTATATCACACAGCTTCCCCAGGTGTTCTCAGAGCTCCAGCTGTATAAGCTCCCTCTTAATACTGGTGTGATCTCTGACCTTAAATGTGATACCGATGAAGACTTTCTAGGGGCTTATGTTTTTCAAAGTCTTGCCTAGTATCTGGTTTAGGATGAAATTTGTTTTTAATGTCTGTCCGTCTGTAACTCTTTTTCACTCTTATTATGAAGCAGCTGGAACAGCAAACAGAATTTCTGTTCCTTTAATCTCTCCCACCTACCCTATCCACATAGCATAAACACAAGGTTTTTCTGAAGGATTGGGGTGACACAAAATGGCATGTACACATCCCGTTCTTCAGTTCTGGTTCGTCCTGGTCTTCTTTCTCCTCGGGCTCAGCCACCCAGCGTTTTCCAGGCCCCTGTATTTCTCCTCGAATTTTTCACTTCTCCCTATTGTCTACCTATTCTTGGATTCCCTTGCCCTCTCCATATGATTCTTATTTTGTTATGAAAATAATTTCTCTTTTGTTTTTCTTTGTCTTTCTTTTGTGCCTTCCTGATACCCTTTTCTTCAGCCAGGATAACCTACCAACAGTTTTCTCCCTGAATTCTGCCACCAGCTAGTTTTAAAATAATTATATACACACACACACACAGATATATGTATACATACACATGTAGTTACAAAAAATTCAACAATAAATAAATATAAAATTATAAATAAAATGAGTTTATAAATAAAAATTAAAAAATAAAAATGCATAAAAATGAAAATAAAAAGAATGCAGAGAAAATATGATTTTCTTTTATACTTCAACAGCTCCTTTTTAAAAAAGTTTTATTTATTTTTATGTTTGGCTGAGCTGGCTCTCCGTAGCTGTTTGTAGGATTTCTCTAGTTGCGGTGCCAGGATTTCTCGTTGCAGTGGCTTCTCTTGTTGCGGAGTACAGTCTCTACAGTGTGCAGGCTCAGTCGCTGTGACGAGCAGGCTTAGTTGCTCCTTGGCATGTGGGATCTTCCCAGACCAGGGATCAAACCTGTTCCCCTGTACTGGCAGGTGCATTCTTAACACTCAACCACCAAGGAAGACCAAAGACTCTTATTTTTATATGATTCTCCTTTCCAAAGGCCCCTCATGCCAGATTTTTGGGTGCTTAAGTATGTGTATAACTCTGCTTTCCAGAAAACAGAGCTCTGCGTATCTCCCATTTCCCCCTCCAGACCTACTCTGTACTTTTCGTTCACTTATTAGAGCTTTGTAATTGATTCATCCTCGGACTTCCTCACCTCTGGCTTCAGGTTGAAAGATCTAAGTGGGAGAAGAGAGAGATGGGGCCTTGGCCTGGCTTTCTAAGGTCCCCTGGTGGCTCTCTCCAATCACTCTCTCCTTCCAGTTCACGTAACTGGGCCTTTCCTTCCCCTCTTCAGGTCTATTTTGTGGTTATACTGTGCCTTGTAGTACTACTCTAGAGGTTTCTAGAGAAACCCCTGTCCAGAATGTATAAGCAGTTTCCTTTGAAAACTCCTTAGATATTCAGTTTGAGTGTTGCCTGCTAGAATCCTGAAGATGTAAATGGGAGCACCAAATGCATGAGTTTTAGGAACTTTGATGTCAGGCTGTACTGACTCATACGAAATTGATCTTAGGCCTTTACAAGCATAATTTTCAATTGCACTGGTATAATTTTTCCACCCGATCCGTTATTGTTGGCAGTTAGGTTATTTCCAGTCATTCTATGCTTATAATGTTGCTGCAAACATATATCCTTGTGTTCATTTCTTTGCATATATGTACAAGTAGGATTGGAGGATACTTTTTAAAATTAGTAATTGCTGTACCAAAAACTATATGCATTTAAGACGTTAATATAATGCTGACATTTGCCCCCGTAGAGGTTTGTTCTAGTTTATACTGCCACTTGCTAATGCGGTTGATTCTTTCTCAAACCAGTAATTGGAATATGGTATCTCATTGCCATTTTAATTTGGATTTTTAACATTTTGAGTAAAAGACAACAACTTTCTGGTTATTTAAAACTTTTTTTTCCCGTGAGAACTTCCTTTCCTTATATCTCTTATTGATATGTAAGTGATTTTTTAATATACTAATTAATACTTTGTCTCTTTTATGTGTTTCAAATATTTATTTTCAGATTGTCCTTGATTCTTAAGAATTCTTTATTTCATTTATTTCTTTTTGGCCGTGCCAGGTCTTCGTTACCGTGAGCAAGGGCTACTCTCTTGTTGCGGTGTGCAGGCTTCTCCTTGCAGTGGCTTCTCTTGTTGCAGAGCACGGGCTCTAGGGCTCGAGGGCTTCAGTAGTTGCGGCGCATGAGCTCAGTAGTTGCAGCTCCAGGGTTCCACAGCACACAGGCTCAATAGTTGTGGTGCCCAGGCTCAGTTGCTCCAAGGCATGTGGAATCATCTCAGATTGGGGATCAAACCTGTGTCTCCTACACTGACAGGTGAATTCTTTACCACTGAGCCACCAGGAAAGCCCTGTCCTTGATTTTTATCTTTGCTTAAGGGACATTTGAAATTTTGCTTAGTAACATTTCTTAATCATCTCTTTTAATGTCTCAGTTACGAAGACCTTGCTCATTCTATAACGAAGATTCACCTTTCTTTCTTCCAGTATTTTTACCATCTCACTTTTTATATTTTTGTGTTTAAAACTTTAAACTCTCTGGGTATAAAATTAGTGCATGATATTTTCTTTCCCTGGTGATGTCTGAAAATTATTGAAGAAGTCAGGGTCCCTGTGGAGAAGCCTGGAGTCATTCTTTGAACTCTTATTTCTTTCTCTATTTATATTCCAGATGTGTGTATGAATATTCTTTTTAATTAAAAAAAATCTATACTGATCTCATTCATGGTATAATCTTTTATGATATAATCTTTCACACTCTTGGTTTTTTTTTTTTCCCCCTCCTGTTTTTCTTGTGTTTTATGCTGGCCCCTTCTTGATCAATCCTCTTTTGTCTGGAGTTATTCCCAGTCTGTGGAAGGAATGGCAACCCATTCCAGTAGTCTTTCCTGGAGAATCCCATGGACAGAGGAGCCTGGTGGGTTATGGTCCATAGGGTTGCAGAGAGCAGGACACGACTGAAGTGACTTAGTAGGCACACACACACTCTCAGCCTAGTAGGGGTGAGGGTCAAGGAGTGCACCTGAGGAGGGTCTACATGACAAGGTGTTCCCTACAAAAATTTTCATGAGGCATTTTGCCCTGTGGCATGATTCTAACCCAGGTTATGAGATGTTACACTGCTTTTTCATGAATTTCCGTATAATCTAAGTTCCTAGTAAGCTTCCGTGTGGCTTAGCGTTTACCACTCTTCAGATTGCTTTTGACTTTGACTGTGTGGATCATAACAAACTGTGGAAAATTCTTCAAGAAATGGGAATACCAGACCACCTGACCATACCAGGCCTCCTAAGAAATCTGTACGCAGGTCAAGAAGCAACAGTTAGAACTGGATATGGAACAACAGACTGGTTCCAAATCGGGAAAGGAGTACGTCAAGGTTGTATATTGCCACTCTGCTTATTTAACTTATATGTGGACTATATCATGTGAAATGCTGGGCTGGATGAAGCACAAGCTGAACTCAAGATTGCCAGCAGAAATATCAATAACCTCAGATATGCAGATAACACCACCCTTATGGCAGAAAGTGAAGAAGAGCTAAAGAGCCTCTTGATGAAAGTGAAAGAGGAGAGTGAGAAAGTTGGCTTAAAACTCAGCATTCAGAAAATGAAGATCATGGCATCCAGTCCCATCAATTCATGGCAAATAGATGGGGAAACAATGGAAACAGTGACAGACTTTATTTTTGGGGCTCCAAAATCACTGCAGATGGTGACTGCAGCCATGAAATTACAAGACGCTTTCTCCTTGGAAGAAAAGCTATGACCAACCTAGACAGCGTATTCAAAAGCAGAGACATTACTTTGCCAACAAATGTCCGTCTAGTCAAAGCTATGGTTTTTCCAGCAGTCATGTATGGATGTGAGAGTTGGGCTATAAAGAAAGCTGAGCACTGAAGAATTGATGCTTTTGAACTGTGGTGTTGAATAAGACTCCTGAGAGTCCCTTGGACTGCAAGGAGATCATACAATTCAATCCTAAAGGAGATCAGTCCTGAATATTCATTGGAAGGACTGATGCTGAAGCTGAAACTCCAATACTTTGGCCACCTGATGCGAAGAACTGACTCATTTGAAAAGACCCTGATGCTGGGAAAGATTGAAGGCAGGAAAAGAAGGGGATGACAGAGGATGAGATGGTTAGATGGCATCACCGACTAGATGGACATGAGTTTGAGTAGGCTCCGGGAGTTAGTGATGGACAGGAAAGACTGGCGTGCTGCAGTCCATGGGGTTGCAAAGAGTTGGACATGACTGAGTGCCTGAACTGAACTGAACTCTTCAGATTATAAAATATTGGCAGCTCAGGACGACCAGTCATCCAAGGTTTTGTCTCCACAGGCCACACCGACAGCCTGCTTCTTAGAGAAATGGTGTGGCTATATTTTGCTGTTGAATACTTTCCCTGCCATGTTGTGAGAAGAGGTCAGAGAGACTGTCTCTGCGTCCTGGCACGAGCTTGCCTTCCACGGATGCAGTGTTGGTTTTGCCTCTCAGGGCTCCAAGCCTCAGAGAACTCTGAGCTCTGACACCTCTGTCTCAAACGTTCTGAGCAGGAAGCCTTTGCCAGCATTCTCTCTGATGGGGCATCGTCTTCCCAGACTTTCTTCCTATAGTCTTGCTCAGAGTTTTAGGTGTTTTCCAGCATCAGTGAAGATTTTTCTTGTACTCCTTGTTATTTTTGGTTGATTTCAGGCAGGAGAGGTGGCAGACTGTTTTCATTTTATTGGTTTACACTGGAAACTTCTTTCTGCCAGCCTGGCCTTTAATAACAAGCTTTCTTTCTGCTACATGTATAATATTTTTATTGCTTCAGCCCCTTTTCTCTGTGGCAGTGGAGGAGGGTTGACCAGAATTTTTTTCTTAAAGATAGGAAAAAAGTCAAGGCCATCTCATTTTGATGAAATTTAAATTTCATGGTATTAATATTCCCTCTCCACATACTGCATGGTTCTTGAGAATTGCCATACATGATAAAGGCTCCTAGGGGATTTTAATGTTATTTTAAATAGGATTGAGTCAGGAATTCAATGAGAGTGTTTAAAATTAAGTGTCTTTATTAACCGCCATGAAATTCGTGTTGATAAAATTCTTCTACCATTTACAATTTAAAGATATATGAGGTGTGGGGATGCCTGGATGTGAAGTGTGGAAAGGTACATTTCAGTTCTTTCATGTCATCCTACCAGTTTCACAGTTCTGCGTATTATTGTGATAATGTGGGATTTGGGGTTAAGCCAAAATAGGGAGTTTTTCTTTCCACTGAAACAAGTTATTAAAAAAAAACAAAACATATCAGGACCAGAACCTAAATCAACAATAACTCAGTAATAATGGCCAGTTGTTGTGAATATCCATGTGAACAAAAACCCTACAGATGGTGACTTCCCTGGAAGTCCAATGGTTAAGACTTTGCCTTCCAATGCAGGGGCTGCAGGTTTGATCCCTGGTCAGGGAACTAAGATCCCACATGCCTCATGGCTAAAAAAACCAAAACATATAACAGAAGCTATTTGGCAACAAATTCAATAAAGACTTTAAAAATGGGTCCATATCAAAAATATCTTAAAAAACAAAACCCTATGGATGCTTATCATTTGACTAGGGAAGATCGTACAGTAAAGGACTCTGAACTCAGTGAGGTACTTTGTCTCTTTTAACCCACTGGGAAGTCTGGAGAGACTATGAGCAATCATTCTCTATCCTCTAGCCTCCTGAAAAGGTTGATGTGTTTAAAGATATCCAGTCTTGCTGGGGATGTATCTGTGCTCTGGATAATGAGCAAAGGGGTATTATGTTTAGTGCAAGCAATAATGCTTCCACCTAGGAAGGTAAAGTGTTGTTTACAAGTGCTGACCTTCTCCATCTCAGACACCTGAGCTGATTAGCTGGGAAATGTTTCCTCTTCACCTTACATCTTCCTGAAGGAGCAAGTCCACTTATTTAAAGATAGATCAATCATCTTTCTCACCCTCACAATAACCATATCATTCCTGTCTTGTCAGATGAATACTACAGGAAACATAGTTGGTAGTGATTATGAATATTGTTGGGCTTCCCAAGTGGCTCTAGTGCTAAAGAATGCACCTACCAATGCAGGAGACAGAAGAGATGTGGGTTCAGTCCCTGGGTCAGGAAAATCCCATGCAGGAGGGCATGGCAACCCACTCCAGTATTCTTGCCTGGAGAATCCCATGGACAGAGGAGCCTGGTGGGCTGCAGTCCATCGGATTGCAAGTAGTCGAACATGACTGAAGCAACTTAGCACGCACGCATGCATGCGCGCATGAATATTGTTACTTTACATCTTGAGAGTTGTCTCTTGATTTGGAGGCCTGCTTATTTCTGTGTGTCCTGTCTTAAAGCATCTATTTTGGGAGAAGTGACTGTAACTCTCTAACCTGATCATTCTCTAACATTCATTGTCACGTTTAAGGAGATCCTTATCTTTATCATATTGCATTTCCCACCCTTTCCATTTTCAAGCCTTCTATTTGATCTCCATTTGGGGGGAAGCAAATTAACTTAAAAAAATCTGATTTTCAACATGAATTAACCTTATTTTTATTTATTTTGCTGTGCCACTTCTCAGCTGCAGCATGAGGGATCTTTGACCTTCATTGCAGCATGTGGGCTCCAGTTCCCTGATCAGGGATCCCCTGCATTAGAAATTCAAAGTCTCAGCCACGGGGCCACCAGGGAAGTCCCTAAACTGATTTTTAAATTGGCCCCTTATTTTAAGAGATTGGCCTTTTTAAAACTGCTTTTCAAGTGCAGTTTCAGGATTGCAAACAAGTTGAGAGGGAGGTACAGAGATTTCTCCATGTACTCCCAGCTTCCACTTATTCATATCTGCCCAACCTCCTCCATCATCAACATCCTCCACCAGAAGTGGTGCATTTGCTACCATCGATGAACCTCCAATGACACATCATTATCACTCAAAGTCCACCGTTTATATCAGGGTTTACTCTTGGTGTTGTACAGTCTATTGGTTTGAACAAATGTACAATAACATATGGGCTTCCCAGATGGCCCTAGTGGTAAAGAACCCACTTGCCAATGTAGAGACATAAAGAGATGCAAGTTCAATCTCTGGGTCGGGAAGATCCCCTGAAGGAGGGCATGGCAACCCACTCCAGTATCTTGCCTGGAGAATCCCATGGATAGAGGAGCCTGGCGTGCTACAGTCCTTAGGGTTGAAAAGAGTAGGACATGACTGAAGCAACTTAGCAGGCATGCATAATGACATATATTCATCATTACTGGAGAAGGAAATGGCAGCCCAGTCCATTATTCTTGCCTGGGAAATCCCATGGACAGAGGATTTGAGTGGGCTACAGTCCACAGGGTTCCAAAGAGTTGGACGCAGCTGAGCGAGCGTGTGCACACACACACTCATTCATCACTGCAGTATAATAGAGTATTTTTCACTGCGCTAAAAACAGTCTGTGCTCTGCCTATTCATTCATTCGCCTCTCCTCAACCCTGGCAAGCACTGGGCTTTTCACTGTCTTCAGAGTTTTGGAATCATACAGTATGTAGCCTTTTCAGATTGACTTCTTTCATCTAGTAATATGCACTTAAGTTTCTTCCATGACTTTTCATGGTTTGATAACTCACTTCCTTTTAGCCTAGAATAATATTCCATTGTCTGGATGGATCACAGCTTATGTATCCATTCACCTACCGAAGGACATCTTGGTTGCCTCTAAGTTTTGACAGTTATAAATAGAAAGCTGCTGTAAGTAGCTGTGTGCCGATTTTTGTGTTGACATAAGTTTTCAGCTTCTTTAGGGTAAATATCAAGGAGTGTGATTGCTGCGTCATATGGTTAAAGTGTGTTTAGTTTCGCAAGAAACTGCCCAACTGTCTTCCAAAGAGGCTATACCATTTTGCATTCTCGGCAACAGTGAATTTGAGTTCCAGTTGCTCCATATCTTCATCAGCATTTGGTATTGTCAGTATTCTGGATTTTGGACATTCTTATAGGTTTGTAGTAGTATCTTGTTGCTTTTTTTTTTCAATTTGCATTTCCAAATGATACATGATGTGGAGCATCTTTGCATATCCTTATTTGCTATCTATAATCTTTGGAGAAATGTCCATTAAGGTCTTTGCCCTATTTTTAATTGAGTTGTTTGTTTTCTTAATATTGAGCTTTAAGAGTCCCTTGTATATTCTGTTTTATTTTCTTGGCTGCTCTGTGTCTTTATTGCAGCTCACGGGCTTAGTTGCCCTGAAGCATGTGGGATCTTAGTTCCCTGACTAGGGATCAAACCTGTGTCCTCTGCATTGGAAATTGGATTCTCAGTCAATGGACCACCAGGTAAGCACCAAGTGTTCCTTGTGCATTTTGTATAATGGTCATTATACATCTGATAGATGTATTTTTGGCAAATATTTCCTCATAGACTGTGGCTTGTTTTCTCATCCTCTTGACATTGTCTTTTGCAGAGAAGATTTGTTTTAAGTCTAGCTTATTATGTCTTTTATGGATCATACTTTTGGTGTTGTACCTAAAAAGTCATCATCAAATTCAAGGGATTTTAGTTTTTCTCATATGTTATCTTCTAGGAGTTTCATAGTTTTGCATATTACATTTAGGTCTCTGGTCTATTTTGAGTTAATTTTTGTGAAGAGTATAAGCTTAATTTTTTTTAATGTGGATGTCTATTTATTCCAGTATCATTTGTTGAAAAGACTATCTTTGCTTTATGTTATTGCTTTGCTCCTTTTCAAATATCAGATGATTAAATTTATGTGAGCCTACTTGTCTGTTCTTTGGCAATTTCAAACTAGCTTGATTATCACAGCTTTATAATAAGTCTTGAAGTTGGGAAGTATCAGTTCTCCAACTTTGTTCTTCTCCTTCCATATTGTGTTGGCAATTCTGGGTCTTTTGCCTTTTAAGAGTCAGTTTGTTAATATCTACAAAATAACTTGCTGGGATTTTAATTGGTGTTACATTGAGTCTGTTTGTCAATTTGGTAATAAGTGACATCTTAACGATATTGAGTTTTCCAATCCATGAAGAAGAAATATCTCTCCATTTAGCTTTTATATTTCATTCATCAGTGTTTTGTAGTTTTCCTCACATAGACCTTGTACATTGTTAAATTTTATACCTAAGTTTTTAAATTTTTGAGATGCTAATGTAAATGGTATTATGTATTTAATTGCAAATCCCACTTGTTTATTGTTGATATACAGGAAAGTGATTGATTTTAAAAAAGAATTTATTTTTGTTTTTGGTTGTGAGTCTTTGTTGCTGTGCGTGGACCTTCTCTGGTTGTGGGGAGTGAGCTTATTCTTCGCTGTGGTGCATGGGCCTTTCACTGTGGTGGCTGCTCTTGTGGCAGTGCACAGGCTCTTGGCACACAGGCTTCAGGAGTTGTAGCACACAGGCTCAGTAGCTGTGGCTCACGAGTTTCAGTTGCTCTGTGGCAAGTGGAATCCTGGAGCAGGGATCTAACCTCTGGCCTTTTCATTGGCAGGCAGATTTACCACCAGGAGAGTCCAGTAATTGGCTTTTTTATATGAACCCTGTACCTCACAAACTTGTTATAATTGCTGATTCGTTTCAAATGTTTGTTTGCTTGCTTTTTGTAGATTCTTTTGGATTTTTTTACATTGATCATGTCATCTGTAAAAGATGGTTATATTTCTTCCTTCCCAATCTGTATATCGTTTATGCCCCCCTTTTTTTTTTCCCTTGTTGCATTAGTTAGAACTTCCAGTATGATGCTGAAAATGGGTGGTGAGAAGGAACACCCTTGCCTTGCTCCTGATCTTAGTGGGAAGCTTTGAGTTTCTCATCATTAAATGTGATGCTAGATGTAGGGTTTTTTTTTTTTTTGGTAGCTAGTCTTTATCAAGTTGAGGAAGTTTTTCTCTATTTTTAGTTTACTGAGAGGTGTTTTTTTTTTTTTAATTTTTTACCATTAGTGGATGTTAGTGTTGGATTTTGTCAAATGTGTTTCTGTATCTATTGATATAGTCTGTAATTTTTATTTTTTAGCCTGTTGATGTGATGGATTACATTAGTTTTAAATATTGAACTAGTTTTGCATACCTGGGATAAATCCATCTTGGTCATAGCACATGATTCATTTTAGACATTGTTGGATTTGATTTGGTAATACTTTGTTGAGGATTTTTGCATCTGTGGACATGAAAGATATTGGTCTGTAATTTTCTTGTCTTGTAATATCTTTGGTTTTGGTGTTAGGATAATGCTGGCCACATTGTATGGATTAAGAAGTATTTCCTCTGCTTATACCTCTTGGAGGAAAATGTACAAAATTGGTGCAATTTCTCCCTTGAGAGTTTGGCATAATTCACCAGTGAACCTATCTGGGCCTCATACTTTTTGTTTTGGAAGGTTATTAATTATTGATTTAATTTCTTTAATAGATATAAGCTTATTCGGATGCTCTGTTTCTTCTTGTGTGCATTTTGGTAGTTAGTATCTTTCAAGAACTACATCATTCCACTCTCTTCTTGATTTTTGAGCAGAAATCAAAGATGATTCTTATCTTTGTTCATCTATAGATAAGGTATTTCTTCCCTCTGGCTCTTTCAAGTTTTTTCTTTGATTCTCTGCTGTTTGGAAATGATATCTCTAGGTGTAGTTTCCTTTGGCATTTATCTTGCTTGGTGTTCTCTGAGCTTCCTGGATCTGTGGTTTGATGTCTGGCATTAATTTGGGAGAAATTCTCAGACATTATTGTTTCAAATATTTCTTATTTTCCTGGTTTTCTCATTATGTGTATGTTGTCCCACAGTCCTTGGATATTTTTTTTTTCCCCCAGTCTTATTTTTCTTCACTTTTCAGTTTGAGGGGAAGGGTTTCTACTGATATATTTTCAAGACTATAGAGTCTTTCCTCAGCTGTGTCTATTGTAGTAAAAAGACCATGAGAGACTTTCTTCATTTTTTCTCAAAGTATTTTTTGTCACTAGCATTTCTGCTTACTTCTTAGGATTTGCATTGCCTATTTGTTCTTGCATGTTGTCTACTTTATTAATTAGAGCCCTTAGCATATTAATTACAGTTGTTTTAAATTCCCTGTCTGATCATTCCAGTATCCCGCCATGTCTGATTCTGATGCTTGCTCTGTCTCAAGTTACACTTTTTAACTTTTCATATGCCTAGTGTTTTTTTCTTGATAGTTGGACATGATGTATTACACAAAGGAACTACTATAAGCAGGCCTGTAGTAACGAAGTGGTGTGGGGGAAGGGAAAGTGTTCTGTGCCCCGACGGGTAGGTCTCAGTCTTTTAGGGAGTCTCTGCCTCTGGGCTGTGAACTTCACAAGTGTTTCTCAGCTTTTTTTCCTCCCCCTTAGGTGGGACCAGATGACTGGAACTGATTGGAGTTGGACAGTTCCCTTCCCCAGGACAGTTAGGCTCTGATAATGCCTCAATCAGTCAGACTCTGGTTAGCTAGTTTCTCCTAGGGGCATGCCTTGTTAAGAACATAATGCTCTCCTATAATCATGAGGGGATTTTTTGCTGATATTTATTATGGGAACATGTTTGAGCTCCTGGAGACAACAGTCACAAAAGTGTGGAGTCCTCCATGACTGGCCCCCTAGAGGTTTTAACCCTCAGGTTTGTTCATACTGAGCCTGTGTGTGTGTGTGTGTGTGTGTGTGTGTGTGAGCTAGTCGCTTAGTCCTGTTTGACTCTTTGTGACCCCATGGATTGTAGCCCACGGTCAGGCTCCTCTGTCCATGGAATTCTCCAGGCAAGAATCCTGGAGTTAGTAGCCTTTCCCTTCTCTAGAGGATCTTCCTGACCCAGGGACTGAACCCAGGTCTCGTGCATTGCAGGCAGATTTCTTTACCATCTGAGCCACCAGGGAAGCCCACAGAGCTGCTAGCAATTTGTTATTAATTTACCGTCAGGTTTTCCTACACCAGCACTGATTCCGTAGATGGTTTCTGCTTATCACTTTCTGCCTCCGGAAGTCCTAACTCCCTGTATTTGCTTGTTTCTCCAAACTTGGGGATAGCAGCTTATCGTGTATCCTCATCTCTCTTAAGAATCCAAGAAAAGTTTTTGACTTTTTTCCAGTGTGTTCAGTGTTTTGCTTGTTGATGGGACAGAATAGTGATTTCTAAGCTCCTTAAGTCTAGCCTCCATTTTTTTTCTTCATGTTATTTTTATGCATTTCCTTTACAGTTTATTTCTAAGTATTGTGTATGTATGTGTGTTAGTTGCTCAGTCATGTTTCACTCTTTGCAACCTATGGACTGTAGCCCGCCAGGCTCCTCTGTCCATGGATTTCTCCAGGCAAGAATACTGAAGTGGGTTGCCAGTTCCTTTTCCAGGGGATCTTCCTGACCCAGGGATCAAACCCAGGTATCCTGCATTACAGGTGGATTCTTTACCACCTGAGCCACCAGGGAAGTCCATTTATAAATATTACTTACATGTATTTTCTGCTGTTCTTGAGTTCTTTTTGTTGTTGTGTATTTATTATATAGTTTCCAAGGTTAATGTTTGTGCCAGGTAATTTGATTCAATTTTATCTATTTTTGTAATATAATCAGGTATTTATAGCTTCCATTTGCTATTCATCTTTATATATTTATTTATTTATTTGGCTGTGCCACATGGCTTGAGAAATCTTTGTTCCTCTGCCAGGGATTGAGCCAGGGCCCTGGCAGTGAAAGCACCGAGTCCTAACCACTGGACCACCAGGGAATTCCCTGTCTTTACATTTTAAAAGCATATGTTATACATATGCTATATATATATAAACAATGCATTTAGATATAGAATAATCTATCATATCATCCTGTTACTAAGGCTTTCTCTATGCTCTGAGTGCCATCATAAGTTAGCCCTATGAGGTACCAGTGGAATACACTGCTACTAATCATAAACAGTGAGGGATGTCCTAGCTGTCTTGAGATGAATAATTCTATTGTATATATTGTTTTCTCTGCTCTGTCCTCTCCAGAGATTTGAGTTCTGGTAAATAATTCTGACATGAATTGACTTCCAAAGTTATGGGACCATAGTACTCTACCTACTAAAAAGGAAAAGGGTGAAGGACTAGGCACTAGGTTAGAAACATAAATTTTCTGGCAACTTATGATGAGTTAAGGAAATGCTTCAGGAAGCAGAGGATAAAGATAATTAGGAGATTGGTAGAAATCTTTTGACATTTTGAAGGACATCCTAAACAAGCAAAGCTGAGATGACTGGGCAATTGCTTAAATACAATGCTTAAAATACTTCTCCATAGGAACTATGGGACTCTGTATAATCAAGCCCAGTTAGAGCTCTAATATTTAGGGATGCATCCCCATGCTGAACTGTGTGTGTGTGTGTGTGAATATGTGTGTATATATATATATATATATATATTTGAGTGGCTGTTTATTTTTTCAACTGTATTTTTTTTTTAAGTTTTAAAGTTTAATTGGAGGGTAATTGTTTTGCAATATTGTGTGGGTTTCTGCTGCACAACAATGGGAATCAGCCATAGGTATACATATGCATCCTCTCCCTCTTGAGCCTCCCTCCTACCCCGGAATATCACCCGTCACCGCAGAGCACCAAGCTGGGCTCTCCATGCTGTATGTACTGCGGCTACCTTCTCGCTCTCTGTTTTACACACGGTAGGGTATATATGTCAGTGCTACTCTCCCCATTTGTCCTGCCCTGTCCTTCCCCTGCCATGTCCAAAGTCTGTTCTCCAAGTCTGCATCGCTATTCTAGCCCTGCAAATCGGTTTATCAGTACCATTTTTCTAGATTCCATATATATGCATTAATGTATGATATTTGTTTTTTCTCCTTCTGACTTACTTCTTGAGTGGCTCTTTATTAATCTCTATTAGATATAATATGTTTTCCAGTTAATGCTTTTTATGGTAATCATAAACCTATAAATAATAATTTTTCTTATCACATTCTTTCTATTTTTAGCACTTAATTTTATTATCCAAGTGCATTGGCTAATTCTTTCCAATCCAAATCTTCTTGTGACTCGAGTGAGTATGATTCTACATTAATCATACTGATGCAATTTGCTTGCAATATCTCTTTACAAACTAGAACATATCTTCATCCTTATTTTATGAAGTTTCAACATCAGAAATCGTTTCATTGTATCCTATGCTTTTCAAGCCTCAAGAGACATTGTATGTCAATAAATTTATGAAAAATTATTCAATCCCACTAGCCCTCAGGAAAAGTGCAAATTAAAACCAAAATGAGACACTCATCACATTCTACCTGAAATGCTAATGTTAATAGGGTTGAATATACTAAGTGTTGGTTAAGTGAACAACTTGAACTCAAATGCTGATGATGAGATTGTGAACTGGTGTAATCATCTTGGGAAATTGTCTGCCATTGTCTCTGAAATCTGATCATTCACATATCATAAAATCTAGAATTTTGACTACTAGGTATATAACCAAAATGAAATGTATAGTATGTGTATATATTAATATATTTTTATTCATAATTGAGTCAAACTGAAAAGCCGTGTCCTTTAACAATTAATAGCCTTCCCTGGTAGCTCAGAGGGTAAAGAATCTGCCCACAATTCAGGAAACCCGGGTTTTATCCCTGGGTCAGGAAGATCCCCTGGAGAAAGAAATGGCAACCCACTCCAGTATTCTTGCCTGGAGAATTCCATGGACAGAGGAGCCTGGCAGGCTACAGTCCATGGGGTCACAAAGAATTGGACACAACTAAGTGACTAACACACAAGGTAGGTAAATAAATTGTGCTATATTTATACATTCACCTATTGAAAAAGACACTATTTTTTTCTCTAACCTGTCAATAATTTGTTTAATGTTGCCAGGTGGTTGCATTTCGGAGGCATTCCTTATTGGTCATGGTAGGCTGGTATTATTCATGCTTTTTAGGATGAATACATTTTGGTTTCTTTCTTTCTTTTAGTTAGCTCTGATGTATCTCAAGTTCTTCCTTTTTCACATGTCTTGTTACAATAACTTACATCGAGCATGTGGATATGAACTCGGGGATTTCAGCATGCCAGGACCTCAGTATTCCAAAATTCCATTTCCAGACACAGAGGCACTGAAATCCTTTATTGAATTTACCTGAGACCTATTTATCACTTCAACATTTACCCATTTAAGCTCTGAAACCAGTGTTTTTCCCAGAATGATTTAGTCACAGACTGAGAAAATCCTGTGAGGCATATGTTAAACATGAAAATAAATGGATAGAAAGTGGCCTATCACTGTCCTTCATTAAAAGCTATTCTGCGTCATAATTTCATTTTTTAAAAAGCTTTCGTCTGTCACAGCTATTAAGATTGTTGATATGAGAGAACACTTTCATAGCATACATCTTTCACCTATTTATTTTATCCTCTACTTTTCTTAGTCATTCACCTATAAAGATGGCCCTTTTGATAAAAAACCTCTGGAAGAGACAAGGTGAACTAACTTCTACTCCTTGTTACGCTAAACTGAAAAGACTATACATAACTGTGTAAAAGTTAAGACTGTGTTAATTAATCCATTCACTAATTATCTACTGTCTTACTTTTGTACTGAGTCCTGGGAAATAACTATAAATCATCAAAATAGAATCGTGTTCAGGAAATGACTTCTTAAAAAAATCAATTGACTGAGGGTAGGCTCTTTCAACTCTAATGAGCAGATACTTTTAACTGCATCAAGCAACAGACATTGTTTTTTCCTTCTTTATATTATGAAGTGAAGTGAAAGTTGCTCAGTGTCTGACTCTTTGCAACCTAGTGGACTATACAGGCCATGGAATTCTCCAGGCAGAATACTGGCGTGGGCAGCTGTTCCATTCTCCAAGGGATCTTCCCAACCCAGGGATCAAACCCAGATCTCCTGCACTGCAGGCAGATTCTTTACCAGCCGAGCCACCAGGGAAGCCTTTATATTATGGATATGTACATTAACAAAAAAGGTCTTTCTCAGAGTTACCCAGGACTAACTGCTGTTCAGAATTCTAGGCTGCCCTAGGAATGTGTATATTTGTCTGTTCGGTAGCCAAGTTTATGGGTCTTCTCTCCAGGGCTGAGTTGCCCAGCTGGTGTACACAGCACCATGTGCCAGGATTCTGATTTTCCTCAGCTTTCAGAGGAAGCCTCAAGCAGGTCCAGAGACAGCCTCTGTGTTTACCCTGAAGAAGCCAGAATAGTGTCCTCTCCACATAAGGCACAGTGCACTGCCTGGTATGTGACTTGCCTACTTTTTCAATCTCCTATCTTTGTTTTTTGTCGTCTGTCGTCTGTCTCTACCCTCCAAGTTTTCCAAACAGATTCTAATCCCATTGCTGTTGGTAGGCTTCTTTCTCAGGGGGAAAATCAGTGGCTGCTCAGATTCCCTTTAAGGCAAAACCAGCCATCTGTGGTGGAGAAGGCGATGGCACCCCACTCCAGTACACTTGCCTGGAAATCCCATGGATGGAGGAGCCTGGTAGGCTGCAGTCCATGGGGTCGAGAAGAGTCAGACATGATTGAGCGACTTCACTTTCATTTTTCATGTACGTGCATTGGAGAAGGAAATGGCAACCCACTCCAGTGTTCTTGCCCGGAGAATCCCAGGGATGGGGGAGCCTGGTGGGCTGCCGTCTATGGGGTCGCAGAGTCAGACACGACTGAATTGACTTAGCAGCAGCAGCAGCAACAGCAGCAGCCATCTGTGGACTAACCCTAGCATGAAATTGAGAAGAATGGATGGAGCCAACAGGATCAATTCGTTTTCTCATTCTGACTTAACAACTGATGACAGGCAAGGACTAAGCAATTGGGCCCTAACTTTATGCACCACCCTGTTATGCTCAGACACTCAGTTGTGTCTGACTCTTTGAGAACCCATGGGCTGTAGCGCCCCTGACTGCTCTGTCCGTGGGATTCTCTTGGCAAGAATACTAGAGTGGGTTCCAATCCAATGAATATAGTTCCTGAAACAGATGTCTGAGACAAAATTGGTAGAGAAAGTTTGAAAAAAATGGATTGCATATATTCATTTCTAGAAAAATTAAAAATATGCAGCAAATCAAACATTTGCCCAGACAGGGAAAGAAATATGTGTGAAAATGGGAGCCAGTGTAGTTTGTGGAAAGGGCACTGAATGAAGCTGTTAACATTCTGGCTCTCTCCTCAGTTCTGTTACTACTGATCACCACGTGACCCAAGGCCAGATATTGTACCTCACTGAGCTTTAGTTTTCCCACGCCCAAACGATATACTAATAATACCTGCCATGCCTACCCCAAAAGGATGTTATGAAAATGATAGGAAAGTGATTTGAATACTTGAAAATGCTAGCAGGCATTCTTATGATGTGGAAGAATGATCTTGGATTCAGGATGAAAAGATTAAGGCAATGTAAGATGAGTATGAAATTTGGGTCAACTGCTGAATTAGGGATTGTTGCCACTATGGTGGTTTTCTTTTTCAACTTTAAGTATAATATAATGTAATAATAAAATTATATATACAACTTTTAAAATTTGGCTTTAAGGGGATTATGTTTGATCTCAAATGTAAGATAACTTAAAGATAGGGACTAATATTTTTTTCTCAGCAGAACTCTGACTATATTTATAATGGAAATCAGTGGGAAAATGGACTTTATTTAAGGGAAGTTTCTGTAATAATATTTTGGAATATGTACTCCATTTTATAAATAAAGCCAATATCTAATTCATATAATCTACATTCCAATTATGTAAGTAAAAAAATTCAACTGTCTAAGCACAATTTATCAACCTAACAATTTTCTTGAAATGAATCTTAGATGCTGAGACCATGTACTTAAACATGTAAAATTACTATACTTAATCAGTGATTGTACTATGGAGGTCTGAACCCTAAGCAATCATAGAAGTGAGATTCTATGTGCTCTTTCATTCTCTTTCCCCCCAATTCACAAGGAAAAAAACTTACTGATTTTTACTTAACCAAGGTTATGAGCAAGGCCAAAACACTTAATGGATATTATTTATCTCAGCATAAACCAAGTGAAATGTCACCCATCTCATTAAACAAGTACATTTTCCTTTTTTTTCATGGTAATTACAATCTCAGTAACATATTTTTGATTAATATAAATAGGAAACCATTAGTTATAACTTAATTAAGTTGGTTCTCTCCTCAGCTCAGTATCTCAGCTGGTAAAGAATCTGCCTGCAACACAGGAGACCCTGGTTCAATTTCTGGGTCGGGAAGAGCCGCTGCAGAAGGGATAGGCTACCCACTCCAATATTCTTGGGCTTCCCTGGTGGCTCAGCTGGTAAAGAAGCCGCCTGCAATGCAGGAGACCTGGGTTCGATCCCTGGGTTGGGAAGATCTCCTGGAGAAGGGAAGAGCTACCCACTCCAGTATTCTAGCCTGGAGAATTTCAAGAACTGTATAGTCTGTGGTGTTGCAAAGAGTCAGACACAACTGAGCGACTTTCACTTCACTTCAGCTCAAAACAGCTAACATGACATTTACTGGGTCTTGCTACTATGTCTCACCATCTTAAGTTTAAGGTCTCTTTGGTATCATAAAATGAAACTGAGTAGGTCACCCTTCTGCTGTGGGCCTTACCGGGCTCCTGAGAAAGGATCAGGTGATAATCTGGGCTGAAAAGATTTGGTCCTGAGTATTTCATTGCTCTTTGCTTTATAAATAAGCTGAGACCTTGAGGCATACTTCAGACTATTAGAGACTGAGACTTCAAGGCTGACTCAGTAGGTGTTTTTAAACAGGAATAGACCAGCACAACTTGTTACTGTTGGCACAGAGTGATCTAAAGGAAAGATTAAAAAAGTTTTTTAAACAAATATTCAAATAGTGCTTATTAGGTACCAGGTTCTCCCAAGCTTTTTAAAGCACTGACTCACTCAATTTAATCCTCATGATGATCCTAACAGGTACTATGGTTATTTTCTTTAGCTTGTGAGAAAGTGGAAGCGCAGGGAGTTTTAAGTAACCTTTGAGGTCACTTGACCAGAATGACTGAGATTCAACCCCAGGCTGCTAGGCAAGAGGCATGGTTACCTCTCTGTGTCGCTGGTGACCAATGGTGCTAAAGAGCACACAGACTAAACTGGTTTTCTAGTACTTGCTCAAATCCAGGGAAGAACTAATCAGTTCTAAGTACTGCAGTGAACCCGGGATAGATAGCAATAGCAGTTGTCTATGCCAGCCAAGCCCATCTATACAGAGGCTTCAGAGTTCTTAAAATAAGATTAATCATTAATTTCTAAGATGTTAATCTGCTCATTCAGTTTTATAGTAAACTTTCCTTTCAAAAACCCAGTCTTCCTTGAGAATTATCCATTGCCAAGCCAGCAGTGGTATTAGTGGTATTAAGCACTGTAAACAATAGTTGACTGGTGAAAATAAAGACAGATAAAAGTCAGCAGGGTGAGAGAGGGAAACAAGACAATTTTGCTTTCTCACTATTCATGGATTTCTTTCTCACTTGTATAGGTTATTTTTTTTACAAGAAATTTTTATCTCTTATTTTATATATTGCTCCATTTTGTATTTCAGATGTTACAAAACTGTTACAAAAATGTCACGTACTTTTACACTAAATATCAAATTAGCCAGAGAAGTTGAATAACTTGTATGTACTCCAAAAAGCAAAATGAAGATGAATTTGCTGATTCTATCCAGTCGACCCTCTAAAGAGATGTAAGGAAACCCCTTAGGTGCCAGAACTCATGTTTAGCTTTTTGCACAGTTATCAGGTTTAATCCCATAACCTGCAAGCTGGTATCACACCCACCATTTGAAGACTGAGAAGACAGGCTTGGAGAGGGTAGTGGCTTGGCATAAGTTTCACAGTTAATAAAGGGTCTTGGCAGAATTATAAACTCAGGTATTTCGGGCTCCACAGAGCATAGTGCTATATCAGAGTCGATGGAAGGCATGGGTCTCTTGCTAAGAAGAGACTAATTCTCCTGGCAATCAAGCGGTAATTCAATACCACTGCATCTAGAAATACTGAGCAAGTAATGGCAGCAGGGGGCATCCAGCCACCTCCTACGTGACTAGTTGCAAAAGAAACACCCACAAACACACTTTGGAAAAATGTAATATAGCTAAGGACGAGCTAGTAGGAAAAAAGTAGCTTTTGAACAAAGGATAGACCACGACCTTGGAGGTGCAGTAAAGCAATTTGCCCATTGAAGCTGGCTGGTACGGCAGCATTTAAGGGCACATTGGTTGCACAGAAGTCTTTTCTGTGCCGCCTGAACGGATACAGCTAAAGCAGGGCTACCCCGGGCTCACCTTCAGAGCAGAAGGCAAGTTCTATTATGAGAGATATACGTAGATCGTTATCACATCCCGACGGTAATATCTCTATAGTTAGTGCGGGATGGGAGGTTTCATTAATCCAGGATCAGAAAACACCTTGTTTCCGGAGAGTATATTTCGGGAGGAACGCACATCACTGAAGCCTCCTCGTTGAGATACAAGCACAGCATCGTTCATTATCGATCCCCAGGGTGGAACGTATCCGAGGCTCAAGAGCGGTCCCTCAGCCCCCGAGAGCGCGGCCAGCGCCGGGGACCCCGTGCGCGGGCGGGGGCCGCGGTGACGCAGGACGCGGTCGGGGCGCGGGTCTTCGCGCGGGGAGCGGGGGTGGCGGCGCGGGCCAATCAGGAGGCGCGGTGTTTCGGGCGAGGGGAGGGGAAGGGAAGGGTGGGCGGGGGCCGCCAGGTTTCCTCGCGGCCGCCGCAGCGCCGCCTGCAGTTCCGAGCGAGCGCGCTGAGCCCCCGGGGGTCTCCGGACGCGCCGCCGGGCCCGATTTCCTTCGCGGCTCCCCCCGCCCTCTGGAGTTCGCCTCTTCAGCGACCCGGACGCGGCTCCGGGCCCCCCCGTCTTTGGGCTCCTCGGCCCTGCCCGCCGCGCAAGTCGTCCCGCGGCTCTCCGCCTGGTGTCCGCGGGCCGTGCGGGGGCGGCGCCGGCGGGGGCGCTTCACCCCGGCCCGGCGGCGGTAATGCTGCTGCGGTTGCCGCCCTTGCGGCCGGGCGGACAGCGGGCGGAGGCAGGAGCCGAAGCCGGAGCCGGAGCCGGAGCGCGCTCGCCGCTGGCCGGGACGCCGCCCTCGCCTGTGCTCGGCTCCCGCGGCCGCCGGGGAACGCCGGGGCCCCGCGCGGCATGAGGAGGAGGCTGTGCGCCGGCGAGCGCCCAGCTCCTCGGCCCCCAGGGCCCCTGCGGGCCCCCGCGCCTCGCGCGCGCCGGCTGCGGCCCCGGCGCCCACGCTAGCCCAGCGCAGGCACGAGACGCCGCGGCCCCGAGGAGGAGGAGGAGGCGGCGCAGGCCTGCCTGGCGCGGGCGGCCCGGACCCCGAGCGCGGGGGCTTCGCGACCTGGACCCCGGCGGGCGCAGACAGCCGGAGCCGCGGGGGAGCCGCGCGTGCTGCAGTCGGCCGGCCTCTCCGCAGGGGCGCCGCGGCGCGCAGCCGGCGCCTCTCCCCACCTGCAGCCCCTCCTCCCGCCGCCACCGGGCGCGTCGAACGCCGCTCCTCGCCCTTCCACGGCCTCCTCGGGTCCTTTGGTCCCCGGACCCGGGCCCCGCGTCCGCTCCCTTCCCCTGCCCCGCATCCTCCCAGCCTCTCATTCATTCCGTCCGCTCCTTCCTCTCTTCTTCCCGCTTCCCCAGAGTCTCCCCGCGCGGCCCCGCTGCAGTCTCGGGGTGGTGGTGTTTTTTTAGCACATTCATGGAAGTTTAGGGCCTGGACGGTGCCCCCAAGTCCGGCCTGAGAGTGCAGCCCGAGCTGCTGGCCGGGAAGAGGAAGATGTCTGTGCTTAAGCGGATGATGCGGGTCTCCAATCGCTCGCTCCTCGCCTTCATCTTCTTCTTCTCCCTGTCCTCGTCTTGCCTCTACTTCATCTATGTGGCTCCGGGCATCGGTAAGCACCGAGGCACCCTCCCTTCCCACGGTAGCGGTAAAGGAAGTGTAGCATGTTACTTATGGGATTGGGAAGCTGTATGGTATGTACCGGGGCCCGGCAGAAAGCATTTTATTTCAAATGAGACGTGTCACATAACCCGCTTTGGGGCATGGTTTTGGCACGTGAGTTTTGTTAATGAACGTTTAACTAACTTAAAAGACTGCTTTAAATGGACAGAGCAAAGTGCGGTATGATGGACCTCATTTTGATGGGCCTCATTTTGATGGACCTGAGATACCCCTGGACGGTTTGTTGAGTATTCCTGACACTTTTATCCATTTAATATTAAGTTTTTAAGCTTAGACTTAGTGCTTATTCAAATACCCTCAGCTATGTTAACTGGTTGTAAATACGATGGAGAAACCCACAGTAAGGAATGTGATTGAGCTCAAGAATGTACTAGTGTAGTGTTCCAGGTCACTTTTTTAGAATGGGGTCAGTGAACATTTGTGCCTCACTTCAGGAATTTTTAGGCGATGAGTTGTCTATTAAAAACAATGCTCCATTATTTAGTCTGCTTGGGTGGTTTTTCAAGCGTAGGTAACTTCTGCTACCTGTCAGGATGAATTCCGAAATACAATAATAACTGAAAGAACAATTATGCAAAATAGCTTAAATGGTAACTGTTTAGTTTTTTGTTTTTGTTTGTTTCTGGTCCAGAACACACTTTTGTATAATCTGCTTGAATTAGCCTCTTTATTAAATATCCTAGTTTCTCAGCACCTTTGATTGAAAAGGTACCAGTGTGGCATTCTCATAAGAAACAGACCATCACCAGACCTCATCAGGACTGTTGAATTTCCTAAAAATCACTGTGACATTTCTTGATTAAATTTTCAGGTTCAAGTAAGATGTATAGGCTCAGAATGATACTTGAGAAGGCATAAATTGTTGAAACCTTAATAACCCAAAATAGAAGTTTGAGGTTAAAAGTTTGAAAAAAATGTGAATATTTTAACATAGTATTTTCTTTTATTGCATTTTTTTTTCTTTAGGCTAAATCAGACACCTCCTGAAGCCTGTAGCAGAAATGACAGCGATAGCTCAGTGGATTCCAGAGTTCTTAGCCAAAATACTCAGCAGGCTTTTTCTTAAGATCCTCTGCCATTTTGGAAATCTTATCAATTAACGACTCATTCTACAGCAGTTTTTTTACTTGTAGCTCTTTAAAGATTGGACATCATTGGGGGATGTTAGTTTATCTGATATTTCAAGTTTGAGAGATTTTGGAGAAAAAAGGTTTATTTTTGCACTGAGCTAACAGTTTTGTTACTTTCTTGGTATTTTGAGTAACATTACAATTATGTTACTCAAAAAGCTAACCAAAGGAACTCAGAATTCCATTTTTCACTTCATAATCAGCCAGTTTTTGTCATTGTATTAATGTATTGTGTATATATTCTTAAAGTTCTGTTGGTGTGAAATACTTAGACATTTTCCTTATTTGCATACTTAATGTTTACCATAGAACAGCCACTGATAAGTCATAAAAATTTTGGCAGTTGTCTTCTAGGCAACTAGATTAAAATTATTCTTGTGGGTCTTTGAATTTATTCTTAAAAAGATTGATTGAAACCAGTAAGAAGAATGAAAACCAAAACTTAATGTTAAGGATTTGTTAAACTCAATCTGTTTCTCAAACTAGTATTACTTAGCAGCAAAAAAAAAAAAAAAAGCCCGCTTATCTTTTAATTATTGAGAAGCAGTTTTCCAAAATTCATATTTTTGTTTGAAAGCTCTGATTTTGTCATCGGTAACACATACTATCAGTTTTTCTGACACAATGTCAAGCTCATTTTGCTTACTTTTTGGGAAAATGTAGGTCAGATACAGAAATTAAATAACCATAGTTTTGCAGTTGTACCTTAAAAAAAAAAAAACTAATGTCACGTTAAATTTTTTTAGTTTATTTTTGGCTGTGTTGGATCTTCGTTGCTCTTCGGGCTTTTCTCAAGTTGAGGCGATTGGAAGCTACTCTTCACTGTGGTGCATGAGCTTCTCATTGCGGTGGCTTCTCTTGTTTCGGAACATGGGCTCCAGGGTGTGTGGGTTTTGGTAGTTGCGGTTCCTGGGCTCTAGAACACAGCCTCAATAGTTGTGACCCGTGGGCTTAGTTGCTCCAAGACGTGTGGGATCTTACTGAACGAGGGATCAAACCCATGTCTCCTGCATTGACAAGTGGATTCTTTACCACTGAGCCATCAGGGAGACTCTTCAGTTGTACCTTTAAGTAAAAATGATGTTCCATGAGAAAAATGTGGCTAGTTCAGCTCACAGTGCAATGATCTATTACATGGTTTGATTTTCAAGATAACCACGGTCCTTTGGTATGCTGCTGAAATGCCTTACGTGTGCTTCCCATTTCATCACAGATTTCTTTTGTTTTTAATTAATTTTTATTAGAGTATAGTTGACTTACAATGTTGTGTTAGTTTCTGCTGTACAGCAAAGTGCGTCTGTTCCACATACACATATATCTACTCTTTCTTAGATTCTTCTCCCATACAGGTCATTACAGAGTATTCAGTTGAGTTCCCTATGCTTCACGGTAGATCCTTATTAGTTACCTAGTTGGTATTGGGTTGGCCAAAAAGTTCGTTCGGGAAAGCCTGACGGAACTTCTTGGCCATCCCAACATACACTCGTGTGTATGTGTCAATCCCAATCTCCCAATTTATCCCTCCCCCTTCCCTCTTGATAACCATAAGTTTGATTTCCTACTTCTGCATCACAGATATCTTATTAATGAGACGTACCCTCAACTAAGTAGTTTCTTACGGCTAGTTTACATTAGATGTCCATAGACTCTTTTGGAAATAATTCATATTTTAGCCTGGGTTAACATCTTGGAGCAGAGTTTTCTTTCTTATGACTAAAATACATGTTGTATAAGAGAGTTTTTTAAATTGATCTGAAATGTTTCAAATCTCTTTTGTTAAAAAAAAAAAAATCCATATGAGCTGTATCCACATCAACCTGTTTAGTAGCCATCAGTTGTTTTTTCCTTACTTTTCTGCCCAGAGACTCATTTTTCTTGTGTGCCTCCCCCCAGACAGTCCTGTCATTTTAGTGACTCTTGTTAGTCTCCATCGCCCGTGTTCCTCCCTCCCTCTCTAGTACCATATAGCAGTGCACGCGTGCTCGTTTGCTCAGTCGTGTCCGACCCTTTGCGATTCTGTGGACTGTAGCCCACCAGGCTGTTCTGTCCATAGGATTTCCCAGGCAGGAGTACTGGAGTGGGTTGTCATTTCCTTCTCCAGGAGATCTTCCTGATCCAGGGATCAAACCTGTGTTGCTGCGTTGGCAGCAGATTGTTCACCTGGGAAGCCCCTTCTTCCTTTGTGATTGCAAAATGATGAGCAAAGTTTCCCTCAGAGGTCTTGCCTTGGCTGAATTGAAACTGGAATTCCATTTAGCATGGAAATGTTTCCAATATAACATAGCATTGTCATTTTCCTGCTATCATATCAGAGGAGTAGGTGAAGTGACTTAGATTCATTCACCTAACATGAATAGAGCACCTTGGATGGGATAGACTTTGTCTGAGGAAGACAGATGGCTAAGACAGGCCACCTTCCCTCATGTGGTGGGGTGAGTACCCTGCAAGGGCTGCAGCCAGTCCTCGGAAAGCACACAGTGCAGTGTGCGGGCTGGTGGAGGATTTCCTGAGGAGGTGACAGATGGGATTTATCTGGACTGAGCAGAGGGATTCTAGTCGGAGGGAACAGCAGGAACAAAGGTAGGTTCCAGAAAGTAGGAATATTTCCATCTGATACCACTTAAGGTGTGGGGTGGTGGAATGGCCAGACCAGGAAGACTCGTGGGTCTCCCCTGCCCAGCCTGGTGTTCTGGCTCTTTAGGTCCCTAAACTTCCTGGCTGAGAGTGACTGGCCTCGATTCGCACAGCTTTATGAAAGTGGTCTGTGATTAAGACGTTGATGTGCCTTGACTCAGTAGGGCAGTATCATGGGGAAGATGGTTCAGCTGCCCTGGGAGTCGGGATTTTGCTGTCCATTTGACTCACCAGCCATCCTGACCTTTGCTTGACTTGCTGATAGGCTCTTTCTTTCTTTGAGCAGAGGAAGAATCTGGTTGGATCACTTTGGTGTGAATTCCTGTGGGGCCTTCGAGGAATTACCGGGCTGTGTGCCTCACTTTTTGGCTCTCAAGTGGGTGGATGCCTGGCTGGGACAGGTGGAGTTGTTGATGGATGGGCCGGGCATGGAGGGTGTGTTGTGGGAGGGTATGGCTTAGTAGAGCCTTGCTCAGAGCCTCCCTGACATTTCTGGCTGGTTTCTGTCACTTTGCTCAGAGAGTAGCTTGTTTGTTGCCCTGTAGCTTTCTCATCGGAGAAGGCAGTGGCACCCCACTCCAGTACTCTTGCCTGGAAAATCTCGTGGATGGAGGAACCTGGTGGGCTGCAGTCCATGGGGTTGCTAAGAGTCGGACATGACTGAGCGACTTCACTTTCACTTCTTACTTTCATGCCTTGGAGAAGGAAATGGCAACCCACTCCAGTGTTCTTGCCTGGAGAATCCCAGGGACGGGGGAGTCTGGTGGGCTGCTGTCTATGGGGTCGCACAGAGTCGGACACGACTGAAGCGACTTACCAGCAGCAGCAGCAGCAGCTTTCTCATCACAGCCTTTCACCCTCCTGGGGTTGAGCCTGATTGTGGTTTTAAGCTGTTACACTTTGCTTGGTATTTCAGAGTTCCTCTTAGTTATTTTCCTCACCAAGTTCTCTGGTCACTGTGACTCCTTTTGAGGATTCTTTTGGTTGGGCCACATGTTGGGCATTTCTTTTTTGTGGGCCTCTCTTACCGGACAGGCTTCCCAGGCTAATGTTTTTCTCCTGTGAGTAGCAGGAGACATCAGACATTCTGAACCTGGGAATGCTGGAATCCTTTGTTTTAGAGCAGTTCTTCTAGCCTGGAGTACAGTTTATACAGGACAGAGGGACCAGGTGGGAAGTTATTTCAGTGGCTCAGGCGATAGAAGACTTGAACCTAATCAAGGCAGACTTGAAGAATATGGACAGTGGAATTGAAGGAAAGGGAGATGCTTTAAGACAATGCTTGTATTGTGGCCTAGACACTTGTATTCTAGTGGGGCAAAGGGGCTGTAGAAAGGCAGGTGCCTTGAGGGGGCCATTTTGCTTTTAGAGAAATTGAGTTGGGATGCTTGTAGGATAGCGAGGAAGAACTTGTCAGCAGGTGGGCAGATGGAAAAAAGGGCTTAGAGCCCACGACTGAGGTCTAACAGGAGAGAGATGTCATCAGCGTATAGGTGGATGATAGATACCTATTTTCCCCTACACATCTGAGTTAATAAAACTAACTCATGCAAGTGACTCACTAAGTTAGTTACTCATAAATATGGAACAGTAGGTGTCAGATGGGAGTATGATGGAGGCTCAAGTGTAGTTTGAGGGCTTCTCTGGTGGCTCAGCAGTAAAGAATCTGCCTGCAGTGCAGGAGATGCAGGTCATCTGGAGGAGGAAGTGACAACCACTCTAGTTTCTTTCCTGGAAACTTACATGGACAGAGGACCCTGGTAGGCTGCAGTGCACGGGGTCTCGAAAGAGTCGGACACCACTGAGTGACTAAACAAGTGTAGTTTGAAGGATTTCCCATGAGGCTGTTACCTTTTTCACTCCCCGGCCCCCAAAGGGGGTAGTGTGATCAACACTGTGGAAAAGTTCGGGTGGCCACCCAGGGAGAGCTTGTGGAGGCTGAAGACAAGGTAGCCAGGGATGAAATCCATCAGCCTAGGGTGAGTGAAGAAATAGAAACAGGAAAATGAAGGGAGAGAGGTACCATGAGAGTGAAGAGAGTTAGAGGCCTTTGCAAAAATGGATCCATCGACAAGTAAAAATGATGATCAGCAAGACAAGCATTGCAGTGGGGTAGGGTAAAGTCTTGAAGGAGAATCATGCATTTGGTAAGTAGGAACTCCGTGACGGCCACTAGGGGACCTGTTTTTGTGCTGTTAGAGGGCACCAGTAAGACTGCCTGAGGTTGGATAGTATTAATAAAGTCAGATGAAAGTGGCTGATTTCCAGGAACGTGGGATCAAAGGGATCTTAGAAGATGGGAAGACCTGAGCTTATGTGGATTTTCAGGGAGTGAGGACATGCTTTAAAGATTTGAAGAAGGGAACAAATTATGACGTGATCTTGTTCAGTCGCTCAGTTGTGTCTGACTCCTTGCGACCCTATGGACGGCAGCACACCAGACTTTCCTGTCTATCAGTATCTCCCGGAGTTTGCTCAAGATAATGTCCAGTAAGTTGGTGATACCACCCAGTCCTCTCAACCTCTGTCATTGCCTTCTCCTGCCTTCACTCTTTGCCAGCCTCAGAGTCTTTTTTCAGTGAGTTGGCTCTTTGCATCAGGTGGCTGAAGTATTGGAGCTTCAGCATCGGTCCTTGCAGTGAATATTCAGGGTTGATTTCCTTTAGGATTGACTGATCTGATCTTGCTGTCCAAGGGACTCTTGGGCCTCTTCTGCAGGACCACAGTCTGAAAGCATCGATTTACTCTTCCGTACATGTTTGTCTGGTTCTGCATTGAACAGGATCCACGTGGTCCCTGTTTTCCTAGAGCTGAAGCATGCATGCTAAGTTGCTTCAGTCGTGTCCGACTCTTTGCAACCCCATGGATTGTAGCCTGCCAGGCTCCTCTGTCCATGGGATTCTCCTGGCAAGAGTATTGGAGTGGGTTGCCATGCCTTTCTCCAGGGGATGATGCCAGGGTCCGTCATTTTGTTGCCTGTTTGCTGTTTGGTCGCTGTAAGTCGTGTCTGACTCTTCTGTGACTCCATGGAGGCTCATCTGTCCATGGGATTCTCCAGGAAAGAATACTGGAGTGAGTTTCCATTTCCTTCTCCAGGAGATCTTCCCAACCCAGGGACTGAACCCACGTCTCCTGAATGGGCAGGCGGATTCTTTACCACTAAGCCACCAGGGAATTACCTCCAAATTTAGGGCCTTAAAACAACAAACATATGTTATCTCCTAGTTTCTGTGGCCAGGAATCTGGACATGATTTGGCTAGATGGCTCTGGTTCAAGGTCTCTTACTTGGCTACAGAGTGTAGGTCAGAGCTGTGGTTGGAGGCTCCACTGGGAAAGAATCCACTTCCAAGTTCAGCCATGTGCACTCGGGTAGGATTCTGCCCCCTGAGGGTTATTGCACTGAGGACCTTGGTTCTTTGCAGGTAGTTGGCTAGAGACCTCACTCAGTTCCTTGCCCCGGAGCCTCTCCACTGGGTATTTACAACCCTATCACTTTGGCTATATTGTCTTTCTCAGAAAAGAGTCATTTTGGGCCAGTGCACAGTCATGAGCTGGGGAGCCATCTCAGAAATTGCTTACCTCCATCAGGTTGCCATTCTTTTATTTTTACTTTATTTTCTGGCCACTGTTCTTGAGCCTATATGTTAATTCAGCTGTATTGTTCCAGCAGAAGTGAACCTCAATTCTTTGATCTTGTGAGGAATCAGGTAGTTTTCAAGGGAAAATGAATTCATTGAAATCTGACAGTGCTTCACACCGTTGTCCATGTTACTGTTTTATGAGTAAATTCTCTTTTGTAATTGGCAGATAATTGCTTTACAGTGTTGTGCTGGTTTCTGCCCTACAGCAGTGTGAATCAGCCATAAGTGTACGTACGTTCCCCTCCCTCCTGAGCCTCCGTCCCACCTCCCACCCCATCCCACCCCTCTTGATTGTCACAGAGCACCAGGCTGAGCTCCCTGAGTCACACAGCAGCTCTCCGCTCCTGTCTGTTTACATGTGATAATGTATTTGTTTCAGTGCTTCTCTTTCGATTCATCCCACCCTTTCCTTCCCCTGCTGTATCCATTTCTGAGAGGTTGTTCTAGAACTTGGATTGCCTAGGTCCTGCTTGGGCATTCCTGGTCAATGGAGAGCCCCACAGGCCTTGTGTATTTCCAGTTTTCTCCTTCTGGTCCATTTCCCTCGCCACTTGAGACCAAACTGAGTGTTGTCACCACTAGTTGAACTGCACTTGACCGGTTTCATCACAGCAGCCTGCCCCCAGCTCTTTCTCCTTCTTCTTTCTCCTTTTTCTTCTGAATCATTTTTTTTTTCTTAATTCCCAAAAGACCCAGTGATTGAGTATATAAAAGATATGTTTCTGCCTTTTCTCAGGATAATAACAGAATAATATGTGGGTAATATTGTGGTTAGAGTTGAAGATTGGGTCAGTTGAAGGTTAAAAGTAAGTTTTCTGAGAATACGTACAAGGCCATTAACATGGGAAATCAACTGGGAAAATCAAGAGTTTTACTCCAGTTATTATTAGGTATTTTCTCCTCATGTTTTAGACCCATTGGAGAATTTTGGGCAGCATTCCAGTTTTATTTTTCTGTAGCATGTATATCCTACATTGGGCTGACTTGATTTGTTGTGTTTCATGGGCATACTTGTTTTTGGTTGTAGCAGAACTTGATGGTGTTTGGTTTAAGCCACAGCAAAACCCCTCCTCAGTTAAAGTAGGCAAGAAAGGATGTTTATCCTTGTTTGTTGGTTTGAAAGTATGCTCTGGCTGTGGAAATCTTTGAAATTCATTTTCCATGCTCTGTCCCCTTCTCTCCTGGTTTTAGAGGCATTTTCCTTTCATGAATAAGTAAATTGAAATTATGAAATGTTTTATTTTTGGCTCTGTGGCATGGCAAAATGTTTAAGAAAACATAACTTAGTGCTTTTAAATCTAAATTGTAATTAATTTTTTTTCCTCCAGAGGGATAATGGATATGACTTTTTGCTTACATCTTGGTTTTCATGATTAAATAGTCAAGTTAGTAAAAGTCTTTGGTTCTCAATCCAGTCTTTATGTTGTATACTCCTTGAGGATGAAACATAGATTCTTCATTGTCTGAATGAATTGCACATAAATTAGGAAGCTGTATAAAAGAGGATGTATTTATACAAGTTAAACTGTGAAAGGAGACTTCTATTTTTTGGCCTGTTACAAATGTTAGTGATGTTTAGAGAATTACTACAAGCAGTAGTTTTCAAACATGAGGGTGCTCAAGCCTTATTTCAGGCAACCGAGGTCTTATCATTAGAGAATCTAATTGGGATCCTGATTGATTTTAAAAATATATTTATTTATTTATTTGGCTGCATTAGGTCTTAGTTGTGTGCAGGGTCTTTTTTTTTCTTTTGCATTAAAAATTTTATTTTTAATTGGAGGATAATTACTTTACAATATTGTATTGGTTTCTGCCATGAATCAGCCATAGGTATACACGTGTCTCTCCCTCCCTCCCACCTGAGTTTGATCCCTGGTCCAGGAACTAGATCCCACATGCTTTAACTAAGAGTTCACATGTGGCAAGCAAACGATCCTGCATGCTGGGAATGAAACTACCATGCAGAATCTTCAGTTGTGGCATGTGCCCTCTTAGTTACGGTATGTGGAATTTAGTTCCTGGATCAGGGATTGAACCCTGCCTCCCCCTCCAATATTGGGAGTATGGAGTGTTGGTCACTGGACCACCAGGCAAGTCCCTGATTGATTTTTTTAATTAGTCCTTCACCCTGGGAACTTTATTTCTGGCACACACCCCAAACAGTTGGGAAATCCTTTAGTGTGAAATAGTTTTACATTTGAAATTGGTTATCTCATTTGATCCTTCATCTAGCTAATCTTACCTGTTAAAAACCAGAGTAATTTGTTTATAGCATTGTATGTTACTGGAAAAAGAGTTTTCATGGTGAAGAATTTCTTTCCTCCAGAATAAAAATGGGCAGAATGTACAGAAAACTTAAGGCAACTAGGATCATGTGTTTCTTTATGAACCCACTATGTGATTGAGCTATAGGTTGATCCTGAATTTGTTATTTAATGTTTTTAATTATTAGAGAGATACATTATAATTCAGTTAATAGGATCAATATAAAAAGTACATCATGAGAAATGATGGGCTGGATGAAGCACAAGCTGGAATCAAGATTGCCAGGAGAAATATCAATAACCTCAAATATGCAGATGATACCACCCTCATGGCAGAAAGTAAAGAAGAACTAAAGAGCCTCTTGATGAAAGTGAAAGAGGAGAGTGAAAAACTTGACTTAAAGCTCAACATTCAGGAAACTAAGATCATGACATCTGGTCCCATCACTTCCTGGCAAATAGATGGGGAAACAGTGAGAGACTTTATTTTTTGGGCTCCAAACACATTGCAGATGGTGACTGCAGCCATGAAATTAAAAGACACTTGCTCCTAGGAAGGAAAGTTATGACCAACCTAGACAGCATATTAAAAAGCAGAAACGTTTCTTTGCCAACAAATGTCCATCTAGTCAAAGCTAGGGTTTTTCCAGTGGTCATGTATGGATGTGAGAGTTGGACTATAAAGAGAGCTGAGCACCAAGAATTGATGGTTTTGAACTGTGGTGTCAGAGAAGACTCTTGAGAGTCCTTTGGACTGTAAGGAGATCCAACCAGTCCATCCTAAAGGAAATCAGTCCTGAATATTCATTGGAAGGACTAAAACTGCAACTCCAATACTTTGGCCACCTGATGCGAAGAGCTGATTCATTTGAAAAGACGCTGATGCTGGGAAAGATTGAAGGTGGGAGGAGAAGGGGATGACAGAGGATGAGATGGTTGGATGGTATCACCAACTCAATGGACATGAGTTTGAGTAGACTCTGGGAGTTGGTGATGGACAGGGAGGCCAGGCGTGCTGCAGTCCATGGGGTCGCAAAGAGTCGGACATGACTAAGCGACTGAACTGAACTGATGGCCCTACATGTTAGCCAGTGGAAATAATTTCAAAAGAAAAGACTTATAAAAATCTCTCTATGACATGTTCATAGTTAAGCACCTCTGTGAAGTTTGTTACTGTACCATCACACCTTGATTGAAATGTTATATCTTTTTAAGTATTTGAGGCTTGCTAGTGTTAATAATTCTTTACTGAAATCGTGTTTTATATATTGCCTTCTTGGTAATTAAGTTAATGGCTCAGATATTATGACTTCTAATCATAGTGCAATGTCCAGCTTGACTTGGAGGAAGAGAACTCGGACTTCATTTTCATTTCACTCAAGAGGACCAGCAGTAGAGAATTAAAAGATGCCTTGTTTTTTAATTTGAGAGTATGCTCTGGCTTCAGAAATCATTGAAATTTATTTTCCATGCTGTGTCCCCTTCTCTCCTGCTTGTTTTAGAGTCATTCTCCTTTCATGAATAAGTAAGTTGAGATTATGAACGGTATTTTAATTGTGAAAACCCAGGGAAATTGTGGATAATTATAAAGCATATAGTTCACATAGGTCTCCCTTTTATGTCCTCTTCATTATGATAGCATTCTCAAGTGGGTAGTGGTTCATTTCATTCACCTTAAATCCATTCTGAAGTCATTTATTTTCAGCAGATTTACAGTGTTTCCTGGGTGTGTTTATTTACGGCTTCATCCTTTAGTCTGTAATTTCATTAGGTAAGTTTCCTTACTGATTAGATTAAAAATGTAATTGCCTGCATTTTTCCTTTCCTGGTTCCCTCATTTCCTCCTGATTCTACTTTTCTCCCATGTGGTTTATAACTCTTGAGTCTTTAGGCTCCTGTCGCACTTTAAAGAAGCCATATGTTTAAGTGAGTAACAATGAATTAACAAAGGACAGTGCTGAAAGCTGTCATGTGTTAGATCATGTGTTCAGAGTCTGGTTTTTGAATTTTCAGCTAAGTTTAAACCAGGCTGAGCTTGTCATCTGGTTGTTGTAGAAGTAATTCCGATGTTTTAGGCAGTTTACCCTTTCTTAGGATTTTGGTTTTTACAGAGGGGCCCCATGGCTCCTTAGTTGCTGACACTGCTTGGCAGTTGGTGGTTATTCAACACATATTTATTGTGCATAAACACATGTCTCTACCTTGAACATCTTTAATAAGACTGTTAGAAAAGTTATCCTCAAATAACTTAAGGCTGTTAAACTGCAGAGTGGAAGTGGTGAAAAACACCTTTCGGAAAGAATTTCTTGTTAATTTTTGGTGCCTACATCAGCAAAGCTTGAGCTATTGGCTAAGATCTGAAATAGATCTGCACTGTATGTGATCAGTGTATTCATGATGATAAAATGGGATTCTGAGCACAGAATTCTTTCATTCTACTTATTAGTCAGTCTGTGATTTACTGGAAGGATGGGGAGGAGGATATTATAGGCTAGTAATTACTTGCTCTGCAGATTTTCTTGAGCCCATACTTGACTTTGAATTATTATCACCATGGTATGTTTAAAAAGTGCTTTGACATAAAGGGAATCATTTGCACAGCCTAGAAGTCTGTTATGTTTTGTTTTTAACTTAAGCAGTGCTTTGGTTTTAGGCAAAGTTTGAACTCTTTTTCATATGTCATGTGGCCTCATCCTGGAGGTTACGGCATTATTATTAGGAGATAATATATTTAGCTTTTACAGACTCAGACGAGTAATTTCTGGGAACTCATTGAACAAGGGGCTAGATGTGAAAAGAAGAAAACTTACAGACATGTGAAATAGATGTTTAAAAGGTTATTGTGAGTTCTTAGCAGTTCATAGAATACATGATTCAAGTGTTTGTGGTTACTATCAAGGGATGTATATATGCAGCTGGGCTCTAAAGGCTGAGCGCCAGAGAATTGATGCTTTCAAATTGTGGTGCTGGAGAAGACTCTTGAGAGTCTCTTAGACAGCAAGGAGATCAAACCAATCAATCCTAAGGGAAATCAACCCTGAATATTCATTGGAAGGACTGATGCTGAAGTTCCAATGCTTTGGCTACTTGGCGTGAAGAGTCGACTCACCAGAAGAAACCTTGATGCGGGGAAAGATTGCAGGCAAAAGGTGAAGAGGGTAGGAGAGGATGAGATGGTTAGACAGCATCTTTGACTCAACAGACATGAATTTGAGCAAACACGGGGAGATAGTGAAGGATGGGGAGTGTGGCGGGCTGCAGTCCATGGGGTCACCAAGAGTTGGACACAACTTAGCGACTGAACAAGAACAAAAATATGAAGTGGTTTGCTTTTTTCCATGTTGTTTATTTCATTACACTGTTCTGTAGATTATATGGGAAACCATTTTCTCTCCTGTGACTTTGAAGTACTACTACTGATATCTTCCTTGCATTGGTTGCAATCAGTTAATCCCCTCTGTTGTCACTTCCCTCATAACTTTTTGCATTGAAGAGTTTTCTTTTTCTTAGTCTCTCTCTCTTCTGTAGGACTTCCAATCATTGCTTCTCCCAGATTGCTGCCTCAGTGTCGTTTAGAGCAGTCCTTGAATCTTGAGTTTTTAAAATTCTACCTGTGTAACTTCTGAGTTTGTTTTTTGATCTCTTTTTAAAAATATTTATTTATTTGCCTACAGCAGGTCTTAGTTGCAGCATGTGGGATCTTTGTATCATGTGAGATCTTTCATTGCAGCACACCGATTCTTTGATTGTGGTGACAGTGAAAGATAAGTCGTTTAGTCGTCTCCAACTCTTTGTGACCCCATGGACTGTAGCCCACCAGGCCCCTCCATCCATGGTATTTTCCAGGCAAGAGTATTGAAGTGGGTTGCCGTTTCCTTCTCCAGGGATCTTTCCGGCCCAGGTATCGAACCCGGGTCTCCCACATTGCAGGCAGATGCTTTACCATCTGAGCCAATTGTGGCTTGCGGCGAAGTTCCGGAGTTGTGGCATGCGGGCTCAGTGCACGGGCTTAGTTACTCTGAGGCATGTGGGATCTTCCCAGACCAGGGGTTGAACCTGTGTCCCTGCACTGGAGGGTGAATTCTTAAACACTTCACCACCAGGGAAGTCAGTTTTCTGGTCTTAAAATGTGGAAAGTTGTGCTTGTTTCCTGAGAGGGTATATTTGTTTCCTAGGGCTGCAATACAAATTACCGCAGTCTGAGTGGCTTAAAGCAGGAAGGCATTCCCTCACAGTTTTGTTGGCCAGAAGTTCAAAATCAAGGAGTCGGCAAAGCTGTGCAGCCTCTGAAGGCCCTGCGAGACCCTCCCTTGTCTCTAGCTTTGGGTGCCTGTTGGCATTCATTGGCTTCTTAGGCTGGTGGCCAGTCACTCTAATCTGCCTTCATCCTCACTTTACTTTCTTTTGCATGTATGTGTGTGTAGAAGTCTCACTCTGCCTTGCTCTTGTATGTGTACTTTCATTGGATTTAGGGCCAACCCAGATAATCCAGGATGATCTCCTCATCTCGAGATCCTTAACTTAATTACATCTATAAAGACTCCTTTTCCAAATAAGATAACATTTGCAGGTCTGGGAATTAGGATGTGCACACACATCTTTTGGGGGTGGGTCTCTGTTCAACCTGCTACAGAAGAATTAAATGAAATGTAATTCATAGCATTTAGCTCAGTGCCTGATGAATGGAGGTATTCAATTCATGTTGATTCATTTCCCTTCTCTTTAGAAACCCACGCCCTCCAACATTCCACACCTGGGATGATTTCTGAGTTATGCTCAATTCGGAGCCTTCCTGTTCCACCCCGTCCCCCTTCTCTGCAGACCACAGTCTTCCTAACCTTCTACATCTGGGACTTTCTCACCTTCGTTAATGTTACTACTACTTTTTTTAATGTTGAGAATAACCTAGTTAACTGGTCATAGGGAAGTACTTAAAATTATTTATTTTAGCTGTTGCATGTGAACTCTTGGTTGTGGCATGTGGGAACTAGTTCCCTGACCAGGGATCAAACCCAGGTCCCCTGCATTGGAAACGTGGAGTTTTAGCCACTGGCCCACCAGGGAAGTCCCCATTAATGCTATTTCTCATCTTCACAGTGACCCCCGAGTCCTCTCCTCGCCTTTCTGTTTCTTCACACCATTTACCTCCTGGGACCGTTACAGCTTACTGTCCATTGCTGCCAGCGCTCCTCAGGTTGGATGGCTCATCTCTGAGTGTCCTCTGCAGCTGTGCCTCCGAGAGCCTCTGCTCGTGCCGTCCCACCAGTGGAGACGTTCCTCTCCCTCTTTCGTCTTACTCGCTTAGAGCCTTCACTTTAAATTCCTTCTTTTCTTGCTCTACTCAGGTCATGCTGCGGTCCCTCCTGCCCAACAAAATATCCTTTGACCTGGCTCTCTCTTACCTGTTCCAGCACTGGACTGCTTTCACTTTGTCCGCACAACTCTCTACTAATTTCTTTTTTTCCCCATTAGTTGGGTGAAACTGCTCTCTTGAAGGTTGACCAGGATCTAATAGCACTTTGATTTATTTGTTTTAAAAAATGTTTATTTGGCTGTATCAGGTCTTAGTTGTGGCATTTGGGATCTTGGATCTTTGTTGCAGTGTGTAGGAACTAGCTCCTTGACTAAGGATTGAACCCAGACACCCCTGCATTGGGAGAGCAGAATCTTAGTACTGAACCACCAGGGAAGTCCCTGTAATATTATTTTAAAAGGCTGACTGGGATGGTGATGAAGAGTTGGGTTGCTGGAGCTGTCTGCTGGGGGTAAATCCTACTTCCACTGCGTGCTAGTAAATTACTGTGTGACCTTGAGCAAATCACTGAACTCCATTTTCCTTATCTGTGAAATAGGAATATTAGTACCTACCTTACAGGGTTGTCAATTAGTTTATATAAAGAATTTCTGAGGAGGCCCAGTAGAGTTAAGTGCTAGGTATTAGCTTTTCATTTTTCAAGCTTTTTCCTTTTTTTCCTTATTGTCTGTCTTCTTCTCTGTGTTGACATTTGTCATGGTTGACCATTCCCTTTTTCTTTTGTCCGGTGGCTTCTTCACTGTGTTCCAGCTCAGATTAATTCATCTTGAGGTCTTTTAGTTTTATATCTTCTATTTGTGGTCTGAACTCCACCTTCTTATCTCCTTTCTAGATAATTTTTCCTGTGGTAATTCATCACCATGGTTCCCACTTTTGCTTTTGTATGAACATTTCCCCCAGTTGTATTTGTACCCCACTCTTCTTAGCTCTGCTGCTGCTAAGTCGCTTCAGTCGTGTCCAACTCTGTGCAACCCCATAGACGGCAGCCCACCAGGCTCCCCCGTCCCTGGGATCCTCCAGGCAAGAACACTGGAGTGGGTGGCCATTTCCTTCTCCAATGCATGAAAAGTGAAAGTGAAATTGCTCAGTCGTGTCTGACTCTTTGCGACCCCATGGACTACAGCCTACCAGGCTCCTCTGTCCGTGGGGTTTTCCAGGCAAGAGTACTGGAGTGGGGTGCCATCGCCTTCTCCGCTTCTTAGCTCTAGCACTGTGTTTATAATTGCGTGTGAGAATGTCTGACAACACAGTCTCCCTCTCAGAATCAGCTGTGCAGTTGACTTCTGATTTGTTAAAGGACCTGGAGATTGTGGCAGTCAGGAACAAGGATGTTGAGGTCAGAGGGATGTTGTGTTTGAGTCCTTCAGAGCCTAGGAAGCCTTTGCCAGATCACTGCAGACTGCAGAGCTCCTTGACTTGAATCCATTCTGTGCTTTGAAGGAGCGAAGCTACATGTGGAAAAGGGTGTGGAGACACAACTTTACAGCAGATACATTCCCTAGTTTTCTCACGTTGAGAATGAGGCATGTTCATTACTCTCTTTCCTCATAAACCCAGGGTAAGATGCCTACAAGCTATTGTAAAGTGTTGATTTTTTGAAGTGTTTTTCCCCGTAAGGTATAACTTCCCTTCCAACCCCTGGAAAACAGACTAGGTAAATAAGTGAAATTTATGTCTCACAGTGCAGAGGCAAATAGCAAATGAACTAAATTAGAGAACATGACATCATTTTAATGAAGCAGGACTGGCTTTTAGTGTTCTTTTGTCTTGAGACCAAAGGGCAAGCATGGGAAAGAATTGCCTATTTTCTGAAATGTAGTCACTTGTAAGATGGAATAGAAAAATCTCTCTTTTTTAAAAAACTATTTTTTGCAGCATTTGGGCTTCTTAATTCCCCTACCAGGGATCGACCCCTAGCCCCTTGAAGTGGAAGCATGGAGTCTTTACTACTGGACCACCAGGGTAGTCCCTGGAATAGAAATTTTAGACAAGGATTTCCTGGCTTGCCAATAAGACATTCTATTTTACAATAATGATGATTAGCAGGCATGTAGAGTTACCTGAGTGTGGGTTACTATAGTTTTATGATGTTTGGTAGTCAGTCTGGATTATTCCATGCTGGTTTCTTATGCCTTGAAACACTTTGACACATGGCCTTCCTCCTGTTAACAGTGCCTCTATTTAAATACAGCTTCATTCCTTAATGGGTTTTGATCTTTAGGGATTAAACCCATGAGGACCATTAACCTAAGGAATGTAACTCAATTAGCTGTGAATGATTTAAAATAAACTAATAGATTTTCCGTTTGGAGAGCTTGGTGTCTCACCTTTATTTTTTCTCCATCTGTCTAATGCATAGTAAACACATGCTTTTGGTAAATCACCCTTGTCGCAGGTGCCATCAGTAATCTTTTTTTTTTCTTTTTTTCTTAACAGTTTGGTTACCTAATATTTTGAAAGTTTTTAGGAAAATTTGACTTTGTTCTTTTCTATGCTTGTTATTGTCCTTGTTTCCTAAATTTGACTTGGTTTCAAGATTTGGATTTGATTCCTGGGTGGGGAAAGATCCCCTGGAGGAGGGCATGGCAACCCACTCCAGTATTCTTGCCTGGAGGATCCCATGGTCAGAGGAGCTTGGCAGGCAATAGTCCATGGGGTTGCAAAGAGATGGACACGACTGAGCGACTAAGCACACAAGATTCAAGCAGTTTTCTCTATTAGAGTAGGTATGTTAATTAAAAGAAAAAGCTATGTAGTTTGTGAAAATTCTATTTCCAGGACACACATGTATTCTTACTTTGTATATCCTTGTTTGGGGCAGTATTGTTTTTCCCAGTACTGATCTTGGCCTAATAACTCTTGACTCAGTCCTCCTTCTCCAGGTTTTTTCCCCGCCCCCAGTTTGGTGCATAACAAATAGTATAGGCTATTTACACCACTGATAACAAATTTCATATATAATTTTAGGATTAAATGATCCAAGATAATGGTAAAGTAGATGCTCGTAATCCATTTCATTTTTTTTCTCTGCGTCGTTTCAGTTGAAATCTTGGTTTAGGTAGAATTGCTAATGTCACTTTGGCTTTTCTTGAACATTTTACCACATTTTTGGTTGGCTGTTCTCTTTAGTTTTATTTTTCGCTTTGTCTCATCTGTCTGTGAAAGTCCACTAAAAAAACAGAAATTAATAAAAACTTGTGGGGTTTGTAAGCCTGGTTTAATAAATTCAAGCCTAAACAAGTTAGATCTAATTATAGGACTGATTTCCAGAGAGGATGTGGTGCATGTGTGCTAAGTCGCTCAGTCATGTCCGACTCTTGGCAGCCCTGTGGATTGTCTGTCCGTGGGATTCTCCAGGCAAGAATACTGGAGTGGGTTGCCATGCCCTTCTCCATGGGTTCTTCCTGACGCAAGAACTGAACCCATGTCTTACATTTCCTGCATTGGCAGGCAGGTTCCAGACAGGCGCCTAAAAACGATTGAGCTGGAGCTTATGTGAAACCTGCGTTTCTCTCTTATGGATTAAAGGTGAAAAAAAAAGTGTTAGTTTATTCCACTTCTCTGTTCTGTTTATTCTCTGCTCATTTGTACTTCGAGCAAGTTCAGATTTCAATAAAAGGAGAAAGGAGGTAGCAAACATTTTGCTCATCTCCCTGTGCAATCTCAAAGAGGCAGAACTGGGCCCAGAAAATGAGTTGGCATTTTTTATCTTTTAATTCAGGATTCATTTTTCAAGAGTGCCATTAGTGTGTTGAGAGACAGCTTATCTTAAAATTGAAAGAGTCATTAACCAAGCCTTGCAGTTTCTTGATTTTGCTGTGAAAATGAGCCTCCTCCTCTTGCCTGAATGGAACTTATGATTTTTAGCTTTATGCCTGGAGCATTTAGCGTAGAAGGGGCTTCCGAGAAACCCGGTGTAGTACTGCCATTTTTAGGTGAGAGAGCTGAGATCTGGTGCACTGTCCAGAGTTATGCCCAGCACTAGCAGAATCAGGACCAAGAAGGAAAGGGTCTTGCGACTTCTGTGCTTTTATGAGGAGGCCTGGTGTCTCAAAAGGCAGTGACTTTTGTAATCTTTGTCCAATTACCAGTTTCTCCCAGAGGAAAAAATAGAAATTATTCTTGCAGCACTTACCTTGGAGATTGAAATTAACAACTTGAAAATGCCGCGTTGATTTTTTAAAATTAAAATGAGACCACTAATGATGTATTTAAATTTTTTTTTTCTATTGAAGGACAGTTGCTTTACAGTATTGTGGAGGTCCCTGCTATACATGAATGTGAATCAGCCATGACTATGCGTGTATCATCCCACCCTTCTTGGTTATCATAGAGCGCCAGGCTAGTTATCTGTTTTACACATGATGTATACATGTCAATGCTACTCTCTCCACTTGTCCCACCTCTTCTCCCGCTGTGTCCACAGCCCACTCTCTACGTCTGTGTCCCCATTTCTTCTCTGTAAATAGGTTCATCGGTACTATTTCTAGATTGCATGCTGACGTGCTCAGTTGCGGCCAACTCTTTGCAACCCCATGGATTGTAGCCCGCCAGGTTCCTCTGTCCATGGAATTTTCCAGGCGAGAATACTGGAGTGGGTTGCCATTTCCTTCTCCACTAGATTCCATATGAATGCTTTAATAGATGATATTATAAATGATAATAGATGATTTGTTTTTCTGACTTCACTCTGTGTAACAGGTTCTAGGTTCATCCACCTCACTACAACCAACTCAGATTTGTTCCTTTTGAGGGTTGAGTTATATTCCATTGTGTATAGGTACCATATCTGCTTCACCTATTCCTCTGTCATTGGCCGTCTAGGTTGCTCCCATGTGCTGGCTATTGTAAATAGTCCTGCGACTTTGATTTTGATTTTGTCTGCTTTTACAATCCTGGTAGGTAGATTTGTGATTGAGAGTGTAAAATTTCAGGTAATCAAGAGAAAGTGCCAAGAGAGATTGTGATTCTAGATTATCCTATGTGTGCCCCTCAACACTGAGAATTTGAAAGATCTGTATCCAGATTAGACATGGTGATTTGTGACATATGTTTATGATTCATGAGGGAATTCTTATCTCTGTGGAGTCTTTGGTTTGAGGGTATTAATACAGAATTAGAGGAAACGAATTTTAGGATTATGTGGTTGAATGTGGTAAAGAATTATGTGGTAAGGAATGCCTTTCTGAAATTCCTGAGTATATTTTATAGTGGAAAATCATATGTGGATAAAGGAATTATGATATTTTGGATTGGTCATTTAGTCTCATTCTAGTTGACGGATGGATATTAATTTTTCATTTTAGTGTGTTTTAAAAGGAGTTTGTTTTTGTGAGTTCTTGATAATGGGAAATAGTAATTTTCTATTTGTTTTCCCGTTCGATGTGCTGATTGAATCAGTTTGGGTCTGTTGAGCAGTTCCTCAATTCTGAATATTATTTTTTTAATTTAAAAAAGCTAATTGAGTCATGTCATTCTTTTTTTTTTCTTTTATAGCCAACACATATCTCTTTATGGTACAAGCTCGAGGAATAATGTTAAGAGAAAATGTGAAAACAATAGGACATATGATCAGACTGTACACAAATAAAAACACTACACTCAACGGTACAGGTAAGACTGTTTCCTGCTTTAATTTTGCTTTACTTCTGCTTCTTAGCCTTGTCGTCATAAATTAGTAAACCAAATCTCTTCATCTTTGTCTTGCCTCCAAGTCACTTCCTGTTAAAGAGGAAGGTCTCCTGACTGCACTGGGAGGGCCCTTCACTGTGAGGACTGTCAAGTATTCTAGGACGTAAAAGATGTGATCACCCAGGTGATGGGGTTTTGTATAAAGATACTTAGGTTAATTCTTGAAAGCATAAGCAAAATATGAAAAATAACCTGTATTTTTCAATTCACCTTCCATATTAAAGACAACCACAAAGAGAGTCATTTATGCATCTTAGCCCTGCTGCCATCTCTCTTCATGCCCATTTTAATTCCTAAGATGATTTGCCAACTTTGTGTAGAAAATAGTTGTTTCAGTTACAGAAGAATGTTAATCATTGTATGGCATTTTTAGGAGCGAAAGGAAGAAATCATATAACGTTGGAAATCAGTAGCTGCTCTTGCCTTTTTAAAATATAACTTGAAGATTCTCCATCAGAATCACAGGAAGTTAAAGCCTCAGTAATAGGCCCAACTCATGATTTAATGACGGTAGAGCTAATGTGAGTAGCTCTCCTGTTGTGGAAGAATGCACGTGCTCCTCTGTGGCAGTGTTCTCCACATTGTCTCTGGAAGCTGTATTAGATGCTATTTTAAGGGTTCAGCGGCTGATTGTCACCTGTTGCATCCACTGTATTCTTATTTTAAGCAGTTAAAATTCAAGATTTAACTTATGTCACCAGTTCTTCATTCATTGCGTCACTATAAATCACACACACACACCCCCAACTTGCTAATAGGAAGTCCCTGTCCCTCCCAGTCATAGGTACATTTTCTTAAAATGTATGTTAAGGTGGGTAATAGTTTTAGACCCTTCTCAGATCTCAAGACTGTTGCAATTGATTCTTAATTTCAGTGTCACACATGCTTCTACAAAATCTGTTCTAGTCATTTGCCTAATTTGTGCTTTGATGCCACCAATCAATGTTTTTTAATCACCCTTAATTTTCTTCTTCCTTTTAACTTTAAAGAAATTTCCTTCAGAAGGATGGTCTCATCTGAGTTGGTATTTTAATAGTACAGTGAAAGTCTCATGAACTGGTCTTCTGCCTGAGTTAGTCTTCTGAATAATAGGTCAATTTTAGAGAAGTTGAAACATTTTAAAAGCTTCACTGGGATTTGTCCTGGTTGAATAAGTTGGTTGTGAAAGTGTTCATTAAAAGTTTGTTCAACTGTACAGAAGTATTAAGCATCTTTAGGTTACTGTATTTGTGTGAGTGAGTGCTTATAAAATCTGTGTATAATTAGGTTCTTTTCCCAGGGTGTGAATAAGTTATAAGTGTGAGTATTGTGCTTCATTAGGAGAATTAGTTATTTGGGCAAGATGAACCCCACCTCCAACCCCAACTGCAATACTTCACAACTGAAAAGAAATTCCCTCCTCCCCTCACTAAATCAGAGTTTCAGTGAAGACCAAACAACGAATGCATCCTTTGATTAAAGTTTGCTTTTTGTGAACCTTTGGAAGCCTTTCAGTTGGTTCCTTTACTGATGGTGCAGCTCTTCTCAGGAGACTGTCATTGTCAGTTAGGAATTGGGTTTGGTTGTAAGAGAAAGCTGACTACAGTGGTTTAAACACACGAGGCTTACGTTCTTGTGTGAATGAAGTCTGGAGTTTGGATAACTTCCTTTTGTTGAGAAACTCTTCACACGCTTTCCCCTTCTGCTCTGTCATGTTTCACAGGCTGAGACACTGGGGGTCTCCGGGCTTCATTCTGGTCTTGGGTCATTAGAAGGAGCACTGGAAGAAAGGGAAAAGAAACAGTTCCCCCTTGGTAAAGATCCTTCCCAGACGTCCCACGTGGTAATTCCACTCATGTCTTGTTGCTGTTTTTCAGTTGCTAAGTCGTGTCTGACTCTGCGGCCCCATGGACTACAGCATGCCAGGCTTCCCTGTCCTTTACTATCTCCTGGAATTTTCTCAGATTCATGTCCACTGAGTCAGTGGTGCTATCTGTCTCATCCTCTGCCTCCCTCTTCTCCTCTTGCCTTCAGTCTTTCCCAGCATTAGACTCTTTCCCAATGAATTAGCTCTTCGCATCAGGTAGCCTAAGTATTGGAGCTTCAGCATCAGCTTCAGTCCTTCCAGTGAACATTCAGGGTGGATTTCCTTTAGGATTGACTGGTCTGGTCTTGTTGCAGTCCAAGCAAGAGACTCTCAAGAGTCTTCTCCAACACCACAGTTCAAAAGCATCGAGTCTTCAGCACCCAGCCTTCTTTATGGTCCAACTTCACATCTGTACATGACTACTGGAAAAACCTTGGAAGAAAAGTTATGACCAACTTAGATAGTATATTCAAAAGCAGAGACATTACTTTGCTGACTAAGGTCCATCTAGTCAAGGCTATGGTTTTTCCAGTGGTCATGTATGGATGTGAGAGTTGGACCGTAAAGAAGGCTGAGCGCCGAAGAATTGATGCTTTGGAACTATGGTGTTGGAGAAGACTCTTGAGAGTCCCTTGGACTGCAAGGAGATCCAACCAGTCCATTCTGAAGGAGATCAGTCCTGGGATTTCTTTGGACGGAATGGTGCTAAAGCTGAAACTCCAGTACTTTGGCCACCTCATGCGAAGAGTTGACTCATTGGAAAAGGCTCTGATGCTGGGAGGGATTGGGGGCAGGAGGAGAAGGGGACGACAGAGGATGAGATGGCTGGATGGCATCACTGCCTTGATGGACGTGAGTCTGAGGGAACTCCGGGAGTTGGTCCTGGCGTGCTGCGATTCATGGGGCCGCAAAGAGTCGGACACGACTGAGCGACTGCACTGAACTGGAAAAACCATAGTTTTGACTATACAGACCTTTGTCAGCAAAGTGACATACTTAATTGTGAGGGAGACTGGGAATGATAGTCTTTGAGCTGGGCTCCTGGTGCTCTGAATGAAATTGGGATTCTGTCCCTGGTGGCTCAGATAGTAAAAAATCTACCTGCAATGCAGGAGATGCGGGTTGGGAAGATCCCATGGAGAAAGGAATGGCAACCCAGTCTAGTATTTTTGCCTGGAGAATTCCATGGACAGAGGAGCCTGGCAGTCTACAGTCGATGGGATTACAAAGATTCAGACACGACTGAGTAACTAACACTTTCATTCTACCTAGGAAGAAAGGGAAAATGGAGTTTGAATAGGTAGCTATGAAGCATTGCCGTGTTCATTTATATTGAGCAGCTAGTATAGTTAATACTCAGCTTGATATTGGAGATACAACATGAAGAGAAATATCCTTTCAAAACTGTGCTTTCCAACAGCATGGTCTTTCTCCCACATTGCCACATTACATTTTTTAGGGAAAATAATCTTGAAATAATCTTGAAACTTTAGATCTAGAAGGACCATTAGACATCACTTGCTTCAACCCCATTATTATACATCTGGGACGACAGAGCCCAGATGAAGTGACCAACCCAGGGCTGCACAGCTTGTAACTGGTCAACCAGGGCGAGAGCTTGTCTTCCCTACTGCTGATGTTCTCTGGTTTAAGGATCAAAAGATTCTGGATCTAGTACTTGTTCTTATACCAACTAACCTGTGAATATTTAACAGATTCTGCAAGTTCTTTATGCCCAGCTTTTTCATTTACCTTGTTTCATAGAATTACAGGACTAAAATGAAAATCTGGCATGTAGCATTCACTGTAAAAGGCAGATATTATTGTAAGTCATGTCCAAATCTTTTGCAACCCTGTAGACTATAGCCTGCTAGGTTCCTCTGTCCCTGGGATCCTGGGCAAGAATCATGGAGTGGGTTGCCGTTTCCTTCTCCCGGGGGTCTTCCTGACTCAGAGATTGAATCCAAATCTCCTGAATCAGCATGGAGATTCTTTACCACTGAGTCACCAGGAAAGCCCCAAAGGCAGATAGTACAATTCAAAAATAAAGGATTCCTACCTCCCCCACCCCCCACCCCCAAAAAGAATAAAAGATCTTCATTTTATGGACGATCTCTAGGAGATCTTCTGGGAGAGATGGAACTGTAAATAGCTACTTATAATGCAGTGATTTATTTCTGTGCAGATGTGTACAGATAAAATCTGCCCAAAAGGAGACAGTGGTCAGTAAGGTGTACAAAGGACTAATTGGGCTCCAGGGAAGAGTTGAGGAATATGTATTGACTCACTGAAAATTTATCACTTAGATTAGATCTTTAAAATACTCATCATAAGAAAAAAATATGTAACCATGTGATGGATGTTAATTAATTAGCCTGGTGATAATCATTTCACAATATATCCAAGTATCAAATCATTATGTGGTACACTTTAAACAATACAGTGTTATATGCCAATAAAACTAGTTAGCAAAAAGCATAATATTTAACACTTAGTGGCAAATTGTGATATTTCTAAGTACATTTAATTCCAAATAGGATTTTTTAACCTGTCCCTGACATTCTGAAGCATCAAGTGTAAAGAGATTTACATAAAACTTTTGTAAAGAAATCATGTACTTTTATAATCAAATGGTACCTTGCCTTGGAGTCAGTCAAATTAGGAAAACAAAATGTATTCAGTGGGCAGTTATCAGAACGGATGACAAAGGTCACGTGCTGTTAGAGCCAGTAGGCCTGTTAGAAATAAGCCAGCACACTTCCTCATTTGGCGGGTGCATGGTGGGAGGCCCTCGGACTTGGCCAGCCTGACATGGCAAGCAGTAAATAGACCAGAACACTCACTGGGTTTCTATTACCTGCTTTAAGCCTCAGGGGAAACAAAGCCCTGGAGAGGGTTCATTTGGCCTGTTCTCCTAAGATCCAGTGAGAGCCAAGGAGGGGCTTGTCTAACAGTTTTCACTCTGGGTTCCTTTTTTTTTTCCGGTGTAGCTCTGAAAGGGAGGAAGAAGGCAGGGGCCCAGGTCTCACTGTGTTTTCATCCGTTCATTAGATGAAATAGTGTCTGCATTTTACAACGGTTGTGGTAGATCGGCCTCTGGAGCGTGTGTCATGCATCACCTTTTAAAGCTCCTGGGTTTTGAAGCTGGGGGTGTGCCACATGGGCCTCAGCCCTTTGGTAGGAATAACAATTTTGTGGGTTTATTACATCATAGTCTCCCAGAGTTTAAATCATTGTTGGCCACATTCTCAGTTGTGAAGTATTCATTTGTAGTAAGTGTCTTCTGTGTTGTAGATGCTGTATTAGATCTTAGAAATCAAAGGCAATTTGATTTCAATTAAAAGAGATTTACAGACATGGCAAGGGGGTGCATAGTTCTTATATACACAATACACTGGGATGATGTAACTACCACTGCATGCATTACTGAAGGGTACAGACATTTTTATTAGCCTGACAATGAGTTAATGCTCTTGTGAGCATTTATAAGGATGTTGTCAAGAGTCACATGTTTTAGCTAAAAAACTTTCTATTTAAAGGATAAAATTTAATGATACTGCATGTCTCTGAGGGTTTTTTTAAATTGATTCTTTATAAATTGATAAAAGGGATCCATGGTTTTTTTCGTGACAAATTCAGTCATTTAAGCATGAAAATAAAAAGTGAAAACAATCCTCCAGCCCTCCCATTGACACGAGACTCCCCAGAGAGAGCCATGTTAACAGTCTGTTTTGCAAAGAGGTCTGGAGAGCTTTAAACCTCTGTGACTTGGATGTGGATTTAGAGTCAGAGTCTGTGGCTAAAAGAGGGGGCCCGGTCTTTAATGACAAGACTTAATAAATTATGTATAGTAAGAAAATGCTCTTATTTAAATTTATATGACATTAAGAAATTAATTTGGGATTGTGTGTTAATATTTGTCTTCTTTGGGATTATAAGAAAATGGGCCTTTGGACCACAGAAAGGCAGTGGACTCCTAGGGACAAGCTTATTTATCTTCTATTTTCAGCTCCTACAAATGCACAGTATAGAGTAGATGCTTGGCTGGCATCATTTGAGTCCCCAATAAAAGGAGAAGAGTTTGTTTGTTTTACTAGAAATTTGATATATATATATCTACAGTTTTTAAAGGATTTTGAAAAAAGAATCAGAACTTTCCTGGACTTCCTGACACTTATTTTGAAGCTTCCCAGGTGACGCTAGTGGTAAAGAACCTGCCTGCTATTGCAGGAGATGAGGGTTTGTTCCCTGGATTGGGAAGATCTCCTGGAGAAGGAAATGGCAAGATTCTGGAATTCTTGCCTGGAGAATCCCATGGACAGAGGAGCCTGGTGGGCTACAGTCCATAGGGTCACAGAAAGACAGACATGATTGAAGTGACTCGGCACGCACACTTGTGTCATGCTTTAGTTCAGTTCAGTGGCTCAGTCGTGTCTGACTCTTTGTGACCCCGTGAATCGCAGCACGCCAGGCCTCCCTGTCTATCACCAACTCCCGGAGTTCACCCAAACTCATGTGCATCGAGTCGGTAATGCCATCCAGCCATCTCATCCTCTGTCGTCCCCTTCTCCTTCTGCCCCCAATCCCTCCCAGCATCAGGGTCTTTTCCAGTGAGTCAGCTCTTTACATCAGGTGACCAAAGTATTGGAGTTTCAGTTTCAGCATCCGTCCTTCCAGTGAATACCCAGGACTGATCTCCTTTAGGATGGACTGGTTGGATCTGTTTGCAGTCCAAGGGACTCTCAAGAGCCTTCTCCAACACCACAATTCAAAAGCATCAATTCCTCGGTGCTCAGCTTTTTTCACAGTCCAACTCTCACATCCATACATGACCACTGGAAAAACCATAGCTTTGACTAAACGGACCTTTGTTGGCAAAATAATGTCTCTACTTTTGAATATGCTGTCTAGGTTGGTCATAACTCTTTTCTTCCAAGGAGTAAGCGTCTTTTAATTTCATAGCTGCAGTCACCATCTGTTGTGATTTTGGAGCCCCCCCCCCAAAAAGTCTGACACTGTTTCCACTGTTTCCCCATCAATTTGTCATGAAGTGATGGGACCAGATGCCATGATGTTAGTTTTCTGAATGTTGAGCTTTAAGCCAACTTTTTCACTCTCCTCTTTCACTTTTCATCAAGAGGCTTTTTAGTTCCTCTTCACTTTCTGCCAGAAGGGTGGTGTCATCTGCACATCTGAGGTTATTGATATTTCTCCCGGCAGTCTTGATTCCAGCTTGTGCTTCTTCCAGCCCAGCATTTCTCATGATGTACTCTGCATATAAGTTAAATAAGCAGGGTGACAATATACAGCCTTGACGTACTCCTTTTCCTATTTGGAACCAGTCTGTTGTTCCATGTCCAGTTCTAACTGTTGCTTCCTGACCTGCATACAGGTTTCTCAGGAGACAGGTCAGGTGGTCTGGTATTTCCATCTCTTGAAGAGTTTTCCACAGTTTATTGTAATCCACACAGTCAAAGGCTTTGGCATAGTCAATAAAGCAGAAATAGATGTTTTTCTGGAACTCTCTTGCTTTTTCCATGATCCAGCGGATGTTGGCAATTTGATCTCTGGTTCCTCTGCCTTTTCTAAAACCAGCTTGAACATCTGGAACTTCGTATCTTTAAATCTTTCAGATATCTATGGATGAGATACAGGTGTGGCCTCCTAGAAGGGTTTGTTTTTGTCGTTTTTGTCTGTCCCTGCATGTATTGGCATAAAAACCGATAATGTCCACTGAACCCCTCAGTCCTCTGTCTTAAAGGGCTTTCCTTACCAAACGGTCTGCAGGCTTCCCTGGAGAAAGGCATGAGTCGGGGAGGACTTTGTTACTGGGGCTTTCTCACTTTCTGGTGGAATAGGTCTTAGCCACTGTACCGTCACTGGGCCCTATTTGTCACGTTGAGGTTTTCTGGTAATACACTTACCTTCAAACCTGACTGACAACTTGCCAAATTCATGAGGAGTTTCCACTTATTAATAAGGGGCTCTGGTCTGCAGGCCCCCTCCCAGCAGGTAGGCCTGAAGGGTGTGTGTATTTGCTCCAAAGTGTCTTCCTGGCTCCCAGGCTGCATCTCCTTCTACTGTTGTTTTTTCTTTTCTTTTTTTTTTTTTAAGAATGTCTTCAGTTTACTTTGTTATTTATTGGTCACACCTGTGGCTTGCAGAGCTTTGTTCCCTGACGAGGGATTGAACCTGGGCCCTTGGCAGTGAAAACAAGAAATCTTAACCACTGGACCACCAAGGAATTCCCTTCATTGTATTTTGATGATGCATGAATGTTTGTTAGGTCGTGACATGGACCAGAGGTATTTAGGTTTCTTTGATTCTTCTCAGGTGCTTCATATTCAATTTCCAGGAGTCTGCGGTGAGAAGGTTTAACTTTTGCAGTTCAGTAAGCCTGTGATTTTGACCCTCACTCTTCTGCTTGCTGGTCACTGGTAGGCAGACCTCCCTTTTAAGTCATATGTCCATTTTCCCCTTTCCTAATTCTCTTCTTGCTGGCCAGTTCTTATAGGAATGCCTTTTTCATTAGAGCAGATTACTGAGGACTGAAATAAAGTCTTCGTATTTTCCAAAGTGGCTGCTGGAACTTTATTTCCTGTGGGTACAGAGTTTGTGATCCAGAAGAGAGACAGTGGTGTAATCAGCTGTTTCCATTTCTCGGCTCTTACTGCGTGCTGGTCTCATTCTCTTAGGCCAGCTTCGTCTTGCAGAGCAGGAAGCTATCAGGTCATGGTTCCCAGATTTGCATCTCAGAATTGCTTGGAACTTTGTTCCAGAAAGGGACTGAGACGTGATCTCCTCGGTTCCAAGTTAAAAAATTCCGAAGGCTCTTGATTGTTGCAGGTTGAGGGGCTCATTTCTAAAGCAGTCACTCCCAGCTGAAGTTCCTGAATATGCGTATGGACTTGGGGTTGTTCTGAGCACTTTGTACACTTACCTTTCTGAAATCTGAAAATGACAACAGAAGAGAAACTTTTCTTCTCTTGCTTTGTACCACCAAGCTAGTGCATGTTGGCGCAGGATTTGAACTCAGTACTTGATTTTGGCACTCTAAACCAGTACCTCTGTGTTCCATAATTTGCTGACTCTAAAAATAATAGACCTAATGTAATAATACCTCCAGGGTGCTCCAGAAACTGCAGCCCACGGGTTGGGTATGACCAATTTAAGACTTTTAACTGGGCTGTATTGCAGAAGTCAGTTGAGTGGGTAAATCTCAGTTTCTTAAGTGTGAGGCGGTGAGGAAAACATTACTCCCACCGTCTACTCTCTTTGGCTGCAAATGCAGTGTGCTGTGGCCATGTGGGTGTCCAGAGCACCCTGGGCTGCCTGATAGCGGTGATCATCCCCCTGGAGCACTTTCTTTGTATATATATTAATATATATGTATATATGTTACTGTATTTTATTTTTGGCTGTGCTGGGTTTTCATTGCTGCATGTGGGCCTTCTCTAGTTGTGGCAAGCAGGGGCCACTCTTTGTTGCGGTGCACGGCTTCTCATTGTGGTGGCTTCCTTGGCCAGGGGGTTAAGAATCTCCCTGCCAGTGCAGGGCACACCGGTTTGATCCCTGGTTGGGGAAGATCCCACATGCCACAGGGCAACTAAGCCCAAGCACCACAACTGCTGAGCCCACGCTCTCGCCCCCCTGGTATACTTTCACTCCCCCTTTGCATCTAGCTCGGCTGGGGGAGGGATGGGAGCAGGTGTTTTCTGCTGGTGGCAAATGAGTCTGCTGTGTGTGTACACACAGGGACCCGGCTGCTCTGCTCCCAGACTCATCCCAGGGTCCCTGGGGAAATCATGCTGAGAGGTCCCTTCTGGCAGCCGTGAAGGGTGAATGGGAGAGCAGTCCTGGCAGGTGTAGTTTGCTTTTCCCGAGTTCTTTCTAGATAATTGCCTTTTAAGTGCTGCTGTGGATCGCAGAGTGTAGTCTTTACACAGTGACAGCCACATATTTCATACTAGGAGCAAAGCAAAAGGCAATTTTTTGGTCGTAACTTTTTTTTCTCTCTTTCTCTGTCTAAGATTATCCTGAAGGCAATAATTCAAGTGATTATCTTGTTCAAACAACAACATATCTTCCGGAAAACTTCACATATTCACCATACCTCCCCTGCCCAGAAAAACTGCCTTACATGCGTAAGTTTCATCTCGTTTTCACTTCAAGTATGTGCTTGTATTATAATAACATAATAAAATTCACATGGTTTGAGCACACCACCCTCAGGTCATTATCAGGGTGCTCATATTCATATCGTGTAGCATGTTATTATATTTGACTTTTGGGGGGTGCAGAGCAATTTTTTTGTAGTGAAGAGGAGGATTGAAAACCTGAAGAAAAGCTTTTCACTTACCCAGAAATAACCTCTGTTGTGAGTTTCATGTGTATTCTTAAAATTACTCTTAGAGTGACTTTAATATCTTTTATATAGATAGAAAATTAGAATTTTGCAAAGGCTTTAAGAATTTATATAAGTGGTTTTAAAACTGCATTTTTTCCTGTAACTTGCTTTCTTAGTTATTTTTTGAGAACTGTCCATGTTGATACATTTATTGTCATTAACTATCATGCAGTATAAAAACGTGAACTGTGTGCGTGTGTGCTAAGTCGTGGCCGACCCCATGGACTGTAGCTCTCCAGGCTCCTCTGTCCGTGGGATTTTCCTGGCAAGAATACTGGAGTGGGTTGCCATGTCCTTCTCCAGGGGCTGTCCCAACCCCGGGATCAAACCTGCATCTCCTGTGTCTCCTGCCTTGCAGGTGGCTTGTTCACCACCAAGCCACGGGGGAAGCCCACTGTAGAGTGTATTTTTGAATAAATGTATGATATTTCATTTACCTTTCTCTCTGCTGATGAAAATTTAGTTTGTTTCTAATACTTTGCTATCACAAAGCAGCGCTGTAAGGACAGCATCAGGCATTTCCTTGTGCCCAGAAGCATTATTGCTGGGCTGGCTGGCAAGGTTGCACTCCCCAGCAGCTATCCCCATTGATATCCCCAGGAGCAAAGCACGAATGCATTGCTCTGATACTGATGGACTTTTAAGATTTTTGCCTTTCTTATGGATAAAACACTTTCTGCTATTACGATAAATTTAAAAAGATATCTTGTCTAAGTGTTTACTTTTCTTCATTACTAGCGGCCTTGAGTGACTTTTCCTGTGTTTGTGAGTAGTTCTGAATTTTCTCCTGTGACTCAGTCACTGCTTTATTGGCTCCTTATTGGTTAGTTAGATTTTTGTATGGATCAGTGGGAGTTCTTTATATATTCTAGCGGTGTCCTACTGTCTGCTATTTGTGTTGTAATTGGCTTGTCTTTTCATTTTGTTTATGGAATCATGAATTTTAAAATTATGTTTCTAAGTGTATCAATCACATTAAGGCTTTCACTTTTTTTTTGGTCTCAAGAAAGCTTTCCTTGTTACCCAAAAGCCATACAAATACTCTCTTATTTACTTCTAATAATTTTGTTTCATATTTTTGTGTATAATGTGAGATAAGGGCAAGATACTATGTCTTTTTTTCAAAATTATGAAGATAATACATTATCATTTAAAAAAAAAAAGCTCTATAATCACTCAGAAGCCACGGAGCTGTTATTTGCAGGTTTTCATTGTTTGTGTCTGCACCTCCCCCGCCCTGATTTTAAGCATACTTCATACATATAAGTTAGTATCTTGATCTTTATATAGTTAAAATTTAAATAAACATTATTTGGAATTGCTTATTTTTAATGTCCTAAGTAAGTGTGTTTTTATGTCTTTATATAACTTTTCTTTATTGAGGAAGTTAGCCTGGTGTATTTGTAGGATTTTTCAGTGTATTTTTGATAGATAGTGTATAACTATAATTAAAAGTAAGAGTCATCTTTTCTCACCATCTAAGGCCATGGCTCTCACACTTTGGGTGCATCAGAATCTCTGGACAGTCTTGTAAAGTGCACATTTCTGTGCCCAGCCCTCAGAGTTCTGGTCAGTAGATGTGGAGTGGGGTGTGAGAAGTTTCACTTCTAACAAGCTGCCAGGTCACGTTGATGTTGGTGATCCTTGGGCCACAGACCCACTGATCTGGAATCAATCTTGGCTGTGCTATAGCCTGGGGAACGTTTATAATTCTTGGGCCCAACCCCTGAGTTTCTGATTTTTATTAATTGAATGTGAGGCCTCAGGTTTTCTTTTTTAATTAATTAGTTTATTTTGGCTGTGCTGGGTTTTTGTTGCTGCGAGGGCTTTTCTCTAGTTGCGGTGAGCGGGGGCTACTCTAGCTGCAGAGCTGGGGCTCCTCATTGTGCTGGCTTCTCTTATTGCAGAGCACAGGCTCTGGGGGGCACGGGCTTCAGTCGTTGCAGCATGTGGACTCAGCAGTTGCGGCTCCGGGGCTCTAGGGCACAGGCTTAGTAGTTGTGGCTCATGGGTTTGGTTGCCTCTCGACATGCA